>NC_000074.6:109355247-109955247 GCF_000001635.26 Mus musculus
GGTTATGGCCCACCGCAGTAGGGGAGGGACGGAGGCAGGATGGAAGGCAGGCTAGTGACATCTCATCCACACTGTGGAGGCAAACAGAACAAAGTCTTTGCACAACCACTAAACCTCAAGACTCACCCCAAGTGGCCTACTTCCTCCAGGAAGGCTCTACCTCCCAAGGGCTCCACAAGCTGTCAGAGCAGCACCGCCAGCTGGGGTCTCAGTGCGCAGACACGTGAGCCTGTGGAGATGTGGAGACACCTCACCTTCAAATTGCAACGCCCCGGTTATCCGAGGTCTTCCCTGGAGGACAGTAACCCGAGCACACAGACCTGTCATGGCGTTGCTTAACTCTTCACTTGTCTTTACTTTTTCTTGGCCACGTTGTTTTTTCGTATCTGTCGTCATTCGAAACAATTTACTTGAGTAATGTTTCCTGGGAAATGTGGTTGATAGGCATATCCTACATAAAATCAGTATGTTTACATTCCCAACAATAGATTAATTCTATGCTCATATTTAATTGGTACAAGTATTTTCTCACTAAAACCTACAGCCAATGTTGCCAGTAAGAGGCATTTGGCACCCTACCTCTACTGTGTTAAGAAAATAGCCTTAGCCGGGTGCGGTGGCGCACGCCTTTAATCCCAGCACTCGGGAGGCAGAGGCAGGCAGATTTCTGAGTTCGAGGCCAGCCTGGTCTACAAAGTGAGTTCCAGGACAGCCAGGGCTATACAGAGAAACCCTGTCTCGAAAAACAAAAAAAAACAAAAAACAAAAAAACAAAACAAACAAAAAAAAAAAAAAACAAAAAACAAAACAAAAAAAAGAAAATAGCCTTTTCCCCATTGCCGAAAGCCATTAGAATGTAATTTACATGGGGTGGGCATTTTATTCATTAGCTGTCCCTACCAGTCCAAAGTTGTATGTCTTTTCATTATTCTCAGAGATTACTCCTTCTGCCTCATTATCTTTACAACGTTTGTTTCCATTATATGTATTTTCTCCTTTGGGAACGCCTATGAACATTTTCTTTGCCCCGTTCCCTGTTATTAATACTTATATTTAAATTTTCAAATCATGTAGCTATTATATAATGTGATCTACTTTTAATTTCTTAGTTCTTCAAGTATATATATTTAATGTCACTGTAATTATTTCAGTTGCCTCAAGTTCGTTCTTGAGAGATTCCTTAAAAAGGAACAATTTCTCTGACTTTCCCTGTTATGTTTATCCCTCTTAGTACTTGAAGGTCGGTTTCACTAGACATGAAATCTTTGGTTTATGTGTCCTTTTCTTAAATATCGTTGGGTATCAAGCGTGATACTCTCTTTTGGAATGGAACACTACCATTGAAAGTCTCATAGTTGTCACCATAATCCATTTGGTTCCACTTCCTTTTGATTTTCAAAATTTGCCTCATTTATGTGTAGGTGCTTGAAGTGGGTGAATCTTTAAAAGAAAGCGGGAGTGGGTGGATTGGGGAGCGGGAAGGAATAGAGATTTTCAGAGAGGAAACTAGGAAAGGGGATAGCATTTGAAATGTAAATGAAGAAAATACCTAATAAAAAATAAATAAATAAAAATAAAAATTAAAAAAGAGAAACAGAGGATACTTCTCTGTCCTGATGAAGCTTTTTAAATTCTTCATCCTTTCAAACGACTTTCCCTCCTGGTTCTGAAAGGCTTTGGGTTTTGTTTTAACCCCTTCTGACCTCATCATCTGCTTCGTCTTTTCTCCTTTCAGTCATTTGTCCCCTGTCACTGCACCCGACGGTCCTGCTGTGGAGGAATCTGCCCATTTATTTGGTTTTCTCTGAATCCAGCCTGTTCTTCCCCTATCCAATAGCTGGTTAGCCATTTTCTCCATGATATTTCCTCTAGCTGCCTTCCTAAAATGATGAGGTATGCCCATCTCTTACCCTTGTTAAAATTAAAGTTGAAAAAGAAAAAAATTTAGACTACAAATGATAAATTAGGTTATTCAGATGTTAGTGATGTAAAATTTCAAAGTTGGAAAAGATGGAAAGCTCAGAGATTGGACTGGAAGGATAATATTTTAATAGGTAAGGACCTATTAAGTAGACCTAGCTATTGGTCAAGAATATGCAACTGCTTCAAGCTACTCGTAAAAAATAACATGATTTATTTTATTAATTTTGCTTTGTTTTGAAGCTTTTATTTTAGAGATTGTAATGTAATTACATCATTTCTCGGTTCCCTTTCCTCCAAACCCTTGGAAGAGTAAATAAAAGAATGAGCATAAAACACTTCACAAATCTCATAAGCAGAGAACGATAAATGTGAGCTTTGCAAATGACCCTCACAAAGTCCTCACCTCAGGCACGGTGCGTGGATGTGGGGGACCTCAGGGTTGCTGGAGTGGAGAGTGAGGAGACACAAGGTAGCAGGAGAAAGCCAGAGGGTGAAGTATGATTCAGCAGGTATTTATTGTATATTTTGCACTTGGTAGGGAAAACGAGGGCAAAGGGGGATTTGGGGCCACTGTGGTTACTCTTTGTTGAGTACATTTAAAATCACATCAGAGACACACCTCTGTATGTGTCTCTGAGGATTTTTCCAGTGAGGTGTGAGTGAGACTGGGAGACTCATCCTGAACTTGGGTGGCACTGAATCATGGGTTAGGACCCAGGGTGAATGAAAAGTAGAGAGGAGAAGAGAAAGCAAGCTGAGCACAGGCATTCCCCCACCCCCACCCCTGTTTCCTGCTTGGCGCTATGCTCTCCCTTCGTGGTGGTGGACTGATCTTCTGAACTGTAAGCCAAGAGTAACCCTTCATCACTCCAATCGCTTTTGTCAGGTATCCGATCACTACAACTAGAAATATAACTAACTTGTGAACTAAAGATGATCCTGAAGGGGCAAAGATGTCCCCTGCCCTGTCTCCAGAGATCATAAAAAACAGGCACACTCTGAAGACTGGGTCCTTGTCACCTCCTCGGCAAGGTAGGCCTAGTCCTCAATTAATAGTTTCCACTTAAATAAAGGAGGGACAAAGGAGACAGTAAGCTTCCAATGCCTCAGTTGGCTGCCTTCAGAAGTGCATTTTTAAAGGACCGAGAGATGCCTGTGGGACATGACCGGAAAGATGCCCGTGGGGGCGTGACCAGGGCGTGTGGAAGCTGGTACAGTAGAAAACAAGGTTTTCCATACTCAAAATGGGTGAGCTGCTGAATGAGAAGCCTGAAGGAAGGAGATTATAGATAAGAAGGAAGTCTAGAAAATGAAGGAAGGACCACGACAATGGTAAAGTGACTTCCTATGAGCCTAACTGAAGACATTTACACTGTGCACTACACAGATGGTTTGCTCAGACACACCTGGGTTGGTACAGACCAGACAAACGGCACAGGTGAAAAGAAGTCCCATTCTAGTGATTTCAAAGGTTTTATAATAGGACCTGGATTTCAAGCCCCTCCTACCAAGGAATTTGCAGATTTGCAGGCATCTGAGGGTGGGCATTGCTTAAAGATAAGAGAGCACTAATCAATCACTTGAAACAAATTACTTCAAAAAGAAATTTCAAATGCAAGGTGTCCTTGTCTACTCTTAGGCTTGCACCTGATACCCTGCTGGCTAATTCTGGTCCAAAAATGACCTTTTCCAGAAAATCACACACACACACACACACACACACACACACACACACACACACACCATTCCCTACCCTCACAAATAGGTGAGCTGCTCTTCCAAGGTGGTCTCCCCAGTACCTCATCACGCCTTTATCTGAGCTGTGACTGTCTGTTTATTTTTCTGCCTCCCCCCGTAGTCAATGTTCGGGGCTGGCATTCCAGCGTGACGGGGTAAGTGCAGCTGGGAGATTGTAGCCCTGTTAGATACCCTGTGAAGAGACACTGGGATTCCAGCGAGGGATTGTAAGCACAACTGGTTGCTAAAAAACAGAATGTGCAAAACAGATAAAAGCATCAGCGCATCGGTCGAAAATGCAGGTGCGCGCCATGGTCCCATACTCACGACGCCCTTCTGCGCGGCCACGCATGTCCCCAACCTTCTAGAATAAGTTGCCTTTTGTTTATAACTTCTGAAAACCTCAGAAAATAATTTTTTCAAAAATTTGGAATTCATAGCAACGAGAAAAAAAAAATCTCAAGTCGTCTCTTTGTCAAAGCTGTGTGGACTCTTAGCTGTGCTAGAAAGAGAAGCTGCATTTCACGCCTGTGACTTTAACAGTCCACAAAAGAAAAACAGAGTGGCTCTCACACAAAGCCACGGTGCCTGCTTTGCAGCGCTGATGTAGCAGCAGGGAGGGAGGTCCACCCACCGTTCTCTCTTTCACCCAAGAAGGAACCAATTAATCCAAATAATAATAATAATAATTAAAATTTGACAGGCCTCGGGAGGCTGAAATGAGCGCAGAAGTGCAGAGCCTGTGTTCTGTGTGTGACCAAGGACTCGCCAGAGCCCATGACGGGAGTGTCGGGCTGGCTCCCAGACACAGAATTATGGAGCGAGATCGAATTTTCTGCATTGAGGATCTCTCATTACATTTGTTGGTGCAAGTTAAAATACCTCTTCACGCCTGTGTCATACGAGAACAAAAACAGAATCGCCTAGAATGCTGTGAAGAGGGTAGACTACTCAGGGTGTCCTTGTAGCCGTCTACACAAAGCAAAATGGATCTGAGAGGTTTTTTTTTTTTTTTTCACATGAAGTGTTTGCACAGAGACCTGGGATTTCCGTGGTTGTACACAGAAGGACAAACCTAACAACAGGAACAGTTTAGGGAATCTGTGTGTTTTGTTGCTGTGGCTTCTCCTGTATCCTTTTCCCATTTTTTTTAAAACTGTAGCTGTTTCTCTGTATAAACTATTTGTATGAAAATAAAAATGTCGAATCTTTTCCAAAAATGTAACTTTAATGTGAGCTGCCACGTTGCTTTTGCTGCGATTGCTGGTGACTGCCTTCTGTCGCAGATAGCACTGTGTACATGTAATTCTTAAGGATGGAAGGGGCAAGTGGATCTTTTCCTACAAGGCTATCCTCTGTGTGCTGGCACAGCCATTTGCAAAATTTTGTGTGTGCCTGTGCAAAAGAGAGACACCCACGTACCATTATTCCAAACAATTAAACCCCAACAGCACAAGAACGTGGGGCCCTGGCTCAATCTTTCCTTGCAGTGATTGCCTGAGCAATCACCTTTGATCAGGGAAGAGCTGGAGGAGAAAGTCCCGCAAGTGACAACCCTCACATAAATGTATACATTTACATACATGGGGCAGCTGTGGAGGGCTCTGCAGCTCCCCCCCCGCCCCCCGCCGTCTATGACCTGAAACCATTGTAACTCTGCTGACACCTCATTTAATTGAATCCTTCCCTAGCAGTGCAGAAGCCGAAAGGGGGAGGGACACGGACGGATGGGTAATCAAGGCAGTCTCTTCTGCCCGAATGTCTAGAAATGGCAGGGTAGTAATTGCTTTTGAAAAGCAAAAGCAGAAATAGGACAGATTTGTTCTGTTTAGCAAGATTTAAAAAAAAGGGGGGGGGGATGTATGTAAATATACAGCCCCTGCAACTTTCCAAAATACTTACCCCAAGAATAAAACTGATTTGAATTTCTGTGCAAATAGGAATAAAACGGATTTTATTAGAGAAGAAGGAAAAAAAAATCCTAAGAGCGGGGCGGGGGGGAAACATCCAGAAATTTTCCTAGTTCAAAATGGCCTGAGACAATAGAAAGAGATTCAGAGCCCAGAGCCACAGCACGGCCCCTTTTGTCAGCTTCAAATCAGCCAGCCAGAGGGTCGAGTCAGTTTAACCTGCCTCTGTGACACATCACCCGCCCGCCTGACCCGAGATCAGCCTCATTTTTATGGATGCAGAGGCTCATGGCGTGATTCATTCCCGGGCACACCCCGCTCATTCCGCTGTCTGCCTCCGCCACAAAGGTACGCTGCTATTCTCTGCCTGCTGAGCCGATGAGATTTCATTCGGCTTCCTGAATAATACGACAGTCATCCCGCCTGGTAGCAGAAGAGTAATGTCCCTTACACAACATCCATACGGGAGCCTAGATCACTTATGCAAATTAGCGCACCTCCACAGGCTTCAGGAAATGAACCTGGCCCTGGAAGAATCATCAGGTTTGGGGAAAATAAAATCTAAGCGGTATTTATTAACTCCCACCTCGATTGTCATCATACCTCCATTTTTGCTTTTTTTTTTTTTTTTTTTTTTTTTTTTGATTATATGTCCATGAGAACATGGAAATGTGTGCGCGGTCAGCAGCCGTGTTGCCCTTTGATTTAGTACATGGTAAAAATGGGAAGAAAAATAGCGCAAGAATAACTCATGACTAGGAAATGATATCTTTATAGAGCGTTCTCCCACACAGTATTAAATATATTTATACTTCTTTACCAGCATGTATAGTGACATCCGTAGCCACTTTATGATCCCTTCTATAGCCCAGGAAACTGAAGCTCTTAGATTTAAGAGAGTTTGCACATACTCTCCACACTGGCAACAGCAGAGTACAGAGTCAGGAGGAAGAGCCTCGGGGCCCCTGTTCTGGACTCCATCTTAGAGAGCTGTGACCCAGCCCTGCCTCATGCTTCCACATTGTATAAGGAGCCCTTGGATCAAGAAAGGTGGGGAATCCACTCACTGCTAAGACCCTCTCCACTTCCAAACCACATTTCATTCTCTAGGACTCTTGACTTTCAAGCTTGCCCCTAGGGCCTGTACAGGAGTCTTCTCTGAGACCACCCTTTTGGTCTGCATCAGAAAGCTGGACTAGGAGCCAAGGGGGACAAGATAATAACTGTGTACAGAAGTGGGGAGGGATGTTAGGTGTGTAAGCAGCGTCCTTGACAAGTGTGTAAAAACATTCACAGCAAGAGATAAGACTAGGGTAAGGGAAAGGAAGGATTTACAGTCTGGGACCTGCTAACTACCCCTCTGGGCCTCTTACAGTCTACAGTCTAAAGGTTCCTACTAGAACGTGGCCTTCCAGGCTGTTGGGAAGATAGATATTTATCAGAGTTTGAAGTCAGAATGTGCTTCACGCCAACCATTTCGTTTTTAATTTTTTAAAATATTTAGACACACAATCTGCAGAGCTGCTTCTGAGCTCTTCTGGCCAGCCAGCTAAGCAGTGCTCGTCTGCATGGTTGGTAGAGACGAATGAGAATCTGGTCAGCACTTCACCAACTGAGCTGCCTCCATTGCCCGAGAAGGAAAATTTGGAAGAAATTATATAAGGGTAACAGATGTAAATTGCCCTTAGCTCTCCGTAAAGGATCAAGCCATATGTTGGTTTTTGAAATCACAGCATTTCTTTTTTTTTCTAGCAAGTTCACTAAAATGGAGGGGAAAAAAAATCTGCCTGATAGTCAAGATCTGAAGGATGGAGCTGATTTCAAAGTAATGAGAATTTCCTAACCTGTGAGTGAATTTATTGGCTTGCTGCTGGTTCTATTCTTTCCCAGGTCCTAAGTAATGTTATACTGCACCCCCACACACACCCCAATATACATTTCTTCTAGGAAGAGCAGGATTCGGCTTAAAACTATGTCCCAGATTTGTGAGTAAGTTGGCCCTTTATTCATTTTCAGCAGGGCAGTCATTTTGGAGATGAGGCAATCCAAGAGAGAAGAGAAAGATACACGAATAGTCCTCACTTTGGCAGCTCACTGCCTGGCCTTCAGGGGCCTCCTGTGGACTTGGAAGCATGCCTAGTCCCAAGTCTTCGGTGGATGGTGCGGGGGACTCCCTGGGGACACTGAACTTCTACATCGCTGGTGTATCAGTGCAGGGCAAGTGCTGAGCCCTTCCTTCATCGCCATTTCTGCATCTCTTGTTTGTTTGAATAGTTTCTGGAGGTCTGGAATCCTGCAACCTCCACTTTTGAGTGACCAGCGCCTTACAGCACAAAGTGGGCCAGAGTGTAGCGAGTGGACAGACAGTTCTACTTCTCGTCATTAGTTTTTCTCATCCTCTCTTGGTTTTGCTTTGCTTTTTGGGAGCTTTATTTTTTCAGTTTCGTCGGGTTTTGGTTTTCTTTTTCTTTTGGTCAGTCAGTTGGTTGGGTTGGGTTTTGTTCTTTGCTGTGTTTCCTCAAACATGCTGAAATCACCCCCAGGGCTGTCTCCACGGTATTTCATCAACTCCTAGCAGGGTTGTCCAACCTTCTGACAGAGTGACACAACATTGTCACCTAAATACTTCCTGCTGAAGAGTTGATGTACTCAAGTTACCAAAAAAAAAAAGAGAGAGAGAGAGAATGAGAATTAGTCTCATGATGTTTTGAGTAAGCGAGAATAAGTGTTCCGCTATGGATGAATCATCTGTATTAATCTCTTCCCAGCCCAAGCTCAGAGAACACTGCAGAAGAGTGGGCGAGAAGAATGTATGACTGGCAGATGAGGAGGAGGTCTGTGTGAAATGCTAACTTCTGGGTATGGCGTGGTCGTTACGCAGTTGGCTCATCACAACTGGGATTACCTGGGCAGCGTCGAGTCAGTCGGAGTTTGCAGTTTTGTTCTCCGATGTGCGTGGTGAAGTCTGAAAAATATCACCAGAAACATAAGCAAGGTTTTCCTTTAGCTTTGACTGTATCCATAAGCTGAAGAAAGTCCTGGGTTTGGGCAGAATAATTTTATGTGAGTTTTGTTTTAGGAACTAAATATCTGTTTACCTTTGCCACAAACTCAGATAGTGAAGCCTTAATCCCTGTGTGGTTGGTCACTGGAAGACAGGGCCTCTAGAAGGAAGTAGGGTTTACATGAGGCCATGACAGAATGCTGGGATTTGTGTCCTTATAAAAAGAGAATCGGGAGGCTGGCTGGTTCTTGCCAAACATGCACTCATCCAGGACAGGTCGTGTCAGATCACTGTGCTGAAGACAGTGATCTTTAAGCCAGGATGACTGTCGACTTCTACCCTCCAGGAGCAGGAGAAAATACAGTTTTCCTGTTGTAGCTCCCTAGCCTACAGCACTGTGTTAGGACAGCCAAAGCAGACTGACTATTGGAAATGCTTTGGGCAGCAAGTAACAGAAAACACAATTTGTGTTTGTTAAGTGGACAGTAAATAAAGGGGTATTATAAGTTGCTAATGGAGAGATGTTAAGAATTCTCAGCAAATAATGACGATAAATTCAAAACTCTCTTACCCTTCTATTTTGTCACTGTTGCCTTGTTAGTTTCTGACCTTGTGTTTGTCCCTTTATAAATGGCTGGTAAAACAGCCCTTTAGAAAAGGAGACAAGATAAAATGGGTGGAGTCTCCTTATAAGGAAGTAAACTTCTCTCCAGTAGCCCCCTCGTAAACATACCATAAATATCATCAACAGAGCCGATGTTACATGGCCGCTTTTGCTCCAAGCTCAACAGCAAACAAAGGAGAATGAGCTTGCCAGCCGGGTTTAGGATAATGGTGGTCCATTCCCTGAGGCAGCCACATCATCACTTAAATAAAACAAGGCACAGCAGCTCTAACTGCTGGGTAGCCATGGAAAAGTATCTGCCACATCTCTGTTTCTTAGCTGCTACATTATCCATAGGCGCCTTCATCCTTCTCTTAGTCCACTTGGGTTACTATGACAAAGTACCATAAACTGAGTAGCTTATGAGCAACAGGAGTTTACTTCTCCCAGTTTCAGAGGTTGAGAAACCTAAGACCAATGCACCAGCAGACTCTGTCTGTCCATAGACGATGCCATCTCACTGAATCCCCACATGGAGTAACAGGAAGAAGGGGACACTCCTTGAGAATCTCTTTTATTAGGATGTCAAGCCCTCTCCTGACCTAGTCATGACTTGTCACTTCCAAGGGCTCTAGCCCTAATACCATCACATTGGTGTTTAGGTTTCAACCTGTGAATTTAGTGATGTAAATGTCCGATCTACAACATGACTTCCTGGTCTATCCCAAGATATTCTAAGTAGAAAGTGGACCCTTGCCAGAATGCAATCGCTCTACGGTGGGTGATGTGATACCTATTACCCCATCATACCTAAGACACACTCAGCAAGGGAAAAAGTCACTAGAAATGTTTCCTTAGACATTTAGCAACCATGACAGAGCCTGAAAAGTCTTACCCACTGGTTGTATACATTAAAATAACACAAGTATTTTAAAAGATGTTTTTTAAAAGTATGTACAAATGTGTTAGAGAGCATGTGGATTTACACATGTGAGTACAGTGTCCATGGAGACCAGAAGAGGGAGTTAGATTCCTGAGAGTTAACAAGCAGTTGTGTGCTATCCTATGTGGATGCTGGAACCACAAACTCTGGTTCTCTGAATGCACAGTACATGCTATTGACTGTTGAGCCCTCTCTCCAACCCTAATCTAGGATTGCCTAAAAGACACTATTGTTTAAAACCAGACTAGCTCAGTCAGAATCTTTGTGTGGGGGCCCCAGCATCAGTAAGGATACTCATCAAACATGATTCAAACATTGATCCAGGGATGGGAACAACTATAAGAAGGATTTATATGGGAAACAAAGATCCTAGCCTTTATCCTCCTGGAAGACTCTCAAGACATTTTCTCAGTGTTACTCGTGTTTATATTTACCTTTTAATACATTGCTTATGTGTGCACTATGCACATGTAACTCTGTGAGAAAGGCTGTGGATGTGTGTATGGAGACGTTGTAAGCAGCTTCCACCTGAAGAACATTCATGCTCTTTGGAGTAAATCAGTAAAGTGTTGGAATACTAAATGTGTGTTGCCAGATGAGCATGGAACGGGGTGGTCAGTAAAGGCCCCATACAAGTGTTAGGAAAGTTTGACTAGACCACTGTGAAGGAGATATTGCAACATGGTGTGTCTGGGATGGACCTAAGTTAATTAGTTCTCATGGGGAGCAGAAAATAAGACGAGAAGCTGCAAAGGAACATAGCAGCTGAGAGGCTGCCGTGGTGAAAGCAGCCTATATAGGTTGGCAGGAAAAATCAGGGAAGGCCTCAGCTGAGGCTGGGGAATGAAGAGTAGGGAAACATTCAGTAGGTAGTCATGAATATGGGAGTTTGCACAGGACCGGGTTGTGTCTGTGGCAAAGTTGGTTGTAGACTCTGGGAAGATGGCCACAGGCAGAAAACTAGAAGCCAGTCATTTACACATGCCCTTGGCAGCCATCATTGTTCCGTGTCTCTGCTGGAATGTAAGCCCTTGACACAAGCCCTCCTACATCTATTCATGAATGAGCAAACATTTATCCATCACCTAGTAGGGCCCAAGCACAGTAACACGGCAGCAAATAAACTAAAGCCAGAGGAGACAATGAGCATAAAAAAGACCATTTCTGGGACATGTTAAGTTCAGCGATGACAACAGGATATAGGACAATGTTCATAAGTGTAGAGTTAGTTGGGTTCCTGTTGGATATGGTTTCCAGCATCAGGAGGTGGTGGTGGCTATTGGGGAATGAGCATTCCAATCAAAGCATCAGCAAGGGCAAAGACCCCGGGAAGAGACTGAGTTGACAGATCCAGCGTGGAGTACAGCTTAGGGATGGAGAGGGAGAAGAGGCACGCCCCCAGCTCTCTATTGGGTTATCTCACAAGGTGCTGCTAGGCAGCAATGAATAAGTTGGATTATTCCCACGTGGAAACCGCATGAGGTCACACAGGAAGAAAGAGTCTTTAGGCTTCTCATAGGAAGTGGGGTTTCTTTTGCTTGTAGTATTGGACTCCTCTCTGGTGTTTATTATGAGGACGGAATCATCCGGTTTGTCTTATGTATTTCCCCATCTCTTTGTGTCAGACAGGGAGGACCACTAAAGGATGGTGATCTGGCCCACTTTTGACTCTCCCACATCTGAGCCAAAGCCCTGCTCGCTAGCATCCACTTAAATATTTGGTGAACAGATATGCCTATGATAAATATCTAGCACCTGGGCCCACACAGTTTCAAAAAGAAACACAAGAAGTTACTCGAGAAACGAAACACAGAGCTAACAGATACTCCATCCATCCAACTCTTGATGGGACATGAAAGACAACTGGAAGCCGGTGTCCAGGTGGAGGTGTATGGGTGCTTATGGGTATTCAGAACAGCCGCAAGTTAGAGACACTCAAACATCAACTGATGCATGAACAAACAAAGTGTGGGTCATCTCCCCAGTGGACTCCTGGGCTGTCACAAAGAGCAATGACATCCTGATGCACGGTTATAACATAGACAATCCTCCAAAACCCCGTGCTAAGTGGAGTGATCCGGATGCCACAGATCACATGTGTGATTCAGTTTCTCTGTAAAGCCCTAACTCACAGAAAGGAACTGGGGGAGGTCAGGGTGGAAGGGTGCATACTTAATAGGCTCAAGGTTGCCTTTGGGAGCAGGTGTGGATGTTTTAAAGCCAGATAGGCAATAGATGGGAAATACCATGAGTACATAAGTGCCATGAAATTAGACACGGGTTAATTTTGTGTTATGTGAGTATCAGTTCAATAAGAGAGTAGGGAGACAGACTTAATTCTGTTTGGATAGAGAAAGGGAAGGTTAGATGGACCATTCACCGGCTGTAAAGAGATCACGTGTGTCTTTGAAGACAGAAAGTGAAAAGGCCGTGCAGATGCCAGTGAACTCTCTTGAGTCTTCCCGGGTCTCAGAAGTACGAGACACTTTTATGTGTGTAAAATACATATATATGTACATTCAGTCTACTCCCCATATTTACACAGTGTACTATGCATGCTATTCCAGACCTTTTATGTGCTTTCTGGTGTTGTTTTATGATATATCACACTCACAGATATGATGGTCTTTCTGGATCTCTCCCGTCATGTGTTTTGTCTCCTTGCAAATTAAAAAGAAAGGATTTCTATGTAGAAAAGTCCATAGTGTCTCTACAGCTCCATACTTTACCATTGCATGGACAGAGCATCATTTCTTTAGCTAGTCTCCGACTGATGGACCCTTAGGTACCTTCTGATCCTCTTTGATTACAAAGCTTCAATGTATAGCCATTTGCATGTGCCATTCCATAAGTGTGCAGGTCTGTCTGTAGAATTAATTCACAGAACTGGACTCACTAGGTCAAAGGGCATCTGGATGTTATTTTCATGAGTCTTGGAAAAGTTGTGTCCCCTAGAGTTTATGCTGGGTTTTATTTCAACCAGCAATTCATAAACACACACACATACACATATACACATACACACACATTTTACCACACCTTAACAAGATCATTATTTCATCACTAATTTGGGTATTTGTTACTATGTTAAATATAACATACTATCTCAGTGTGGAGTTTCTTTATGTTTCGCTCACTATAACCCGGTATTGTTTCTTTGAAAGACATCTTTGTCTGCTTCTGATGCATTGTCTGTGTCTGCTTAGCTTATTGAACTTTCATGCACTGACTTATAGAAGCTTATATATTACAGGAATTGACTTTATATGAATTATGATTTTCCAGTTTGTCATCTCGCTTTGCTTTGCTCCTAATAATTTTGCCATATGGAACGTGCTTTGTCTTTCTTATTGTTAATCTGCAAATCCATGTAACACCTAGGTCCTGTGTCACATTTAGAAAGGACTCCACTCCCTTCAAGGTCACTCGTTTGAACTCTCTGTGACTTCTACCAACTTTCTGGCTTTCTTGGTGCATTGCAATTCATGTGAATTTATTTCGGTACATTTGATATATCGTTCACTGTTGTTCCCCTTACTAAATAAATGTCATTTGTTTGTTTGTTTGTTTGTTTGTTTTTCATATGTCATTTGTTTTTATTCCTCCAATACAGCTGGAATCAAACTATTGCTTTGAATCGCCAGATGAAATAATAGTCACTGGATACCTATTATGTGCAAGGCGTGATTATCATAATGTTTCTAAACTCTTCTTCAGGAAGAAGTGGAGACAGACTTAAGGTCAGCTATATACACTAGTAGGAAAACACCTTTAATGATAGAATCTCTGGATATTGGTAAAAAAAACAAAAACAAAAACAAAAACCACATCCTCCAGGAAATGATGAGACAAAAAACAAAGTAAAGTAAAACGTACCCGGATAGCTGAGATGTAGCTCAGGCGCTTAGTGCAGTGGTTCTCAACTGTCCTATTGTGGGGACCCTTTTCTCCATTTCCTCGTGACACGACCCACAGGTTGAGAATTGCTGCACTAGAGCATTTGTCTAGCATGCATGAAGCCCTGGGTTTCTGCTCTTCTTGCACATGCCAGCAATGCCAGCAATGCCAGCAATGCCGCACTGGGGAGGCAGAGCAGGAGGCTCGGACGTCCATGTCTGCTGGATGTGGTGGAGCATGCCTTGAATCCCAGTTTTCAGAGGGCAACAGAAGATGGGTTTCTGTGCTTTCAAGGCCAGCCTAGTCTACATAATGAATTTCAGACCAGCCTGAGCTACACGTGTGACCTCTGTCCCCAGGTAAACAAACCAATAAAATAAAATAAAATAAAATAAAATAAAATAAAATAGAAAAATTAAAAAAAAATCATGTTTGTCTTTGCCTTTATAGTGAGTTTGAGTATAGCCTGAGATAAATAAGAACTGGTATCAAAGACAAAAATACATAAATTATTCATTATGAGTTTTCTATAACCCCAGCAGGAAAATGAAATTGGTGACAAGAGAGATCGTCAAAGACCACAACTATTAACAGCACCAAAATAATCTCTGGAAATGAGTCCTGTGAAATTTCACTCACAGTTGGTGCTGAGAGATTCTAAAACTAAGCATTATCATACATATGAGAAAGGAAAGGAACACCGGGAAGATCACAACCATGAGCCTTCCGTGGGAACAACCCTAGCCATCTAATTACTAATAGGGAGCCTATGAATTACAGCTTTTGATGACTGTTGCGCCAGCGTGCTTTCAAGGCAGCCTGGAATCGCTGGCCAATAACCGTAATAACATTTCCAGACAGGATCGAGCTGAGTTTTGGCACATCCTTAGCATCCATATCCTAGAAACGTTTCTAATGAAAACCAAGACGTGTTCTGTCTGGCACAGATTGATAATACATAAGTGCGCGTGTGATTCATCCGTAGAGACTGTCACAAAAATATTCCTGGTGGAGGAGAGAATGAATCAGAGGGTGTGAGCCACAGACAGAGAAGAAAACAAAATGCAAAGAGAAAACACCCAGGCATGCCAGTCTTTTAATGAACACACAAAACTGATGGTGAAGGGGGAAGGCAGTGTTTACGTTTTGACACTGTCTGGTTACTTCAAGTTGAATATTGTCCCTCAGGTCCATATTTCCCCAAAAGCTCAGTTTGTGACGTTATTTGTTTTCTTCATCCAAATATAATTAAGATGAGGTCATCTGGGTTTGAGTGGCCCTAAGCTTGTTGTTGTTGTTGTTGTGTGGTTGTTGTTTGTTTGTTTGTTTGTTTGTTTGTTTTTACACAGAGTCTCAATATATAGCCCTGACCGCCTGAAACTTACTATGTAGACCAGGCTCATCTCAAACTTACATAAATCTACCTGCCTCTGCCTCCAGAGTACTGTATGTGGTACAAGGCTAGACCCTAAGTCTTAGCACTAGCATCCCCATAAGAAGGAAGGGAGATACATAGACTTACAAGGGGAAAAGGCATATGAACACTACAAGCCCAAGGTTACCTGAAATTGTGTAGAGCCACCAGAGGAATGAAAAGCATCGTTTAGGTCCGCGCTTTCAGGGATAGCTTGGCTCTGCTAACAGGTGAGTTTTAGATTTATTTCTGCTACCGCTTGGGCATGGTGACTCACATCGGCAACCTCAGCACCCGAGAGGCTGATACAGGAGGATTGTTGTGAGTTGGAGGGTGCATGTGTTCCAAACCAGCCTGACATGAGACCCTCAAACAAACAAAACGAAAATGAATGTTAACTTCTGTTGTTTTAAGCTATAGGAATATACCACTTCTGGGAACACAGAATACTGCTCCTCCCCACCCCCCCAATGCCTCAGGCAGCTCTAATTACACACCTGTCACTCAAGACTCCAGGTAGGATGTCAAGCTCAGGGCTAGCCTGGGCTGCATAGTAAGACACTATCTCAAAGACAACCAAAGAAACAGAAACATCTTTCCTTGGAAACGCTTCATCTATTTTCCAAATTTGGTGTGAAATATGAATATTCTCCTAAGGCGAATCACTGGGTCACCAGGTTTTCCAGGCCACCTTGTGATCTGGACCTCACTGGCAGTTCTGGCCATATCATATGTTAAGTCTTTAAGATGCAAAGAATGCCTGTCTCCTTCTTATTGAGAAGATTAGTCACTTCGAGTCAACATGCCTTTTAAACTATGAGACGATATCCGCATGCACAGTTGTTATTACTACAGTTTGGAAATAAGAGGCCCAGTCATTAGCCCACTTATCAGCTTAATTTCACCTATAGACATTTTATTGAGCACAAGTTTCCTGCCAGGAGTCTGTTACCCACCTGCTAGCCTAAAACTGTGGAGTGGGAAGCAAGATGAGGCGCTCAAGGCCAGTTTACATTGTGGTGAGAGTTGGAGGGCTTTCTGAGCTACATGAGATGCTGTTGCAAGAAACAATAGCAATAACAAAAACAACAGTGTTTCCCTAACTGTTGAATATCTCATTTCTCCAATCTCATCAGGTAAGAGGTACCAGTGAAGATTAGAATGAATACCAGGTATTCATTCTTATAAATATTATTATAAGTATTGCTTGATGCTATAATGCTATGTGTCCTACTTAGTTACTGAAACTTAGTGCTCCGAAGCATGCTCTGAAACAAACCCAAAAACAACAAAGCTGGGTAAAGTTAGAAGAAGCGGCCTTGGAAGATGTGATGTGTGTGGTAGCCTGAAAAAGAGGAGTACCCAAGTCAAGATTTAGAAGCACTTTCACAGATATGTTTCCAGCTAGAAAAGTATCCCAGTGAGGACAGCCAATGGGAGAAGTGTGCACAGACAGTATCTATAAGATTACACAGACCTTGACCAAGAAGTAGGGAGTTAGTCAAAGTGCAGTGTAAAGCCGTGGAGGGTTTTAAGTAAGGAAGTGGCATTATCTGAGTTACATCATCATCATTATTATTAGCATTATAAAAGGGGATTTATTAGATTAGCTTCCACAATAGCAGTTGACTAGTCTGGCAATGGCTGCCTTCCCAGTTAAAAGGCTGGGATCCTGGTGGCTGCTCAGTCAACAATGTGGTTAAGGCCTGAGTGATTCCTAGAGAACCATTGTGTTTAATCTATGCTGGAAGACCAACAAGTCTGAGCTCTGATATCAAGGAAGGTGGTGGTGACAGCACCACCACCAACAGGGGAATAGTCATGCTTTCCAGCATCAAAGGCAGGAAAGCCCTAATTTCATTTGTAGCTTGTCCTGGCTGTGGGGTAGAGTGGGACTGGGCTTAGATGTGAGGGGGGAAAAAAACCACCTAAGAAGACCCATTAGAAAGTATCTGGGGCACGATGGGAATGACAGCAGCTTAAACCATTAGGAATGGAGAGTGGCAGCTGTGGATAGGTTCAACACTTCTGAAGGGAAACAGCAGGTGTTGTGGAAGGATGGGGTGTGAGAGCAAGGGGTGAAGAACTCCATAACCCAAACTTCCCATCATCTATAGCCATGACTGCGAGTCTGGGAACCATTGTTCTTTAAGATTCTCCCCCTCTCCCCTCTCCCCTCTCCCCTCTCCTCTGTTCCTCCCTCCTTTCCTCCCTCCCTTTCTCTCCCTCTCTCTCTTCCTCTGTTTCTGTGTCTCTGCTTGTCTCTCAACTTCTCTCTCTTTCTCTCTCTCCTTCTCTCCCCCACTCTCTCAAACACACACATGCAATCTGTTTTCAGAGCTGAGAACACTTGGATGAGGTGGAACACCCTTGTCTCGTACCCAGGTGCTCCCAACACAGCTTGTCTTGAAGCCACGAGGGGGAGTTCTCTATCAACCCCCAGCTCTTCTTAGGACTCGTGTCCCCTTTGGCTGCCTTTAAGTCTGCTGAGGAGACCTGAGGGCATTGATCCCACCCTAGAGTCTGTAACACGTTGAGAATGTTGGATTCATTTCGTCTTTCTTTGTTTTTCATCGAAGAAGAGGGGTTGTTAATGTCTCCTCTGCCGTGTTATTCTGACAACTAAATGATCTTGAATAAAGGATAGTGATGATGGTGTCAGTGATTGTCAGGGTCCCACAGAATGCAGGTGAGTCAAACTGGCATGCTTCTACTACTCGACCTTGGAACCATTCTATTCCACCTGAGTCTTCTACCTAAACCCTCCCTATATCTCCAGGATGGTTTGGGGTTTGGTTTGTCCAGAGCACAATCCAAACTGCCGGGGTGACCTCTTGATGGCAATACTTGACTTATTTCCAGCCCCGTGTAAAGCACAGGGATAATTTTTGAAACAGTAACAAGAAAGGATGTTTTTGATAAAATAATGAGCCTTCCTTATTTCCAGCTTTTCTTTGATGCTTGCCATCCTGCTCCCATTATGTCTCGTTGTCCACCATTGAAAAGGCCAGTGTCCTCAATTTGTGCCCAGCTGGAAAGATAACATGGAGCTGAAGAGTACAGAGAAGCAAAGGAATCACACTGGGATGATATTTTCCTTTATGAGGACACTTCAACAATCATAACAGAGAGAATGTCTTATGAGCTGACAGTCAGTTTTAAATATGGAAAATGTTCCCTATCTCTGGAGTAGTCATTATGTTCTTATACATTTGATGTCACTAACAGAGCAATGGAAAGGTTTGTCCTATATAGATAATATATTTAACATAAGGAGGAAAAAAATATGATTGTTTCCCAAATCCTGATGTGTGCCAAGACTCCTACATGTTTGGTAAGAAGTTACACCCACATTCCCTTTTCTCCCTCTTCTGTTTTTATAATGAGTTATGTTGTTATCTCACAGAACTTTGTCCTCCCTTTTATGTATTCTTTGTAATTTCTGCCAAGTGTGTGTGTGTGTTGACCAAAGGTCAATCTTAGGTTTCTTCCTCCAGAGATAGGCTCTCTTACTGAATCTCATGGAGTGCAAGACCATTTAGCCAGCAGCCCCAGGAATTCTTTTGTTTCTGCCCTCCCAGCACTGGGCTCACAGGCACATACCACCGTAGCTGGTTTTTTTAATATGGGTGTTGGCAGTCTGAACTCAGTTCCTTGTGCCTGTATAGCGAGCACTTTACTGGTTACAAGATAGTTCTATCATCTGAAAATTTCAGAGGTATAAATGTGCTGTTTGGTTCTATAATACTCCTAGTCTGTAATCTGTGGATACATCACAGAGTCATCTGCAGAAGTCTTAAGTGACTTACACGAAGGGGTCCTTCTCCAGTATATTTAGGAGTTTGCTCCTGCAAGTGTATATCACTGACCTGAGAGCATTGCTTGGTTTTGGAGTCTTAAATTTCTCAGATTAGTGGTTTCTGGACTTCTAAGTTTAGAATAGTAAGAGATATAAGTCCTCAGACTCGGTGAAACACACAGATTCTCAGGAGAGACTAGCTTCCCACTTGTGGGCCAGGAGAAAGAAACACATCCTTACAACAGCCAATGGACTGTCCCCAGCCCCAGCCTCATTCCCAGCCCCAGCCCAGCCTTTTAAGAGTTCAAGTATTGTGTAGAGATCTCAGTTCCAACTCGTTAACTTCTATTGGTCTTTGTACTCATCTGACTACTAAAAATTAATTACCGTGGTCACTGAGACAGGGCAGATGCCATAATGCCTGTGTCCCAGGGCTCATTGCTCTCAGTTCAAGTCTCTCTTTGTACCTGTCACCTTGGGGAGTGGCCCACTTATAAATGTGTCCCTTTGTTGTTCTGTTTTATTCAAGAATATCTTAACATTTTGGGTGAAAAGTTTTGGGTCATCTGGTCTACCATCCGTGTGGAAATGAAACTATCAATTCACTCTTCATGCTGCAGGCAGAGAAACCTTTTGAAAATCCAAGTGTGACTGCATTATAGGCCTTCCTTAAAACACACTTGACTAGCTTCCCAATAGTTGTGATAATGAGATTCATAGCCTATAAGGCCCTGAATGGTTTCACCCTTGCTTATTTCTCTAACCTCCTGTTACATTATATTCCTCCCCATTCTCCCTACTCACACAGGTGTTCCTGTGGCTTTCTGGGCTGTATGTTTCCACCCACCTACAATGTGCCCACATCACTTCCAGTTACTCATAATTCAGATTTCAACATAGTTATACAGTGGCATCTATTGGGGTGCATTTCCTCCGGCTCATGTGTATATTGCCTGAAATGTTTTTTTGTTTTTTTTTTTGTACCGCTTACCACAGTCACTTTACATTCAGTTTTGAGATTGTTTTTAATATTTCTTTCCCAGTGGGGTACAAGCCCTTTGAGAGCAAATGCCATATGTGGTCCTCTCATCTCATCAATAAAATTAATGCTGGCTGTGCGCATATTAGCATGAGCAGCCTTAACATCTTGGTCATGTAACACCGTGAAGGTTGTTCCTCCTACCGTATCCTAAAGCGGATGAGTCAACTCTTCTCCTGGATACCAAAAGAAGGAAAGGGGAGAGGAGACATTGGTAATGTGTGTCTGTCACATTGTTTTTTTGCATTATCGATGAATGGTTCTGGATAACTGCAAGTTCCCGAACACAGAATGAATGAACCAAACACGGATTTCACTGTTATCAATGAGTAGCTTGTTGGTTCCGCTACTGTAAGCTCTTCGAGTGTAGAGACCATGTCTGAATTGTACTGTCCCTGGTGCTAGAAGGATTTTTGCACAGGTGTAAGACTATCTAATAATCTACCATTGTGACTGCTGGAGAGATCCCATGGTGGGGAAGATGGAACGCTCCAGGGCCTTTTTAAAAGGTCGTGGAAAGAAACTGGAAAAGAAGTTTGAGGAGGGAGTTTCTAAGTCCTAGAGCGGAAGTGATGGAGAGAAGCAGCTGAAGAGCCCTAGGGAGTAATGCTCCCACGGCCAGCGTCCTCTAAACACAATTGTCCGCTGCGTTGCAAGCTTTATCATCATGTCTGTGATATCATATGGAAGGACTAGGAGAGGGACAGATCCCTGACAGGCAGAGAAGGGGGCCTCAGATAAATAATAAAGATGACAATCTCCTGCCTGCTTCTTCATACTGCTCATCTCTGAAAGGCTTAGTAGGCTTCTTCTCCTGCTGCCAGAGCTCTCCTTCTGGCTGACTGGTCCAGGCTGGTCAAACACCTTCAAAGCCAGTCCTAAACATGTTTATCTGCAGCTATGGGCTTATCAGATCCCTTTTTCTTTGTCTGTGCTGCTGACCAATCTGAAATTAGAGGAGAGGGACCCATTCCCGAACCATGGAAAACCCCTGGCCATCCATGGGGAGCGGGAATGAACTTCAGTGTCTGTCCTAGTCAGGGTTTCTATTCCTGTGCAAAACATCATGAGCAAGAAGCAAGCTGGTGACGAAAGGGTTTATTCAGCTTACACTTCCACACGGCTGTTCATCACCAAGGAAGTCAGGACTGGAACTCAAGCAGGTCAGGAAGCAGGAGCTGATGCAGAGGCCATGGAGGGATGCTACTTACTGGCTTGCTTCCCCTGGCTTGCTCATCTTGCTTTCTTATAGAACCCAAGACTATCAGCCCAGGGATGGCACCACCCACAAGGGGCCTTTCCCCCTTGATCACTAATTGAGAAAATCCCTTACAGCTGGATCTCATGGAGGCATTTCCTCACCTGAAGCTCCTTTCTCTGTGATAACTCCATCTGTGTCAAGTTGAGACACAAGTAGTACAGCATCTAAGTCCCCTCTCTGCTCTGCAGGGCATCTTTTTCTGCCTCTAAGTGTGCCTGGCTCTGTGAGTGTGTGTGTGTGTGTGTGTGTGTGTGTGTGTGTGTGTGTGTGTGTGTGTGTGCAGGTTTACTTTTAATAAATTTTACTTGTTGCTTTCTGCTGCTTTCCAGGTTTTTTTTTTTTTCTTGCCTTTTAATTCTTTTCTTGTCAGAGGAAACAAACCTGTTCAAGACCCCAAGATGGTAACCGTATAGCCTAATATATGGGACTAGATTATCTCTTCAAACATCCCCTTACCTCTTCCCTTCTTGCTACTAGGAGTTTAAAACCAGTAAAAAGCTCCAACGATGTGTGTATTCAGATTGTCCAGCATTGGTCCTACCTAAGGGATTTTTTTTGCTCCTGTCCATGCAAAAGAGAAAACCACATTAGTTCCAGTCCCAGCTGCCAGGCTAGGATCTCACCCTTGCCTTTCCCTAATCAATACACAGAAACTCCTGGTACCATTGGGCGGGGGTGGGGTGGGGTGGGAGGGACTGCATTAAAAAAAATTTTTTTTAAGGATGAAGTGGAGCACACAAAAATTTTTGCTTGCTTTTCTTCAGCTTTCTGCCCAGAGGTGGAGACAACTCTAAGCGCTGCAGGTGGGCATGAAGGTGCCACCCCGCATTACCACAGGGGAAAGAAAAAAGACCTGAACTGTGAAAGCTACCTGGCTCTGTAATGCAGGTTTGCAATGCCTGCTGTTGGAGTTAGTGACAGGGGAGCCCCTCTACCTCTGGGGCTTCTGCAGAGCAGTGAGCTTTGGTGGATCAATACTTTAGTCTTGTCATGCTAATTGCTCATTGGTTGACATTCATGATCCTTCCTTGCTCCCTCCCTATGTAAACTCCTTACAGCTGGAACAGATGCAAAAATCCAGAGCCTTCCAAGCCAAGCTCCTGCAGAAGACAGAAGGCCTAGAAGCCAAGGTACGATGCTCCCCCCACGCCCAAACCCGCCCCCCATTTTCTCATCCTTCTTCTACTTTAAAAAGCTTCATGTCTGTCTGAGTGTGGTAAGGATAGGGAGGCACAAGAACAAAACAAATAAATGCACGGAGTAACTCCTCCAACACATAACTGGCGTTGCCGTTTTCAGAACAAAACAAGATCTCTGCTTCCTTCCACTCCCTCCAAACACAAACATGCGAACAAATAAAAACACCCATCCACCCATTCTGCGAGTTTTGGTCGCAGCCCTTCTGTTGGGGTGATTGTGAGTCTTCAACATTCCACAATGAGCAGGTACGTGCACTGTCCTCTCTGCTCCCGGACTAAGGCACTTCAGACAAAGCTAAAGAATGAGAGAGGGGGGAGCAAGAAGGCACTGTGGGGTGTGTGTGTGTGTGTGTGTGTGTGTGATCACGCCTACCATATTGGCTTCCTGTCCCTGGAACATCAGCTTTCTAGCTGGCTGAGCCTGTCCCCATGATTGTACAGGGTCGCCACTGAGCCCACCTCAACTCCTACCCTGTGAGCTTCAGGCCTGTGCTACGCAGGGTTTTGTTAAGCTGTTTAGTATTAATTGATTTTTTTTCTCCCATTTTTTTTTTCTTTCTTTCCCTGGGCGGGTCAATAGCTGGATGCTTCAGGAGCAGAGGATCTATCAACTGCAGACCAAGCTAGGGAGCTGCCGACAAACCTGGAACGGTAACCTGGCTAGCTCCGGGAGCGCCGACGGCAACTCGGTGGCCCAGCAGTGGGCAGCAGGAAATGTGCCGTGGCCACGAGGCAAGAAATCGACTCTGACCCGATCATTGACACCTGGTAAGTTTCTTTACTTTTGAAAAGTGAGGCAAAAGATCACCACGTCTTTCTTTCCTGACTCAAAAAGTATCGGCAGTGTTTTAGCTGATTTTAGTAATGAGCAAATTCTAGAAGCCCCCCCCCCCCAGACCTGGGAGCATGGGCTGGAGGGGGTAAATGAGGATTCGTGGGATAGATAAGGGCGAACCAAACTCTGATCCGAAGGTGAGCCACTGCAGCCAAGCAGATGTCCTGGGCATTGATCCTTACATTGTGTTATTGATTTTCTCTTGGGGCCAAGAATAGGGTGGACCTATGGAGGACAAGAGCGAAACCGACACCTTCCCGGAGGGCCAAGCGGCCCTAATCGGTGATAACAGTGTTAAGTGGTCAGCCTAGATATGAGGTTTGCTTGGATCTATTGATCTGTGCTCCCCTGGGATATAAATCCTTCTGAATTTGCTTCCGTGGATATAAATATTTATAATTAAAATAGCCTAGGAGCCTCGTATGGGCACAAGGAGAGTGGCCCATTCCAGGTTAAAGCTCCCACACTTCTTTGCACACGTCTCCCACTCGGCACCCCTTTGTACATCTTGCCTTCTGTTTGGAAGCCAACTCTCAGCCAGCCCCTCGGTGTAGCAGCCACGGTGTCTATCAGAAGCCAGGTGAAAAAATCCTTTCTTTCTGACTGCAGCTTCCAGCTGAGGAGCGAGTGTGGCTTCCCAGGGAGGGCTGTGTAATTCATGTACATTCAGGATGCAGGACTCAGAAAGAAATGGGCTATCCGGGTGATGAGGGGGATACAGGACGGAGGAAAAAAAGTATATGCTTTGTTTCTGCTTTTATTGGTGAATCAGTTTGGATCACACGGCAAACGGGCTTTACGCCGCAAATGTTTTCCCCAAGGCTGATGAGACCCTGCAATGGCCACCTTTGCGATATTCGCACTAGGAGAACAACTGGAGGGGTCCCACATTCCAGCTTCCTACCACCTCATAAGTGTAGGCATGGGAGGAGGGAGCAGAGCACCCTTACAAACAGGAATGGGAACGGAGGGATAGTATAGGGAGCCTCCCCAGCGGCAGAGCCATGAATCCAGCCAGCCAGATAACATTGATCAAAGCTTGCCACACGCTGGAAAGACAGCCCTCAACATCCAGTCAGCTTTAGGTTTTAGAATTCTAGGTGGAAGAGCATGTGGGTTAAAAAAAAAAAAAAAAATGCTGTGCTCCTTAAACTAATTATCTGCTTATGTGTTTGGAATACAATCTTTAGAAATTGGGGATTTCCATTTTGATCAGCCTTACTTTGGTATTGAATAGTGTGTCTGCTCTGAGCATGTTTCATTAATGTGTAATTTATGGTAACAGAATTAAATACTTGCAGATCTTAGATTGGCCAGGAATGTACATTAGTGGTTGTGTATGACTGCATGGAATATTTGGGCAATTGTATTGTTTTATTTTTCTCCTGATTGTAGACTATTTCATCATCCCAGAAACTGATAAATGCCCATGTATCTTTGTGCAGGGGTCTGGATTTGGAAAACAGTGATCATAGGCAACTTAGTAATTAATATTTCTCTATTTGCACTTAAATGTCCTTTTCCAAGATTCATATTAGGCTTTGCTTTTGTGGGTTGGTTTGGTTGTTTTTATCCAGATGTGCTATATTCAAAACTCAAAGGCATCTTGTCCAACTCTTTTAGTGGATGGCTGAAGATTAGGGACTATTTCAACTGGTAGTCAAGGGTCAGTATTAGGGACTCCATTTGACTTGGATGATTTATACACAATAAAGTCTCACAAGTATAACTGCAATGGCTTTGTTTTGATGTGGGGACATCTGCAAGTGTGCTTGAAGCTGAAAACCACTTCAAACTAGAAATAGAAGACACTCTGGGGTGTCCTGTATGCCTTCACAACCATGGAGAGAACTGGAATGTGCCTCTCTTTGTTTGATTTATTTTACCCACCCCCCTGCAAATGTGATGTATTTTCTCTGTAGAAATAAGCGTCCAATATTGATGTGAAGATGGAAGGCCCAGGCTGGAACTTCAATCTCCCTTTCCTAGGTTCTAATGAAAAGCATAATTACTAGAAATAGACTTTTTATCTATCCCATGATCTGTGTCTTTCCCTTCCTCTGTGCATCGTTTGTCAGTGTTCGCTTGCATGTTCCCATGGAGAAGCTGTGGGCAAAGTGATCAGAATTTTAAAATGGAATTAAATCCCACCAATTAAATGTGTATTTGTTTATGCTCTTGGTCTCACGAACTCTAGACGGCAGATACATAAACTGATGCCTGTATTTTTGCTACAGGTTGTATTTGAAAGCTCATTGCTAGCTTCAGGGAAATAATTTAATTACAGGGTCATCTAGCTACTGAGGATAACAAGGCATTGCCTTGTAGGAATCTAACTCCTGTGTTACACATGTGTTCATATACTGTACTCTCATTTCTTAGTTTATACATATAGACAGATTTTTTTTCCAACTCAATCTAATGGTCTTGATCTTCAATATATCCAATAATGAAGGTTATGATGAAATCTCACTGTAATTTCTGTATTTATGACAAAATATGATTATATAAATATTTTGCTGTTATTTCCTTGTTAGTAACAGACCTATTGTGTTTCAAAACTCTTGAGCGTTTTGACATGCTCATTTGGCTCTCAGAGCAAACATAAGAGATAACTTAGAGCAGTGGTTGTTATCACTGTTTTACTGATGATATAGCATGTACATGGGGACACATTTTAATGTCAGACTTAAGGCTAAGACCTGAAGCCATGGGTTTCTGGTCAAGTGTTCTTTTTATGGCTATCAGCTGTCTCTGTTAATGTTTGATAACATTTTAGCATATTCAACTACAACCAATGAAATGCATGTATGCAAATGTTGACTGATCTTAAATGAGCCTTAGCAACTTAGCCATGCCCCACCTCAAAGGGCAGAGGAGCTGTTCAGCCATCTTTCTTTGCCCTTTATCAAATCACAGCCTGTCCTCCATTCTGAGGTCATTTGAGACCTATTTTGTTAGGAATTCTGAGCTGTTAATACATCTTAAAGATTTGTTGCCCAGTGTGTTCTATGAAAATTTGGAAAATGACTATTGCTCACTGTGTTTTACAGTCGTTACATATATATTGTGTCTTCATGCCTCTTCTTAATAAAACAGTATGTAAAGTTTGAAACATCAAGTGATTAAAATCTAGAATAAGCTATTCCTTTGGAGAATTCTTACCCTTGCTGAATCAGGTACCACCTGAAACCCATGTCAACTTTGCAAAAATGATTCTATTGTATGTGTGAAGAGAAAAGCATACAGACTAACAAGGGAAGTCAATCAGTATAGAAATTTACTTATTAAGAGATTAAATCAATTAAGTATTAAAATCAATTTTGTTTCTGATACACTAACAGGTATTTCTTATTAAAACACTGATGTAGCCCAGTAGTAGATGTATATTAAATACAATATTAAAGCAAAAATGACCATAAAAGATGTTAACTGCTTACAAGGATGTGTTTATATAATACAAAACCAGTTGCGATTTCTATAGGTGACATTAATAGTGGCATTATTAATGTTGCTGTGGTTTGTTTCCTATATTTGCAATGGAAGAAAATTCAATGCTAATGAAAACAGAACGGTTTTGTCTTGTTTCCCCAGTCCATGTTCATAGGCTTGCTGTGCTCTCTCTAGTCCTTGGAAGCCTGTGGGTGCCTGTTAAGAACCCCTCCTCCTAAACAGCTTGCACTTCTCCTACAAAGCCTGACTGAAGCATCCAATAGAACATTAGCAGCCCTCCCTCAGCTGGAGTCAGTGGCTACTCTTCTGTGCCCAGAGTGCTCTACAATCTCTCTAGCCTGGCACCTGGATCTGTGTCAATTTGCTTTGTCCCTCCTGCAAGAGGGTCACTCCTGAAAACGTAGATAATGCCTTGGACTTTACCACGCCGAGTACAGTATCTAGTCTATATCGTAGATATTTTACTAGATGATGAAAGGAATAAAGATGGAAAAATTCAAAGGCAGAGAGCCTTTTAAAGACCACAGACTTTACAATTTGAAATTAATGTTGGTAGATTGGTGGTTTGCTTGGGTCAAATTCTCTCTTGATCCCAGGTGCTAAGATAACCACATGGACCTGTCCTGTTTCCCCTTCAGTGCAAGTCTCAAGTAATAACCTCTTTAGAGTCATATGTGCAGGATGGAGGGATGGTTCCGTTGTTAAGAGCACTTGTTGCTCTTGCAGAGGACCCAGGTTCAATTCCCAGCATCCACACGTACCCATAAACCTAGTTCCGGGATTCTAATGCCCTCTTCTGACCTCTGCAAGCACCAGGCACACACAGGGTATACACACACAAACACACACACACACACACACACACACACACACAAACACACACACACACAAACACACACACACACAAACACACACACACACACACAAACACACACACACACAAACACACACACAAACACACACACACAAACACACACACACACAAACACACACACACACACACAAACACACGCACGCATAGACAGGCAGGCAGGCAGATAGACAGACAAAACACACATAAAACAAAATGGATAAATCTAATAAAAAATTAAGTCATATTAATGACCATTAAGCCAATATTAATGACCTACTGTGATTAGTACCTGAGGTTCAGATCTGTTCAACTTCTTGTAAACATGTACGGTGAGGAACACCTTGACCCGCGTTTGCAAATGTGAGGGAAGGGCAGGCTGTCATGGAGATAAAGGACTTTTTTCCTGAGCCTTTCTGAACCTTACCAGCCGACTTTTAAAAGACAGGAAAACAGCTTTGATGCTAAAGCCATTTATAAAGTGTAAGTCCTCTCTAAAACTCTATGTTCTGGAAAATCATTATTTAATATTTCCTTGAAAACCAGAACACTAATAATAAAGGCATCCTCAGTCCTTAGCATGGATGTTTTATGTGGGATAAACACAGATGGTCATATACATAAAGCCACATTTGCGGACATGCACTCAGCTTCTCAATATTAATGTCACATAAAAATCAGGACTTATTCATGCATGCTGACTTAATTTTATGTGTACCTCTTTTTTTCACAGTAATAAATATTTGTCATTTCTGTGTAAATGAATGGGTATTCACAGATCAAAGTGAGGCTGCATATTTCTTGGGCATATTTATTTTGATCTACAATGAACCCATTTATAACAGGGAGAAGATATATATCAGAATAGATAAAATTGGAGGAAATATAGCTGTTTTTATTATCAAGTAGCTGTCATCCATTTAATATCACTTTTGCATGAATGCACATTGAACCCCCGTCTTTGATTAACAGTTCAATGGCATGCGATCATGTCTGACCAGAAAATGACAATAAACCTCACAAATTTAAGTTACTAAATTGAAACTGAGTAAAGTTCATTTTGCCCCGCCAATAAGGCAAAGACCCAAGTAAAATGTATTTATCATACAAAGGTCATCAATAAGTATATTTGGGCAATGGACGCGAACACACCCTTCAGAGCCTGGCTCAGATTTCAGTACTCGCACCTACCTACTGTAGCAGAAGGTTGAAAATTACCATTCTGGGTTCTCATTCTCTTTAACATTCCCAGATGGAATGTTACAGAAACTTAGATGAAAAACCAAGCAGTACAACAGTGGATGAAGCTAAGGGGCTCGTGGCTCTGTGGATCAAGAATTGCTCTCAAAGAATTGGCTCCTGTTAACTCCTTTCTTTTGAGAGAAAGCAGCATAGGTGATCTCTTATGTGTTTTGGCTCCTGAGGTTCATAATTGATACATGCATACTTTTTACATATGCAGGCCCTTCTCTAATGTAATCATCTTTCTCTTGGATTACTATTTCTTGTCTCAATTTCCTTACTCTTACAAAACTTTCTTGTATTCTTATTTAACCCCCAATTCTCTTGATTTGGTTTACAACCCTGGAGTTCTTCAGGGGGAAAAAATCCACCCAAACCTGAAAGGTAAGAAATATTTGGGGGTTGAGAGGCTCCACCCAGCAGCTGACTCAAATGGATGCAAAGACCCACAGCTAAACAGTGGATGGAGCTTGGGGACTCCTATGGAAGAGTTAGGGGAAGGATTGAGGGCTCCAAAGGAGATAGGAACTCCACAGGAAGACCAATAGAGTGAACTAACCTAGACCCATGAGGCTCTCGGAGACTGAACCACCAACCAAAGAGCATACACTGGCTAGACCTAGGCCTCCTGCACATATGTAGCAGATATGCAGCTTGGTCTTCATGTGGGTCCCTAACAACTGGAGAGGGGGCGATCCCAAAAGTTGTTGCCTGTCCATGGCCTCAGTGGGAGAGGATGTGTCTAGCCCCACAGAGACCTGATATGCCAGAGTGTTGGGGGGGGGGGATACCCAAGGAGGGCCTCCACCCTCTCAGAGTAAAAGGGAAGGAGTTTTGTGGGAGGGGTTGTGGGAGGGGGTGACTGAGAGGGGACAGCGATCAGGATGTAAATTGAATTTAAAAAAGAACAGAAATATTTGGGAGATCAATCAAACCTGCTTAGATATATGTAGAGAAATACCTACCAATACTTATTTGCAAATAAATGTGGGCATTGCTAGCAGAAGAAATATTTTAGTATAATACTGTATACATCATTCCTAGGCAGGAGGGAAAATGTAACAAGATGGGTGGGCCACTTCAAATATATTAAGTGGTATAGCAGACACTTCCTTATTATTTTAGCTGTGAGATAATTTCATAATGAGACATAGCTTTCGCTTCACTTATACAAGCACTTTAAACGTTTCTAATCTTCCCTATGTTGGGTTCTTAGTAATATTTTAATTGCCTTGCACTGATGATGCACAGGACTGGGTCTCACAGATGTGTTTTCGTGCAAGTAGATCGTGTGCTCAGAGCACAGTCCCTCTTCCTGCCCTCTCTGCCCCTCCCCTCCCTTCCTCCTCCCTTCTACTACTTCCGTTGCTGACCTAGACGTTTTCCTGTCTAAATTCGTGTCAAATATAGACATGCAATCTTATGTGTCTGTATAAAAAAAAATCTGTATTCTACAAATGGCAGAATCTACGCAGTATTTGTTTTTCTGAAACTCACTTGATTTGCTTAACGTGATTATCCATAGTCCCCTGGTTTCGTCCATTTTTCTGTAAATGGCACAACGTCTTCCATCTTCATGGCTGAAGAACTATCCATTGTGTGTATATACCCCCCCCCATTTTCTTTATAAAAATTAGAATTCATGCATGAGTTCTGTATTTACATAATTTTCAGCCCTCCCTTGCCCCACTAACTCCTCCTCTACCCTCTTAAGTTCACATCCTCTTTTTTTGTTATTATCACACACGCACAAGCACATACACGTACAACCTGCAGCATCCATTTGTTCTTGCTTGCATGTATACATATTTAGGGCTAACCACTTGGAATTAAATAAAATATGGGGCCGGGGGCTCATTCTTGCTCCCTTCGGTGGCTGATAATTACCTATAGCTCTTCATCATGGAGTGGGGCCTTGTGAAGTTTTCTCCATTCGTGTTGGGCGTGGGATTGTCACTGTTCGAGTCTTGTTTAGGCAACTGTATTAATGACACTTCACGGGTACAGCTCCCCTGTCATATGTAGAAGACAACATCTCATAGCAGATGTCCTGGTTTTCTGGATCTTATGATATACCTGCCCTTCTCTCATAAGATATCCCAGAGCCTTAGGAGTAATAATAGTCTTGTACATGGAGCAGTTAGTGTTGGGCAACGGATGATCAGCTGTTCTTTGCATTTTGACATGGATTTCTGTGATGGTTTCCATTCGCTGCAATAATAAGCGTCTCTGGGGGGAGGTAAGAGCTACACTTATCAGTGAGTGTGAAGATAAGTATTCAGGATGTGGTTAGAAATTACACTAGTTTAATAAAGTGGCAGTAGTAGGGGCTCTTTTAGGGTCCATGACCTCACCAGCTGTGGGTGGTTGCCTGGGTTTACAGCACCAGGCATAAATTCTCTCCTGTTGAGAAGACCTTGACTCCAATTAAACAGCTCTTGGCTATCCCCACAATATGTGTGCCACTACTGCACCCTGGTATATACTGCACCCTGGCATATACTGCACCCTGGTATATACTGTACCCTGGTATATACTGCACCCTGGTATATACTATACCCTGGTATATACTGCTCTCTGGTATATGCTGCACCCTGGTATATACTGTACCCCGGTATATACTGCTCTCTCGTATATGCTGCACCCTGGTATACACTGCACCCTGGTATATACTGCACCCTGGTATATACTGCTCTCTGGTGTATATACTGCACCCTGGTATATACTGCACCCTGGTATATGCTGCACCCTGGTATATACTGCACCCCGTATATACTGCACCCTGGTATATACTGCTCTCTGGTATATACTGCACCCTGGTATATGCTGCACCTTGGTATATAGTGCCATGTTAGTTGTTGTGGTTAGTAGGCTTTACAGCTGGCCAGCCCTGTTGACTGCTATTCTCCCTTGGCAGCTTGTGTATCTCCTGTAGATACTATGGGAGCTGGTCCTCAGGAAAGAGGCTCTCAGGTCAGTTCCAGCCCAACATTTCTAAGCCCAAAACGTTAAATTCTCTTCATCTATTCCTTTGTTGACAGACACCTGCGTAAGTTCCATAATTTAGCTACTGTCCATAGACCAGCAATACAAATTGCTGTGCAAATGTGTTTGTGGTATGCTAACTTGACACCCCTTAGGTAAATAACCAGAAGCTTGCTGGGTCTTGTGGAATTTCTGGTTTTAGTTCTTTTGAAGATCCTCCATACTCCGTTCCCCTGTTCAGATTCCCACCGCCGGTGTATGACGGTTCCCCTGTGTTTATGTCCTCACCCGTATTCATGGGTCCTTGTTTTCTTGATGCCTGGCATTCAGATAGGGGCAAGATAAAGGATCAGTGTGATTTTAAGTGTACCTCCAAGGTTTATTGACCGTTTGTCATTCATCTTTCAAGAACTGCCCGTTAGTTCCATTGGCCTGTTTGTTGATTGATTCCCTTGTCTGTTATTTAGATTTTTTAGGTTTTTTTTTTCTATATTCTAGATACTATTCAACCCTCTGTCAGATGTATAACCAGCGAAGGTCTTCTCCCATTTTTATAGTCTGTCGCTTTGCTCTCGTTCCCTCTGCTGTGCGGAAGCATCTCCACTTCGTGAAGTCACATTTTGTCAGCTGTTGGCATTCTTTCCTAAGCAACCATAGTCTTACAGGAACTTTTCTTCCATGCCTCTATCATGACGCATCCTTCCTACTTTTCCGTCTGACTGCTTCAAGGAGAAGAAACCTCTCTCCAACAACAGCAACATGAAAGACCTGACAACATCTTCGGGGTCCTACCTTGAAATAGAGGCTACATTAACTCAGTATGCTTATTAATCTAACCATCAACAAATATTTCAATGATTCACAGCTTGTATATTTTACAAACAAAAAAGTGTTCTTGGTCATTGTCATCTATTAAATATGACACACACACCCATGCCTAGTAATAGAGTGAATCCTATAGAAAGAGAAAATGATAGGAGAGAGGTAGAGGGTAGTGATGTCGAATGCAGGAGGAAGCTTTGAAGATAGACAGACAGATCACTCTAGACAAATGTGCTCACTCTTTTAAATCACCTTACAAGATTAATGGGCGAAGGGGCTGCGCCAAAGTTAATAAATACGGGTTTTCCTAAAGCATTCGATACACCGCCGAGTGAATTTTTCACTTGCAAAATTAATTCAAATTGGGTAGACTGTGTGCGGGGTCACACAGATTGAAAATTGCCTGCAGAGCCATAAACAATGGTGGCAATGTCACCTCCTCCCCTCTAGGTTGGAGGCATCTGTTGCATCTGTGCAGACTGGGGGCCACCTCTGTGCCCCAGAACTGCCTGCCTACTAATCTCAAGGAAACTGCAGAATCCACAGATGTTGACGTAGGAAGTCTCAGGGGGGAAAGGTACGATTAGAAGATGCAGTTGAAGATGAGAACAGAGAGCAGAATTTAGTTTTGGGGGATACCTTGTGTGGCGACGAAGAGCAGACAAGAGGATCCACACGTGCTTCAGATTTGAGTTCATGCAAAGAAATTAAATGAAATGATGTAAAGATAGTGCGAATTGGTTCATAAATATTGTGGTTCTTATTAAATGAAACTGTTAGGGTAGCAGTAATTTCCCCCCAATACATGCTTAAGAGAGACTAGCCAATCATTCTGAGAGACCTTCACCTATAGGTGTCCTTCTGATTAAAACAAAGAGAAACAACTCCAAGTCATGCTCCTGTAAGTGCCGGGCAATTGTAAGATTGTGGCTGATTTCATTGTTGGAATTCTCTTTTTGTTGTTGTTGTTTTTTGTTTTTTGTTTTGTTTTGTTTTGTTTTGTTTTGTTTTTTGAGACAGGGTTTCTCTTTATAGCCCTGGCTGTCCTGGAACTCATTTTGTAGACCAAGCTGGCCTTGAACTCAGAAATCCCCCTGCCTCTGCTTCCCAAGTGCTGGGATTAAAGGAGTGTGCCACCATGCCCAGCTTGTTGGAATTCTTTAATGTCACAAATTTTTCATTGTTTGGGAGCAGAATGGAGTCTTTTAAGGTAAACAGGATAAAATGTGGTATTTCTCCTATCGATAGTGTCATCTTACTTACCATCAGAGTCTCTTCACATCCACCATGTTCCCCCATGCTCTTGGCCACATTGTTGGGCGCAGAGGGCATCCGCATCCTGCAGTTGGAAATGTGGGGACAGAGGTTCAGAAGGAGGTGAGTGGTTTACACTCTGTCATTCGTAAATGACAAGGTTGTGACTAACAGGCTGACTTTATGAATGGCTAACCTCAGCATCTTTCCACTAGGCAACATGCGTCTCATGTCTCTTCTATTTAAGAGACTGCCTTAAAACCCTTATCCCTAGGGTCTAGCCTTGGCTTTAACTTTCTTCCCTGATGAAATAAATGACATAATGAAAGGGCATGATGTGGAATCTGAAGGTACCGACAATGTTTAATTCATTTTCCTCCTCTACGCATTTGTACTTCTTCATCCCAGAGCTGTCAAGCCCTTGGTGGATGCTGAACCCTGCTGGCTTCACAGGTCAGTCATCCTAGCTCCTCTTGGTAAGTTCACATCTCCTGAGTCAGGCTAGAAGCTCCATGAGAGAAGACCCTTGTGTCTGCCTATTCACTGCAGTGTCTCCAGCTCTTAGCATATGATAACGAAACACCACATCCCTTCAAACTTCTGTTAAGCTCTGGCTAAAGCACCTTGTGCTTCATCCCTACTAACAGCAGCAAGTACAAAATACCCCCACTGCACACACTGAAAGAGTAGAAGTCCTGAAGCATCAGCCACATAACATAGAAGGTCCTATGTGCAATAATACCAAGGCCACCTTCTTACTGATGCCCTTCCTAATATGTCCCTGACTAAGTCTCAGTCTCACCAAACAAAAGCAGTTATACATAGAGCACCTAGAAATCATGTAAGCCGCAGATATCCCTTCCCACAAGTGGATCCGTTGTGTGGCTTTTCAGAGAGAACGCTTTGGTCACGCCCACCCTCCCCTCCCGCCTTAGACTTATTGCAGTCGGGTGAAGGTACCTGAAGTCTTCAGCAAAGCGCCGGGTGTAATTTAGCACGGCCAGATGAATTATGGGCTCGCCCTTTAGGAAAAGGCTGGGAGCCCAGCCCTGCCTGTCAGATAGGTCCCTGCCTCCTGGTGAACTCTGCAGGTGAATGAATCAGTACTTGGCACATCAGCATTTCATAGAGCAGCCATGCTAATGTCTTTTTGAAATGAAACCGAGAGAGCTGTTAACCTCGGTTAGCTAGGTGTCCCCTCTGTGACCGGGATAAATCATCAGTGTGGAGTCCAAGGATTCTTTCTGTCCTCACTGCTGTAACTCTGTCCTTACTGCTGTGGGGGGTTAGGGCTAGAGCTATGGGGGAAATTGGTGGTGGTGGGGTAAATCTCAGAATACTAAATATAGATTATTTCTCTTGCAAAGGAGAAATAGTTATCACTTCTCCTTACCCTGCCCCAATTTTTAATTTAGTTCAATTGGACATTTTTACTTTTTTTTCTTTAAACAAACCTTTGATGTCTGTGTCTGTATTACATGTGAGCATTTACAGGATGCATCTGTGTATATTTCTCTTAGTTTCCATTCTATTGCTGCAAGGAGACACCCTGATGAAAGGCAACTTACAAAATGAAGGATTTAACTGGGAACTTGCTTACAGTTTCATAGGGTCTGCCCAGGACCACCGGTGACAGGGGACATGGTGGCAGGCAGGCATGGTGCTGGAGTAGTAGCTGAGGGCCTACATCCTGAACCACGGGCAGGAAGCAGAATGAGGCTGGGGTTGGCATGAGCTTTTAAAACCTCAAGGCTCCCCAGCCCAGTGATACACCTCTTCTAACAAGGCCATGCTTCCTAACTCCCTAAACAATCCACCAACCAGGGAAACAGACGTTCAAATCTATAAGCCTATGGGGGCCGTCATCGTGGCAAACGCCATAGTGTGCATGTGTGTACGTGAGCATGTGTGTACATGTGCATATGTAGAAACTCCCAGAAGATCTGACACCTGAAAACTTGCCCTTCACTGGAAGAGTAGCCATAATTAGCCAGCCAGAGAGATTCTCTACCATTTCTTGAATATCGCCCCAAAGGCTCAGATTCCAATAGCATCCCTGTGAAAGCCAAGTATCAGCCTTGTGAGTCAGGAGTCACTCTGGATGGGAAGTGTATGCAGCAGGGTTACGTCCAGACCTTCCCTAGTTGTTGCCGCTACCGTGCAACCAGGCCATGTGCGACCGGGCACAGGGATTGTTTCCTCTGACAAGCTAGTACACAGAGAGTGCTCTGACCTTTTCTTCCTTCTTTGTGCCCTGAAGGATCTTGCCCTCCACCTCTAGCTGTCCCAAGGAAAGCTCACATATTGCTTGATAACACCAGGCCTTGACATTTACAATGAGGTAGACAGTCCCTTTGATCAGCTCCAATGTGTATATTATTCCCTCTCACCTTTTCTTTTAAGGATTTTGAACTTAAAACAAAAGGTAGATGGTTGATTTTTCTTATTTAATTTTATGTCTCTACTTATTCACTTCACATCCCGTTCACTGCCTCCCTCCTGGTTGAAATTTTTAAATTGAGGTTCACGACTAAGTACGTGCTCAGGAGAAGTGAGAAGAAAGATGCTGGACGAGTCCTCAGCCAAAAGGTAAACAAGGGATAGTAACGGCCATGCAAGGTCATCTCAACAGTCTTGGACTCAACACTACCAACTTTTTACATCCTGGAGGGAAAAAAATAGAAAAGTATAAACCTTGAAAAAAGCAATGGAAGGTGTATAGGGGCCTACCTACCTTGTCTGAACAGGACAGACTTTGCTATGCTTGTTCTGTTGCCAGAGTACTGTTGCTGAGCTGTTTCTCCGGCCCAAAAGGCACGTTGTTGGGTGTCTCTTAATTGTTCACTTGATGGAGGGAGAAGCTGGCTTCCATTGACGGAATTTAATCAGCAAGGCACATTGCATCCTGCACCATTTTGCTTGGGTTTAATTTTTCCTGTGATTCTTTTGGAGATTATAATAGAATCTTTATAAAAAGTGAAACTGAAGCTCAGAAATGCTAACAAGCCTTCCCAGGATGCAAAGCTTTTTCATTGAAATATTAGAAGCACTGTGTAAATCTTGTGGGAAGTCTCAGGTTCCTACCTACCCTGTGCCGGGTACTGAACCTGCGGTTTGAGACATAGGAGGTGGGCACTCTACCTTGAGCTACACTCTCAGCCTGTGAAGATGGTCTGCAGGAGTTCCTTTGTTTTCCAGACTCCAGTGTGATGATACCAAAGGAAGAAGATTATAAGGACCATTTAGCGTTCTTCAGTATGGAGAAAACAGCCCTTACTTGATGGTTGGCTTCATTTCTTGTGTGTGTAGTGCTGCGGATGGAGCTGGGGCATTCCACATGATAAGCAGATGCTCTGTCACTGGCCTGTGTCCCCGGACCATGTTCACCTTTTACTTTGAGATGAGATGCCATGAGCTGTCTAGACCAGCCGGGAATTTTCTCTGGAGCCCAAGCAAGCCTTGGATTTGCAGTCTTCCTGCCAAGCTCTCTGAGTATCTGAAATTGCAGGTCTGTGCCACAAGGCTCCACTCCAGACAGGTTTACCCTTCTGTTTGACCACACTCAGGGCGCACCCACTCACCGCCATGGAATCACACCATCCACTTAACTTCTCCTGGCCTCTGTAAATTCATCAGGGTCATGCGGTTCTCATCCTCCATCTGTCGGTGATACTGAACATATCTCCGAGTGGCACTTATGTCCTCACGTTGTCATTTATTTGTTCATGGATTTCTTGCCTTTATAAGTTATGAATTTCGTGAGGATTGTCGACCTCAGTGATCCCCACATTTATCACAGTAGTTAGAAAAAGAAAAGCCCCACCCCTTCCCCATAAATGAGCAGAATTGAGTGTTATTTGCTGCCTGCTAAACCAAGGGGGCAATTGTGAATTCTGCAGAATCTGACAGTGATACAGGTCTTCTTTCCTGGGATTCCTGTTGAATTTGGGAAGTTTACGATAGTGGTCCACCCATCCCCTTGACTTCGCCTTAAATAGAAAACAGCTTACAGCTTACTTCTCTCACTGAGCTTGAACAGTACCGCAGTGGTTGGCAGATCCCCAGAATGAGTTTTCTCCTCATGGACACACCAGAACTGAGATTGTGGGAGCATTTATTGTGGTTACTGGTTTTGCTGCTGTTTGCTTTGAGGCAGCCTCACGGTTGTGGCCCAGGCTAACCTCAAACTCACACTATCAGTCGAGAGTCACTAGAGCAGTGGTTCTCAACCTGTGGGCCACGACCCCTTTGGGGTCGTATATCAGATATCTTGTATATCAGCTATCTGAATTACGACTCATATAGTAGCAGCATTATAGCTATGAAGTAGCTACAGTTGGGGGTCACCACAGCATCTTAAAGTATCACAGTATTAGGGAGGTTGGGACCACTACTCTAGAGGAACTAAACTTTTAGAATGAACACACATACACACACACACACACACACACACACACACACACATATATACATGTGTGTATATATATATATATATATGTATGTATGTATGTATATATGTGTATATATATATATATGAAGGGGATTTATTAGGATGGCTTACAGGCTGTGGTCCAGCTAGTCTAATAATGGCTGTCTACCAACTGAAGGTCCAAGAATCAGGAGTTGTTCAGTCTATGAATCCAGATGTCTCAGCTGGCCTTTATTATATGCCAAAATCCTGAAGAAATAAGCACTAATGCCAGTGAAGGAATGAACTTGCCAGCCAGAGTGAGGGCAAGCAGGCAAAGAGAGCAAGCACCTTTCACCCATGTTCTTTATCTAGGCTGCCAGCAGAAAGTGTGGCCCACATTAAAGGTGAATCTTCCCACCTCTTGAGATCCAGATTATAAGTAGTCCTTCAAGTGATTTAATCAAGGAAAAAAATCCTCACTGATATACCCAGCCACTTGGGTTTAATTAATTCCAGATGTCGTCAAGTTGACAACCGAGAATGATCATCCAACTCCCTCAGCCTCCCAACTCAATGGCTGGGATCACAGGTATTCACTGCCATGCTGAGCTTCTATTTGTCTTTAATGACAATGAACCAAAGTTTCACATACACACACACACACACACACACACACACACATACACACACACACACACACACACACATACACACACACACACACACACACACACACACACACACACACACACCACAGCAATCATTCCCCAAATGGCAGAGATGTTGGGAAGTCAAATTATCTGACCTCACTCTTAAAAGGAGCAACACTGATTGTCGATGGTTTGCTTTTGAAAACCATTCAAGGGAAAATTCCGTCTTTTTCCAATTTAGACATCAAAATTAAATTCAGAGGAATTTACTGTGTGTGTGCTCAGATGTTAATTTGGTTTTCAGCATATACGTGGGAGGGCGATTCTTCAAATCAGAAATGTGCGTCAATTGAATGCTTAAAACTACAGCCACATTACATTGTAATTTCTTTGAGTGACTTTGTCTTCCACTGTTGCGCATCATCAAAAGCAACTTGGTCCATAGTTAGTTTACATTTTTCACTCCCGGGGGGGAGGTTCTGAGATAGCCCACACAATGAGGGGGTAGGTTTAGCATGATAACATAAATGCAGGAATAACCCTCCCGTTCAAGTTCAGCTAATCATTGTAACCTCCTGGGACTATCCAGCCTCTCTGTCAGAGCTTCCTGTCCAAGGGTGGTGCTGATGGGTTGAGGCGCATGGCCTTGGATCTCTCTGGCCTCATTTTGGCTGGGAAAGGGCCAGAGGAAAAGGAAGAAGAAAAATCAGAGAAAGCTCACAGTTTGTACAGAACCTGAATCTTTAACATTTGATTGTAGTGACCAAGCTTAATACCTCTCATGGCTCTGCCACTGTCACCGACAAGAAAGGCGAGGTTGTTCCCCATCCTGTAGCTGTTCTCTTGAAATCTGTGGTGAGAGGGGAAAACAATGCGTTCTCTCCACACTTCCTCCACACCCTGTGAGGACACCCAACATGACACAGGAACTCTCAGGTCTTTCTGATTGTTTGATCTGGTTTCTAATGAAGGGATTAAAAAGGATGCCAGCCTTCCCTAAGCAGCCCTCTGGGGAAGAGAGCCAGAAAGAGAAGACTAGCAGGTGCTGTTGGACTTAGCGGCAGGCTAGAGCCCTTCGGGACTTCCAAGGTGGCCTTCACATTCTCAGACAGTCTTTACTGAGATCAGAGATCCAGTTTACCAAGTTCCCTTTTAGAGGGTTTTGAAACCCAACCACACTCTCTCCTCTGCACATTGTCCCTGGCTGCTTTCATGCTGCAATAGCAGACTGAGTGGCTGTAGCAGGGGCCATGTAGCCTGCTAAACCCAAAATGTTTACTTTCTGACCTTTGACATAAGTGCTGACCCCCAATAAGATCAACCGTGATTGAAGGAAAGATGTGAGAAACTGAATAAAAGCAGAGAGCCCAATAAGACGTTTATTATAAATTGCATTTAGAGCCACAGTTAGAGTAGAGTAGAACACATTTGTAATGAATAGGAAATAGCTTTCAGTCAGTTGGGGACCACAAATTTAAATGTTCCTGCTACCAGAGCTACGAATAGTGGGAACACTGGCATTGTCTTTCTATTGTCTACAAATCAAGTCTGAGCTCAAGAGTTAAACATGGGGGAAGAATGAAGAATTATGCCCTCTGTCTGCTCCTTCCTACCCAGAAATGAGCAGCTTTCCAAGAGGGCCCCTCAGGTGCCTCCAGAAGACATCTGCTGTCACCTTTAAGCCTCCCCTCACTGGCTATGAGGCAAAACCACAAAAATTCATTACTCAGAGCATAGGGACCCATAACATGACCTGAGCAGTAGGTGCAGGTCCAGAGTTTGACTATAAGGAGACGTCACAGTGTGGTGGTCAGGAACACAGACATTGAAAGCAAAACTGCCTGGGTTCGGAGCTCAGCCCAGCACCTACCAGATCCTTCTCTGAAGGGCAAAGATAATGCTATCATACACACACTTACCAGATCCTTCTCTGAAGGACAAAGATGATAATATCACACATGCACACACACGCCTTATAGGGCTCCAAGTATCAATTTTGTGGCTGACACATGATAAATGTTGGCTATTATTGAAATCATATTAGAGGATGAGCTTTACCAAGGAAGGGATGGAGAAAGAGTAAGATGCCCTCGGGCCGTCTCAGATGTGCGTTTGGAAGTGTTGGTAATCTAAATTGTAGCTGAAATCACTATGAATGCATAAACTCTCTGCAAGATTGAGTTCGGAGGAAACAAGAACAGAGGGCCCCAGACAGATGGAGAAGACGGTGGGAAGGCAGACAAAGGAATAATAAGAGGATTCTGTTGGCCAGCATATTAAGACCTCGGAGAATGATAAAGCCTTACACAGCGGTGGTTTCTTGGCAGGATATTGAAAACCCTAGATGGACATTTTTGTTCGGTCCTCTGCACCAGCCCTGTTTGCTCCAGCCTAGGCATTGCACATAGCAGCATTTTAAATAGTACTGCTGGACAGAGGCAGCTCCCAATGTTGTAAAACTGCTTGTCATCAGTGGACACTAAAGAAGTAAGTGACACATTTAGGATCAGGTCCACAGTGGATTTGAACATGCGTCTCTAAATCAACCAACGGGGCCAATCTGATAATGACATGAGGACATTTTTCACAGGGTACCAGATCCAGCCTACTGATATCAGTTTCCTATCTTCCCACCAGTAAGAAGAATAGGGATACTACCAATAACCACCCCTGCCCCCCCAAAAAAAGCCAAAATGGATGCAAATGGGTTTTGGTGTCAGCCCAATCCCAGCCTTGGCTGGGGCAACACATTTGCTCAGCATGTGGTTATGATACCTAGGGTTGGAGTCCACAGTAGAGTGCTGGCCTGGGGTCATAGAACCAGAAAGGAGGTGAGCAAGAGAGAAAAGCAGTTCAGTCCGCTGCGGGGTGTGTCATACATTTCCTTCGATGCTTACAGCTTACATGTGCTGAACTCCATTTGGTAGCAGCTTAGAGAATGTGATTCTCTGTGTTTCTCCTTTCACAGGAGCCAGTGAGGTTAAAGTGCTTAAGGGTACAGAGGCCACTAGGGATGGGGGAAGCCTCTGTGATCTAACCAGGAAGATCAAAGAAGCCGTGAGTCCTCCGAGACGGTCTTGAGGCGGTGGGTACCAGAAAAGGGGGGCCATTTCAACTGCTTTCCTTAAATGCTCATCACATAAGCCAAGGATGGACGGCTTGAGAGGGGGAAACTCTGACTTGTCGTTAGTGTGGTTACATAATGGATCCTCCAGACTTTGACTGGAAAGGGGTTATGCACTGAATCCACTCACGGGGACAATAGACATAAATGAGGATTGTCCCAGAGTGCTTAGAATATGTCGTCAGACTTGCAAGTCTCCTGGTTCACACAGCACGGGCTTAAGAGAACAGTCTCTGGACCCAGACTCGCTAAACCCCAGCCCTGCTGGAAAACCCTTACATAGTGCTGGCTTGTTACTTAACTTCTCCGTGATTTAAATACTCTCTGGGGAGATAGTTAAAAGTCGTTGCCCCCTCCAAGGGTCAGGGTGCCGAGTGGACAGTCCTGGAGCCGTTCTGTCAGAGTGAAAGCTGGGTGTTTGCTGTTATTATTTCAGACTCAAGGGTAGGGGCCTTATAGTCAGCTCTGTTGCCGAATGCCTCAGAGCAGAGGAAGCCATTTGTTGAGTGAGTGAACCGGGAGACAGAAGACATGCTATCTCCTTCCCAAATCCAACTCCATGTCCCATCCCGACTCATCCTTTACTCCATGGGTCCCTCCGTCATCCATCCCAAATACTTGATTCCTTCACGTTTGTGTGCTAGTGGGCTTGTGCGTTTTTCTACTTTAAAACAACAAGAAAAGGGGGTCCTCTTTCCTCTTTATCCTTCTGCTGACTACCGAGGCCCACATAACAACAACCCACATGTGTTATCCTCTCTGTCCTACAGTTATTCCTCAAGCCCTGGAAAGTGACCCAGCTTGAAAATGTCTTCTAGGGGATGATTGTTGACATTCTGACAACCTTGATGCAACGATTCCTTCTGAGTCGCCCTTGCCAGTCTCTTAAAGAAGCTGGTCATTTATCACCCCGTCCTTCACAAACCGTGGTCCTTGGCTTCTTTGGTTTGAGCTGATCTAGGTCAAAATGCCTTTGCGCTGCCATTTGTGGCTCTAGCTAGAGATACCCTAAGCTCCTCAAGACAAAGGACATTTTTAGCATTTGTCTATGTATAGCCCTACGCATAGACATGTGCCTTTTACCCGTGAATACAAATGGAAAAATCATACTGAAATAAAATTCCTTGTAGGTATGAAGCTCTGACCATTGATGTTCCTGAATGTAAATTCTTCACTAAGTTGAAATGTTAACCAGATCCTGGGAGTTTTAATCTAGACTTACTTTCCATTGAAATGCTTCAATGTTAAAAACAAAAAACATATCTCTCTCTCTCTCTCCCTCTCTCTCTCCCTCTCTCTCTCTCTCTCTCTCTCTCTCTGTGTGTGTGTGTGTGTGTGTGTGTGTGTGTGTGTGTGTGTCTGTGTGTCTGTGTGTTTGTGTCTTTATCTCTCTCATCTCTCTTTTGAACTCTGTGAATTGGTTTGTATAGGTCATTTTTCTATGCATTGATTTCCTCCATGGGTGATTCTGAAGTTAATATTGCAGGTGCCCTGAGTTCTCCTAAAATCTAATCATCTTTCCTTGAGAAGCTTTATCAGGGAGTGGTCCAGGAGCCCAAACGAACCAGCTGGTCAAGCACCGCTTCCTTTTAGGGTCTAAGATTTTTATTTTAAAGCTGTAAATCATTCTATACTATAGGGTTTTCATAACATAAAATATTGCCAATCACATATTATTTTTTTTCTAATCTCATATTTTCTTTCATTTGGAAGACAATGACTGGGAAACTTATTCATGCTCTCTTATCTTAATTAGAATAGTCAGCTATCTACTTTTCCATCTAGAGTTTTTGCATATATGTATATATACTCGTGTGTGTGTGTGTGTGTGTGTGTGTGTGTGTGTGTGTTCATGAAATAGCTAGACTCCGATTATTCTCCTAAATAGATTGAACACACACAGTCAGAGCCTTCAAACTACAGGCTATGAGTCAAGGACACAGCTCTCCTTTTAATGTATATTTGGAACCCACAGACAGAATTACTAAGGCTCTGAAGTCATGGGGAGAAAAGGAAAAACAAGTGAAACAGTGGGTTGAAATGGTGTTTAAGGGCCAGTTTCTCTGCATGTGTTCCCTCCACAGAGAGGGTCCTGGGGGCAGTGGGCAAAGAGCGGCCTCCAGGCAGAGAGTTAATGTGGCGCCGCTGCTGTTTGCATAGCTGCACAGCCCGGGGAAGGACCTGGGAGAGCTAGCTTGAATTCCGATGAATATTTACCATTACACCGCTCCAGAGCAGAAGGCAACCACAACCCTCCAGTCTACAGGTTTTATGCTTCAAAAGAAAACGGGAGAAGAGCAGCAGCCACGGAGTTGCCTTTGGAGGGACTTATAAACACAGATCTCAGCGCTCGTGGCAGAACTAAAATGCTTTATTTCTGATAGGAGCAATTTATTCTTCGGGCACCTTCCTTGATAGCAGAAAGCACCCAGCTGGGTTTTGAAGTGAGAGTGTTCAGTAGATTTTTTTTTTTAATTCTGAGCAAGAGAAAGCCATGGAGAGAGTTACGTTGCATAATTTCGATTTTGTTTTTTAACAGAAGACCCTAGAGAAGAGTGGGGAAACCCCTAAGCAGGTTCACACGCTCCCTCTTTGTACAGTTTGTGTTTTCATTCTGTTCTTACCCATTGTCATTTCTTCGGGGAACAGCTCTGGGAGAGTTACAGCCATTTTGTGTCTCTAGTTTAAAGCCTTGGTATAACTGATTGCCAGTAATACACATAATCTGCTGGCTCACTTTTTTTTTTCTTATGAGCTGTTAAAAAGAACTGCAGAGAGTGTGGGAGACACTAGTCAGAGCCACTTGGTCCAGGGAGACAATTTTTAGTTCTCCAAGGTGTTAGGACAGATGCTATGGGGCGTATAAAGGAGCTCCATCAGAACCCCATTTCCTGCTTCAGCTAACGAAGGTCTTGGATGGTTGGGATTTATATTGGATTGCAATTTGTCGGCAAGATAGACTACTTGACCGGAGCCCTCTTGGCTTCCTACCTGGACTTTTATCCACTGGTCAGCCCATTTTCTCCTTCCGACACAGTGCTGTCTTCTTGTCTGCCTAGATGCTTGCTTACCCACAACAAGTTTGTGTGTGTCCTCTTCTATATCTGGGAAAACAGGAGTCACCTGCCTGTGTTTATGTGACTGGCAGCAGTGATTACAGCCATTGTAATCTGATGAGTTTTAGAATCATCACAGAAACATGCCTCTAGGTGTTTCTATGAGGTCATCTCCAGAAATGTTTAACAAAACAAGGATCATCACCTTGAATGGTGGCAACACCATGTGATAGCCTGGCATCCCAGACTGGATAAGGTTTAAAACCAACTGAGTACCATTGGTCATCTCTGTCTCCTTCCTGGAGTGTATGCAATATAGCTGGCTGTTTAACACCCCTATAGGAGGTTATGCCTCCTCAAGCATGATGGATGTAGCCCCTCAAACTGTGAGCCAAGGTCATCCCTTATGTCCTTAGGCTGCTTCTTGCCAGGTCTTTGATCACCATAAGAATGGTAGCTGATACAGAGACAATCAAGAAAAAAAAAATCTAAGAGTCTTTCTTGTATTGTGTCTTTTCCGATTCCCACTTGGTTGTAGACACCACAGAAGTGTCAGCCCAGGAGTTAAAAGGGGGAGCTTTGGCTTCCCATTATCTCTGCAGCATCCCCCTAGGCTTTGGCATACATAGGTCATGCTTTCTCAGTCAGACGTAAGCTCTGTGCCCACAGCTTCATGGTACTCTTCCAACTAGGTCACTGTTGGAAGTCCCTTAAGGGAAGTCCCTTAAGGGAGTCTCTTAAGGAAATCCTATAGCTACTGGGGTAGTTTAGAAAGTCCCTGTTGTTTACAAAAAATGTAAATGGCCTAAGAACATGCACTGCACATGAAATGGGATCATTCAGTTGTTTACTCAAATGTTCAATGAAGTACTATACTTTGGCTTCATGGTAAAAGGAGGCCATGTGTTTATTTCAACAGAGCCTATATTGCTTTATAAAAAAAAGTAAATAAATAAAGTTTTTAATTAAAAACCAAAAGTGTCTCCAGACTGGACCTAAACCTCCCTGTCACATATGTAGCAGATGTGCAGCTTGGTCTTCATATGGGTCCTGAACAACTGGAGTGGGGACTATCCCAAAAGCTGTTGGATATGTCTGTGGGATATGTTCTAGCTGCAGTGCCTTGTCTGGCCTCAATGGGAGAGGAAGCACATAGCCCCACAGAGACTTGATGTGCCAGGGTTGGGGGATACCCAGGGGATCCCCACCTACTCAGAAAAGAAGGGGAGGGAGAAGGGGGAAAGGATTGTGTGGGGAGTGAGCAGGAGGAGGCAGTGAGCAGAATATAAAGTGAATAATTTTTTTTAAAGTGTCTCTTCTGGAAGTGCCTAGTAAGAAGGAGAGGCAAAGAACTAGAATAGACTTTCCCTCAGGAAGCTATGCAGATGTCAAAAGAGCACACAAAACATATCCAACATCATTTGTCACTATGGAAATGCAAATCAAACTATCAAATACCACTTTATAACTGCTAAGATGTCTATTAGGTTTTTAAGAAAAAAATAGTTTTTAATGAATGTTTGATGAAACTGAACCCCTCATTCATTACCAATAAATGTGAAACAGTATCAATACTGTGGAGAATGTTGGTGGCTCCTCTAAAAGTAAAACAGAATAATCGTATGACACCCCTACAATCCCACCCTTGGGTGTGTCTACTAGCTAATTAAAAACAAGTGTTTTGATGAAGCTTCTAACTTAACTGTTTTGTAACACCACTGATCACAGTAGCTGAGAAGTTGAAACACCCCAAAAGTCTGTCAATAGACAGTGGAGCTTATCCTTGCATGAAATATCAACAAAGATGAATCAAGGTTGCTTGGGGTGCAGTAGTGGCACACATACCTTGGCAGTAACCAACGGCTCGCTAATTGGATTGAAGATCCACTCAACAAGAGAGAATACCTGGTGCCAGAAATCAAACCAACTACTCAGGGCTAGCAAAGCCATGGACCTTCTAACCCAGAAAAATCCCTACCTAACCCCTTACATATTTGTCTTTATACCAACAGATAAGGGTAGCCCTTGCCACTAATCAAGGAAACTTCTCCTTACAACAGACAGAGGCCATTACAGAAAACCACAACCAATCAAAATGCAGGCAAGTAGCTCCCAGTCCCCATCCCAGTGGATGGATCTATAATCCCACTCCAATCCCACTCCCTTGTCTATGGCTCTAGGATCATTGCAGAGGAATGGGGCATAAAGACTGCAAGAGCCAGAGGAAGTGTGCGGTAAGACTGTGCCAGAATCTACACCCATAAAGTCTCACTGACATGACTGCCTAAGCGTGAGATAAACAAGGTCAACTACAGACATGCTAAAGAGTGATGGGGGACAGCCTGGGAGGCCTCCACCCTACACAGGTGGAGATACCTTTTCCTTAGTTACACTGCAGGTAACTAAGGAAAGCCAAGAGCAGAAGAAGAACGCACCAACTGGTTATCCAATACCAAATGGTCAGCCCTGAAAAAGATACACTCAAGTAACATTGTACAGATGGATGGGTTATACTTGGGTATTTAGGATACATGTGACAAAATTAATTTGAAAAAAAAAAAGAGATCAAAGGGGAAACTGTGTAACTATATTATGATCTCAAAACAATAGAAGAAAATGTTTTTTTAAGGAATCAGGGCTAGAGAGAAGGCTCCCTGGCTAAGAGCACTTGCTGTATTCTCCAGGGACCTGAGTTCAGCTCCCAGCACCCACATCAGATGGCTCGCACCACTTGCAACTCAAGCTCCAGGGAATCTGACTCCCTCCCTGTCCTCTGAAGGCATCTGCACAGAATCTTCCATGTTGCAAAATTACTGCACCGAGAGAAGTCACGAAAGCCCACACAGTGTACCACACCATTTATAGGCAATACCTAAAGTAGGTATATCTGTGGAAACAAAATGCTGATTGTGGCTCCTTAGGGCTGAGGGAGAGGTTGGACCCGAAAAGCAGAAGGCTATGAAAGGGTTCAGGGCTCCTCCTGGTGAAGGTGAGAGTGTTCTTACGTTCCCTGTGGTAGTCATTTTCCGTTCCTGCTTATGCATGTTAAAGGGATAAACTATGTAATGTGATGTTTATGTCTCAGTAAAGCTTCTATTTTTAAAAAGCGATGTATGAGCCATGCTGAAAATAGTAACTCATTACTTTATGACCCTCGTATATTTGTAGGCAAAGGATAGCACTGCCCTACTTTTTGTCCTATTTACTTCAGCTGTTCCATTCCAAACGATAGCTGGCTAGTTTTAGAAAGCTAATCTACTCTAGAGTGGTAAATATTTAGCATCAATCATAATATCCAAAAAGGCCAATAATGACATGAGGCTTGCCCAGAGATGTTTCTGAAAAATTTATTTGCATGTGTGAAATAAATGGCTCATCATTTTTCTTAATGTTACAAAGGGCAGCTTTCTACACCTGTTGATATATACATGTACACTGACATATACATATAAGTACTATATATATGCATATATATGCATACATACGTATATAGGTGCACATACATATGTACATGTAATTTGGTAGGTATATGCTATATTATATAATATATAATGTACATATTCAATTTTTTATTTTTAAAAAACAAATAGAAGGAAACTGAAGGTTGAATTTTTTTTCTACTCATTGTTCAATTACCTATTGGGCATGTATATGGGGCACACTTAAAAACATGAGGCCCGCCGGGTGGTGGTGGCACACGCCTTTAATCCCAGCACTCGGGAGGCAGAGGCAGGTGGATTTCTGAGTTCAAGGCCAGCCTGGTCTACAGAGTGAGTTCCAGGACAGCCAGGGCTACACAGAGAAACCCTGTCTCAAAAATCCAAAACAAAACAAAACAAAACAAAACAAAACAAACAAACAAAAAAACATGAGGCCCTTTGGGTCAATGAGATGGCTCATCAAGAAAAGGTGCCAAATAATATGTCAGTGGTTAAAAGAGAGAAAACACTGAAGGACAGTCAACAAAGTGTTTCCCCAGAGAAATTCTTTGGCGAATTTTTTTAAACCTTTTAAATGGGCCTTTAGCCAAGAGAAACCTCCAAACATAGTATGGCTAATAGTCTTGACAAAAACTTAGATTCAGTTTCTGTCTCTTACAAAGGGGAGTCTCTTGCTTCTTCGCATAGTCTCAGCCCTCCGACACTAAGTATCCTATAATTTTTATTAAAATGCTTCCTGCTGGCCTTTTTTTCAGCCAAGGACAACTTCATAATAATGCAACAGGAGAAGGTGTTGTAGGCGACAGTGCCTTTGAAATCCTGTCCACAGCGCTAATGATCCATGGGTAAAGGAAGTCGGTTGTATACTTCTATTGAATTATTTTAGGTTTTTGACATTTCTCCATTTGCGGAAAAGGCAGACTAAGTAAGTAAAGCTATATAACTAATTGCCTCCCCTACTGATGTCAGACTTCTGTAGCAACTGGGTTCAAGTAGAAACTTAGACAGAAAATGATTTTTTGTGTGTGAACTCAAGTGAAACTCTAATGATACCACCGCATAAGAGAAAAGCTGTACCCATCACATAAAAAGTTAGCAGAGAGCAGGTTCTTGTCTAACAGACGGGCTTTCAAGCCTGCAGGGAGCGGTGTTTTCAAGAGTTTGCAAGCTGATCATTTTATCTGGTATTGTTTGAATGTTCGGATGTCCCTCAGAAGGACAGGTAGCATTCTTCTGTAACCTTGAACTACGCGCTCCATGGAAATGGGAAATAATGAGATTTTCCTGCGTATTTCTAATGCACTCGCCTCACTAATGGCTCTCACAGACAAGTCGTTCCTCGGTTGAGTTGAGTCTACTACAGTCCACCTTCCAAAATCCTCAGTGCATCTTGGAGTGTTGAAGGGGTTTGTTCTTCATTGACAAAGTTAAGATCTTCTTGGATGCCTACTTTTCTGAAACTATTGGTCCTGCCTCCCTTACGTATTGGTGTGTACATTGGCAAGTAGCACATAAACTTTACAGCACTGTGCCCAGAGGAGCTAAGAGACCGGTGTCTGTTATAAACATAGCACATGCCAGACATAGAGCTAAGTATTTTACAAGCATAATCTCATTTCAAAATAAAGTCCACAGTTAAGAGTTCGTGCTTCAGTTCCCAGCACCTATCTTGAGTGACACACAAACACCTGTGACTCCAGCTCCAGGGGAAATGACACCCTGCTTTGGCCTCCACTGGCACTTTCATGCAGGTGGTACAGATGCATGTACGCATGTGCCTCGCACATGTGTGTGCACACACGTGCACACACACACACACATACACACAATACCTTTACAAAATAGCTTGGCATAATAAGATCCCCATTTTTGTAAGAAATGGAGGATCAGAGAGACTCTCAACAGGTGGCCTTTGGCAGATGGATATACAAGAATGCAAACCTTGGTGGGAGCTTAGTTCTCAGGATGGCTGGGTTTTGTATGTCCCGCCTCTCCTTTCTGCCTCCCGTGCCTAGGATCTGGTTTTCTCTCATCCCTGTCCCTATTCTCCTCCAGCCCTGCAAACCTGCTCCTACCCCAGGGCCTTTGCACTGGGTTCCCTTCAGCTTGAAACTTTCTCGTATCTCCTTCTCTCCCCTTCGTGTGTCTAGATTCCAGCAGCCACCCTCCTGCGTCTGTTACCCACTGAGCCCTACGTCTTCTTGGCCTACCTTTTTCCCTTACTCCAGGGTTTCTTCTCCCCTAAGGTTGTCTTTATTGTATTCTTATCCTGGGGGACTAAAACATGGTCCATCTATTTTGTTCTTCGATGCTTTCTAAGTATTAGACCTAGGGCCGTGTTATTTGTTGAGTAAGTCAGAGACTCACTTGACCCCAGAACATATGCTCTTTCATTAACTGCCCTCATAGTGAGATTCTAGAGATGTCTCTTCTTCCTCTCTTCCTTTTTTCTTTCTTCCCTTCTTTCTTATTTCTGACAGCTTCTCACCATGTCACCCAAGCTGGTCTTGAACTCTTGATCTTCCTGCCTCGGCCTCCCACATGCTATACATTATAGGAATGTACCACCATGCCCAATTAGAACCTCTCCTTCTGCACTCTCACTATCGCGGTCTGCCTAAGTGGAGAGCTAACGCTATAGTCAACTTCTTAGCTTGTATAACTGAGGGTAAGACAGCGGGGGCCTTATGGACTCCTTACCCCTGGGTATTTTGTGGTGGGTGGGTAGACTGTGAGAAATAATGGCCTTGAGCTGTGTGCGCTCAAGAGGATGGACCATTCTTCTAGGTTCTGAGAAAGGGCACACTGGTGGGTGACAAGACTGTGTCAGTCATTACACAAGTCAGTAAGTGAGCCATGGTGTTGGGGCACTCCAGAGACTGGAGCCACAGACAAGGCAAAGAGCTCTACCCCACTCTGCCCTGTAATATCCTGCTCTCTCTGACCATTCTCTACTTGACATTACAGTCTGTCTTGTTTTAAGATTTTTTTTTAATTTTGTATCACATGCTCATGAGTGCTGGTACCTGCAAAGGTCAGAAAGCATGACAGAGTCCCTTGGGGCTAGAGTTACAGGCAGTTTCCAGCTCCCTGGTGTGGGCTCTGAGAACTGAGCACAGGTCTGGTTTGGTTTGGTTTGATTTGGTTTGGTTTGGTTTGGTTTGGTTTGTTTCATGACAGGGTTTCTCTGTGTAGCCCTGACCATCCTGGAACTCACTCAGTAGACCTTGCTAGCCTCAAACTCAGAGACCCCCCACCCCCACCCCCACCCCCGCCTCCCAAGTGCAGGAATTAAAGGTGTGCACACCACTGCCACTGCAGCCATCACTGCCACTGCAGCCGCCTCTGCCACCACCACCACCCAGTAGTTACTAGTATGTACCCTTAACCATTGAGCTATCCCTTCAGTCCTAGCATTTGCAATCTTGAAGGATTGGGAATAACTCTAACCCTGAGTTGCATTTCAACCTGATTAAAATTCAGAACTTCACAATCAACAGTCAGTCACAAGGCTTTGTGGATTCTGGGCTTGGCTCGCACCGCACCACCACCACCATCATCGTTGAGCAGCTGTTGAAATTCAAGGTTAAACTAATTCATCTTTGAAAGCCATCTTAAGTTTTCAAACAATGCATGAGCTGGTTGGGAGAGAAATCAAGGTCTTATTTCAATGAGAATTCTTCAGAGGCCTGATCACCTTGCTACAAGCATAGCAGCCAGGTATTAAGCCCTTTAAACAGTTACACATACACACACACACACACACACACACACACACACACACACACAGCCTCCTGAATTGTATTAGCTCCTTTTCTGTTGCTGTGATAAGAGTTTAACAAAAACAACTTAAGGGATCGAGAATGTGTTTCCACCTACAGTCCAGAGGGTTAGTGTTTGCATGGCAAATGGCAGACATGGTGCCAAGAGCCAGAAGCTGGGATCTTGCTCCAACTGTATGTGGACCCAGACTAGTTACATACTGCCTCCTGCAAGTCTGCATCTCCCCAAAGAGCGCCACCAGCTGGCCAAGCATTCAAATGCATGAGCCCACGGGACCGTGTCTCATCCAAATACCTCAAGGCTTGTCTGTATGCAGACAGACTAGAAGGAGCTTAGTGTCTGTTACTTCTGAAGTGTAGGCTTCAGAGTTGACTTTTATTTTCTTTACATATCTGCATATTTTTCAAAACGTCTCTACTAAGTCAATGTTACTTTATAACCATCAAAGCAATTAATTTTAGTAGTAATCTTTAAATTTCTGTGTGATTTTCCTTGAAGGTCTGTAGGCTTTCCCTCTGTTGCTCTGAGTCCACTTGATTTTTCTTAAGCCCTGCATTAAAAGGAAAAAATTTTTTTTAAAGTATTTCATTAATTAAGAGACTTTCTGGGTTTTTTTCCAATTAATTATACTTTTCAGTTGTCTACACTGAATGCGTATGTTATCTACAATCATGGAACTGTTTATAGATTGGCATGCTGAGAAAGGTCAGTGAGTTTATTTGTGTAAAGATAAGACAATATTTCTAAACCGACAAGATGCAATGTTCTCCGGCTGTTAGGGACAAGCAGGGAGTGCAGTGCATGCAGAGTGATTTGGGAAGATGGTCATGAAAAACCTGTGAGGAGGAAAAATGCTTACAAATTGGGAAGTGATATCTGTTAAGCCTCCCAGTGAGGAATATTTGAATATGTATTTGGAAAACCCAAATGTATGTACACACACACACACACACACACACACTGTAATGGCTATTCCTGGTTGTCAACTTGACTCTATCTAGAATGAACTGCAATCCAGAAATGTAGGGCCCTGTGAACCAGAATTTGAGGCTGGAAGACACAAGTATCTCACCTGGATCTTGGCATGGAGATCTTGAGGCATAGCGGCTATGAAAAACTTAGGTCCAGGCAAGGTAGTACACGCCTTTAATCCTAGGAGCTAAAGCAAGGAGAGCTCTGAGTTCAAGGTCATCTGGGACAAAACAAGTCCCAGATCCAGGCGTGATGGCACACATCTTTAATCTGAGTCACACCTTCTGCTGGAGACCTACATAAGGACATTGGAAGAAGGAAGATTCTCTCTTCTTCACCTGCTTGCACTTCACTTGCCAGCACATCTGTTGGAACTTATTTCTACGGAAGACCAGCTGAAACAACTAGCCTTGTGGGACTGAGTAACTGCTAGATTCTTGGACTTCCCATTCACAGCTGACCATTGTTGGGTTAGTTGGACTACAGATTATAAGTCATCATAATAAATTCCCTCAATATAGAAAGACATTCCATAAGTTCTCTGACTTTAGAGAACCCTGACTAATACATATACATATATTTAGATATATACATATATTTGTTCTGGTGTGTGTATGTGTGTGTGTATCATATATATCAGAAATCCTGATGTGGCTTCCAAGCCACTTGCCTCTTCAATTTATAGGTAAAAACAAAGGCTCAGCTGGAAGAGACCGAATTGGAGGCACCAACTTCCAAGCACAGACCCTGAGAGAGGTAAATTGCATAGCTAATCCTTCTTAATAGATTCCAGAACAAACATGGATGAAAATTCTCTTGATCTTTTTTTTTCCTTACCCAAACTGAATACTTTGATCACTTGCAACCAAAAGGTGGTATTTAAAGAAATAGCACAGGTCGTTTTTTTATTATATACAGGTTCCCAAGCCGCATACTACCTTGAGTAGCTGTTAAAAGGGCTCCCACTTCAAAAGGTAATTGACCTAAATTCTCCTTCCTGCTCTGCAGTCTGGCGAGTCTTCTCCATATGCAGCCCTTCAGTGGATCTCACACATGGAAGAGATACAAGAGGGTCCTCAGGAGCACAGGAATCTAGGCCACTGTGATCCGCACTAATTCAAACATTGTTTTAATGCCTGTGTAGAGTTTGCTAAAACTTCTTAACTCCAGTGAGTGCCCAAGAGCTGCCAGTCGTCCTCTGGAATGGATCGGAGGTTAATTTCCAGAGAGGGAGTCTTTGAAGAGATTGCACCTGCTTTGCTCCCATCTGGCTGGCAAGATGAGGGGATGGAATTCTGTGTGTCTGCTTTCAAAGGGTTGTTTTGTTTTGTTCTGGTTGGTGAGCAAAGTTACAATACTGCATCTATGTAACAGAAGTCAATGTTCTGCCAGGGGTGTGGCCCCAAACAGTCAACCTCGGGCTCCCTCATTTCTAAGTCCCTTAAAGAAGTGATTCTGTTCTGCTTTTGTCTTTTTAGATCTTCACTGGTTCTGTTGGGGGTTTCTAGTCTAGACCTACATCATTATTATGATTCCCGGGATTATTCCACTTAAATTTAAATGATATCTGCTAGTGATATCCTGCAGGTATGCTCAGCTGACTAAAGTTCTCCAGAACGTATAGGAACATAGAGTTAAGGTTCAAAACAGCTGATACCATTTCCTGGTGGTAGAAATCCTGTCAGCATTGACTGATCATCGTTCCAGACGTCTTTGGAACAAACTGGAATAAGCAAGCATCTTTGGTACATGATCTTCCTGGAGTGTTTTGTGGCTTTCTCCCATTTGGGAAAATAATATCATTGCTATCATTTTAGAACACTTCCACAAGCAGGCTTGACCTTGACGCCCTGACTCATCTCTAAAGCCATATGCCACAAATTACAGCTTTCTGTTCGGTACACAGTGAGCCGGGGCAGATGTCTGGTTGGGCGGATGAGTGTGGTGTTACCTGAGGTCATTTGTTAGCAGAGCAGGGGACCAAATTTATAATTATTATTCATATTTCTGATGTGTGCTGCTATATGAGCACCTGCTCATTTTGTGACCATCAAAGCTATAGCCACTGCTGTTGCTCTTTGGGTGGTAAAATATATATGTATGAGTGTATGTATGTATGTATGTATGTATATTCTTTATCTGTCCTTTGATATAAGAAGAAAGAAATGTCTGAGGAAAGGGAATTAAAGCCAAGCTCTCCTACCCTGAGTTGATATGAATATGATATGATATGACTCCCATACAAAGTCAGTTAATAATGAGGTCAAGAATGCTGAATAATTTAGCGCGCTTGGATCTTGATTTGTGATTGCCCAAAACTAATATTTCACAAGCCACATTGCACCTTGTCACCAAGTCCTATTTCTCCCTCAAGATAATGTCCGAGTATTAATGGACCCAATTTGGTGGAAATTACCTAATTGGCCACAGTCACTTCAACTTGAACGTGACATTTCAGACTGCTCCGCAGTCACAAGGAAACGTCAGACGCTCTAGCAGCACACTTGCTCTTTGTGGTAATTGTGGCTGAAGCTTGTGCTAGCATCCAAGCTTATTATTTTGCAAGTTGTACACTCAGCTCTTTGTAAAAACTGTACCATCAGGAAAAAAAAAATCCCTGAGGAGGCTGCTTTTCTCTTCCGGTTTCCGTAAGACCCTCAGATGAGGATGGTCAAACAAAATTCGGCGTGGCTGCATTGAAGTTCATTTAACCTCTGCCAGGCCACCTGATAAAAATAAATATGGTAGTACCAGGACTTAAGCAGAGGTCCTTACCCCTCTTTGTTCTGTAGAGTACATGAGTGTTCCGCTAGCCAAACTGCTGCTGGTGAATGGTATTAGTGGAAGGCACTATCTGTCCTGCCTCTTTATCAGATAGGTAAATAGGAAATAAGAGTCTGCTTTCTGCTAAAATTGCCCTTGCTTCTGTTTGTGCCTGAGCTTTGTGTCTGGGAAAACAGTTCCTTCCTACGGACTACAAAGCCATCAGACAATGGGCTCTCATCGCTAGTTTGTAACACTTTGTACTTGTGATGCGCCACTGTTTCAAAGGATGCGCCTGCCTCCCTTTCTTCCTTCCTTTGATATTTATGGAGTAAATAAGATGACCCAGGTCCTGTGCTGGACACTGAAGATGCAGAGATAAGCAATATAGTGTGTCCTCAAGAAGGTCCCTGCATAAGAAAAGGAGAGAGACAGAGACAGAGATCTAGTCAGTTATCACCCCACAATGGCTACCTAACTGGATGGATTATCACCCCCATAATGACGAGTCACCTAAATGGCTGGAACACAGAAAATTCCAAGAAGTCACACAGCCTTGGAGAGAAGGCAGATCCAGATCTTGACAGATGCTAGCAGTATGCAACTGAGAAGGAAAGATGGAGAGAGAGGACCACGTGACTACCTCATGCCGAAGGGTCAGCAAGTTTAATATATATGGTCAAAAGGCTGGTGAACCCCGATCATAAAGGACTTTCCTACGTGCTAATCCAGGTTTTCTGTGGTCAGCCACAAGACGCTTTCTTAGTTCCTCATAGCATCCTTAGGATGCAGCATTACCCAAGGGCAAACCAAAGTCTAGAGGAGCAGAAGGTTGGGTTCTAGTGGGACTCTACCACCTGTATCAATTTGTCTATTTAACACTTCTCCCTGCATCAATAATTTGATATTAATGCTATTGATCCTTCAGCATCAGGGTTTCCATGTATTGCTAGCATTTTCTGTGCGCTGTCAGCAATGGAGAGCTAAGGCGGTAAACTGGAGTCTCTTCATTCAGCCGGTGAGTCTCAGTCTACAACCAGGCTTAACCAACAAGTGCTTGACAGCACTGTACAGAAGGGGGTGTCTTGCAATGGCGGTTTATTCTGCCATGTATTTTCGCTCCGAGATGTAGTTTGATCCGTAAGGGCTAACAAAGGTTGTACAACTGCTGCTTGCAAAGGAGCAAAAAGTGCCATGGTGGGTTGTCCCACATGTGCATAGGTGCAACAGCAGGTCATGTGAATTTCAGGAGAATGGTTAGAGAGTGTAAGAGAACCCATATCAGACTGAGTATGGCAAAGGCATCACACAGTGACCGTAGGGAGATTGCACCACACCTGAAAAGCAAGCTGAGGGAAAGCTTGTCTGAATGGAATTTGTGATCTCAGCAAGACGGGAGAGAAACAGTAGCATCTTCTGCCATTGCCAAACTACTGGAACTTTGTCTCTAGAGGCCTTTGTTTCCAGGATCATAGGTGACACCAATTCAGACAGGTCACCCATTTCCTATACAGAAAGGGTGAAGAGAAAATTCACAGCTTACTAAATAAAGGACTGCTGGAGAGCCTGGGATGTAGAGCCAAGCCAGCTCTACCATTTACTCCCTTGTGTATCGGACGTCACTGAACCTCAGTTTTCCCACCTGGAAAATGGGTGGAACAACCCTACCTCCAAGTAGGGACTACAGTGATAACAGGATACTTAGAAGGTACTTACATGACAGTCTAGCTCATATCAAAGGCTCAGAAGTGTGAGCTATGGTTATTATCATAGCTACTGACATGGCTGGCTTTTGGTCTGTAAAATGGGAAGATGTAAATGAACAACTTCTAGGGTTCCTTCCAGCCATAACAACCTGAAGAGTCACTAATTTGGGGAGAAAACTCTAACTTTGAGGGTATGACTGCCCTCACCAGGGTTACACAGCGTACACAGAGGGAAGTGGAAAATCAGAATTGAAACCCAAATTGTTCTCTCTCTCGTGATTGTGGCTTTTTTTTTTTTTTTTTTTCCGAGACAGGGTTTCTCTGTAGAGCCCTGGCTGTCCTTGAATTTACTCTCTAGACCAGGCTGGCCTCGAACTCAGAAATCTGCCTGCCTCTGCCTCCCAACTGCTGGGAATAAAGGCGTGTGCCACCACTACCTTTTTTTTTTTTTTAAGATTTATTTATTTATATGAGTACACTGTAGCTGTCTTCAGACACACCAGCAGAGGGCATCAGATCCCATTACAGATGGTTGTGAGCCACCATGTGGTTGCTGGGGATTTGAACTTAACCAGAGCCTCTCTGTTCCTTAACCCCCTGCACCCTCGAACAGCCGAGCCCTGGGCTAGCTCGGTCCCTTTTGCATTTATTGTTCGTTTCTTGGAGTCTTCTGCTTTTAACCCCCTCCATTCTCCTACAAAGCTTGAAGCGGGGAGAGCAAAGTATTGTCTGTTGCCCTGGAGGAGTTAACATGCAGCACAGCTTTAAACAAGCTAAAGGATAGTCTTAAAATTCAGAAGGATGGGCTAGCGAGGTGGAGCATCTGGTGCCTGCCACACAAGTCTGGTGAGCTGAGTTCGGTCTCCAGAACTGAGTACAGAGTTGTCTTCTGACCTCCATATGTGTGCTGGCCTATCTATCACACACACACACACACGCACACGCACACGCACACGCACGCGCACACGCACACACGCACACGCGCGCGCACACACACGCACACGCACGCACACACGCACACGCACGCACACACGCACACGCACGCACGCGCGCGCGCGCGCGCGCGCGCACATGATCACACAAACAATAACAGTAATGCTAATATTTAAAGTACTGTAAGGTTTATTCTACTTATTTAGGGTTTTAATTTTTATTTTATGCGGTATGAATGTTTTGTTTCCATGTATGTCTGTGTGTATCGCATGCATGCCTGGTGCCCACAGAGGCCTGAAGAGGATGTCAGATCCTCCAGAGCTGGAGTCACAAACAGTTGTGAGCCACCATGTGGGTGCTGGGAATTGAACCCAGGTCCTTTGGAATAGTGTTTTTAACTGTGAAGCCATAACTCCAATCCCTACTTGTTTGTATTCTGAGATGGGGGTCTTGTAATATAGCCCAGGTTGGTCCTAATTCAAAATAATCGTTTTGCCTCAGCCTCCAGAGTACTAGGTCCACAGATGCACGCTGCCACCATACCCAATATCCTCTAATATCTAGAAATCACGCATTCGCTGGTGGTGCCTGGACCACTAGGAGACCAATAATTCTTCCGGGGGCAAGTGGGAGGGCTTTGCACCCAATTTGGAGAAAAGGCAGATCTTTGGATGTGGTTCTTTCTTTTAACCGTCCTGCGTTGTTGCTTGATATAAACTCTTAGTTATTTCTGTTTACCTCCTCAGGCACTTATGGCTATTTCTTAAGAGAGGGAAACAGGGAGGGAAATGGGTTGGGGACAAGAAGGAAAGGGGATACACTCCCAAAGAACACATCCTACTTCTTCATTCTTTGCCACTCATTTTCCAGTAGGGGACACTCAAGTCCCTAGCTGATGGAACGATCTTTCCTCCTTTGTTTGCCGTATCCTCTGCCGGGCCACCTCAACACCAGAACGTTAGTGTTCCCTTCACAGATGAAATATCTACTCAGGGTATTATTTTTTCCAAAGCAGTATTTTTCACTTGACAGCATCAATTTCATCAGAGGAGATTAATCCAATGACTTTAATTTGCAAATATCTTTCCTCTTTTTTTTTTTCCTTGTCTTCCACCTTTGATTTTGAGTACATGTATAATAATGTTGAAGGTTGGGTTTCCGCAACAGAATAGGCCCTGGACAGTCTCACAATTTGATTGTGCACAGGAAGCCACTGCTCTGTAACCACCCAAAACTGGAATTTGTCTCTAGAGCTGTTTGTTAATGAGTGGGAGGTAACCTTTAGGGCTCATTAACATTCCGCTGATGGAAAACTCCAGCGCACAGGTCTCTCTCCCCCCACTCACTTACACAGAAATCTATCTCTGTTAGGCGTGCTGGTGTGTGGAGATTGGTCTGGGCCCTCCCCCTTAGCCCTCCCCTTTAATCTCTTGGTCAGGTTTAGGCAGAGATCTTTAAACTATATAGATTTCTCTTTCACCATGCTCAAGGAGTGTGTTGTGAATCCAAAGAAACATACTGGGCGTCTGAGTATGTGCTGGGTTCTGCTGAGTCTGTCTCCTTCCATCCATAAAGCAATGTACTCACTGATGCTCGACGTAATAAATGGGGTGGGGGTGGTCATGGAGGTGCTCTGTACCTGAAGGCAGAAATAAGAATGGGGAGGGGGGAGGATACAAGAAGTAGCAAGCCCCCGTGTACCAACCACACCTAGAAAATCACAACGAGTTGTTTTCACGAATCCATTTGCGAGACGGCAGTGAACAGGAAGCCATTCTTATCACTAGATCCCTGTGTGGTGTGACAGCAGCTGGTTCCCCTGCCCTGCCAGCAAATAAGACCTCCAAATCCTCCCAGAGCGCGGCAGGTAGCATCCGTGTGCGGCAGAGCATTTAAATTCACTCGGCACTCCTCTGTAAAAGGCCACCATTGACCGGTACATGGCACTGCCAACCAACATCACCTAAACAGATGGAATAACTGCCAATGGAATTTGTGTTTTAATCACATTAATGTATTTGGCAGGGAGATCCACCTAAGTACACATTTCAAAGTCTGCCTTTGATCTGAGCCCCTTTGGGGCATTTTCCATGACTGATAAACTCCTCCTCTGAGTTCATAGACAAATGATGGAAATTGTGGGTTTTTTTTGGTTTTTTTTTTTTTTTTTTTTAAGAAAGGGAGAAGGAAGCCAGACACCCACGTCCCATCTGGCCTCTCCGTCTCTTGGGGGATGAGAAGCTCCGAGATTCAGGACATCTCACTCTCCTCTCACCTGCCTGGGCAGCTCCCTAAGAAGGGCTCCCTGAAAAGGACACTACTGCCCACCCAGTCCCTTCTCCCCCTTGAACACAGAGACACACATACATGCTTGATACAGAATCCACGGTCTCTGCGAGGCTCCTTCTGCTATTTTACAGACGCCTGTTTGGATGCTTGTGGAAAGCCTGCTGCCAACAGCTTCCCTCAGCATCTGCCCCTCTAGCCCATCACACATGTCTTGCTTAGCTTTCTAATATACCGTGATGGAAATCAGAAGCTGCGCTTTGAATGAAAACGCTCTAATTGTGCGATCATTCCTTCTAACTGTTCCACCGTGAGTCAGGCTCAGTACAGACACACAGACAAAACCAAGCCCTGTTGAACTTGGCAGTTTCCGCTCTTCCGGAGACGCAAAGGGCAGAAGGTCATAAGCAAAGTGTGATGGCTACTGAGGGGAAAAGCTGCTACATACAGATTCCCCGCTCAGACGCAGCTCCACCTTGCCTGCTCTTGAAATGGATCATCAGCTACGTCCCTTCCCCACTTAGGATAAAGAGATCTGAGGAGGTTTTTAATTCTCAGATGAATTTTCTTGTTTGTTTGTTTGGTGGATTTTCCCCCCTTCTTTCTCCTCCACAGAACACAACTAGCAAATGATTGGATCTTTGACAGAACAAAGGTATTTTTGATGGCTCTGTAATCTAGTGCGCTAATGTTCCCAGTCCCCTCATTGTCTTGCTGTCTGATCCTATCCCTTCTGCCAGACAGTCACTGCGGGATGAGTCACTTTTAATGTCTGATAATCAAGGTGAATTTTCAAAAAGCTGCCATTTTGGAATTATGCACTATATCCCAGTGTCAGGGACTAGAAAAGAAAGTGAAGGGATAAGGAAGGCTAAGATAGACACCTACTGTATGTTTGGAGAACTGCAGGACCCAGCCAACGTGGTACCAGATAAGATGTGTCTGGAGGGTCCAAGTCGATCAAGGCATACATGATGAGACAGAGACTATGTTAATTATAAATTAAAAATAACTTCTATGATAATGAAGATTATATGCACAGGAGAAAACGTCTTAGTTAAAACAGACTAGAAGGATAGAATTAAAACGCAGCCATTTGGGGCCATGGATTCTGTACCTACTGAATATATTGTGGTCTATTAAATAACCTAATACAAACTTAACATTTGAAAAAGAATAGAAGGGAATTGTAGTAGTCTCCGTGGAAGCTGTATTGTCTGCTGTCCTTACTTAAAGCGCTATCTGCTAAGAACATTACCTAGCTGATGAACACAGCCTCTCTCCAACCACGGAGATGAGATATTTCTAGAATCATTTAAAGAAATACCCACCCTACTCCCCAACAACAACAACAACAAACAAACAAACAAACAAAAAACCCACCAAGCCCAGTGAACTAGCCAGAGGGATGCTAAAAACCCAAGGCAAACAAAGGGTATCAGACACTCTTTCCGGGTTTTGGCTCTTCAAGTATAGGGTGGTCATTGTCTCCTCTGAGGTAATTAACTAGAGCCACGGCTCCAAATTGTAGACCTTGTTTTTCATTGTGGGCGTTGTGCTAAGTGGTGGGGTGGCTGAAGGAAGGCGATCTGAGCATAGCCCGCGAGTTCCGTTTATTATCTGGAGACGTGAGCACTATAAATAGAGCCAGGCTGTTTTGACTAGGGAAATGCTGTCCTCCTCACAGCCAGGGGATGCTGGGGAGCAGACGCTGAAGCTTCAAAGCTTTGTCCTGCTTTAGAAAAGCGTGAGGTTTTTCATGGCTGTTTCAGTGGCTGGTCGGAGAGTCTGCAGGCGCTTTATCTGTCCTGGGGGAAGGAAGAAATGGCATTTCAGAGGATGCTATTTTATACCTGTGATGGATGCTTACATGTGTTCTCCAACAGAGGCATCTAAATACCCTGGCATCCTCTGTGTACAAGTTGTATTTACAGATTATTACACTTATATTATCTACAGTGGTTACCACTAATCCTCTGTGTGTGTGTGTGTGTGTGTGTGTGTGTGTGTGTGTGTGTGTGTGTGTGTTGGGGGGGTAACAGAGAGACACACATATAAGCGCACACACATATGAGCACACATATGCTATAATCCCATAAAATGGCTATAAAATAGGCACATGAAGAAAATTTGTCGTTGCTGCATGGCTGTTATAGTGCACATAAAAGAAGATTTAAAAGCCAGAGAGTATTTGAGCTGTAAGCAAGTCCTTAGAGGTCATTTGGTACAGTCCTAATTGTAGTAAGATGGCAGAAAAGTGACTTGTCCTGTGACACTCAGTCAGAGGTCAGCAGGTGCCAGGCTAATGCCGAGGTCCTTTCTCTCAGCTCGGCACACATTTCTGTTGCCACGCACCCTCGGCAGCGTGGCTAGTCATGATTCCAGCAAAGACACCCGGAGGAAGAAAGAAAAACCCCCAGAGAGTCGCACATTTATAATCTTGAAATACAGGAATGAAATGAAACATAGTATGAATTAAAATTTTTTAAAAAAGCAAGATGGGAAAGAACATACATGTATCTGACAGACAGAACCTTCTCTACCTCAGCCAGCATTTGATACGAAGGCAGAATTGTCCTTATCTTACTAACAGAGACATTTGGAGCTGGCAAAGAAAGTGGGTGCTTCTGGCACAAATGATAGAGCTTTCTTCTTCTCCATATGTGCTTTCAGCGAGAATGTCAGACTCTCTAGGCCCCAGACTACCAGACACAGCAGACACCAGGAAGAAAACAGGACTTCCTTTTACTTCTAGACTAAATCCTTAGCAGGTGTAGATAGCCTTGCTCTCTGTTCAAAGTCTGCCTGCTGTAATCTGGTAGGTGTTTTTTGCCTCTGTAATTTGCATTTCTCTTTTGCTGTGTTCTGACTCCCGTGGGGGTAAAAATCTGCCTCCCCCCCCCAAAAGATTTCCTTTGTGCTTAGCTTCCTGGTGCCCAAAAACCCTTGTCAGGTCAAGTTCATCTCCTGTTTTAATATTAAACATGGGAATTTCCTTTACAAGCACTAAAGAGAGCAGGAGGTTGTCAGAGGTGCCGGGTGGTAACCATGGTGAAGTAGACATCACTGTGAACCAGAGCAGGGCCTCCCCGCAGCTCTGTGCTCTCTTCTAGGCTCTCTTCTAGAAGAATAAAAACAAAGGCACACACTAACAACTAAAAAGAAAAGAAAAACGGAAATCATGACTGTGTCTTAGCAGGGTAAACGATCCTTAGGAGACAAAGGAAGGGATCTCAATACTACACATTAGGCAAGACATTTATTTGTTTTTAATTATTATAATTGTGGGAAATGTGCATGTGGCAGTCAGGTGACACACTTATGGTGATGATTCTCTTTGTCCCCCATCTCTGTTGGTTCTGGGGATCCGATATATATCCACTTGTTCGGGGATCCAATACATGTCAGCTTGCGGAGCAAGCACCTAACCTGCCGAGTTATCTCCACGGCTCCACTGTAAGAGATTTTAACAAGATGATGGGTAGAGATGCTGTGATTGGTAGACAATGAAAATGTTACCACGGAACAAATGTTGGCTCTTTCGGCTCACGAATTTTGGCTCCTTCAAGTCCAACGAAACAAATGGCCTTTCAAATTCTTTCAAACATTGCGGAATATATGCGTAGCTGGTGGTGTTAACCCGGAAATATGTGGCCTTGTTCCCTCCCCCTCCCCCCTCCCCCCCTCTCCCCCTCCCCCACTTAGAGAGCCTTTGGGGTGTTGTTGGGACTTCCATTTCAGTGGTTCTGCTAGAAAGAGTGGTTCTCAACCTCAGCCCTAAGAACACTCGTGGAGAGCAGAGAAGGAAAGAGGTACCCAGTGCTTTATCCTACATTCGGCGCTACCTACGGGCTCCACCCAGCACGCACGAGTGCTATGTCCCTCAGAGAGTTTTCACAGTTAGAGGTATCTCCTACCGTTGCCAAGTGTCCCCTGGGGAAAATCACTTCTGGTTAAAACAGCCAAATGAGAGAAGATAACACTTTAGAAATGAGATCCTTTTGTCCCATGTTTTGGAGACAATATTTACCTCCGCATGAAGTCCCTGCCTCACACAGTATTTACCTCCGCATTAAGGGTCAAAGCACAGAAGGTTATGGTTCCTGGGGTTTCTTTTAGACAACTCGCTTTTAAGACACCCTGAATGCTCAAGAGACTGATAATCCATTCCGACGGCAGCGTGCGTCCCAAAGTAACCGAGCGAGGGGTCGTTGAGATACAGAGTTCACGGGACCCAATAGGTTCAAAAAAGTAGTTTTGAAAGGGATGTAACACCAACAAAACCTTTTGGGAGAAGTTAGATACCCAGTGAGATGGAAAGGCATACCATGGTCATGGATCAGGAAGCTTTGATATTGATAAGAACATAACCCTCTCTGTATACAGCCAACACACTAGGTTGTCCTGAGGGACCATTTAAAGCAACCATGACTTGGAGACCATATCTAAGAGGTTTCAAGACCCAGAGGAGATTGTGTTGTTGTTGTTGTTGTTGTTGTTGTTGTTGTTGTTGTTGTTGTTGTTGATGTTGTTGTTGTTGTTGTTTTTCAATGAATTCTTCAGATATAGCCAGGGAGGATAATGAGGGAAGAGAACCTTTCAGAGCCACAAGGAGCAACCGGTGAGGAAGCTTAACCAGAGTGAGCATGGATCCAGTCAGAAAATAGCCTCTAGCCCTGAGGCCCAGTTCTATTTCCTTCCACAGAGATTTCAGAATTGCTGTGACCCAGTAACAGGCTAGGATTTCTATTCTTTCGCCTTGTAAATGAAAATGCCTACTGTGGTCACTCTAGAGCATCTTCTGCCTTATTTTGAATATGTGGGCACAAGTAAATAAGCTGGACTTCTTAGCCCTATGCCCCTAGGTCAGAAGAAACCACCCAAGACCCAGGCTTGAGTCTGTGGAGAGATTACATGAGACTTTAGGGTCTTTTCCAGAGCAAAGTGAAAATACTTTACCCATAAAAGAAGAAAGCACATGCTGCCATGAAAGCCGGTGGTGGTGGGTTTCATGCTGTTCTCAGTTGTTTGCTGGGTCCTGGGGAAGTTGATAGGTGTTAGACATTCTCACTTGATTCCCTGCCCTTGTCGGTAAGCAATGGCTGCTCTTCTGACACAGAGCACAGTTACACACTTTCTTACACCAGTGTAATATGTATGAAGGTGATGTACAGTTTCCCACAGATGCTTACAAAGCATCTCATGGCTTCCTCCACCCCATCCCCACTGCAGCATCTTACCCATCTGAAGACTTGAGCATCGCTGAATTAACTCAGAGTCTCAGCTGAAGAAATGATGGTTATGACCTTGACTAGCTCATGGGTATGATGAGCCATAACACATATAGGTATTTAGATATATGTCAGTGTCAGCCATATTACTAAAAGGGCCTCCCAACTTTATCTTCTGATATTTGGACATTGGAAATAATGGAATTTTTCACTCCACCTTTATGATTTGTATCTTCTTTCTTGGGCTCCAATTTTCTTGCACTTTGTTAAATGATGTCAGTAGAAACTAAGGAATATTACCAACATGCTGTTTCGCATCCTTTCACCTAAATCCGCAGTGTCATTGAGTATATAATCTGGTCTTCTAGGAAAGCCAGGATTCATCAGTGCAATTATTAAGTACAAAACCAGACAAATAAGGGGGGGAAAGCATAAATAAACTCAACACTTGTGTGATTAATTAATTAAAACCTGTCAATAAACCAGGAATACAAAAACATCTTCACCGTAAAACAGAGCATCCATAAAAATTCCAAAGCAGATATTGGAGCTTCTCTTTGCTTCTATTTAGTGTTGTGTTAGAAGGCTAGTCAGGGAAATAAGACAAGAAAAAAAAAACAAAACAAGTAAAGCATCCAGCTAGATCATAAGGGAAGTAGGTCTACTACTTCAATAGCTAACATGATCTTGTCCATAGACAATCCTTAGATTTGAAGGAGCAGCAATTAAGAGGAAGGGACCAGTGGGAGGCAGAGAGGAACAGCACAGAGTAATGGGAGGTGCATATGGTGAACATGCAGTACCTGCATGAATGAAATGGTTACAATGAAACCATTATTATACATTGTCTTACTCAGGGTTTTACTGCTGTGAACAGACACCATGACCAAGACAACTCTTATAAAGGACAACTTTTAATTGGGGCTGGCTTACAGGTGCAGAGGTTCATTCCTTTGTCATCAAGGTAGGAGAGGAGCATGGCAGCTTACAGGTGGGCATAGGACTGGAGGAGCTGAGAGTTCTACATCTTGTTTCAAAAGCAGCTAGAAGGAGACTGGTTTCCAGGCAGCCAGGATGAGAGTCTTTAAGCCCACGCCCACAGTGACACACTTTCTCTAACAAGGCCACTCCTCCTAATAGTTCCACTCCCTGGGCCAAGCATATCCCAACCATCACATGCCTGATTATTATAAGCTAATAAAGCATCAACTGTTAGAGCCAGTGAATGGGTTCAATTGTGTTACAGAATCAATTTTCAAGATGTAAATATCAAGTGTATTTCTATGTGCTAACAATGAACATCCAAAAATGAAAGTATGAGAACAATTCCACTTTTATAATGATATTAAAAATAAAATATTAAAATAAAATAGGTAACAATAAATTCAACAAAAATTTAAGATTTATGACTGCAAGTTTTTCCAAAGGTCTTAGAGACCTAAATAAATAAGAAGACTCCCTGTTGATATGAGTAGGAAGATGTGATACTGTCAAGGTAGTACTGTTTACCAAACAGATTTATCCCAACCAAAGCTCAGCTTCTTGTTTCCAGAAACTGATTAGCTAGTCCTAGTATGTATATGGTCATGCAAGGAACCCAAAATAGCCAAAATGCTGAAAAAGAGGAAAGCTAGGGAACTCACAGCTTGTAATTTCATATCTCCTACAAAACCAACCAAGTAATCAAGGCTGTGTATTAATGATATAAGGATAGACAAGATCAGATCAAAGAAATAAGAATTAAGTATAGCTTTATATTCTTTTCAAAAGGATGCTGCAATTATTCAGTGAGGAAAATTGGTCTAATCAACCAAAGAGGTTGAGACAGATATTTATATGCAAAAAATACACCATATGCAATAATTCATATTAATTCAAAATGAATCATAGACATTTGCCTAAGATAGATAGATAGATAGATAGATAGATAGATAGATAGATAGATATCCAGAAAATTCAAAGTCTAGGTTAAACAATGGTTTCTTAGAAATGACTCCAAAAGTAACAAAAGAAAACAGACAAATCGTTAAAATGCTTTAAAGACACCATTCAAAACACACAACACGGGGCTGTAGGTGTGGTTCAGTTGGTAATGTGCTTGCCTGGCATGAAGGAAGCCCTTGGTTTAACCCCTAGCACTTCATAAGGCACATGTGGTTGCGGGTCTGTCATCTCAGAACTCAAGAGGTAGAGGCAGGAGCATCCGCAGTTCAAGGTCATCCTCAGATACACAGTGAAATGGAAGCCAGGTTTGGATTCATGAGACTCTTCCTTGAAAAAAATAACTATTTTTTAAAATGGGGAAAATATTTTCAAGTCATCTAACTACTAACTTATATTCAGAGTATGTGGAGAACCTTTGCAAATCAACACTAGAAAGCCACTCCAATCTCAAATGTGCAACGAGTGGATAAAGATTCCTGAACAAGGACGTGTAAATGGTGATAAACACACACAGACATTCTCACTATCGTTAGTCACTAAGAAAATACAAACCAAAGACAAACGAGGGGTGACCTCACATTCACTAGAAGAGCTGAAATAAAAAAGATGGAGAGCAAGGTCTCAGAAACGTCAGTGGACTTCAAAAGACTGCAGCACCCAAGAGATGTGGCAGCTACCCAATTCAGTAAACGTGGAGATGCAACATTGTCTAGCACTCAAACTCTTGGGTGTGTGCCTGAGAACATGAACTATGTATCCACACTAGAACGTCACAGTAGCTAAAGGTTAAAAGAACTCAAGTGAAAACTCATGAGTAAATGGAAAGTGATACAGTTATATAATGAAATGTCCTTAGGCTATGAAAAGGAGCCAGGTACTGATGACACAGTACAATAGGGAAGAACCTCGGAGGCTTCAGAGTGACCAAAAGAAGTCAGCCACAGAAACCAGGTGGCATATGCTTAGATACATGCAGTGTTTAAAATGGGCAAAGCCACAGAGATAGATTTATTTTCAAAAAAAACCTAAACAAACAAACAAAACAAAACAAAACTGAAGTGGTGGTTATTAGGGGAGGAGAGGGTTATAGTTTGGGTCTGAAGTGTCCCTTGCAGGCTTGTGCATTTCAGACATTAGTCCCCCAGGCAGTGGGACTATTTGGGACATTCTACAACCTCTGGACTGTGGCCTAGCTAGCAGAAGTGGGTCCCTAGGGATAGCTCTTGAAGGTGATACTGCTTCTGGTCTAGCCCAACCTCTCTGATCCCTGATACCCCACGATATGAGAGGCCTCATCCATGTGCCCCTGCTACCGTGAACTCTGTCACACCTTCCTTGTCGTGCTGGACTGTGAGCCACATGATCTTGTGCCCACTGAAGTGGTTTTGCCAGGTACTGTCTGTTGCACAGCCAGGAGAAAAGCAACTAGCAGAGAAGAAGCAAAATGGCTACTTTACACCTCCGAGGGTTCCTTTGGGGTGATTAAAATATTATACAATCAGTGGGGATGGCTACGCAAAGATCAGCCACACACTTTAAAGGTTAGGATTCTGTGGCTAAACTGTATCTCAATAAAGTTACATTAAAAAGACAGCAGTAATAAATAAAGGTGGTGTTGGGGTGTGATCAGTTGGTTATTAAGATGTATATCCCATTTAGCCTGCCCAAAACACTCATCAGCCATGTGTTTGAAGACTCTAAATGAATAAGGGACTCATGAGGGTATGGGAAGTCCAGCCCTGCTCCAGACTTAAGCCATGTACTGCTCACACTATATTATATATATTATATTTATATGGTGTATGTACATGTATGTGTTATGAATATGTATGTGCATGTGTATATGCATAGGTATGTGCCCATATTGTGTATGTGTGCATGTTTGTGCATGTATGTGTAAGAATATATATGTGTATATGTATGTATGTGTATATGCATGTATTCTATGAGTGTGTGTATGTATGTGTATATATATATACACACACACACACACACACACACACATATATATATATATATATATATATATATATATATATATGTAAAAGTTTGTGTGTATGTGCATGAGAGAGAGAGAGAGAGAGAGAGAGATTTTGGTGGAAAGTAATTATCCCGATGAAGAGCCTCTAATCTACATCTTCAACACTGAGTCTTATGTACACACTTGACTTTAGGTGAAATAGACCTTGGTTTTCCCATTAGCACTTCCTCCCCCACAGACTGTTTCGTATGCTTTTGTGTTTCTTTCAAGTATCCCTGGTAAAATCGATTGCCTCCTCATCCGAGAAGCACCTCTACCTTGTTCTAACTCATTTCTGTAAGCCTCCCAGGGCAGCTTCTTATCCTCCATATCCACATCTGCCGTGACGAACCACAAACACAAGAGGTACCATCGAGCTAACTTCCGTCTCAATGTCAAGAGCATGCTCAGGCTGTGTCTGTAGCTCTGACCTCTTCCCTCCCCACCCCCCCTCTGCACTTCCATTATTTCTGCTCCTCACTCTTGTAACCCACCTCCCCATAAGTTTTCTATTCTCTACCCTCTGCATGCCAGTCCACTCAAATCATGGTTCCATCTCTACATCACTGATTGATTTCTTCACGTGTCATGTCTGTTTCCTAGTTGCTAAAGCTGCCTCTATCATTTCACTTTTGGTGATCATGAGACCCAACTCATGAGAGTCATGTCGAGGCCATGCTATAACAGGGTGTCAAGCCACGGAGTAAGGATGGTTCATCTACAAACAAGATTTTAAAAGAAATAAGGACTTCTGCTCACTCTTTCTTCAGATTGTTCCTACCTCATCAATACCTCTAAGGCCCCTTAACCTAAAATAATAGTGGAACTGAGGCGCTGAAGTCTTCCTTGTGAAGTTCCAACACAGACTGCATTTCTTCTCCCAACGCTTTGGTGGAATGGAAAGAGCTTCTGCTGGATGGATAGTCATGGTTCAACAGATGTTGAATGAACCTGTTCCCCGCCAGTGTCTCAATCCTTGTCCGTTAGCCTATCAAATGAGCTATCATAGCAATTGACCGACTGAGCACAAGTAAGGATGGAGGACATTCTTCATGGCTGATTGATCGACTGAAAAAATCTTTCACTGAAAGTATGATATATAGTCATAGCCTATATGCATGTACATACATTCATTCTCTGGTAAGGTTTTATTTTAATCTATGCAAGCATGTTCCTCTAGAGTGGTGGTTCTCAGCCTGGGACCTCTTTGGGGTTGCCTATCAGATACATTACAGTTTATAACAGTAGCAAAATTACAGCTATGACGTAGCAACAAATTAATGTTATGGCTGGGGTTTACCACCACGTGAGGAGCTGCATTAAAGAGTCACAGCATTAGGAAGGTTGAGAACCACTGCTCAAGAGACTCACCAATTTCATGGCTATTTTGTTATCCCAGTCAACATGGCCTGACTAGGGATGGACTTTTTCCAGGCTACAGAGAGCCAAAATGTTTTCAGTCATTAATGAATGCCACCTTACCATCAATTAACAGATTAGTGTGTGACTTTGTAAGGAGACTCTTATGGGGGGGGGGGTTGCTGTGTGTGTATGTGTATATTTGTATGTGTGTGTCTATCTTGTCTGTCTGTCTTTTCTGTATATGTGTCTGTCTTATCTGTGTCTGTCTACCTTGTCTGTGTGTCTCTGTGTCTTCTATGTATATGTGTCTGTCTGTCTATACTGTCTGTATATCTGTCTGTCTTCTCTGTATATGTTTTTGTCTTATCTGTGTGTGTGTCTGTCTATCTCTCTTGTTTGTGTGTCTGTATTATGTCTTCTCTGTATATGTGTCTGTCTGTCTGTCTGTCTTGTCTGTGTATGTTTGTGTGCATGCACACACACATGCATACATGAGGAGGCATTCATGTGGATGCCAGTTCAATACCTGGTGTCTTCCTTGGTCACTCTTCACCTTGTATTTGTATGTGCATGTGTGCATAAAATTGTCGGCACACGTGTGAGAATGAAGATCAGAGGACAACTCCCAGGAGTCAGTTGTCTCCTGCCACCTTGTAGGATCCAGGAAAGGAACCCAGATTGTTATGTCTTCGTGCAAGCATCACTACCTTCTAAGCCACCTCACAGGCTTGTGATCTTTTCTTAAAGATAGGATCTCATTTAAAATGGAGCTCACTGATTCGGCTAGGCTGGCTGGCCACTGATCTCCAGGAATCTGTTGATTCTATTTCCTAAGCTCTAGGATGACAGGCAGGTGCCACTGTACCTGGATGTTTACATGGATACTGGTTGGGCATCCAAACTCAGGTTTTCACGTTGTACAACAAGCATTGTTCCCACCGAACCATCTTCCAAGCCCTCATATCCTTTATAACAGTACCTCCCAAGATGTGGCCCATGGACCAGTGCCAGTCTCTGAGCTGGTTTTTTGCAGATTTGTAATGCGATGAATACAAAAAAATTAAGAATAAGAATAGAGATGTTTTAACGGCAATTTGATATAGTAATTATGTGTCTCTATAATCTAGTCATTAAAAATAGTCCCTATATTTTGCATTTCTTTTGTGGTTCATATTAATTTTAGTATATTTTACAAAAAAATACTAGTCTAAAATTAGCTATTTTTTAAGCCGATCTTTACCACAGATGGTTTGAGAGATACTAATCTAAAATATCGTGTCTCATTGCTTCTCATTTTCCCTTATTCCTGTTGTCAGACTGTCATTGTCTCTGAACACGTGAGTCTTGAGCCATCTAGTCCTCTTTGTCTTTCAGACAGTAGATGTGTCAAAGACTTAAAGCATCGGTAACGCCCTGACTTAGAGACCTTTGTGCTACAGGGTTCATCATGGACATAAAACTAAAGAGGAACTCCTTCAGCTACTCGAATGATGTATTTGCCGCTTGTGGGGGAGGGGGTAAGAAAGTTTGTCTCTGGTGGTTGTGGCTTTGGCAGTTATGATTTTTCAAGCTGTGACAAATGGGCTTTGCTAAGTAGTTCCCTCAACAGGCATGGTCCCAAGACCACGTGGACCTGGAGACACTGGAGAATCACGGTAGCACGCCCCCTTCCAGTATGGCCACGGCATCATCTCTACCCAGTCCAATAAATGTCAGCTCTCCCTGGGCTTTATTTCAAGCGGACTGATATATTGTCCCTTGTTATATTTCATTGGATTCTCGTGCCAAACAGTCACCCTGTCCCAAGGAGAACCGTGTTTAACTGATGGTGCCTTAACCTATGACATCATTTTTTTTTTTTAAAGAACACTGTCGGAGGACATTGATATCTATTGCCGTTTGCAGCTCCTTCTCATCCAGATTGATGACACACGTGCCGGTGACAGGGATGTGAATGATGGAAGGAAGTGAGCAAAACCAGAACCAAGGATGCTAGCCGGGGGATTACCACAGAGATCCAGGCACAGAGTGAAGAGGGACTGATCCACGGCAGCAAAGTGTGTATGGAGAAGGGATGGAGTGAGCAATATTTAGGCATTCAGACAGAATCAAGTGTCTAGTTAAAGGCTGGCATGAGGGATGGATGAAGAGTTGACAGTGGTCCTGAGTGTTTGGCTTATAAATAGCCAAACGGGCAGAGGTATGGTAGGAAGAGAACAGGAAGAACACTCTGGACATGTAGAGGTTGAGAGCAATGCATTGCTGCCTGGGTCATTTAGTCAGTTGGATATGGAGACCAAATCAGAGAGATTTTAGACCTAGAAATATCGAGGGTTTGTTTATTCCTTTGTGAGAGGTTCCCAGTCTAGCCCAGGCTGGCCTCAAACACACTGATCCTTCTCTTTCTGCCTCTCAAGGGCAGACCTGTGTGTGTGTGTGTGTGTGTGTGTGTGTGTGTGCGTGTGTGTGTGTGTGTGAGTGTGTTTTGTGTGTTTGTATGTGTGCCTATGTCTGTTTATATTTGTGTGAGTGTTTGTGTGTGCCTGTGTGCTTGTGTGTGTGTGTGTGTGTGTGTGTGTGTGTGTGTGTGTGTGTGTTTGTGTGTACATGCCTGTGGAATCCAGACATCAACACTGATGCTCTTCCTCCATCATTTGCTACCTTATTTGTTGAGTGAGACCAGCTCTCTCACTGAACATGGAGTTGCCAGTTCACCTAGACTGGCCGGACAGCCAGTAAGCCCTAAAGACCTGTCTGACTGCCTGGTGCTGGGGTTACAAGCATGTGCTGGCACGGGTGGCTTTCATATGTGGATGGGGAGGTTCTGAACTCAGGCAGGGGCAGCACACTGCTGGCAGGGGCAGCACACTGCTCGCTGCATCATCTTCCCAGTCCCAGACTGTGATTTTTTTTCCCAAGTTATGTCTGTGTGAGTAATTAAAATCATGGGTCTGAGGATAATATCTTAAAGTATCTTAGAGATATTTCCATTTACTCAAATGCCCCTTAAAAGGTAAGGTTTTTATAGTTTTGATTCTTCCACTTCCCGTGTGATGAAGTGGGATTGTCTGGGTCGATCCTAGTAGTTTGTATATGGACATCATGAGAGTTTATGAAATCCAAATCAATCAAATAGATCCATTCCATTGTTTCCTAAACTCAGAACTCGAGTCCCCTTGCCTCGGATGATCCAACTTCCCTGTATCTCTCTCTCTCTCTTCATTAGCAGTCCATAAAAGCACACAAATGTATGTATTAGGATTTTATGTGTGTCAGACCATTGGATTCAATTCAATCATCACATGACCCCCTAAGAGGTATCATTAAACCCATTTACAGATGTGAAAATGGACTCTGAGAAATTACACGCATGGGAAGTGGCTGAAGTCACCACTCTCTACAGTTTATATCTCCAGCCATCTGGCGGCATATACCATTGGGCATCAACAGCCTTAGGGCTCCACTCTCTACGGGTCAATCCAGTTGAGGATACTTCTGTCTGCTTTAACCAAATCAGCCACTAAAAATGCATGTGTGTGTATGTGTGTCTATGCCATAACCCACATTCCCTTGGAAGTTCTACTTAAGACACTTGTCCATACACATATATGTGTATTATTTCAGGTACATTACTGTGGTTAGTATAAGAATGATGTTTCACCTGGTAATGAACGATCAGAAACAACCTAAATAGCCAATAACAGAAATCTAGTAAAATAGTATTGGTTGATAGCTACCACTTCCAGAGTGCCTCCAGTGCGCAAGCACAATGCTGCCCATGGTGTCTCTTCTGTGCTTTAGCCTGGGTAGAAATCACAGTCACTGACTGTCATCAGTGTGTGAGCATGCGCAGGAGAAACCAGCCTGTGGCGTGTCTATCCACATAACCTGAAAGTTAGCCTCCCTGGATCTCTTCCTTTACCCAGTGAGTGGTGAAGTTGAAGCTGAATAGTCTTTACAATTCCTAAAACCGCTAAATTTTATAGTCATTTTTTCTTTTTCAGCACAAATGAGATGGCAGAGGACATAGAGGGAATCTATTGAATTCTTGCCTTGGTTAGATTGGCATAGGCATTGGGGGTGGGAGGTCCTTTGTTTAGGTCTCAGCTTGCTAGTGATATGATAGTGCGTTCCGATGTGTTCCATCCGAGCACTGCTGTCAACAACAACCAGAAAGATGATTTTCTCATCCCATCCCCATCAAAGCCTTTAAGGTAAGCATTATTATGCATTATGACCCCCCCCTTTTAATGATGAGAATCAAGGGGTCAATGTCATACAAGGTCTACAGCCAGGTTCAAGACCAAATGTTTCTTCACGAATCCCCAGACTGTTGTTGATTCAGGTGTGACATATTCATTCATCTGTTTGTTATTTCACCATAAAGGAAAAAGGAAAAGAGAAAAAAAAAAAAGCAATTCTCCTCTGTTTTTTGTTTTCACTGTAAGATGTAGACGGGGTCTTATAAGGAAACAATTCTGAAGTTAAACAGAGAATGGTCTGTAACCCAGACTAATGAAAGCTTTTGGCACTGTCTCTGCATCTTTTTAGCAAGAGGTCAACAAAAGGACATTAGTATGACATTGCTAATGGGGACAGAAACAGTCACTTGTCATTAGTATCTGGTTATTTTAATGAAAATTAACCCCAGCAATGCTTGGCTAAGCAGTGGAAGCAGGTATATCACCTGAACCCTGACAAAACCAGGGCTCACGACCTCAAGAGAATAAATCAGCCCCAAGCCCTTCATTGTGTTAATTGTCCTAATTATCAACATTGCAGTCGCAAGATAACCATAGCCCAGAATCACCTAATAACCTAAGAATTCTCAGAAGAAATGCACGCTGCCCTGAGAACCCAGCCTAACCTGGTTTAATAACAAAGCATAAACATGTGTTATTTCAAAGAAAGATGGGTACCACAGCCAGGGTGTAGTCTCCAGCTGAAATGACCTGTCCCATTGAAATATAGACCTGATGGGAAGAAGTGGGCAAGGTCATCTTATACAAACATCATTGGCCCATGAAGATTGCAGAGAGAGGGGGGCAGGGCCCGAACACACATGGACACAGGTGCTCACAGTTCAGTAGGAAGGCTTGATCTCACATGTAGCTGTTAGGTAAAAAGAAAAAGCCAGGTGATTGGTTCAACAGCAACCCAGCCTGATTTCTTGAAATATAACTACTCATCTTGCATGTGTGGACTATATCCAGAGGGTTGTATCTAAATAAGAGTTCCTGGGATTTGATGAGTGGCTCTCGACTTTTATCTTGTTTTGACTGTGCTAGGGAAGGGAAGAGTCCCAAAGCATAGATGCTGAGTGAGCGCTCTTTGAATTATCATCACTTCTGCTGATTCTCGCTACCACCAAAACATGAACAGTTTCATTCCTGAGACTGGGGGGGGGGGGCGGTGGCGGAGGGGAAGGGACCCTCACTGATTTGTCTTTTATGTCCTCTGAGGTGTGAGGAGGGCTCTGTTGTTGGCTCTACATCAACTGTCTTCTTTCAGATAGGTAAAGACACGACTATTCTGAGCCTCTGGTTCTTTGAGAAATGGTAACGTATGAAGGAATATGATGTACCGGAAGTGCAGAGTAGACCTTTAAAATCAGTTTACCCAGAGGTGTCATTAACCCTCCATTACTATGTTTGTTTACATAAGGAACCTAAAATAAAAGGAGTGTGTGTCAGAGCACTTTGATCCCATTTTAAATAAAGCCTAATATAATTTAGGGAGTCCTTACTGCAGGTTACCTATAGACTCTGTGGGGGACATAAAGGCATAGTGCATGTTGCTAAGGATCTTGTAACCCAGTGAAGAAGGGGCTAACGCATCATTGCAGACCAAGTAGAAGAGACAGTATATACATTTCTACAAACAGGTTTGTCATTCAATAAGGATTATAAGGATTGGCTGGCACTGGGCAAGCTCCCAGACTGGAGTACCTCTTCTTGGGAGGGTGATGTCATAGAAGTGACATCTTGGCCTACGCTTTGAAGAAGAGCTTAAAGGATGCCAGGCAGAGAACTGAAGCAGGTGCAACACAGAGGCTGTGATGGAGAAGTAAAATGGACTGTATGCTTCGGAAACAGTGAGCAGTCCATGCGGCAGGAGTCACAGTGTGTGCCATTCGAGAATCCATATCTCGGGAGCTGGAGAGATGGCTCAGTGGTTAAGAGCACTGACTGTTCTTTCAGAGGTCCTGAGTTCAATTCCCAGCAACCATGTGGTGGCTCACATCCATCTACAATGTGATCTGATGCCCTCGTCTGGTGTGTCTAAAGACAGCTACAGAGTACTCATACAGGTAAAATAAGTAAATAAATCTTTAAAAAAACAAAAGAAAAAGAAAGAAAGAAAGAAAGAAAGAAAGAAAGAAAGAAAGAAAGAAAGAAAGAAAGAAAGAGAGAGAGAAAGGGAGAAAGAGAGAAAGGAAGAGAGAAAGAAAATCCCTATCTCTACAGTAAGAGATATGCCTGAAAGAGTTGCCTATGCCCTGGTTTCCCATGGCAACATATGCAAGTTCCAACTTTGTTATTCTCTGCTCTGTGGACACTGGAAGCTTGGGGCAGAAATAACACGTTTGCATCACCACTGTAAGACCATACAACTGTCCTTATAGGTATAAGAGACATGGGAGAAGCCCAGATAAGAAGACACCAACTTGGGATGGAGGAGGATAGAGGAGACGGGCAGGCACAGAAGATATGTGGGTTGCAAACTCCACAGAACAGGGCACCTATTTGGACAAGGGACCAAGGTGAGAGCTGGGTCTCAGGGAACTCTACTTAACTACTACTATCAGGGATCTGCCGTTTGGTCGCTTTTACGGCTTTGGCTTTATTTCTTTAAATCTAGGAAGTTCAGTACTGTGCCCTTCCTCTGCCATCCACGCCCCCCCCCCCGTGATTGCTTCTTTTCTACCTTCGGTGTCTGTCATCTGGAAAGTGTGAGATTTGTCCTGTCTGCTGAGAGCACCCTGTTATCCTCCCATGGCTCCTACCCTACAGCAGACCTCTAAGCTGTAAAGACAGGAGACTTTAAGACATCCTAGTGTCAGCCAACTGGTTTCCAGTGTGTCATTGCTCTTTGCCTGTGGCACAGCAAGCCTGCATTGTGTCCAGAAGTGATTCCAGCTCCCGTAGCCATTAGACAACTTTCTCTTAGCAAAGCTTTGGGGAGTCAACTGTCTTTATAGTCTTTTTTTTCCCCCCTGCCCAGGGTACTCACCAGATCAAATATTTTGGCCCTTGCATTATGATTAAGTAGGTGATCAACCCACCTAGGATATATTTTCTCATGTTTCCAATTTTCTGACTCTGCCTTGACCTGGCTCTCCCAAAGCACAGAGTGATTCTTTACAGGACCAGCCTCGATGGGTCAGAAGAGACACCAGCTGTGAGTAACAGCTAGGGCCATCTCAGAACACCCAGATGTGGGTTCACCCAGATCCTGCATCTCTGGCCCATTACTGACCCCATCGCAATTGATGGGCCAGCACACCTGTTATGAAGACCTCCATCCCATCTATTAACAATTAGATTAAACAAAAGCAACGATATGACACAACCCACTGGGCTGCCACTGAATCCCAGAGGTTACAAAACCAGTCTACCAGCTACCGCCCCCTGTCGGCTGCCTCTGGGGCAAGGCAGGAAGCAGTGGAGAATGTGACGCGGTGTGTCTCCTCCACCTTCACCTTTCTCCCTTCAGCATGGCGTTCTTCCTCCCTGCCTTCAAGGTGCCCTGAGAAAGCTCGATAAAGGCGCCGCGCATCCCCTGTCCTGCCCTCAAATCCCACTCACAGCCCGAGCTCAGATCCTTGACCCAGTGAGGCTGTGTGTTATGACAAGCCAGCCTGGCTCTCATTAATGCCCGGGATTATCCCCTCTTCCCTTTACTCAAAAGATCCAAATAATATTAAATACTACCCATAAGGTTGCAGCTGTCCCTAGAAATGGAATTCTAATTGAATTCCTACTGCTCCTTTAAGAGCCAACATAAATGTCACCTCTAAATAATAACTGCTGACATTTCCTCGGTGTTTGCTCTGAGCTGGGCACTTTGCTAAGGGCTTCTTGGGATTTTCTCAAGAGAAAGAATGAAAAGAAGGGAGGGGAGGAGGGATGGAGGAGGGATGTGGAGGAAGGAAGGGAGGGAGGACTCATTCTGCAGGGAGTACCAGTATTATCCCCATTTTACAGATGCGGAAACTAAGAGGTTGAATGGCTTGCCCAGTGCCTCATAGCTGATAACCAGTGATCTAACTCAGGAAGTGCTTTTACGGAATGGACATGCAGTAAGTGACTGGGGTGACAGAAGGTCTCTGTTGCCCTGGGGACGGGGTTCTAAGTGTGTCCTCTGCACCAGGACGTCATTTGCAGTGTCTCGCCCAGTACCCATCTTCCTAAACCCGAGGAAGCCACCACTCCATCTCTCCAGCCCGGCACCACACCTGGCAGTTTACAGTAAACATTTGTGGAAGGAAGAAAGAAAAGAATGAAAAAAAAAAAAAAAAAAACAAAAACAAAAAAGAAGCTGACTGGAAAAAACACAAAAACAAAAACCTGCCACAGATGGCTTCACCAGATTCAGAGTAAAGCACAAGGTTTGCAAACCCAACATAATCCCCCAAGCTCACACTTTACCTTGGGCATCAGTTTCTGTAACTTTTTTTTTAAGATTTATTTTCTTGTTTTATGTATATTAGAGCATTGTTGCTATCTCCAAGCACACCAGAGGAGTGCATCAGATCCCATTACAGACGGTTGTGAGCCACCATGTGGTTGCTGGGAATTGAACTCAGGACCTCTGGAAAAGCAGTCAGTGCTCTTAACCACTGGGCCATCGCTCCAGCCCTGGTTCCATAACTTATAAATTGACTCTCTGTTTTGGAGTTGTGAACTTTAACTAGAATGGCATACATGTGTGAAACCAGCAAGAGGCCTGCTAACTACTCCATCTCCTGAATAGCTCTTACTGTCAGCTCATCACAACCTGGCATTATCTGGGAAGAAGGAAGCTCAGTTACAGAAGTGGCCAAGTCTGTGCAGTGTCTCCTTAATTGCTAATTGATGTGGGAGGGCCCAGCCCACTGTGGGCGGTACCATCCCCTATGCAGTGGTCCTGGGCTATATAAGGAAGCTAACTGAGCCTGAGGGCCAATAATCCAAATTCCTTCATGGTTTGCACCCTGACTTCCCTCAATGGTGGATTGTGAACTGGGCGTGTAAACTGAATATGCCCTTTGCCTCCTCCAAGTTGCTTTTGACCCGGCCGTTTGTTGCAGCAACAGAAACAAAACTAGAAACCCCAGGTAACTGTTGGCTATTGACTATGGAATAAGAAACACAAAGAGAAGTTAGTGTATTTCTTTTCATACGGAGGAAGATGGATCCCATACTCAGACCCGGAACTGTTTGGAGTGATAAGAATGAATGTCTCAACATGAAAGTATGGCATACGTATGTAAGTGACATCAAGGACCCTCTATTTTATGTCTCTCCTGCCACGAGTATCTATTTAGACTTATAATATAAACATCTGTTCTTTTCTCTCACAGCTTCTCCCTCCCCCCCCCCCACGCCCTCCCTCCAACCCCCTTCATCCGCCAGTCCCTTTTCACGGACAAACTCCTCGGTATGAAATCTCTGCTTTCTTTGTTTTCCTGGTTTCCATTTTGTAATCTAAAATATTCACTCCAAGTTCCGCTTGACAGACGTCCCTAATCTAATCTCCACGTCTGCTTTCTAATTTTCACACTCAGGATAAAACAAATCGGTTGGAGTTAATTGCTGGAGCAGCGGGCCGGAGCTCTGAGCTGTGATTTATGAGCTGAATACGGGCGCTCTGCAACACATTTTTCTTAATTTATTTTTAATGAGTCTCTCAATTAATTTTCTTGGAAACATCTTAATGATGTTGGAGGCGGGTGTTAATGAGGTCTGCACAGCTCCTAATTTTGCATATTTTAAAGTGCCTAATGTCACCTCGCAACCCTTTCTTCCCATTTTAGGAAGGGATGAGGGGAGCGATTATTGTTGAATGGAGAGTCTTCCCTCTTCACATCTCTGTCTTTGCTTAACCTTTCAGACATTATGGGCTTAGGGCGTGTCTCGGCGGCAATCACGTGTTCCCTGCTCCCCTCCCCCCACTCTTGCTGTCTCCGGGCTCTGGAATCTGAGAAACTAAAGCTAGCAAAGGAGGGACAAGGCAGGGTTTCTGGGAAATGGAGAGTTCTGGAAGCAGCAGCTCTGAGTGAAACACTGAGAGGGTACTTGTACCTGGTACCCCGTCCTTTCTGCGAGCAGGGGATGTAAGGGAGGGGCGTGGGAAAACAGCTCACGGGATGTATGTGTTCAGAGCCTTGTGTCCCCAGAGGTCTCTGCAGGCCTCAGAGCATCTCATCCCGGCCAGGCTACCTTACTGTGACAAGCATGCCATTGTCCAGCCCTCCCTGATCCCTTTTCAAAGCTACAATAAGCCGGCACCAGGCTTCAGTCCGTCTTTGTTAGAGACTGTTTGCTGATTAATAGTCATTAAAGATTTCTATAGAAAATTTTCAAAATAATGGGTTAATAATACTGGCCAAAGGCAGTCTAAAAAGTATAGATAGGCCCTATTTAAATTGTGCTGCTTCTTTCTCTGTGTTTTCCTGTTTGTGGGCATTCTAGTTCGTTTTATATATTTGTGACGGTATTGAATATCAATTCTTTCTTAAAACAAACAGCAAATCCATTTTAAATATCATTTTCACGGCTGCTTAATATTCTCCTCGGTAGGTATATCAAAAGTTACGAAACCATTCCACCGTGCTAAGCATCTAAGCTAAGACTCACATATATCCTGTGATGAATCTCTGTACGGCGCTTTTTTTTTTTAAAGCAAGGGTTTTTGTTTTTGTTTTTATTTTTATTTTTTTGGTAAAGCAGTCTAAGAAATTGGTATTGCTTTAAAGAATACAATCCCTTTTAAGCCTTCTGATACATATTTCCGAATTATTTCCTAATCTAAAGGGCCGGGCCAGGTTATTTCCAATAGCAAAATATGAGGGTGCATTTCTCCCATCATGCAGTGGTCTACGTATTACAATATTAAAACTAAACGGCCAGGTTTAGAGTCACTTTTTTATTTTCTTCACTAGTTCAACTCTTTGGAGTGATGTCAGTGTGCCCTTCCTTGGGCTTTAATGAAAGAGGCTATATATCAACGGAAACCTGGATCCACGTGACCTGTCCGCGCAGCACGTGTTTCCTGCCCTCCTCCGTAGATGCTTTCTGCCCCTGTCACCTCATTGTTCATAACTCAGTACTCTGTACATTGTTCATCTGTACTCTGTCCCTCCCCTTGTGTGGAACACCAGTCTCAAACCTCCGTCCACAGTAGCTGAGCTGTCTGAATCTTCCCAGTGGCCTCTGGGGCTCAGTGTCACTATCCCCATCTGGATGAAGATCCCCATTCAAGCAGCAACCATGAGCTTCGGACATGGAAGTCTCCTGTGAGGCAGCGGATACATGCTCATTCAGTCAGTGAGCCAGTCCCAATGGTAGATTGAATATGCTTGGCCCATAGGAAGTGGTACTCTTAGGAGGCGTGGCCTTGTTGGTGGAAGTTTGTTACTGTAGGGGTGGGCTTTTGAGAACACGCCTCCTGTACTCGGTCTCCACCCCTTGCAGAAGAGACCTTCCTCCTAGCTGCCTGATCCATCATGCCAGTATTCTCCTGGCTGCCTTTGGATCAAGATGTAGAACTTTGTCTCCACCGGCCCTATGTCTGCCTGGACGCTGTCACACTTCCCACCATGATGATAATGGACTGAACCTCTGAAACTGTAAGGCAGCCCCAATTAAATGTGGTCCATTATAAGAGTTGCCTTGGTTATGGTATCTCTTCATAGCAATGGAAACCCTAGGCCACATGGGTATGCCTGTACACACGTCCATGACTACTTCCCCTTGTTATTCCTCCAGCCTTGCTTCTGAACACTTTTAACTGGACTTGTGTCTAAGCCTTTCAGTTTCCTATTACCTACAGCCATCCCCTACATTTCAGCCCTTTCGGTGTCAGACCACTGTCTTCTAACACAAGCAGGAGCTGTAGAGTAACTCTCTCCTCTTTCTATGTAGAACACAGCCACCATCCTCAGAGTGTCATGAAGAGTTTCATCCATTTGACACTGAGGAGTATTACCCAACTCTCAAATGTGTCATTTGCTTTCTTGAGGCCATTTCCAAAGCGCATGGTGTCCTTTAGTGTTCCCCCGGATCCTCCTCTGTGAAACGTAGTCAGGTCTGTGACTTCACCATGCCTGATGCAGGCCTTACACACACATAGATGCCTGACGAGTGTCTGAGAAATGGATGTGTGGAGGTAGCTGTACTCGTGGCTGCTGGACTTTCTGGAGTGTTTTGTACATTAAATTACGTGTTTATGTTTGAAATTGTAAAGACCCCTTTGTCCTGATGCTATATGTCCATATATAGAATTTCAAAGAAACTTTCAACCTAGCAGGTAACTGGTTTCTCAAAACTTGTTTGCTTTCCCTGTGTGCTCCATTAATTTATTGCTGGAATTTTTAATGTTTATATTTAATATATGTGTTATGTATATGTGTGTATGTATATATGTGTATATGTATGGATGTGTGTATGTATGTGCATGTGTATGTATGGATATGTGTGTATATATATATGTGTGTGTGAGAGAGAGAGAGAGAGAGAGAGAGAGAGTTTGTAAAAGTCAGAGGACAAACCAATGGTATCAGTCGGTTCTCACTTGCCACCATATTGAATTCCCAGGATCAAAGTTGTCTGTCTTGGGGGGAAAGTGCCTTGAGTCTCCAGCCCTGCACATTTAACTTTTATAGCAGAATCTTTTCAATGTTTCTCTTACAGTATCGTCAGGTCACATTCCCTGAGAAAAAGTCCACACAGTCTAGCTGTAGGATCGTCATTGATCCAGATGAGATTCTGCTCCCAGATGTGGACCTAAACACCTCGTCATCTTACAGTTAAAACGGGATCTTTCCGGAGTCATCTCAGTTTTCCGAAAAAAGTCACATGACCAACAGCGATCATTCAACCTCACTAAAAATGCGTGATTCTGGTCTTTATCCCCAAACATTTGTCAAATAAATTAACAAGGTGCAAGGGAAGCCGGGGGGTTAGAAGAGTGGATGTTTCTGGGATGCTTTCTAAGCCACGGGCTTACGTTAGGAAGCAATGTGGGATCACTAGAGGAGGGGAGCCAAGATGGAACAACAAGGTGATTCCCACAGCTTTAGATAAGCTGCTGACAGGGAGGGGCTTTTAATATGATGCATGGCATAACCTTATTTCTAGTGTTGACCAATTATGCTTTATTTCAGTTGGGAGGTGAAGGCTAAAACTGGTTATCTCTGCATAACCCTGGCTGTCCTAGAACTTACTACATAGACAGGCTGGCCTCAAACTCACAGAGCTCTGCCAGCCTCTGCCTCCAGAGTGCTAGGATTAAAGAGATGTAGCACCCTGTCCAGCTTGCTTTATTTTCAACTCTGCCATCAAGCAAGAACTTTGTTTCAGTGTATGTGGTATGGTGTGTGTGTGTGTGTGTGTGTGTGTGTGTGTGTGGTATGGTGTGTGTGTGTGTATGTGTGTGTGGTATGGTGGTGTGTGTGTGTGTGTGTGTGTGTGTGTGTGTGTGTGTGTGTGTGTGTTATAGGTCACCCTTGGGTGGCAACTGCTCATCTTGTTTTTGGAGACAGAATTTCTCAGCTAGACTAACTAGCCACCAGACCCAGAAATCCTCATCTTACTTCCCTGCCCTGGGACTACAGGCCCTGGTACACGAAGCTTTGTAAGGGCAGTGGTAGGGATTGAACCCGTCTTCTTGCTCACACAGAAAGCACTTGACAAGCTGAGCTATCTCCTCAACCCTCATCTCTAACAAAGTATGCAGGTCACAACAAGGTTGGCGGCAGCAACCTCAATTTTCAGAGACATGGCACAGCAAACTATTGTTTATTGTGTATGAAGTATAAGATAGACATGTTTAATAAAAGGCACTTCTAAGCACCTCCCTAATCCCAGAGGGACCCAAGCTCTTATGTCCCCTGGGGCTCCCTTGTCCTCACTGAGTCCTCAGCATTAGGGTTGGCATGAAGGAGTGTGTTGAGTGTTATACTACAAGTCCTAACTGTCAGGTATGGAGGCAGCATGCTTTGTAAGTTATATAAGCATTAAATGGCTCAGAGGTAATTCAAACTTCATAGATGCCTACTTTATTATATTCTACCACTGTCTATCATAGAAATTATCAATGTCTCCCATAGCTATTCATGGTAAATACCATATAATGGTAGCTATTGGGCATGTCTTCCAAACGCCATGTTCGGTCTCCTGTTTAATGGTTTGAAATCAACCCTGGTTAAGATATTTATACCACAGAAATTGCAAATCAGAGTCTGGTTTATTGTTTTGTTTATTTCTTATGTATACCAGAATGTTAAAAAGAATTGGGAAGCCAGATAATAAAAGCATGTTTTTATTAGACACTGTTGTGTTTGTGAATAGCCCAAAATATTGAGCAAATATCCTTCTAGTATTTGAAAAACTACTGATTCAGCAAAGAAGTTGCCTAAATTGAGAAAGAGTAAATAAATTTTGATATTCCTTCATTCTATTTATTTTGTTTGCTCATTAACTTAAAGCATAAACCAATATTTATCTAGATAGGCTTATTATGCTCATTAATCAATTATAACCATGTGCTGGCTATAATACAGGGCTTGATAGAAAGCAATGATAGAATATTTAAGCAAATCAATCACATGTATACAATATTGTATTCCTACAATTTAACTGTAGTATTATCAACTGTAAATAATATGCTACACGTTGCTTATATTATACTTGGTTGTATAATGCAACCAAGTGTACTGTATATGTTGTATACTGTATATGTGTGAGCCAACAGCTAAAAACTCACCAACACACATCCCTCTGTGCTTCACTGGCCAGAAGTCAATTATGCGACTTCACATATATGTAAGAATTGAAGAATAATTAGTTGAATTGTATGTATAAGAAGACAACCTGACACACCTAAGTTCCTGCTTTCTCTTAAATCTACCTTCCTGGTCATGAACTATCTGTTCTTTCTTCTTCTTACCACTGTCCATGAGAGACAGCCCAAAGCCCCTTCTAGATACTTCTTTCTAGCTCAGTCTGGGATCTCTAAGTAATATAAGATTTCTCTATCATATCAGATGTGACTTCTGTGGTGTAGCAACTAATGAACTAAAATCCCTGCCCTACAACCTGAGTATTCTATTGAACTAAAATGCCTATGATGGTTGAGTTATAAGTTCCCTGGATCATAAAGAACGAAAGAGGGGTCACACTTTCATCAATAGTTTTTCTTTTTTCATTCGTATATAGTCATTGTACAAAATGATAGGTTTCATTCATGCTTCATACATTAGTATGCCCCATTACCATCTTTTGTTTGTCTTCTAAACACTCATTGGCCCCCTTCCTAGTCCCAAATAATACCCCTTTACTTTTATGTTTTTAATATGGCTTTATGGGAGTGTTAGTTTTTATTGAAAACAAATGTTTTGCCTTTCCAATGACTCTCTGATCATCTCTACCTTCCCACCATTGTGGTGTTCTTTTTCTCTTTCAAACACACACACACACACACACACACACACACACACACATGCACATGCACACACACACACACACACACACACACACACACACATGCACACAAGAAACAAAACAAAAAAGTGACACAAAATTAAAAATTCAAAACCAAAAGCAAAAGATAAGACAAAAGAACTCAAATAGAAATGAAACAACAACAAAAAAAAAATCACAAAACTAACTTTGAGTTTGTTCTGTGTGGCCAATTACTCCTGGGCATGGGCCCTGCCTTGAAGTATGGTTTAATATATCTGATGAGACTCCACTGGAGAAAATTGATTTTCTCTTCGTCAGCTGGTATAAATTTCAGACATCTCCTTGATTATGGGTAGGACCCTGTATCCACCTCTCTCCTCCTCAGTTCTAGGACCCCATCTGACTTGAACCCAAGCAGGTCTTGTCTGTGTTGCTGCAGGCTCCATGAGCTCACGGGTACCTCCGTTGTTGTATCTGGAAGACACCATTCCCTTGGAGTGATCTCCATCCATCATCTCTGCCTCCTTCCATCGTCCTTCCTCCTCTTCCACATAGATCCCTGAGCCTTGAGAGAAGGGCTTTTTTGAAGACATCTTATTTATTACCATGTGCTTCAAAGTCTCTCACTCTCCACACATTGTCCACTTTGGGTCTCCATGTTAGTTCCTGTCTACTGCAAGAAGAAGCATCCCCTGGTGTGCACTGAGTAAGACGCTGGTCTGTGGGTACAGCAGTTTGTCACTGGGACTCATTTTATTGATACGTCCTTGAACAGAGCAATGGTAGTAAGTTTTCCTCTAAGCTCGTGACATGTCTAGTCTCAGGCTTTTCGCCATGTCAGAACTTCCAGGTATGGGCTTCCACCGTTGGATTTAACCTTAGTTCCAATCATGAATTGGTCAGTTATGCCCATCGCATTTGTTCACTCACCAATAGAACTTGAGGAGGTCACTGCTGGGGGTCGCAGGGTTTGTAGCTGAGTCATATTGATGGTTACTTTTTCCCCTACAGTAGTCTACAGAGGACCTTCCAATACCATGAAGACTAGTCAGTAAGGGGGAAGCTTCTAGTTAATTTCCAGCTCAACTTCTCTGTCATCTATATCAATAAATTTATCCGTTTTAAGTTTGGTGAAGTACAGATTTTTTTTTAAGTGTGTCCTCCTGATTCTCTGAATTTTCTCTGTGTCTTTTGTAATGTTCCCCATTTCATCTCTGATTTTATCCATCTGGATCTTCTTTCTCTGTCTTTTAGTTAATTTGGCTAAAGATTTGTGAATCTTGTTGATTTTTCTCAAAGGACCAACTCTTCATTTCACTGATTCTTTAAATTGTGTTTGCTTGTGTATATCTCATTGATCTCATGCCTGAGTTTTATTTATTGTCATCCACCCATTGAGGTAGGATCTCTTCTTGTTCTATAGCAATGGTTCTCAACCTGTAGGTTGTGACACCTTTAGGGTGAATCCTTTCACAAAGGTCATCTAAGACCATCAAAAAAACACAGATATTTACATTATAGCTCATAACAGTAACAAAATTAGTTATAAAGTAGCAATGAGAATAATTTTATGGTTGAGAGGTCACCACACATGAAGAACTGTGCTAAAGGGTCACAGCATTAGGAAGGTTGACAACTGCAGCTCTAGAGTTTTCAGGTGTGTTGCTAAATTAATAACATAGGTAACTCCAGTATGGATTGGTGGTGGTGGTAGTGGTTTGCTGGTGCTGCTGCTGCTGGTGCTGCTTAAGGCACTTAGTGCTATGAACTTGTCTCTTAAAACTGCCTTCCTTGTATCTCATAGGATTGGGTACGTTTTGTTTTCATTTTCATTCAATTCTCAAACATCTGTAATTTCCTTCTTGATCTCTGCCTTGATCAGTTTCCATGAGTTTGCATGCTCCCTGCTATTTCTGTTGTTCATATCCAGCTTTAATTCATGGTGGTCACGTAGGATGCAGGGTGTTACTTCAATATTTTTATATCTGCCGAGACTTGCTATGTGTCCTAGTATGCAGGCCACTGAGAAGAAAGTATATTCTTTTGTGTTTAGCTGTAATGTACTGCAGATATGTGCTAGGTACATGTGATTTATGATGTTAACTCCTCTCTGTCTCTGTCTTTCTCTCTCTCTCTCTCTCTCTCTCTCTCTCTCTCTCTCTCTCTCTCTCTCTCTTTCTCTGTCTCTGTCTCTCTCTCTTTAGTGGGGGGGTGAGGGGAGAATTCTAGATAGCCTGCCCATTGGCAAGAGTGGATTATTGAAAGTCCACATGTGACTTTAGCTGCAGTACTGATCTTAACTATTTTAAGCAGTGTCAAATAACAGTGATGTTCAGATATCTCTTTTGTAGCCTCCTATATTTTCAAAAGTATGGGTAGTATGTGAAATAGTTCTATTTTTAGTTTTCTAGGAACTACCATACTGATTTCCACAGAGGCTGTCCTAATTTACACACACACACACATACACACACACCATCGCCAGTAAACAAATGATGATGATTCAGGTAGAAGTTACCTTGCAAGCAATGACTGTTCCTTTGCAGAAAACCTACGTTCTCTCTGGAAACTTTTACTATAGTAGTGGCCTCTACTATATGATGTCTAGAGTCAGATAGCTATCTGTCTATCTATCTATCTATCTATCTATCTATCTATCTATCATCTATCTCATCTACCTATTTATTATCTATCATCTATCATCCATCTTTATAATCTATCATCTGTCTATCTACCATCTACCTATCATCTTTCTATCTCTCCATTATCCATCCATCTATCTGTCTATCCATCCATGCATCCATCCATCTGCCTATCCATCCATCCATCCATCCATCCATCCATCCATCCATCCATCTATCCATCTGTCTAACATATATCTATCATCTACCATCTTTCTTTCTCTCAGCAATTAATATCCTATCCTAATGCCGAGTGTGGTAGCACACACAACTAATCCCCCAACTCAGAAACAGAAGCAGGCTGATCTCTGACTTCCAGGCCAGTCTCTTCTACATAGCGAGTTCCAGGACAGCCAGCACCGGGGAAGAAAGCATCCGGCCCAAAGAGCCTCTAAGTTTCAAATTCCATTCTCTCTCCTCAGATAAAGCTTCTTTATTCACTGCTTTCCCCACCCCTGGAATTTCTATTTCACATGCACTGGAGGTTTTCATTCTGAAATTCTCCTTGTCTCTCATTCTCTAGACAATACTCCAGGCTGTTTTGTCTGCTCTGTCTTCCTGCTTGTTCACTCTTCTTTTAGACATGCCCAATCTCTCACTTACCATAAGGATACATTTCAGTGACTAATAATTTGTTGGCTATACGTTGACATTTTCTTTTTATGATGAGCTAGCCTAACCTCTCATCATCGCTCAGAAACCTTTGAGCACATTATTAAAACTCATTTAGCATTCCTATTATTATTAGTTCATGTGATTTCTTTTTGATGTATCTGCAAACCATCTCTCACGATGCATTTTCCCCCTGTTATTCTGTCCATACATTTGTTGTTTGTTATTCTGTACAAAAATATGTATGTACAAAATAGAACCCTGCCTATTCCCTGAATATCAGTACGTCTTTAGGGTGCACTCTATTCTGAACTTTCCAGAACTCAATAGTCCCACACCAGTTTCATAATAGTGTCTGAACTCAATTTTAATACAGTGTGGTTAGTAAGGAAATCTGTGTACATATCCACACCGACACCTAGAAAGACTGGTTTCTAGTGCTCACAGTTCTGAAGCAGACAGCCTTCCATCGTTGCCTCCTGATCTGCCAAAGCTTTCCGGCCAGCATCATCTCTCACTGTCTACAGGGACATTCATTCCCGGTTCCCAGTAAGTTAAACCCATACCTGTAGGCATAAATTTTCCTCCATGTACACACGTGTGCTATGAAATATCTATACCTCTGTCTTCCAGAAATGTTAATTTTCTTGATTTAAATTTAGCCTTAAATCTTGTATTCAATATCATTTTTTTATTCCTTGTAGTGTTTCTTGATGTTCCCATGTCTCTTTAGGGGACCAAGTTGACATCACAGTAGAAGATTCGAGATTAGGTTGGTCAGTAGAAGCAAAACTTGAAAGGAACCTGACTTTCTTTCCATCCACCTTCTCTGAGCTACCCTGGCACTGTCCCATCCCCACCTTCTTTGAGCTACCCTGGCTCCGCCCCATCCCCACCTTCTCTGAGCTACCCTGGCTCCGCCCCATCCCCACCTTCTCTGAGCTACCCTGGCTCCGCCCCATCCCCACCTTCTCTGAGCTACCCTGGCTCCGCCCCATCCCCACCTTCTCTGAGCTACCCTGGCTCCGCCCCATCAGCACAGCCGCTGGGGATTCCTCTGGCTGAACTGACTGCTTCCTCCATATATATTTACAGTATTAGAAATTATCCAGTGGTTTCATTCTATAATACTGAGAACCTAATTGCCATATTCCGCTTTCTCTTCTTTTTAATTATGTCTTTAATCTTTATGTTCAGACTGTTCACTGTGGAGCCCAGTTGGAAATAGTGATGGCGTTCTCTCTCTGGTACAACTTGGGAAACTCGTCTGACTTTCCAGTCGCTTTTTCTTTATGGATAAATTTCCTACCTACTTATGTTGGACCTTGTCCCCAGATGTTCTAGGATGTGACATTTTCACTTGATTCCTTTTCTGTTATGCATGGCCATGTAACAAGCTGCTCCCAAATTTTGCATTTCAACGCAGTATTTATTAACTCGCTATCTCTATATTGAAAAGAATCAAACTTGAATTAAACGGATCCCCTGACTCAGGGTCCTCGGGCTGTAACTAGAATGTCATTCAGAGCTATATAAGCGTCTCATGGTTCACAAAGAACAGGATCTGCTTCCAAGGTCATTCGAGTAGTTGTTAGCCAAATCCACTTCCTCGCAGATTTTAGCCAGGAGGATCCCTCATGTCCTTAGATTTGGGGACCATTCTCGAATATTTCTCTTAATAGTTTCTTCTTTCTGTGATTCCTGTAGGTTGGATACTGACCCTTCTACAATCAGGGCTAAGAAACTGGTTTTGTAGAGTCATACAGTAAACATGTTGGGCTTGTGGACCACAAATGCTCTATGTCATATATTCTTTCTCAATGCACTATTTGTACATTCAAAATGCGCTCTCGGCTTCAGGGGCATTACAAAACTAAGCCCCAAGTGAGGTCTGATGAGTGGATCATTGACGGCAGCTAAACAGATTTGTACAGGCACAAAATTTTTTCAGCCTGTTTTAATAAGGATTCACCACCCACCAGAGGTAACAGAAGAGAAAAGTTATCGGGATATGGGGGGAAATGGACTTATTTAGCAATAGCTCTTTGGGGGTGAGCTCGATCTTCTTTGGCAGCAGTTCAGTCTCGTAGCAAACACCTAATGTGACTCAGCAGCTGCAGACCAGTTCTCCAGGCAGGCAGGCAGCACACACAACAAGCAGCTTCAGGCCAGTCCTCTTGGCAGGCAGACACCAAGCATGAACCAGCAGCTCTAGTTCAATCCTGAAGAAATTGCCAGGCTCAACAACCATCCTGAGGCGAGGCCGTGCCAAGCTACTGCAGGAACCTCATGAGCATTTCTTTAGCGAGTTTCTCTCAATAGTGGAGCGACCACGAGTTGAGTTCAACAATGCTATGTAAGGTGGACCAATACATGTGTGTCATTAGGGAAGAATAGTTAGGAAAGAATAACGAGGGGGCACACACCAAACCAATGCTCAGCACTCGTCTCCCACTGTCTGTGGGTTCATATCTGTACTCCATCCAATGTTCGTTCACATGTCTGCAATATCAAAATATCCTTTCACCTGTGTCTGCTTCATGAAACTATTCCTTCATGTGTCTGCTTTAGCAAGCCATCCTTTCACCTGTGTGCCCCAGGAAAACAGCATCTGACATAACTGACTTTCCAAAGAAACCAGAAGTTTCCACTTCAGATTTGTTCTCCATGTTTCCTATTTCTCTGACTTTTGGCTATGATTCCTGGGAGATTACCTTGATGTTCCCTTCCACTTCTCCCGCCACATCTCTTACTTTGGCAAACCTATTTGTAAGTTCTGACATCTCTTCCTTATTTGCTTACTATCACCTCACATAACACCTTCCCGGGTCCCCCTAAAAATACAGACCTTGTTGCTTTTCAGGGCTCCTTCCATGTTCATTTTTTCTGACAATTTTCACTTCTTCCTTTTGTTTTAGAGGGGTTTTCTTCCCTTCTTTGCATGGCACTCTATTTAAATACGAGATTGCTAACATTTTCTTTGGAACTGAACAGGACTGGTCACCTAATGGGCCTCACCTGGGGCTTGCCAGATGGAGACTGCTAATGTGAGGGAGCCAGTCCCTGGAGCCATCAGATTAATCAAGTGTGAAAACTTCTAGTCTTCTCCCTGAAGAGAGAGTGGTCTTGCTTCTCTCTTCAATCCTGCTGCCATTTCCATAAAGTACGTTTTTTAGAAAATTAGAATATTTAGAGATGGGTATGGTGGCTATACCTGTAATTCTGGGAAGCTGAGACAGAAAGAGCAAAAATTCAAGGCTCATCTGGGCTCTATAACAAGACCCTCTCTCACAAAGAGAAAGCCTTGAGTCCGTTCACTCTTGTGCCCACAGGTCTTCATTACTAGTCTCCTCCAAGTAAAGAGATCTTGCTTCCTTTGAGAAAAAGAACAGGAAAAGGAAGAAAGTTAGATTATTTAATAGATATCTTGTGACACTCTATACATAGCCTTTGTGGGAATCAAAATACTTCAACACTGCAGATCATAAAATATCATTGTTAAATTATAATGTTGCTATTAAGTACATTTAATAAACACTGACTGCACACCTACTCCATGCCGAGCATGGGTTTCAGGCATTACAGAGTCAACAGTGAACAGACATAGTCTCCTCTCTCTGGAGTTAGTAAAGTCATTGATAAGGATAAGCAGAAGCAGACACTATAGATACATAGATAGATAGATAGATAGATAGATAGATAGATAGATAGATAGATAGATAGATAGATAGATGCATGAGAGAAACCGAGACAGGGGCAAAGCAACTGACAACCATGAAGAAAGCTAAATCAAAATAAGTCAGGATGCTGGCTTTTAGGGTGATCAGGAAAGTCTTCTCTGATTCTATGATGCTAAGAAAAGACAGGGATGGTTTCCCACCCCACCCCACCCCCATTCTATCACCGAAGAGAATTTACAATTTCGAGCTAACCCTCCCCCACACTGACGAACTCTGCCTCGTGCGAGTCTTTGTTTCCATTCCTCCTCGTTGTTCTTATGTCTGACATTATCATTATTCAAGGATCTGCTCTCTTCTGTGTTTAACCCACATAGCTTCATTGCTTTTATTCAAATTAATAAGCGTTATTTCCTGACAAAGGCTCAACTCGTTCCCCAAAGAAATCAGCGTGCTCACCTGAGTTGATTGTCTCTGGCTTACTTAAATTTATTTCTCGTTATTTTCGTTGGAAATATGAGGAAGCCGAGGCACAGAAATCTAAAAGCACAGAGGTCTCTGATGAAACCTCATGCAAACTCGTGCCCTTTGGCTCCAACTTCTCTCCTAAGTTGCTTTAGAATCGAAGAAACAACTGTGAATGTACCAGACAAACCCTTAGGTACATTAAGCACCCTTTACTAATATCCTGGATAATAAAACTGCCTGTTACCAACATTAACTGCCTAGACAAGAACTGAACCAGCTAAGACTCCACCTGCATGGATTTTCCTCTGTGACTGTTCCTAGTCTCTCACAGCGTGTAGAAACAGGAGTCTTGGTAGTTTTGGCACAATGATTAGACTTCATTTTGTCAACCTGATGAGCTCTGGAACCATCTAGGAAACAAGCCTCCAACAAAACATCTGTAAGCAATTGTTTTGATTAACTTAGCCTCTGGTCAGGCCTGTGGGGGAGTGTCTTAATTAGTTGATTTGAGCTGAGAAGAAGGACACCCACTATGGGTGGTACCATTCCCTAGGCTGAGATCCTGAACCACATGAAAAGGAGGAAACCAGATAAGCATGGACTTTCACTCTTCTCAGCCTCAAGTTCCTGTCACCCGGGACTCTCTGCTATAATGAACTGTGCCTCAAAACCTTTGAGTTGTTTTAGTCGGTGTATTTTATCATAGCAACAGAAAACACAACTAAGGTACTTGGACTGCTAGTGTTAGCTACTGGGTATTTTTTATGAACATGGTCACGATACTACCTTGTAATGCCATTTGTCCTGTGGACTCCTGGCTGTAGCAATAGAGACTATGTCTCCTCCATACTCTTTTTTTTGCTTTGAGTGAACTATAGGATGACCCGGAAGCCATAAGCAGAAGGTTGCCCCTGGTTTCCTCACAGCCTGTCAGTGAAGGCTAGAGAATGACATCTTTGTTGTCCCTGTCCAAACGCAGCAGCTGTTTAATTTTCAATTAGCAAATCTTGAAAAAAAGAACATTATGCCAGAAGTAATTAAAGCAAGTGGGAGTTCCTGCGCCGCTCCGCACCACCGCCTAATTGAGGATCTGAGATTGCCCCCAGCAGGGCAGAGCTGTGAAGTTTGGGTTCTAGGGAATTCTGACGCCTGGAGTTTTGATGTGGCTCTCTCTTCAAACAAGTGACAGGAGAAGAGGCACAAGCCTCCAGGAAGGATTCGTTTAACTTTTTAAAGTCTAAGATTTAGATGCGAAGATTGGGTTTGTCTGTACCAAAGGCCAGCTTGTTCACTTTAAGCCCCCTTGCTTTTTCTTCTCTCTTCACAGAAGCCTGCTTTCAAAGCTCCTCCTTCCATCTCTCCCTCTAAAGAAGGTGACTTTTTCTCCTCCATCAAACAAGTATTTGTTCTGGTTGGCACCCTGAACCTATACCAACAAGCAAAGTAACACCCTCCCTCCACCCCTTGCTGCTTGGTAAATTTCAGTCAGGTCCCCCAGGAGAATCAATTCATTAATAAATGTGCAGACGAAGAGACCCTAGAGAAGGAGCTACTCACAGGGAGTGGAGGGATAGGAAGGTAGGCACGAGAAAGACCCTTGGGCCACCACAGAAAGATACGATTCCTAGCCTGAGGATAGAAGGACAACCAGAACCCCAGTGTCCACTGGGCCAGTGAGGACTGTGATGGGAGAAGCAGAACCCACAGACACGGGAATATGGCTGAGGGAGGCAGGAGCATGTGTCTCTCTCTACTTCACAGTCAGTCTCCTACAGGTACCTAAGATAGTCAATAGAGTCAGGAGAGTCAACTGTCACCAACTATATGGCATTTCCTTTTGCCCACCTTGTGTGTATGTGGTCAACCTGAGAATCGGTGGTATGCTTTTATATTTACCATATGCCCCATGGTACTTGACCTAATCTTGAACACATGGATGCTCAATAAGTACTCATTAACTTGAGTGTGATCAATTCTAAACACAGAGAAGAAATGTCACTGAATGTTATAGTGTACATACAGTAACAGTACATAATGAAAACATGCATGGAATATCATTGAAATCCTCCAGTGGGTCTCCACTGGAAATGCAAATAGGATCTTCCTAAGTAAAAGCCAGGAGGCAGCGGCACCATGAGAAATGACATTTGGTCGCAGTCTATGTAACATCCAAAGCCATCTGCAGGAGATGTTTGGAACAGATGCTCAAAGGTGTCCTGGGCTCTGCCCTACTGGACACAATGCAGTTGAAAAGTTAAACAATGGAAGAAATGTAGACTCTAGGACTGGGCACCCAGGTTCAGCTGGCTGGGTGGTATCTAAGAGTGGAGGTCTATGGGAAAGAAGAGCCAGTGCTGCCAAACAGAAATCAGCTTTATAGCTCTCAGTCTGCAGGTTCAATGGGGCTTTATCACATGCCCTGAGGCTTCTCATAGGTTCTGTTTCTTCAGTTTCTCCCTATCTCTTTCTCTGTCTCTGTCTCTTTCTGTCTCTCTGTCTCTCTCTCTTGTCTGTGTATGTGTCTGTCTGACTGACTGATTATCTCTGTCTGTCTCTGTCTGTCTCTGTCTATCTATCTCTCTCTCATACATACATACATACATACATACACACACACACACACACACACACACACACACATTCAAGCACAGTCAAGGACACAGACATGCCCCTGTGCTTCATCTGCCTAGAGTAAGTGACTAGCTACAGACTCTTTTGCTCATTCTGTTCTGTGAGGCATCACTGTCTGAAAGGTGTAGCTCCCTGAATCTGCTTAAATAAACCCTATGCCAGCTGGAAAGCTAGCAAGAAACACACAGGTGACAAAGAGCAGCTCTGTAGAGATTTGATCTTTTGATAATGTATTGTAGTGATAAGTGGGGGCCCCAAGGCCTGGCTGCTCCCAGGAATGAGAGAATCTGCACATACACTATGACCTTGCTCCTTGCTTTAAAACCACTGGTTAAATAAAGATGCCTAGAGCCAATAGCTAGGCAGAAGAAACACAGGTAGGGCTTGGGGCTCTCAGGCTTACTGTCAGAAGAGTCCACAAGGAGGGAGAGGAAGTGAAGAGAGGAGAAGATGAGATGGGGTAAAACTCTTCAAATCATGGCCATGAAGGCTGGCCAATTGGAGTTAAGAGCAGCCCAGATGGAACACAGTAAGTAATAACTCGGGGTTATCGATAGAAAAGTAGATTTTAATAGTGTAGCGAGTAGATATCTGCCCAGCTCTACTGCTGATAAAGGCTTATTATAAATATAAAGGTTATATGTGTCTTTTATCTGGGAACTGAATAGCCAAAGGCAGGATAGAAGCCCTCAATTGTGATGAAATATTTCTATATAACCTATTGGCAGTGAGGTATGGCCTCTAGTGACATGTTGTAATGCTAAAGTCTGTGCCCAAAGGTCTAGGACTATGAGTGAATTCTCATGTGTACAAGTTTTTGTTGTGCAAATCTTGTTCCTTGGTTTAAAACTATTGGGCAGGTAAAATTGGCTATAGCCAATTACTGGAGGGATTGGAGGTAGGTGGGTTTTGAGTTACCTGGTTAGGGGTAGAGAAGAGATAGAGAGGAGAGAACAGGAAGAGAAGAAGAAATAAGGAGAGCGAAGGAAGAAGCCATCGTGGGGGGAGATGGAGCATGAACATGGGACCAGGAGAAACAGCTAGTATCTGGGGTACACCACTAGGGAGGTAGCCAGGCCAGTAGTTAGAAGAGCAGACTAGGGGTTACCCGCTAGTAATTGTCAAAGCCAATTAAGATAACGGTAGTCTGAATCTCATTTATCTGTAAACTAGTCAGATTAAATTGGTTGTCCTACACAACTCTGGAGATGGTCTGTGGAGGCTGCATGTACCTTTATCCACAGCACAGAGGACCAACCCCAGGTCCCACAGCATCTCTGCCACCTGCTTCTGCCAATGGCTGGCATGCCTGCCAGAAATGCAAACTACCTTAAACTGGCCTGTATTCAATCTAATAGCCTTCTAGTGGGGAAAGAATGGCTGGATAAGCATCTTATGGATTAGCAGAGAAGTCAAGTTACGTCGCCTTTTTTTTTTGTTTTAGAGAAATTTCAGCTGGCCTTGCTGACCCTTGAGATGCATGCAAAACTGCCTCCTCTTGCTGCCAAGGTTCTCAAGGAGATGGCTTATGTCTTCCTCTTTTCTTTTACCTAAAGCATAATTCTTTAACCCCCAACAGGCTGACTTTGTGGTACTTTGGAGGCTAATGTTGTGTCAACTTCCCTGGGCCATAGTGTTGTGTCTCTGAGGGTGCTTTTGGGTTCAAGGTAACATTTGAGTTGATTAACTGAGTCAAGCCTATTGTCCTCCCTAGCATAAGGAGAAGGCCTAAATAGATCAAAAAGGCAGAGTAAAGGAAACCCCCTGGAGTAATTATCTGGTATTTTCAAGCCTTTGAACTTGGGCAGAAAAAAAAAAATGGTGTTTGTTGGTTCTTGAGTCTGCCTGCTTGTGAACTGAAGGTTATCTCAGCTCTCCTGAACCTTGGGCCTTCCTTGACTCTCCTCCCTCTCTTGCTTGCCCACTACAGAGCGTAACACTTCTCAGGCCTCCATAATTGTGTGAGCCAACTGTTTATAATAAATGTCTCTGCATGTTTGTGTTCGTGTAGGTTCAGACACACACTCATGTAAGCACAAACTCACATACACTCAGACATACACTCACATAAACACTAGTGCACACACTCATATATACTCAGACACACACTCACATAAATACACACATTTACATACACACGCTCAGACACTCAGTCACACACAAACACACACATTTACACACACTCGAATAAACACACAAGCACACACACACATTTATACACACATGCTCACATACACTCAGATGCACGCTAACATAAACATACACACACAAGTACACACACACTCATATACACTCAGACACACACTCAGATACTCACATAAACACACACAAGTACACACACACAAGTGCACACACACACACAAGTGCACACACACACATAACTCACATAAACTCACACACACACACATACATATTCACACTCACCCGTGACTTCTCTTCTCTGCAAAGCCCTGGCTATACTCTCAAATGTTTCCTGTGGGCTTGCTGCCAGGCTCTGTGGACTGGCTTCCTCCTTCGGCCATGGTGATGCTGACATAGTCTCTTGGCTCTCAGGCTGGTTACAGCCTTCCTCAATTCTCACTGCTGGGATCCTACTCTCTACTCAATTGTGAGCCTGAGTTATCTACACTGCAGAGAAACATCTCCTAGTGCCTATAAGCCATTGCAACTCAGTGCCCCCGTTTCATTCTAGACATCAGTGAAGCTAAGTCTCTCCTTTAATACCATCTCTTGATTCTTTTACTTGTAAAAATGTCAGCATCTGATTTTTCCACCCCAGGATCCAGCTCTTACAAGCCCTGTTGGTTATCACTTCATGATGCGCCTTCTTTTCAAACTTCCGACTCCAACCTTGTCCAGAACTCATCCTTGCCTGCCACGAGTAGGCCTGGGCCCTCTGAAGTCCGATATCCCGTTTCCCTCTGCAGACCACTGATAGACAGAAGCAGAGCTTCAAGCACTTGCCTCCCCTAGGACCTCTAGTCAGTAATTCAGCACACAGTCCGGACTTCCTTACTCTGAAGCCTTCCTGCCATTGACTGGCCATTCAAGATGGGGGCAGAGGGAAAATCAGTCTCGCAGACAGCAGAGCCAAGTTGCAGAGTGGGGCCTTCTTCAAAACCCACGTCTCCTCAACACTGAAAAGTAAAGACATGAAAAACTTATTTTTCCATTCAAAATTCCCCTTTCTGTATTTTTTTTATGGAAACATTGAGATAACCAGCTCTCTGGCTGAAACTGTAACTGTTCTATGAAGGTCACCATAAGGCTTTCAAGGAGCCTTATGTTTCCCAGCCTGCTCTGTTGTTGTTACTGTTGGAGACTGTAATCCTGGCCCTGCTGGGTTCAGCTGTATGTGGTAACTCTGGGAGGTAAGGGTTAACAGAAGGGGCTCGCTATCTGATCTCACTAGAGCTGAATCCCAGCAGACACCATACAGGTAACACAGTCTTGGGAAAGTCATGACCTCTTGGGACCATAGGTTTTATCATCTACAGGATGGAAGTAACAATGGTTGCGACCTTAGGACTGTTGTGAGATTTTACGGAAAGTGTGGAAGCTGGTCTAAAGGCTCTTGTGCTCTCTGTGCTCTATCCACTGCTGATGGTGAGCTCGGAGCAAGGCTGGAATCTGCTGATCCCGGGGAGCTGTCCCCCTTGAAATGCCAATGTCATGGCCATAAAGGATTGAATGAGCAACCAACGCAGCCCATGCCAACGTCTTGGCTTACCTCGAAACTATATCATTAGGTACAAGTCATAAAGATGTCCGGGGAAGAGATGAGTCTGGAATTGTGTAGGCAAGGATGTGAACCCTTCAGAGAGCAAATAGGCATGGGACTGGGGATTGTGCCCTCTTCCTACAGGCTGTCGAGGTAATGACTAAATGTGCGGACTGTCACCTCATGAAATGCTGACCTTGAAGGATTGATTCTATGAAAGAGAGCACTGTGCACAGAAAGGCCCTGGCCCATGCACTCTCAGAACTTCGTGACAGGAGGCAACACTCCAGCCGGGTGACCGCCTGCGTGTGCTGCGCTCTGTGATTGTGTCACTGGTCTCAGCTCTGTCCTTGTCCCACGCTCTCAGTGTATGCAGCAAGAGCTTGAAGTAAATTCCCATGCAGCCGGCCTCCATAGCCATGACATACCGCTTACCACTGGCCCTGAGTCCTCAGAAACCCTGAACTAAAATAAATCTTCCCTCCTTTAATTTCTATCTCTCAGATATTTGAAACAAATAAACAGAAACAAAACGCAGACAAAGACCCCTGTATCCACATTAGGAATAATAATAATAATAATAATAATAATAATAATAATGGCCAGGGCCTACCTCAGAACACCCCTTTGAAGGTTCCTTCCCTCTGCTCACATATGCACTTCTTGAGCGTTGCTGGGGGCCTGTATACAGAAGGCCTACCCCAGCTTGGAACTCTCTGGACCTATGAAAACAATTTCAACTCAACTCCTATTCCCCAAATGACTGACAGTTTGGTTCAAGATTATTATTATATTTTTTTAATGTACATAAAGAACAAAAAGAGAGGGGACCGTGGTAGTTTCCCATGAGAAGTGTGCTCAGGGCTCAGGGAGTTCAGAGGAGGAAAAACAGCTTCCAGCTGAGTAAAGAGGACCAGGAAGGTGGAGAACAGACCATCCCATGCAGTGAGAAGGGCAGACGCAAGGCACAGAGGCAGACAGGGTCCGGCCTGGCAGAGAATCCTGGAACACCCAGCCTAAGGCTGTGTGTGGAACCCCTGCTGACTGACTGATTGCTCTGGGCATCCTGCTGAGCACTGAGGGATTAATGTCCTTGCCCAATCGCCCTCTATTTTGATTAAGGGTCAGTGTCGGGAAGAAAATTCACTCAAGCAAGTTAAAGCAGGGGTATTAAATGACTTACAAAATTTGCCAAGAAAGCCACGGATATGGGCGCTGAGTTGAGCGAGGTTTCAGGAGTGACTCCCGGGCCACCATGACACCTGCTTCCTCAGCTGTGATCAGGAAGCTGCCTTACAGTACAGTCAGAAAGTGGCCGCCATCTATAGATGCAACAGAGAAATCCCAACACAACCTTGCCAGCACTTGGAGAGAACACAGGCTCAGCCTCAGCTTATCTCCACCCTTGCGGTTCACTTGGGCACATCCGAGTAGCAGAAGCACGGGTAGAAACGCTGTCTGGGCAACAGTGGCTGCTAGGTTTCCTGACACCAAAGCACAGGAAGAAACGCTAGCAGAAATGGAAACTCATTCCTCTCTAACTGGCCACACTTCATATCCACTAGCAACAACAGGGGATTGGGAGGCCAGCCACACTTCAGGGTGGCAAAAGCAACATTCAGAAGTCACAGCCTGAGACCTAAAACAGAAAGCACAAGGCCACACTCAGACCTTCAATAACGGGAAGGAAGTCTAGGAAGTAATGTAAGGAGACTGAACGGCCTCTATCAGCAAGAACTCCAGAACGCAGAACCATGCAACCTCTCTGTCTCGGTGCCGGTTCCAGTGGACAAAGAACTGCAGAATCCGCGGGGTTGCTGTACGAACACTTTGCCCAGGCATACATCGATGAACACCGAGAGGCGCTATTTTTAGGGTGAATTTCCAAGCCTGAAACAAACAAACAAACAAAACAACAACAACAACAAAACAGAAAGTAAGATCGAGCTTTGGGTCTCTGAAAGCTGGCAACTTAGATCCGGGTTTGACTGTCGTCTCAGTCCCTGCTGAGGAAAGCAAGCAGCAGGTAACTAACTGTACAGCACACCTGTCTGAGGCAGCTGTTTGATGTTAGCAGGTTCTGATTGTCAACCAAGCGATCTGCTCAGGATTTGGGAACAAAGGCAGATTGCGGTGGAAAGCTGAGGGAGCAGGTGACGTGCACCCTGCCTGTGTGTGCCCAGCAGTCAGAAGGAGGGCGCATGCGTGAGACCGGCACCAGCGGTGCCGCACTGCCGGGAGATGACAGCCTCCTACAGGGGCCGTAATGGCATCTCTGCAGTACAAGCACCACCTCCCTATCCTAGTAAGCCTGGATGCAGCTCAAGACAGTGCTAGAGTAGAACCTAACCAGTATCAGGGCAAGACCTTGGGGGTGGGGGGAAAGGGGGGAAGGCGAGGCAGTGGGCGAGCTTGCTTTGCTTTTCCCATCATGCCTAGATAAAAACATAAACAAACAAGGAGTTCCTGAAAGGTGCCAGCTAGAAAGGGTTCTCACTCATAGTGGCGCTGTGTCACAAAAGAGCACCTGAATCTATCTGTCCTTCAAGATTCATCTCTAGTCTCCAGTCAACTCATCCATCCGTCTGTCCATCCATCCATCTACTTATTCATTCACTCAAAGGTTCAATATGCTCTGTGTAAAAGATGTAAAGTAGGCCAGGCAGTAGTAGTGAACACAGGGGGACATGTGAAACAATTTTCTCTAAGATAAGTTCTCACTAATATGGAGACAGGGTGTGAATAAATAACAAGGGTAAGGTACTAGGCCAAACAAAAAGATGTAAGAGTTCCCAAGCGGAAGACCGGCTGCAGTTAGGTTAAGGGAAACCAAGGAGGCACTGTGAGACTCCCTCCCCAGAAGGAAGCAATCTGTTCTTCTTGGGCTCCTGTTCTCACAGTTCCCTCCCACTGAATGGCCAAGGCAGCCCATGTGCACAGCACCTTCCACCATCCACCTTGTAGAGTCAGTGGTCTTTCCATATCTGATGTCACTTACATCGCGGTTAGGTTATAAACTTGCAAAATCATTGAAATGGATTGAGATAATGTATATAAAGGAGGGACTGGGAACTTAATGTACATTAACCCTTTCTGAAGACCAGAACGAAATATAGGTGCGTGGCTGAACAGAAACTGGAAATCCAGTGCAATCCTTTGACCAGTTCTGTGACCATAGCGCCTATAAGGTGTTTTTGCCTCTCAAACTCCAACTTAAACTTAAACCCAAAATGCGCCATTCTAAGAATCACTGTTCAGCATAAAAGTATGAATTAAAATTAGCACCTCATTCTTCTCTCAGAGCAAAGCTTAGGAACCGAAAAACCAAATTTTAGCTCTCCCATCAGACAGTTCCAGGATGGAGCTGAGGGGACAGGGGCAAGCAGACCGGGTGCTGCCCAGACATGAGAATCGGTCCCTCAGAGAAGGGTCCCACACTCTACCAGAGATATACTGATTTGAAAACACCAACTTGGTTTTTTGTTTACCATGGGAGATTATCACCCTCCTCACATCTTTAACAGTACTTTGTGGAGCTTTCTCCCTGAGGTGCTGTGTACACCAAGCAAGTTGGTTTCATACAGGAAAGTGGTGCCTAAGAGAAGCCCTATACCAGAAAGGGGTGGGGTCTGGCAGCAGAGGGCAGGAGCATAAATGCTGCCCCTACCCCCTGCTAGTGGGTGACCTCACACAAATCCCTTAGTCTATCTATGCTTTGGTTTCTTCATCTGCAAAAGGAGGCTAACTCTATTTTCTATATTAGGTATGAAAATAATTAAGACTTCAAATAGAATTAGGATGCTGTCTGGCCTCTAGCAAGCACCACAGAATTAACCATTGCTGCGGCTGCTGCCATCTGCTTCCTGTGAGCAACTGAGTCTACATCCCCAGCCCTAGAAGACACTCTCTGAAGTGAGGCAACTTGCACACGTGCTCCTCCTAGGAGACAGTGTCGATGTCACATCCGGAGACATTTTTAGTGGCCATGACCAACTGAGGGGAGTCTAGGATGCTGCTACCATCTAATGGCTAAAGGTTAAGAATTCTGCTACATGCCTCACCGTGCACAGGACAGCCCACTTAACAAATAACTGGGTCATCTCTGCCAAGGTTGCGAAGTGCTGGACCAGAAGCTCCGGGACGAATCTCATTCGGGTTCTTGCTGTTCTCTTGGACATGTGGTCGGGTCTCAGTGTACAAGTTGGTCTGCAGTCAAGAGCATCACACTTTCTCAGTTCTTCTCTCCCTCTCCCTTCCCCTTCCCCTCCCCCTCTTCCCTGATGGCCCTTTCTGATGTGGAGACTGTCTTTTAGTCTCCGTAGGACTTCTTTTGGTCTCATCTCTCGGGGTGGCTTTCATGTGTGTGATCAGGGTGGCTTTCACATATGTGTGTGAGTAGAGAGGAGGGGACAGCCTTCAGTGTCATCCTTTGGCACTGCACTAGGGCCCAATACTCCAAGTAGAGTAGGCTCTAGGGATCAATAGAGTAGGCTCTATTTCTACCTCCAGTACGGGATGACAAGTACACACTAACATTCCCAGACTTGGAGTTATGTTAGTTCTGAGGACTGATTTCAGGTCAAGCACTTTACCGAGTGACTATCTTCCAGGCCCCATCTTTGTCTTTCTTTAACACATTAAGCCCACACTCCTAAATATCCCCTCCCACTTGAAGAACACCGACCTTCCTGTGGAGCTGTCTACTCACTGATGGATGGTTAATGTCACTGCTTGGAGGAGAGCAAATGTTGGCTGCCCCTCCCCAGTCATTTGAACAACCAAGAAGCTCAACAGCATCCATTTCCAAATCCTCTTTTAGGATTGGCCATCACCGATGCCCTAAGAGCTCAGGCGTTAGTTGGTCCTGGAGGCCAGAGAGACTTTGCCATGCCGGACTATGCACCTCCTGACTGGGGCCAACCCATCAGGTTAACTCATATCAGATGCTGACACATCTCAATAGCAACCAGACGTTCTCAGGGTATCATCTGTAATATGTATCTGATGGTAGTATCCATAGAAAGTTGGGGCAGCCGGGAATTCTTTTTTTTTTTCCCTATCGGTGAAAATAACCATCAAGCCAGATGCTTCCGTGGGGCCATTTCCACGAAGCCTTTCATGTGTCCTTACTCCAACAGCCAGGGTTAAAAGTCTATTTTGAGGAGTTCGGGATTTAGCTCAGTGGCAGAGCACTTGCCTTGGGAGCACTAAGCCGTTGGCTCCATCGCCACAACTGAGAAGAAAATCTGCCTCCTGTTGTTAGAGATACGGCTGCCTCCCAGCCCGCCCCGACCACATCTGTGTCCCACTAATATGGAATAGAGATGGAAGAAGATGCACAGAGAGGTGAGGCCACCTGTGTCTTCCATTACTTGTCAGCTGGAAACATAGTGTTCTGTCTTCTGTCAGAGCATGGTCACATCCAAGCCTCAGAGGCTGTGTCTACTCTGAGTCTCCCTGCTTCTGGGGCAAGTTTGTGGGGCAACTACTTGGAAAGGAGACTGAGACTGAACTCCCCATTAGCTCCTAGGAGTCAAGGCTCCCTGGAGATAGCACTGGACAGAAGTTGGGTTACCTCCCCTCACTGAGAAGAATCCACACCAAACTCAGGAACCCATCTCTTATGTGGACTCACAGCTGATTCAGTTCAAACCAGGACTCTAGCAAACTGGGCTGAAAAAGAGCCTCCTTGAGCTGAGTCCCCCAGAAGGCACCCTGGCCATCAGCCTGTTTAGTAAGGTCAAGGGCCATGAGACAGCACTGGCCTAGGTGGTACACTTTTTGAGAGTTCATGCTAGCCCAATCCATAAAATACACTCCACGGACATCCCAGGGTAGACTGTATAGATCAACTAAGATAACAGTTAGAAAAGTCCTTTGCAAAGCTATAAGAATTGTAATGGTGTTATTCCTTGACTCTAGACTAATGAACATAATAAAATTGCAATGGCCAGTATTAGCATAATAGCAGAGACTGCCTTCCCCTTAATGACATCCACCAGGCACACAAAGCCCTGGCTTTCTCCTCACATCCTGTCTCTCTTCTTTTGGAGACCCGGAGGCTCAGTCTTTTCCTGGGTGTGTTCCTCTAGAAGACTATCCTGTCAAAAGAAACATTGATTAAACACAGATTAAACCACCTCCCAGAACTTTCCAAGGTGCTGGATCACTGAACAGCTCTGGTCAGAGGATCATGAGGGTTTTAGACTAGTAAGAATGGAAACCAGGTTCCTTTAAATAGCAAGCCTCTGTTGCTTAGAAAACATACTCTCGCCTGACAGTGGTTGCAACACACCTTTAATTCCCAGCGCTTGGGAGGCAGAGACTTGGATCTAGGTGTCCAAGACCAGCTTCATTTACAAAGCAAGTTCCAGCAAGGCCAAGGTTATCAAGAGAAACCCTGTCTCAAGAAAACAACAACAACACCAACAACAAAAATAAAACAAAAGTAAAATAATACTCTAAAAAGAAAAAAAAAATACTCAACTTTGTGACTAGAGGCAATTACCAGTTTAAAAACAAAACAACAACAATAAAAACTACCTTTCCTCACAGCCCAGCAGGTAGGAGCTAGCAAGCTGGCTCCTACCTACAAGGGAACCTTGGAACCCTGCTCTGTACATAGGCAAGTGTGGGGCCAGGCTGTTTGACAAGGACCTTCTAGGGACTCCCCCACAGCAGGGCTGGCAGAGAGCCATGCTTAGCGTGTGGTTTTTCTCTTTCTGAATCCAAACATTGTGCCACTGACACCAAATTCATCACGTGACTTCTCTTCTCTCTGGCTGCTTCTCTCCCCATCTACCCCATGAAGATTTCCATAGTTACCAAGTTCTTTATGTAGAGCCAGAACCCCTGACAGCCACCTATCCTAATTCCACAGGGCCATTATGCCTCCCCTGGGCTTGCATCACATTCCCTGTCCCACCACAGTGTTAGAACAATGGTCAGGTACTGGCTGAGAAAGGCATTTGCAATGATGTCTTCCTCAGCCATTTAGAGACACCCACCCACTAATGCAAGCCACCACAGAAACTACCTTTTTTTTTCCTCCCCCCCCCCAAAAAAAAAAAGATATCCAATAATTTCCCTATTTTTAAGGTTCCTTTTGCGTGACCTTCAACATGGACTCTCTGAGAGCTGGACTCTACCTAGACTCCATTTAGTTATTCCAGCAGGTTTTACATCTTTTTTAAAGTAGCATCCATAAAAGAGGAAGGTCACTGGAGGGCTAGGGCCATGCAAAGACTGTCAGCTAGGAGGACTCCGCCTCCTGCCTCTGAACACAGACAGACTGCTGACAACACCTGAACCAAGGGGCCAGAGGTGACCTTGGGCTGGAAACAAAGGACTAAACCCGGAAGAACGATTTCCCCCGTCCCTGCAGCAAGACGGGCAACTCACCCTAGGCTGCCCAAGAGCACGGAAAACAAAGGCTCATTTGGCATCTCTGATACCATCTTTGGAAGTGAATAAGACAAATAGCTTAAAAGGGGAGGAGGGATCGATGACACGGCTAACTTGAGACTGTCCGTATGAGACACTCTGATTTATCAGCCTTCATGGAAGCTGATAAGCTCTCGAAATGAGTGTTCTGTGATAGGCGGCTGTACCTCCTGGGCGTCTGGGCTGCTCCCCTGGTTGGGGGGCCGGGAGGGAGGTGACTGTGATGGAGACTGAAAACTCACCCTTTGATTCCATTATTCACTGACCCCATGGGCTTTGCCTCATTATGATGGGGCTGTTAATTGTGCTATTCCAAAGCACAGTCAAAAGCTGACAGAAATTGTATTTCACAACAGGTTTAGGGGAAAGGGGTGGGGGTGGGGTGGGGCGACTATTGCTGTCTTTTTTTTTTTTATTGGTATTATTATAAAGGCTGTGTTTCTTGCATTAGCAGCCAGAGTCAGAGAAAACCGCACGGCCACGTGGGAAGGAGAAGGGCAGTTCTCCCCAGGGCAGGGGGATGTGCGGGATCCAGCAGGCAGAGGGAAGCTATTATTGCAGATAAGAATAAGAAAATGGAGCTGTAAAGTGGGCGAGTAGCCGGGTTGAATATTGGTGTTGAACAGCGTCTGAGCGCCGGCTGGCACTGCCTGAGTAAGATTAAAATCTGCAGGGAAATTTTGTTCCTTGGCACTGGCAGAAATTAGGAATAAATTCAATTGCATTCTGCACAATAGCTGGAAGCGATTGAGGTTAAGTGGCCTCGCTCTCTGATGTGTTAGTATTACTGAGCGCTCTCCGCTCACGTGACTCTGCTCTTGGAACAGGTCGCCATGGCAACTGATGATTTCTATTACAGTACATTCAAGTTCACATTCTAGGCCTGTCATACACTTGGAAATTTCCAGTTAAAATATTTATTTATGAAAAAGGCAAAAGAAAAAAAAAAGAAATGAAATGAAGGAAGAGAAGGAAAAGAAAGGAAAAGCCCCCGTCAGACTCTTGCAAGGGTGGAAAACAAGTCACCTCTGATGCAGAATGATTCGTCTGTAAACAAGGAGAGAGTGTTCTATTTTCTCTTAGCTATTGCCACCAAACAAAACATTTCCCATGGGGGGATGGGCCAACTTTGTTGGGGAGAGGGGCAAGTTAGCATCATACCTACCTAGGTCTGGTGTGCAGGTGTGTGTGTTGTGGAGCCGAGGCAGAGCGACCAAGGCAGTCTGGAAAAGCCACAGCTCTGAGTTTCCACCCCACTCTCAGAGACACATGGTTCTGATTTCTGCTGCCCACTAAGCCTCTGCACTTCATCTTACTCAATGCTCAGCAGCAAAAGAGCTGCTGTCACCTCTCAGCCATAACCACGAGGCAGAGAGATTTCTTGTCATGGGTCAATTCTGTGGGGGTCCCCAAAGGTCCTCAAAGCTGACCCCAATAGAGGAGGAGGCAGCCTGGGGCGTAACATGGAAGACTGCTCTCTCATGGAAGCCATAACCCTGCTCCATAATGATGCTTTCTGTGACTTGTACTTCCACTGGGCACTTCCAAAAAGACCCCGGGGACAGCCCTTGCCCATCCCTACCCGTCTACTAACCTAGGAAGGGTTATACATGTCCACTGGCTTGCCCCTGGAAAAAGGCAAGCTAAGGGTTAAACTAAACCTTTCCTGGGAGAGAAGTCATTATTTCCTGGCCAAGAATTATGCAGGGATGGCTTGCTAACAAGGCCTCCTAGCTTTGTGTATGTTTTCCCCTTAGTCAGGCATATTAAATATGTTAATAAAAGATTCCCCAAAGCTTTCTCTATCAGAAGCTTCCAGGTGGCTGCAGTGACCCTGGGTGCCCAATTACCTGGTGAGGTCACCCCATGACTCACAGATGGAGCTCTCTCTCTCAATCTCTCTCTCTCTCTCTCTCTCTCTCTCTCAAAATCTCCACACTCTCTTTTTGCTCGTGGCTTCTGCTAAGCCTGGTTACAATCGCATGCAGCTCTGTGGCCAGAACCCATTATGTAAAGCAAGGCAGTGTCTCCTGCCCTTGCCTAGCTGTGAGAGCCATAGGCTACTACTAGTGTAAAATATGGATCGCTAGTGTGTCTCAGACCAGCAGAGTCAGAATCTCCAGGTGATTCTGCATCCTTAAAACCAACTAAATTTGGCAAGTGCTGCCCGTAGACCATCGAGCAGGCTAGTGATACTATGGCTGTCTGTGGGTATGTGTGTGCACGGACACATACCTACGCAAGTGTCCAGGTGTGCCAAAGAACAATGGCAGGCATCTCAGTTGGTCTCCAAACAGTTTTGGTTTTTTGGTTTTTTGGTTTTTGTTTTTGTTTTTGTTTTGAGATAGAATCTCTCTAGGAAACTGGAGCTCACCTATCTAGATAGACTGGCTGGGTAGCAGGCTCCCAGGACCATGCTGTCTGTCTCTGCCTCCCTGGTGTTGGAATTACAGACACATACCACCGTGCCTGATGTTTACAGAGATGCTGTGGAGTCAAGCATGGGCTTTCATACTTGCGCAGCAAATACTTTACTGATTGAGCCACTGCCCCAACCCAAAGCTTTCTTTAAAAAGGAATTATACTGACATCCTAATGTCTCCCTGTGAGATACTGAGCCAGAAGTCTTATGGGGAACTCCGACCTGCTATTCATGAAGAATAGGGGCAAGACAAACTAGAACAGTAGTTTTAAAGAATGTAAAGATTGGGCTAGTAGCTATAGAGATTCCTTAATGGAAGCATGAATGAATTTGGCCCGGCTAATACGAACACATTTTCTATACCACCAAGGAGTTATTTCCTGTATAAGAAAAGAAATTCTTCTTAAAGCACAGATCCATCAATGTGTCGATGCAGCTGCTCTAAGCAGAGTGTGTGCATGGATGGCTGTCACCGATGGGCATGAGGTGAAGTGTAAGGTTAAAGTTTTAGTCCCACTCAGCAGCTTTCCTATGAGGAATTGCAAGACAGGTGTTATGCTTGCAGATTGCTGACTGCAAGTGCAAAGTAAGGCGGCAGCATCAAAGATGCCAGCACTGAAGCCAGAAGCCTGGCCAGGGACCTTCCTGTTCTGTATTCAGCAGAGATGATGGGAAGCTCAGCAGATGAGCAGTCCAGGTACCCTGTGCTCTGTCTCCGTGTTCTCTTACACAAGCGATGCTTGAACATGCTTCTTCTTGGGGGAGTCTAGACAGAGCCTGCGGTGTCAATATCCCTTGTGTTGATCTTTCTCCCATATCCAGAAGCAAAGGGTAAAGATACTGTTGAACTTTCAATGTTCTGTCCATCCAGAAGTATGGGGTGAGTGATAAACACTTGCAGAGTCTGTTTCTGAGTCAATCCAAGGGTTTTCAAAAATTCTTTCTCCTGTGCTTTCTCCCCAGTCTTTCTCTTTCCTTCTGTCTGTCTGTCTGTCTGTATCTGTATCTGTCTGTCTGTCTGTCTGTCTGTCTGTCTCTCTCTCTCTCTCTCTCTCTCTCTCTCTCTCTCTCTCTCACACACACACACACACACACACACACACACATCCACGAGCTCTAAGGGAGAGGTGGAGACTGATTTAGTATGGTCTTCTAGAGGCCTGAATCCCCTTATCTGGAGATGAGTAGAATTCTGGAATGGAGTACAGACTTGACATCCATACCCAGCCAGAGAAAGGTAGAACCCCCCAGCCGCCGGCTCTGACCAAGCGTAGCCCCACTGCAGCCTTTCTGTGGGGCTGCAGCATCACCTAGTGATGCTCCGGTTTAAGTACAAGCTCTCTTCCTGGGAACTGTCCAATTTCATCAAACTGTAGTAAGATGAATTAGACACATTAATGAATGAGGGTAATGGTAAACATAATCCCAAACTGGAGGTGACCCCTAATTCCATTTTTATTTAGTCTGGAGTTGCCTACACAGCATTTGAGTTCTCCGTAAAGCAACGCGAACTCTCACACGGCCGAGTTTGTGCCAGGCAGGACAGACGGGACGGGGGAGGTAGAAGAGGGCTAACAAGGTTAAAGGGAGACTCAGCTCTATCAGCTCAGGTGCTTCAGGAAGCAGGATGCTGGAATGACATCTGAAGGGTGACATCTGAAGCAAGAGGCAGAGGTCCGAGGAATGGGACAGCGGGAAGAGCCTTCATTCTGTTACACGGGCCCAGCATCTGTAAAAGGAGAGGGGGGCGCTTCAACTGCAGCACATTACAACAGGGAAACATGGTACAGCGCTCTCCCACAGAGGCACCTTGTACTGCCAGAATGAGCCCTGGTACCACCGGTGTATGGACCCATCTTCCGCGGCAGCTCTGAAGATGCTCCCAGCCAGGGGGGGTCACTCTCAGCCGGAGGGGCGGGGCGGGGAGTTGTCAGCTAACTGCAGCTCTGTGGCAGGTGCTCTCCTCACACCTGGAGAGCATGCCTTCATGGCTGCTGCAGATGGTAGGGCAGCTGTCCTAAGGTCCCCAATGTCTATACGCTGTCAACAGGAAACCAGTGGGTTGATGCATCTAAACTTGCTCCCTCAGTCACAGACTAAGAGGAACTCAAGTTGTGATCTGTACTCCCTGGCATCACCCTCGGACAGGAGGCCTTGTGCCTTTCACTGGCCTGTTCCCAGCCCAGAAAACTAGGTTTAAGGTCAACAGTCTGGACCACTATTTCACTTAATGGTAGAGGATCCATTTGGGTGTAAGAGAGTCCATATCCTGCCCCAGGCATGAGCAATGATTTGCCTGGATCCCATGTCCCTCCTGCCTGAAAGCGATCTTTGATGCTGTTGACCAGGAGATGCGCTGTCCAGGTGAATGCCCTGATCTCTGTATTGGAAACATGAAGGAACTCGCACCAACTCTGGGGTTTTTAGAAATCCAATTTGGGCGGAATTAAGAAGCCCAGAAAGCACGCCAGGCAAGGGCACAAAGTTTTCTAGTCACAGTTAAGCCACAAAGCCCAGGATGTCTTGAATGAAAAATGCAAGGAGCGGCTTGACAAAGGATGCTGGAAAGATCTGAAGGTGGAAGAAAGCCCGCCACAGAAATAAAGGATGAGGGGGGGTGGGGAAGAGGGTAGAGTGAATGCAGGCTTTTCTAAGGCTCATCGAGGAAAGAAAGAAAGAAAAGAGCAGAAGAGGAAGCCAAATAAATGAGTTAATGCCACTAAGAAGGTTAGAGGCAAGGCCTGGACTGGGGAGGCGGAGCATTAGCCGGACTAATAAATAAAAGGGGGAGAGAAATTAATGGAGACTGAGTGGCAGAGAGACTGCACTGCTCTTTTAAATTAGTCTTTAACAAGAAAAAATAAAGGACAGGAGCATAGATAATTAGGAAGTAATGAAGACCTTTAAATATAGATGTTGAAACAAAACCAGGTAAGGGAATACTTAAAAACCCGGCACGATATGTAAAACAGCAGGCCAGACAATGCACGCTCCCCAGCCTTGAGGGAATCGCTTAATGAACTTGCAGAACTACCGGCCATTATTTTTCAAGGGCTCCAAGAGACCTCGGACTATAAAATGAAAATATTTGGCTAGCTTTTTACCAAATAAAAGAGAGGCCTTGGTAATTACTATACCTGACACCATATACTCTCTCCCACTCGGGGACATTAGAATGACACGCGGAATTAAAAATATTGAACCACCTGGCAGCATGGGGGGGGGGTAGCAGTTAGTGTGTGATGGTGAGAGGCTCTGTGCTCTTTGAGTACAACCAGGGGTGACACAGATGTTTGGCTTTGCATTCAACAGAAGGCTTTGGGGGTTTTGCGGTGTCTGTGTATAATTCTTTGTCTTTTTTTTTAAGGCTAATGTAAAATCAGTTCCCATCCCCAGAGAGCATAACAAAGGGTTAAAAAAAGTCTTCATAATAGCTATCAATCTATGATATTTTCCCCAAAGATAGAGGAATAATAGAATATAGGCAATGTCAAAACTCTTCAAGTGCTCTCTCTAACAACAGTGTTCTCATTAGCGCATATTAATTATGCAAATTAGCGGGTCTCACGGTGACATTTTCATGCACACGTGTAATACGTGTTTATCTTATCACCTGCTCACTATCCTCTCTAGCTTTTCACCCTGAATTAGTCCCCACCCTCTTCCTAAATTGTTCACTTCGCTTTGATGACTTGTTTAAAAATCTAGACCTGGCACATGCAAGAAAATGCTCAATATCTGTCTTTCCAGGTCTGGCTTATTTCCGTTAATGTGATAAACTCATCCCAACTTACTTCTGAAAGCATGATTTTATTCTCCTTTACAGCTGAATGGTACTCTAGAATACACACACACACACACACACACACACACACACACACACACATATATATATACATATATATATATATATATATATATATATATATATATATATACTATACATTGTCTTTATCAATTCATCCATCGATGGTTGCTCTGTCAGCTGACTAGCGTGAATCATGCTTCAGTAGCCATGAAGGAACAGGTATTGCTGGCTGGTTTGTCTGGGTGTACACCCAGAAGTGGTATATCCAATCTTTTTAACCTTAGCAAATAGGGTCTAACAAGTTATTCTTCATGTTATTAAACAAATCATCATCTAAAACTTGGCCGCTGCTTATAGATCTAAAGCATGAACATCCAGAAGTTATTTTATAAAACTCAGATGGTCCTAAAATAGGGTGGCCTGTGTCCGTACTATAGAATCGGCTTCCTCCACTCCTGTAGCACTCACACCCTCTTGCATCTGTAATTGCGTAATGGCTTAACCAAAGGCTTTTGAAGCTGTGGGTTATTTCTCCTGGAGTAACTTGCTCATTGCTGTGTCTGAGAAGTTCTGCTGTTAGCATCCTTAAACAGACATCACTGTGCACCAGTTCTCTTCTTCCCTCAGAATGGAACCCCACCGGGAGGAAATGGCTGGCTGTCGATGTCTTCTTTTTTTTTTTTTTTTTTTTTTTTTTTTGGACTTTTGTCCTATACTAACAAATTACTTCTGAGAAGGAATGCAATTAAGACAATAAATAAAAGCGCGCACACCAAGTGAATTCAACAGTAACACTTTTAACTTTTAAGGGATGACTTTAGATCACGACGTGGAAGGAAACAGCTGAGGATGTTTGTCGACTTTCTAGGCTGGCCTTTTAAAAAGCTGGAGGGGAAAAAGGAGCGAGGGAGAGAAGGGGGGAGAGAGAGAGATTTCTCTTTTCTCTTAGGGACCTATGTAGATATGCAACACAAGGGTATATTTTTGCATGTGTGTATGTATAAGGTGTGTGTGTATGTGTGTTCACACATGTGCTCCCTAGTGTGTGTGCATAAGAACACATATACTATGTGTGGAGGCCCAAAGTTGACGGTGGATATCTTTCTCAAGACCTCTCTACCTTACCCTCTGGGGCAGGGTCTCTTGTGAACCTGGAGCTCTCGGACTCCACCAGTCCAGCTAGCCAACTCTCCCCTATCCCTGACACGAGGAGTGATGAGATTACAGGCAGCTGCCATACCTGCCTGGCTTTTCTCTGGCAGTCCAACTTCCACGTCCTCTAGGAATCCTAAGTCCAGTTCTCACGCCTCCATGGTAAGCACTTCACCCACCAACCCATCTCCTCGGCCCCCAAGAATCATTTTCTTCAGATAAACATAAAATCCTAAGGTGGTTACCTCAAGGGGAGAGGCAGGGGCTGGGGAAAGGAGGAAGCGCATTTAGACGCTACCATCATGGTGACATTTCTGCTCCCTGTGAGGTTGGCCTCTTTCATGTCTATGTTTATGCTAAAAAGCATTTGAGCACCCCAACCCTGGATGGACTTTGGAGTGACATGCAGTAGTTAGCAATCCTCCATTTCTAAACACTTCAAATGGTCCCCCAAGGAGCATAAACAGCATGCTAAGCCCTAAACCTCACTAGCAGGGTGTCAGCCACTGAGAACAGAACACGGTCTCTCTTTCTATAGCACCTTCACACACACACACACACACACACACACACACACACACACACACACACAAGAAAAGTGGCCATGCCTTAAACCTGCAAGTAAAGAGCTCCTCTCCTCTGGAGAATCATGAAAGGAGAGACATAAGCTACGATGTCCAACAGACGCAACTTCTGGAAGAATTCCCTAAGGCTCGTGGCTATGACCTTGCCCAGGCTACTGCCCAATTCCAAAAATAGCTCCCCAGTTCTGGTAAACTATTAGAAGAAAATGGCCTATTTTTAAAATGAGAAGCCCTAAACAGCTAAATCATTTTGCTTAAGCAATGAGCCAAGTCGCTTCTAATGAGGTTGTAGCATTACGGGAAATGAGAGATATATTTAAATACATAGTCCATGCATTACCCCCAATAAATCACTTGAAAAATATTCTCATATGCACTAAATGTGGTTTTTTTTAGTGGCATGTGCCTGACCTTTCTGGAGAAAGAAAGATAATGTTGGAACATTTCGAGAATAAACATTTATCCAAATTAGTAGTCAAGACACTAGTAAAATCGTTTTACATTTTCTTAACACCCTTAACTATATCCTATGCCTCAGAAACCATTTATTTTTTCCCCAGCTTTAATAAAACACAGAATACATCTGTAAAGTAGCGAATGTGAGAATGGAAACTTTCTGGACGGCCCAATGAGAAATCCTGTAATGGTCCTATTACCTCACGGCCCGGGGCGGGATGCATATGTGTGTTCGCAACATTTCCTAAAATGACTTGCAGGCCATAAAATTTTAGGCCTTTTTTTTTTTATGACTGCATCTCCAAGTGTTTTAAAATCAGTGCCATATTCTTTTCTATAATATTCACAATAAAAATGTAAATAAGACCAATTTATTCCACAAACCCTCAAAGAGTCTGTTCCTGCCTGGCGCTCTGCTTGGAATGGGCAGGACGGTCAGAGTCCCTGTCCTCCTTGATGGCGCGGTGTTAAATCTGCGCCTTTGCATCGCGCTGCCTGGGAGAAGCTGTAATTGCCTTTTGCTCCCAGGGGTGCCCAGGAGTGAGGAGGGGCCAGGTTTCCAGCCTCTGCCAGGCTCAGCTCACTGCACTCAGCCCTTCACGGTTTCCACCCACTGTCGTCTCACCCACCCCACCCCAGGCCCCTGACTCCATGATGCTTGCCGTCTTCTCTCCTGTCTCCTTTCCTTTGTGCCCCCTCTCCCTTTATTACAAGACATTCAGGAAGGAGATGGGGAAGTGACAGTTCAGTCTATAAAGTGAGCTCGGAGCTAGTCTGGGTACCTGAGTTTGATCTGTACCTACACTAAAAAGCTGGATGTGGTTGTCTCCAAGGAGATGGCGACTGGAGGATTCCTAGGTTTGACCAGCATATCTCAAACCCCCCATGAGAGACCCCATCGCAATAAACAGAGCAGGGCCTTCGGAGGAGCAACAGTCAAGGCTGTCCTCCTGACTCACACGCAGACACACTTTCACATACATACACACACACATACACACACTCATATACATACACACTCACACTTGTACACTCATGCACACATATACACATATACACATACTCACACTCATACATACATACTCACATTCATATACTCATACACACACACATACAATTCATACATGTGCATACATACACAGACACACACTCATACACGGATCTGTGTGTGCAAGTGTGTGTATGTGTGTATGTGAGTATGTATGTGTGTACATGCATGTGTGCATATGTGTATTGTGTGGGTGTGCATGCATGTGTATATGTGTGTAATATATATATATATATATATATATATATATATATATATACACACATGTGTGTGTATGTGTGTATGTTATATATGTGTGTGCAAGTATGTATGTATGTGTATGTGCATGTGTGCATATGTGTATGTATGTGTCTGCGTGTGCAAGTTTGGTGTATGAGTGTATATGTGTGTGTGCATGTGTGCATATGTGTGGGGGAGGGTGTGTGTGTTTGTATATATGTGCATGTATGTATATATGTATATATGTGTATATGAATGTGTGTGTGTGTGTGTGTGTGTGTGTGGTGTATGTGTGTGTGATGCATGCATGCCAGAGTCAGGTGTAGCTCCTTAAGCACCATCTACTTGGTCTCTCAACTCTGTGGGGCTCACCAAGTAGGCTATGCCAGCTGACCAGTAAGCTCTATGGACTGAGCTGTCTCAGGCGCCCAACATTTTTACAGTTTCTGGGGATCAAACTCCAATCCTCATGCTGACACAGCAGGGATGCTATTGGCATCTTAGCCGTCTTCCTACCTCTCTAAAGATTATTAAAAGAATTAATAAACTAATATTTGTAAAGTTTGGCCCTCATTGTGAGTGCACTGTGTGCTGAAAGAAAATGATCAACACTAAAAGTTGTTTGTTGTTTGTTTTTAAATGCCCTGCCTCTCCCCTGCCTGTTTCATCACCGAGTCTTTTCACTTAAACTGTCACTGTCTCCCCAAGACACTCTGATCCATTGTTCAGGAATCCTGTTCCAGTCATTTATGCCCAGCCTGGCACACGACAGCTCTCAGCACGTTTGTTGAATGACTGGGAGATCGTTAGGGGTGAATTTTCCATGGCAAATTAGAGATGGTGGGCTTCAATTTTCCTTGGGAGGCATTCTGGCAGGGAGTGAGACCGGGGTTCTGTTAGGCAGCAGCACCTTCCACACCCCCCATTTCTCCAATTCTGTAAACTGATCAGGTGACAAGACCCCTCGTGGTGCCAAGCCCAGTTAATCCAAACCAGACCAAGTCACGCTGAACCTTTCTGTATCCTGTCAATGGCGCTTTCTTTCCCGTCCCTCATACCTGTTTCTTTCTCTGTGCGTAATGAGCTTCATATTTAAAACATGAAAAGCCAATAAAACACAAAACCCGCACATCAACAGTGCTTTGTTCAAGGACGTCCTGCTTAATCAAGAGACTGTCTCGAGTAACACACTCAATTTACCTACCAAGTGCCAGGTGGCAACAGGCACTGCAGGGGGATGGGAGCCAGGTGACAACAGGGCTAGACAGCACGGGAGATGGAAAAGCTGTGTTCTCTGCCCCTGAGGACTCACAATGCCACAGATGTTTTAGGGCACATCAGCCACCCAAGGCAAGCGTCCTTAGAAATCAAAACCACTCCCCAGCACCATTAATGGATCTGGGCTTTAATTAGCCCAGCAGAGCATAGGACTCGGGGAATTTTCTCACCTCTTTTGCTCCTTTCAACTAATATCTGAACACTTCATTTTCTCATAAGCGTTTGCCACATAACAAGCACTAATGAAATGACCAATATTAACCCATTGTTAGATTAAGCAGAGTACACCATTGGCTGATGGCATCCTGTATGATTGGAGTTTGAAAATGGATCCTAGCCCATGATGAAAACATTTGGTGTCTGCCTAATGAGACCATTCTTGTGCCCACCCCACCCCCCCAAAAAAGACATTATATTAAAATACTGTGTGTTAATGACAGCATGCTCAGCACTTTCCATCTACTACATCTGTGGGTGAGGCAGGTTCCCCAATATTAAATGCTCCAGCCAGGGCCGCATTCTTAGCGAGGTGTCTCATTGGCTACTCCCCAAATATAACTTAAATTGGCTTAAAATAGAACAATCACATGCTAACCCGGTAGCATTAGCAACTCTATTAACAGGCAATTTCACATCCACACCAGAGGGAGTACAAGGTAATTTGCTCATTATCAACACCCTCTGGCGGTGGGAGGAAATGACTGTTCATCAAAAAGGATTTTCCAGTGTAACAAGAGCAGCACCCACATGTAACCACCCCATGGTAGCCATCCAACTCACCCTTCCCTTCCAGGACAAGATCCCTGGAAACAGCTATAGGGGAAGACTTGCTAGGAGAGGGCTGCTTACCTACCCTGATCCAAAATCTTCTCTTACCCCCATCTCACCTTTAACCTTTGTGGTTAAAGTTTGACGAATTATCCTAAAGGTACAGGTGGACCCTAGGACCAAAGGGATTATTTAGAGCAAAACCTCTGCCAAGGCCCAGACACTTGACTGGTACCTCACACTGCTCTAAGCCAACAAGATGAAGGCAGGTAATTCCTGAAGACCACTGAGGAAGACCTGCTCAAAACACTCAGCTGGTTTGTAAAGAAAACGGGCCATTCCAAAGGTAGCATAGTCCCCTTTAAATCTCACCCACCCTCAGTCTTCATTTAGTAACTAACTCTTCAGATACTGAGTCCCTTTGTTAGCTTTTAATGAATGCTGAACGAGCCTCTCTACAGGATATACTTATGTACCTGGATTAAATATTATACTATAACACTAGCCAAGAAATCGATTTCTTGGCTATTGTTATACTCAGTTGTCTCTTTTTCTTGAAGAAGAGTCATCTCCTAACTTCTGTGCAGCTGTTTAGGTCTTTCCCTTTTCTTCCTAGTTCTGGCTCCCTGTCTCTTATACATGAAAGTCAGGCTAATCTGACTGCAAGCAATTTTTTTCTCATATGTATCTATATGTAATATATGTATGTACGTATATATGTATGTTTCTGTAGAGATGAATGTGAGGAGGTGTGGTACAGTGTGTGTGTGTGTATCTGTGTGTGTGTGTGTGTCTGTGTGTGTCTGTGTATCTGTGTGTATCTCTGTGTGTGTGTGTGTCTGTGTGTGTGTCTGTGTGTCTGTGTGTGTGTCTCTGTGTGTGTGTCTCTGTGTCTGTGTGTGGGGGGTGTATGTCTGTGTGTGTGTCTGTGTGTGTGTGTGTGTGTGTGTGTGTGTGTCTGTGTCTGTGTCTGTGTCTGTGTGTGTGTTGAGGTTTAAGTCTGCCTTGGTAACTCTTTACCTTGTTCACTGAGGCAGGGTCTCTCAGTTGTCTCTACCTTATTCATGGCGACAAGGTCTCCCAGATGAACCCAAAGTTCACCCACAGTTATTGCACCTAGGCAGTTTGCTCTGAGGACCCTGTCTCTGTCTTCAGAGTGCTGGGATGGCAGGCAAACCACCATGCCTACCTGGCATTGAGGTGGATTCTGGGCATCATCTCATATTTACATGGTAAATAAACCATCTCTTCAGCCCTGAAGAAAAAGTTGATGTCATTCCCAGAATCAAGCATCTGTCAGTGCCCCCTGCTGCCTCTAAACAAATTCTAGACTCTAAATCCTAGTTGGAAATTTTTATGTCTCCTCTGCATGCTAGAGTACAGCCTATCACCGTTCATCAGAATCAAGAGCAAAATTAAAAGCGATCGTCTCATAAAATCTCTCTTGATTTTTGTCTCTACACAGCAGTGGGACTGCAAGTTCAAAGGGATTTAAGAGGAAAGAGAGGCATCCCTTAGAACTTAAAATAAGAAAGATTGTTTGGGGAGAGCTTAACTCATGACAAAGTAGCTCTAGGCCAGCAGAGCCAGGATGGATTAGACTAAATAACACTGGAGGGGAGAGAATCTTAACAGTTTTGTGATGGAGAGAGAGAGAGAGAGAGAGAGAGAGAGAGAGAGAGGCACCCAGAGCCCTCCAAATGATGTCCAGAAGAGAGAGCTTGGCCAATAGATTGAGAGTGTCAACTCCATGGTAAAGATCTTAACTATCCGAGATACTTTCATGATTCTGTCTTAACCGGTTTCTATTCAAGTAGATTATTTCAGGTCCTTTGCTTTGTCACCTTACAGACCCCTTCAGTCTCTTATGTCAGTCTATCCATAAGGAAAGAGCATACCAGTCATGGAGACTGAGTATCCCAGTCCCCGTGACATGACTTCCTTCTAGAGCCATTAGCGTGATGGTCTCCATTCTCTCAGGTGGTACGATTCAGTATCACTGTATGACAGGGAGTTGTCTGTTCATTTGAGACAAGATGGCTAACAAGGAAAGCACGGTCCCTTGATCTTCTAGAGGAAGATGTGGACACGTATGCACATGATTCTAATGCAGTGTGATGACTGCTCTGGTCAAGGAATGGGGGAACAGGATGGAAGCGTGTTCTCAGAGGAAGGACCCAGGTCTTAGGAACCAGAAAGGGTTTTCCATAAGACATTGTATTTACCTTGAGCCTTGAGGGATCAGCTGGGACCCTCAACACCAGCCTGAGGATGGGGGGAAGCGAGAGCAGAGTAATGCATGCGGTATAAGAAGCACGGGGCAAAGGCAGACTCCATTAGAGCTATGGAAGGAAGAAGATAGAGAAGATGGTCAGAAACATGCCCAGATCAAAGAAGCCTTCCTAAGCCGTTTGACCTAAACTTTATCATGTTATCAATAGAGAGCGATTGAAAGACTTTAAACCAATCCATGACCAGATCATATCGATAGTTTCTGAAGTGAGTGTTGCTTTTGAATGAGGATGGAAGAAGCAACAAAAGCTTGAGAGAGAGAAAAAAGACAGACAGACAGACAGACAGACAGACAGACAGACAGACAGAAAATATCAAAACAGCACCAGGATTCTTGTACTTTAAAGTAGGCGATGGTTCTTTTTACTGGATAGCATACAGGCACACCATTTTATGTATATTAGAGAAACAATCATGAACAGAGGGGGACCTTTGGAATAGAGGATTATAGGTTTCCTGGCAGAGATGTTGAATTACAGAAACGGCCAGGGTTGTCCAACCATCTAGAAGGCAAAGCCATGCCAGAGATTCTATGTTGGAGCAATTCTGAGTGGTAATTGATGTCAAGCTGCTAAAAGGGCCCTTAGATGTTACAGGATAAGAAAGAAGAGGACAGGAGAGAATCTTGGAGACCAGTTCAGGCACAAGCAGGAGGAGTGTGTGCCAAGGGCTTTAAGGAACAGCCAAAAAAAAAAAAAAAAAAAAATCTCGAGGTAATCTGAGACAGAGTCTCAGAATCCAAGGACAGGAAGTGATTCTGGGATCAGGGTGGGGCGGCATTCCAGAAGTAGCCTCTGGCATCAAGTTGATCAAACACAGTAAGGCCTATCTATTCAGCAAGAACTTGAGGTCAGGAGAGATAGAGATCGGGCAAGGTCAAAAGTGTTTCCTTTTTCTTTTTGAATTAAACTGTGTCCCACCCCGACCCCAAATTCCGATGTGTAGCCCTAACCCCCGAGACCCAAAAACGTGACCTTATTCAGAAGTGGGATTATTGCGATATTGAGATGGGGTCATACTAAGTGGCTTAAAGTTATAACATCCTCTCACCACACTGGGTACAAAACAACTGAGGTCGAGATATCAGCAAGGTTGGTTCTTTCTGATGGCTGGGATGGAGAATCCATTCCAGGCCTTCCCTGGTTTGGCTGATTCTCCCGCAATATTTCGTGTTGTTTGGCACATCCATCCGGGCTCTTATACTTATTACTGTCATCTGAATCGCGTTCTCCCTGTGGGTGTGTCTACTTCCAAATGTCCCTGTCATCAAGACAGCAGAGACTCGAGAAACTGAGAGACAGACATGCACCCACGGAGGTTCCATAGAAAGATGAAGACGGACTTAGGAGCGGTGAGTCGGCACCCAGGGAGTAGAGGGCACCCTCCAAGAGAACAACTCTTCAGATACCTTGATCACAGACCTCTAACCTTTTGGAGTAGTGACGCTACACATCTATTTTAAGCCACCTGGTTGTGAGATTTTGTTACGTTTCTCTGGAAACGTGAAAAGAACTGCTAATAAGATTTCCCACCGAGCTTCCTTATTAGAGAGCCAAAGAGTGGGGCGGGGGGGGGGGGAGAGAGAGAGAGAGAGAGAGAGAGAGAGAGAGAGAGAGAGAGAGAGAGAGAGAGAGAGACTCAGTGGTGCGCATGCGCAGAATAATCTCTGACGTATGGTGTGAGGAAGCTACAAAATGCCATGCTGTGCTCAGAGTGCCTTGACTACTTTCAGAATTCAAGAGCCAAGAGGGGTAGGGGGAGCAGAGTGGAAATAAATGGTCAAGGGGGTGACTGCACAGAAGAACCCTGAGAGAGGCATCTCCATCATTCCTGGGGACCTTCCAGGGCAGAAGATGAATACAACATGCACATTGTGTACAGTCTTCCTTCCCTCTGGTCTGCTGCTGATGCTCTCCGCACTGGCCAAGCCAGGCCGCCAGAGGCCAGAGAACAGGGCTACACCTTAGAAGGCAGAGAGCTGGGCTGGAGAAATGGATCAGCGGTTAGGAGCACTGACTGCTCTTTCAGAGGTCCTGAGTTCAATTCCCAGCAAAGACATGGTGGCTCGCAACCATCTGGAATGGGATCCGACAGCCTCTTCTGGTGTGTCTGAAGACATTGACAGTGTGCTCACATATATAAAATAGATAAATCTTTAAAAAGAAGAAGAGGAGGAAAAGCAGGAGGAGGAAGAGGAGGAGGAAGAGCTGAGGGGAAGGGCAGGTGGAATCCCCCGCCCCAAGCCTTTTCAGAGCCCCATACTGCAATGTACATTTAAAGTCTAAAAATACTAATCCTGAGAAGATAACTCAGTAAAGCATTTACTATGCAAGAATGGAGACCTACATGCTGACCCCGGAGCCCACATTTTAAAAAAGTCAGGTATGGCGGTGTGTGCTCCTGATCCCAGCCCTAAGGATGCAGAGACAATCTGATCCCCGGTATTCCCTGGACAGAGAGCCCAGCTGAATCAGCAAGCCCCAGGCCAATGGGAACCTGTCTTAGAAACAAGGTGACAGTCCCTGAGGAATGACAGCTAGGGTGGCCCTCTGTACATGTACACATAGGCAGAGGGAGAGAGAGGGAGAGAGAGAGAGGAAGAGAGAGAGAGAAGAAGAAAGAGAAAGAAGAAGGAGGAGGAGGAGAAGGAAGAGGAGAGGACCGAGAGAAGCTACCAGTTGCAATGCAGTGCTCTGCGTGAGGCTACCTACAGAAGTGTGGGAGCTTTTTGTCTCCTGAGTTGTGTTTATTATTGTACATTTCTATATCGCTTGCTATGTACCAGGTTCTCAGAACTTATGACTTGCTGAATAAATTAATACTTAGTCTGTTATCTGAGCTTTGTTTATGATTTGGCTTGGTTTAGTTTGACACAAGATCTTGCTGTAGCGACGGGACACTAACCTCACAATCTTGTTTTGCCCTCCCAAGGTTACCACACCCAGCTAGCTTCTCTTTTTCTAATTTTAGAAGCAGCCCCCAAGGGAGAGATTCCCTGCTACAGCTGCCTAATGTCCCGGCTTTTGAAGTAGTTGTGTTAGAGCTGTCTTTTCTTTTCTTTCTTTTTTTTTAATTAGGTATTTTCCTCATTTACATTTCCAATGCTATCCCAAAAGTCCCCCATACCCTCCCCCCCACTCCCCTACCCACCCACTCCCACTTTTTGGCCCTGGCGTTCCCCTGTACGGGGGCATATAAAGTTTGCAAGTCCGATGGGCCTCTCTTTCCAGTGATGTCCGACTAGGCCATCTTTTGATACATATGCAGCTAGAGTCAAGAGGTTCATAACGTTGTTCCACCCATAGGGTTGCAGATCCCTTCAGCTCCTTGGGTACTTTCTCTAGTTCCTCCATTGGGGGCCCTGTGATCCATCAATAGCTGACTGTGAGCATCCACTTATGTGTTTGCTAGGCCCCGGCATAGTTTCACAAGAGACAGCTATATCAGGGTCCTTTCAGCAAAATCTTGCTAGTGTATGCAATGGTGTCAGCATTTGGAGGCTGATTATGGGATGGATCCCTGGATATGGCAATCTCTAGATGGTCCATCCTTTTGTCTCAGCTCCAAACTTTGTCTCTGTAACTTCTTCCATGAGTGTTTTGTTCCCAATTCTAAGAAGGGGCAAAGTGTCCACACTTTGGTCCTCATTCTTCTTGAGTTTCATGTGTTTTGCAAATTGTAACTTATATCTTGGGTATTCTAAGTTTCTGGGCTAATATCCACTTATCAGTGAGTACATATCATGTGAGTTCCTTTGTGAATGTGTTACCTCACTCAGGATGATGCCCTCCAGGTCCATCCATTTGGCTATGAATTTCATAAATTCATTCTTTTTAATAGCTGAGTAGTACTCCATTGTGTAAATGTACCACATTTTCTATATCCATTCCTCTGTTGAGGGGCATCTGGGTTCTTTCCAGCTTCTGGCTATTATAAATAAGGCTGCTATGAACATAGTGGAGCATGTGTCCTTCTTACCGGTTGGGACATCTTCTGGATATATGCCCAGGAGAGGTATTGCGGGATCCTCCGGTAGTACCATGTCCAATTTTCTGAGGAACCGCCAGACTGATTTCCAGAGTGGTTGCACAAGCCTGCAATCCCACCAACAATGGAGGAGTATTCCTCTTTCTCCACATCCTGAGCTCTCTTTTCTTGGGGGTGCTTTGGATATATACCAGTACCCCTGTGGAGAACAAGTCTATGACTTGAGGACTTGAACCAAGCAGAAAGTGACTCTAAGCTTTGGTCTATAGCATAACTGGTGAGAAAAGTTCCTTTCCTTCATGATTATAGATAAATATTTAACTAACTCCTCTAGTTAAAGAAACTATATTATTAAAACTAATAATGCTGGTCTTGGGGTGGGAGGTATCTAGGCAGCAAAGCATTTGGTGAGCATACTTAGGGTTTTATTGCTGTGAAGAGATACCATGACCACGGCACCTCTTACAAAGGAAAACATTTAATGGGGCTGGCTTTACAGTTTGAGAGGTTTATTATTTTCACAGCAGCATGCAGTCAGACATGGAGCTGAAGAAGGACCTAGAGTTCTACATCTCTCTTTTTTCTTTAAGATTTATTTATTTATTTATTTATTTATTTCACGTATATGAATACACTGTCGCTGTCTTCAGACACACCAGAAGAGGGCATCAGATCCTCATTACAGATGGTTGTGAGCCACCTTATGGTTGCTGGGAATTGAACTTAGGTCCTCTGGAAGAGCAGTCAGCACTCTTAACCGCTGAGCCATCTCCCCAACCCTCAGTTCTACATCTTGATCAGCAGGCAACAGAAATGACTGTCATACTGGGTGGAGCTTGAGCATAGGAGACCTCAAAGCCCGCCCCCATAGTGACACACTTCCTCCACCAAGGGCACACTTAGTCCAACAAGGTCACACCTCCTAATAGTGCCACTCCCTGTGTGCCAAGCATTCAAACACATGAGTCTGTAGGGACCGAACCTATTCAGGCCACCATATTATGCATGAAGCCATGGGTTCAATGGCCATCACCACGGGAAAAATAATAATAAATGCTATTAAAAGAAAAAAGACCTAGCACCTGCTGTACTACCTGTGTGTGTGCTTCAGCACTAGACCTGAATGAACAGTAGTTTGTTTCTAATATAGAAGTTGGCATAGGGGCCCTTGGTAAGAATAGCAAGTCTTCCATAATGAAGACTGTTGCTTGTCTGTTCCCAGTCTCCGCCATCTTTTACAATTTGGAAGAGCTGTTTTTGTTGTTGTTGTTGTGTTTTGCTTTGTTTCACCAAAGAGGCCCAGCTATGTGGCAGTCTTTGAATCTCTGGATTGGCTTTTCCAAGTGAAATTAATGATTTGGGGTTTGGGGGGCTTTTTTTTTTTTTTTTTTTTTTGGACATGATTTATCTCTGAAGTCGTCAGCTTCTCCGAAGCCCTGTAGTCAGGGCTTTCATCTATCAGTTCCCCAGACTTGAAACTGAAAGACCAACTTTAGATCTCAGCCTAACTCTTGTATCTGGGCACTGCATTATCTTTACTTGGGGGTGGGGGGGTAAAAAGGTTCAATAAAATAGAGAAGTTTTCATAATGGAAAAAGGCTGCTCGTGGGTAAACCATTTGAGGAAAGTCAGAATTGAGCTTTGACCAGATTTCTCTCTCACATGAATAATAGGATTTTAAAAAGGAGGAAAAACAGGCCCCAGAGGACATCTGTGATGACAAATGAGGAAACCAGGTCTGTGAGAAGCATCATGGATAAACCAGAAATGCCAGTACTCAGAGACTGCTAGAGGAAACAGGTGGAAACCAGACTGCTTTATGAAAAGAACACATGTAGGACCATGGGGTAAAAGACAGGTAGTCAAGTACTTTAAATACACACTTAAGTTTAAAAAAGCAAGGGGAAGGAAGAAGAGGAAGTGTCCTGGGCCATGCTCCATGGATCCGCACTGTCACCCAGTGCGAAGGATGGCCACTGATCCTTACAGAGTACCACCAGCTCTTAAAGACATCTCACCCAAATGCTGCGATGCACTGGGGTGGGCAGGGTGGCGGGGAGTGTCATTTCCTCCATTCGTTTTGGGTACAGGAATTCCCTTTGAAGTCTCCCTTGTTATTAGAACCCTGCAAGCGCGGGGTTTCAGTGCTCGTCACCGGCTGTGTGTTGATGCGCTCTTGGTTACATAGCGTGGACCGCCGCCGCCTTCAGTCAATCGCTTTAGCCGAAGGCCTCTGATTTGTTCACATTTACTACAACACATACAGAGGGCTGCAAGATTTTTTTTTTTAACTATTGATCTGGTGCTTTAAGAGGGGAAAAAATCTCCTTGGCTGTCTAAACACTATCGATCCCTGCTTGGGAGTCGCAGCAGAAGTGTAGAAAGGGCGTGGATGAATTGAAATTTCATTTCCGACAACTTGTTCCTGTTATTTTTACCCTTTTGGATGGGGAGAAACACGTTGCCGCGGCTTCAGTCAATGTGGTCGATAGCTCCACTGAGAAACTCAACACAGCTTCTGCCAGAGGTTTGGCAATGAGACGCGATGTTAGATTTCAAACATGTGAAACTGAAAGGACGATGGTAAAATGTCTTAAGACCAGACGCAAAGCATGTGGCTCTGGGCTCTAAACGACCCGTGGAAGCTCGGGCGCTGGAGAGAAGGATTCTGGTCACTAACACCACTCAAGTTCCTGGAGGGCCTCGGGTCTGACTCTTACTGGCTTTCTGTGACATTCAAGGGAGGCATCCAGTTGAACCAGCTCAGTTGTAGGCTATTTGTTGATTCCTTAGAGGAGGTTACCCTGACGGACGTGTGTGGGAAAGTTCCAGTGTAGGAACAGGAGCCGTGGGTCTGGCAGGAGTTAGCAGATGCTGCCGGCATGCAAGAGTGCCTGTCTGCAGCAGGCGGCCTCGAGAGGCACCACGCGCCCCTAAGCTCACCAACCGGAAGGTGAGGTCCATGCCAGCTGCACCAGCTTTCTTCTTTTATTAGATGTTCAAAGAATTCAGGAGAGAACCAGGTTCCTGCTTTCTACTGGCAACATCTGGCATTTTGTAGCTCTGCACCTTTGATCTTTGCGGATACCAAAGCCCTTCACAGCCCACACCGCATTACCAATGGACGCAGCAGCCACTTGTTAGGAAATATGGCCGGATGCCTCTCTTCACCCTTGTTTTCCGTGTTGCAATATGGAAATGGTTCTTGGTTCTGGGAGGAAAGATTTCATTGTGGATCTCAAATATTCCACCACCACCCCCCACACACCACCCCCGTCTCTATCTGTCTCTCTTCCCTCTCTCTTCTCTCTCTCTTCTCTCTCTGTCTATCTCTCTCTTAGTTTCTTCAAATCCTGCTTTTTTTTTAAAGGCTAAATGTACTTCATAACCACTTCTTAATAAACAGCACTTCATTTATATTTCCAATTCTTCCGTAGGCTCATTTCTGTCCCCCAGCCCCAGACCTCCCATTGCAGAGAGATATGAAAACTCTCTTCTGCCCCTGGGAGCCAAGAATCTGCATTGCCGATGAGGTTGCAAATTCAGACACAATAAACAGAATTAAGAAAAACCGAGCTGGCATTTGACAGAAATTGTAAAATGACACTCAGAAATGTTGCTCTTGTGGAAATTACTGATATTAAAATATAAATCAGTGTCTTGTGTTTCCCGTAGCACCAGGGGCCTCTATTAGGTTATACAGTTTGATTGCTGAGCTGAACCTAAGAGACTTGGCAGTTCCGTGTTGAAGTTATCACGAAGTCTTTAACCCCTTTCCTGCCGGAGAGCAGGCATCTAGGAACAATAGCCTGCTGGAGCTATCCCAACTGCCCCTAACAGTCCTCATCTTTTTCTCTGGGATGTTTAAAAGCTTGGAGAAGATAGAGAAGGGCTAAGATAAGAAGAAAAAGAGGGAGGATTTAGAAAATCCTTTCTCAAGATAGAAATCTTGTATAATGCCAGGCTGAAGGCAGATAAGGAAACAAAAGACAAGTTCTACCCTCCTGAAGGCAAGAAAGGAAGGACGAAAGGAAGGAAGAAAATAAAAAGAAAAAAAAATCCCATTATAAAAATATAACACCAGTCACACTTGTGGGGTTTTTTTTTTTTCTTTTGTCATCTGGTACCATCCTGTAAGGTGACTATTACTGTCCCAATGGTTTCGAAGTAAGAATGCTGAGATCTGAAAGAAGTTACTGTGACCATTGTCACATGAACTGGGTGAACACGTGATCCCCAACTCCAGGAAGAAATGGGAGAAGGGGACAGGAAATGCAACCTGAGGCCAGAGTCTGCATGCTGTGGTCCTGGACATTACAGACACGCTGCAGAAGTGATGGAGATTATTCAAGTGTTAGTAGTCGATATGAAAGGACTTCCTGTGGTTGAAGTAGGAACCATTGCACAACAAAATTAATAGTTCTAGATAGACAACATCTTTTCAGCTAGATATCCATGGGCTCATACCAATACAAATAAATGATTAACCAGGGATAGGTAGCAGCCCTTCTGTCCAGAGGCACCCCAATAAGTAAACATAAAAGGAACAAGAGAAATCAAAAATCTCTGTTAGAATACCATAGTAATGGTTCTGGGCTGATAGCCAATGGGGAAAACACTTGTTAGCACCCACATAAAACCCATGCAGGCATACCAGGAACAGGGTATCCCCAGGACACGTGCCTAATTGGTGAGCTCTAGCCTCAGGAAGACATCCTGCCTCAGTAGACAAGAGTGCAGAGCCATCAAGGAAGACACTCAGCATCAACCTCTGGCTTCCGTGGCCACCCACCCACGTGCATCTCCACTCATGCAGACACATGTGTGCATGCAAAAAGAAAAAAGACAAAAAAAAAAAAGACAAAAGGGGACAGCCCAGCAATCGTATTTACAAGAGAGATCATTTTACATATTTTTTATTACTAAAAAATAAATAACCGGTGGGTGACTGTTTGAGGACATGCAGAATATCTGTATCGCTTCAGATGTACATCCACTAAAATCAGTTAACAGTAAATAAATCAAGTGATCCAGGATTAAGATCATCAGAATGAAATGTATCAATGTCACGAGTACCTGGTATGATCCACTAAAACCGCTTATGGTGCACATGACCAACATGTACAGCCTTGGCCTAAGCATAGAGAAAATATGAGGAAAATCCAAATTGAGCATCACTCTATAAATTAACTGGCTAATAATCTTCGAAGGTATCTAGGTCATGGAAGAGTAAAGGCCTGTCAGATTAAAAGAACCCCAAGTAACTTGTCTTTGCAGCTTTTCCGAAAAATCTAAAACGGTTTCAAAAAGGTCTGTACCCTCCTGTCCCCTCACTAGGGCAGACAACTGTTCCCTAGATAGATAGAAAAACACACAACACCCACATCTACAGTAAAGCCGAAAGGTCACAGTCAAAGACATTCACGTGCTGTGACTGGAGAGGCCACTGTGAGAAGCAACTGTCCCTTCAAAGTCTAGAACAGGGTGTGGCACATAGAACCTTCCAGTACAAATATTACCTATGGCTGTGAGGAGGATGCCTGGAATGTCCATTTAGGTGGTTTATGTGTGGGGGCAGAAATATGGTTTTTGTTTGTTTGGTTGGTTTGGTTTGGGTTTGGGTTTGGGTTTTGTTTGTTTGTTTGTTTGTTTGTTTGTCAAGCAGAAAGAATGCATCTCATAAAGACAGACAAAAGGAGGAGACAGGGCTATCTCCTCACTGATCCCGGTGGTCAGTGATCACCAGCAACAATTGGTAGCATCATGTACTTCCAAAGAGGAAGGTTTGTTGAAGCCTGGACCTGAAAGTCCCTTCCTCACCCTGTCCTCCTACCTCATGCATCAAGAGGAGGGGGAGGAAATGAAAGCAAAGAACAAGGATCAAGTCAAGTCAAAGAGGGAATAAAATAAAAATAAATGTCTCTCCCAGTAGTCTCTCCATCCTCCCTCTACCTGTCCACCCATCCCTGGCTCCCAGACCCTGGACACCCACAATGTCTATTCTATTTCCCTTTCTCAGGAAGCATCCTGTGTCCGGTCCCACCCCCAGCCCTTCTTGCTACTTTGTTTCTCTGGATCTATGGATTATAGCATAATTATCCTTTACTTAACAGCTGATGTCTACTTATAAGTGAGTACATCCCATGTTTGTCTTTCTAGGTCTGGGTTACCTCACTCGGGGTGTTTTTTTTTTTCTAGTTCCACTCATTTTCCTGAAAATTTCATGTTTTTTTTTTTGTTTGTTTTGTTTTTTTTTAACATCTGAGTAAATACTCCATTGTGTAAATGTATCACATTTTCTTTACCAGTTCTTCAGTGGAGGGCCATCTAGGTTGTTTCCTAGCTGGGGCAGGGAGCATGGAGGAAAGAAGAAGTAGGAGAAAACCCGTGTCCTGCCAGAGTTCTGGTGCTCTGGGCGGGCAGACACGGAAGGACTGCCGCATGCTTTCCACGAGGCTCCTGGTGGGTATCTGGCTGTGGGAAGCCACTGGCCCCAGCTCAGCGGGTGGTGGACAAGGGACTGTCCTAGGTACCAGGTTCTCAGCCTCAGGCATCCCAGACACCACTAGACACCACGGAAGAGCTGAGAATAGAATGGGGGCCTGCAGGGGCAGCTCAGTCATCCCCGGGGGCTGAAGGGAGGAGAGGGCAGGGAGAGAGGGGTGTGCTATGTGATTCCCACGTGAGCAAGAGTCCTTGGTCCTGTCCTGGCTGGAGCGCAGGAAGGCCTTCCCATAGGTGACTCGTTAGGGGAAAGCCTAACCCATCCTTAAAGCACAGTGGGACTTGATAAGCAGAGACAGTCTATAGTTTTAGAGCTTTATTGTAGAAAGGCAGGGAGAAAGAGAGAAGGTAGAAAGAAGGAGAGAGGCTGGCCATGGCAACGTGGAGAGAGGGGGAAGGGAGAGAGAAGGAGGGCTTGAGAGGAGAGTAAGAAAGGTGAGAGCTTAAAGAGAGCGAGGAGGAGCCAAGCCGCCTCTTTTATAGTGGACTGGGCTATCAGGTAACTGTCGGGAGGAGCATACCTGGCTATAGTCAGGTAACTGTGGGGGTGGAGTCTAGCCAGAACACCAGAAGCTTGGGACATTGTCTGTGTGACTGATAGTACACACCTCTCCTGCAAAGGCTGTTGGGGTGGTAACTTTGACAGGAGCCAGGGGTCCAGGAGACATGATGGAACGCCTTCTGTCCCATGTAGGTGGAAATCACCATCCATTGAGTCCCAGGAGGTGGGGGGATCAAGACCTATGCTCGACTGGAGACCAGGCTGTCTGGGCGCAGCCCACTGCTCCACATTTCCGGTTTCTAGTTATTATGAATAAGGTTGCTATGAACATAGCTGAGCAAGTGTCCTTTGGGTATATGCCTAAGAGGGGTATAGCTGGGTCTTGAGGTGGATTGATTTCTAATTTTCGGAGAAACCGCCATATTGATTTCCCAAGTGGCTGTACAATTTTGCACTCCCACCAGCAATAGAGGAGTGTTCGCTTGCTACACATCCTTGACAGCAAAAGCTGTCACTTGAGTTTCTGATCTAAGCCATTCCTATACTTATAAGATGGAATCTCAGAGTCGTTTTGATTTGCATTTCCCTGATGGCTAAGGATGTTGAACATTTCTTGAAGTTTTTCTTGGCCATTTTGAGAGTCCTCTGTTGAGAAGTCTCTGTTTAGATTTGGACCCCATTTTCCAATTGGATTATTTGCTTTGTTGGTGTCTAGTTTCTTGAGTTCTTTACATGTTTTGATGTGGGGTTTGTAAAGATCTTTTTCCATTCTGTAGGCTGCCATTTTGTCCTAATGATGCTATCTTTTGCCTTACAGAAGCTTTTGAGTTTCATGGAGCCATCTTGGGCATGAGATAGAAACCTAGAACAATGGACACTCCCAGGAATCTATAATGGTTACCCTAGCTAAGACTCCTAGCAATGGGGGATACCAAGCCCAAACTGGCCATCTCCTGTAACCAGGCAAGACTTCCAATGGAAGGACTGGGACACCAACTCAGCCACAAACCTTCTACCTACAACTTGTCCTGCCTGTAAGATGTGCTGAAGTAAAGATGGTGCAGAAATTGTGGGAGTGGCCAACCAACGACTGGTCTAGCTTGAGACCCACACCATAAGAGGGAGGCCACCCTTGATACAGCCTGGACGACCAGGACCCAGAGGCTGGGTACCTGAGAGACCTAGAATAGAACCAAACATGACTGGCAAAAAAAAAAAAAAAGTCAATGAAATGATTCTTAATGATAATCTACTGTACTCATAGATTGGTACCCAGGCCAGTTGTCATCAGAGATGCTTCATCCAGCAACTGACAGAAACAGATGCAGAGACCCACAGCCAAACATTAGGCAGACCTCCCAGAATCCAGTAGAAGAGGGAGAAAAAGGATTGTAGCAACCAGAGGTGTCAAGGACACCACGAGAAAACCCACTGAATCAACTAACCTAGGTACCACAGAGACTGAACTGATAGCCAGGGTGCCTGCACCAGACTGACCTAGGCCCTCTGAACATATACAGTTGTGTAGCTCGATCTGCTTGTGGGATGGACTCCTAACAATGGGAGTAGGGGCTGTCTTACTCTTTTGCCTGCTTTTTAGGAGACTTTTGTTCATACCGGGCTACCTCCTCCAGCCTTAATACAAGGGGAGGTGCCTAGTCTTATTGCAATATGCCGTGTTTGTTGATATCCATAGGAGGTCTGCCCTCTTCTGAAGGGAAATGGAGAAGGAGTGGATAGGGGGAGGTGTACTTAGATGGGGGAAGGGCACTGGGGAGGAAGAGGAGGGGGACTGGGATGAGAGGAGGGAGGAGAATATAAAAAAACAATAATTGTAGAGAAAGAAAAAAAAAAAGAAAATGTCATGTACTGATGTCAAAGATTTGTCCACAGTATACAAAATGTGAAGTCCTCTATGCACTCTAGAATTTGTTTTTATTTTAGGTGTGTAAGTGTTTTGCCTACATGTTTCTATGATTTTCACCATGTGCATGCGGTACAAGCAGGGTCCAGAAGAGGGTGTGGGAAGCCCTGGAGCTTGAGCTACTGTGTACATTCTGAGAACAGAACCCAAATCCCCTACAGTGCTCTTAACAGCAGAGCAACCTCTCCAGCACCCAATCCAGAATGCATTTTAAAGCTAGTCATGGTGCTAGAGTGGATTGTTAGAGAAGTCTCTTCAAGAGGAACATAGACAAGGGTTATTGTGTCCGTCAGCATTAAATTCCATAGCGTGAAACAAACAAACAAACAAAAAAAATGGAAAGGATAACACTTAAATAAGACCAAAATATCTGTCTCTGTCTCTGTCTGTCTCTCTGTCTCTGTGTCTCTCTGTGTGTGTGTGTGTGTGTGTGAGAGAGAGAGAGAGAGAGAGAGAGAGAGAGAGAGAGAGAGAGAGAAAGAGAGAGAGAGAGAGAGCTGGCAGGGTCATCCCACATCATTAAGGACCTCAGCTCCATCTCCCTGAGCATCTCATGTCCCACGTGCTGCTGAGGATCCAGGCACTGAGTCAGCATCCCGGGCGACTGGAAGGGGCAGAGGAAGCAGAGTTGTGCACTTCCACTCTTTAAGATGTCTTAGAAGTCCTCATGATGTTCAACTTTCGTTAGCCAAAAAATTAACTGCATAGCCGTACCTGTGCAGGAGGCATGCTGGGAGATGTGGTTTATAGTAAGTACACAGACATTACGACAAAATGAGGGTTCCGTTTCTAGGGGACTTTAAAGGGTTTTAAAATAATATGGCTTAATTTTTACCTGATAATAATGACCCTTTCTTAGAAGTAGCTAAGACGAAGTTTCTGTTGTGTGGTGGAACGGAGCATAATAAAGAGACTGTGTAATGAAAACTAGATTATTTTTTCCTTCTCTGCCTGAGTTCATAGCTGACTCCCAAGTGGGAGAAAGTCTTGTTTCTTGCCTGCATACATTAGTGCTCTGGGAAAGGGCTGATGGGGGAGCACAGTATGACTAGAATAGCTAAGGTTTTATTTATTTTGTATGTGCATGTGTGTGTATGTGTGTGCATGAAACTATACATGCATATATACACGCATGCATGCCATGCGTATGGAAGACCCAGGACAACCTCCGTTTTTTTTTTTTTTTTTTGGTCAGCTTTTACCTTCTACTTGTTGAGACAGGGTTTCTCTTGTTTCTCTTGTAGCATCCTCCAGGCTGCCCCGGAAGCTTCCAGCTGCCTTACCTAACCATAGGAGTTCTGGGATTGCAGATGTGCACCCCTATATCCAGCTGTTTTCTTTCTTAACATGGGTTCCAGGGACCAAACGCCAGTCATCAGGTTTGCATGGCAACTGCTTTTACCTACCAGTCCATCTTCATGGGCCTTTAAGGTTTTTTTTTTTTTTAAGATTTATTTATTATACATTAAATACACTGTAGCTGTCTTCAGACATCCCAGAAGAGGGCATCAGATCTCTTTATAGATGGTTGTGAGCCACCATGTGGTTGTTGGGATTTGAACTGAGGATCTCTGGAAGAGCAGTCAGTGCTCTTAACCTCTGAGTCATCTCTCCAGTCCCTGGGGCTTCTAAATTTTTATTTAGACCACGAATCATTTTTCCCTTGGGCACAGCTGTCACCAAGAGAAACACTGAAAACAGAAGCTAAGACTTTGAAATGGAGAAAACAGTTCCCTGGGCAAACGTAACCAGTGAGGCTTGAAGAAGTGCTGGGCTCAACAGAGATGCAAGAGACAAAGACATGAAGCCAGGGGCCTTAGAAGAGAGGACATTGAAGAAGTCTTAGGTCCAAAAGGACAGTAACCAGGGATCTGGAAGACTCTTCTGTTCCCTCTGGGATGAGCCTCCTACTGCACAAAATGTTTGTCAGCCATTCTCCTAAAAGGGCATTGTGAGAGTTCCAGGTGACTACTTATGGAGTACGGAACCTCGTTCTATGTTGCCTCTTATCTACCTAGCTAACATTACATCAAGTGCCTCTGGAATGTACCACACAACCCTTCATTCCTCTCAACCGTAAGTATTTCTGAACTGCCCACCACCGTTACTGCAAGTGACTCACAGGAGTCCAGTGTCTTCCTCGCGGGACAGAATTCCATCATTGTTTCCTTTGACCTTTTTCTTGCTACAGTCTGGTATATTTCATAGGAATAATGAAACCAATGCCTTCTAATTTCCCTTCGAAATACTCTTTGGAATGAAGGCAATCTAGAAAATGATTTGTGAGGGTTTTTCTTTCTGCCTAATTTTAGATGCGGTTTTATTTGAGAACCATCTGCTAATGATCCTGTGGATTTTCCTGGAGAGAAATCTCACTCTCAAGAACACATCTGTAGTGTGTGATGCTCAGACGGAGTTTATAGTTCTTATTGAATAAAGGTGTTTGTCAAGATAGAACAGCAAGGCGGTGAAGTTGAGAACTAGGACAAACCAGGCAGGTCACTTACTACAGCAAAGATGGGGACTCGAAGAGATGAGGCCTTCCGATAGGACATGATTCACATGGGTTTTAATCTTTTTGGCTTGCCTAGTGTGAGAATTATTTGTGATGTTCACTAATATCCCCTTTGGAGATCAAAGGAAGTTAGGTGCGATTGTATAATTTCTTTGAACCCAGTAAACAATGAGCAGAAATGAAGTGCTTCACTTCCACTTTATGAACCAGGATGGTCTTCACCATGTTACCTGCCTGCCGTCATAGCAACAGACCACATACTAGATAATAGGGGTTCCACGAACTGAGGAAAATAAGGAGCCAAGTCAGGACAATGTGGGGCAGAGCTCCACACGATACGCGTAGCCAGAGCGAAAGCAACCTTTCTTGTTTTGAGCTGTTGAGAGTTAGGGTTTGTTGGTGTGAAATCACCCAACCTAGCCTTACCAGGTAAGATGGAGCGATGTCATCATTCCCATGATGCACCTCTATGCATGAAGATGTAAGAGGACCCAGAATGCAGAAAACCAGAATACTGCTCCATAAAACATTCCAAGTTCTACACCTCATAGCTATTCTTTCTTCTTGGCTTATATTAGGGATGGGGGATGTAGCTTATCACAAAGAATGAGTATTTGGTGGCTTCTCATTCTTGGAACCATTCTGCAGGTAAGTGTCTGGGGGAACTTCATCCAACCCTCTAGTTAAGAACATAATGAATGAGATTATTTTTAGGAAGTCCAGTGCATTGTGACCTCAACCACATCACCCCGTACTTACACACCAGTACATGTGTGGCCATCTTTGGTTTCACTGGAAGCTTTTTAATTGAGATAATTCTCCAAACTTTACAAGATTTCTATCTTTTTAATCCCCACCATGGCAAGCTGGGCTTCAAAAACAAGTCCTATCATTGGACATTTCATAGTCATAGTGGTCAAATGAGCGGGCAAGCTTCATGGAGTAGTAAGAGAGTCTTTGTGATCTTGGGTAAGCTACTTAACCTCTCTGAGCCTAAGTTTCCTTCCTTCTCTAGGTAATAGGGATATTAGTATTTCTTGCCCCCCCAACCCCTGAGTTATTATGGGAATAGGTCATATACATCTTGTGTGGTCCATAAAAAACCTAAGTCTTAACTATATCTGACCCATGGACATCTAGAAAGTTCAGCTCAGCCCTTTTTCTTCCCTAGAACAGTAAATTCAAGAACTTTTTAGTCTGCCACATAGTGGTTTTTTGGGAAAGATGTAAAACTATGGCCCTGCCTCCCTCACAAAGGTTTTAACCCACGTGAAAACACAGACAGATGGGCAGGAAAGTTGGGGTATTGTTAACAGTTTAGGAGATGTTTTCCAACTCCCCTGCTGAGGGCATAGATCCAGCTGGGGGAAAAATATCCTTTAAAAGGCTGGACTCATTTATGCTTTTTCCATCTTAAACACTTGGACTTTTTCAGGTTTACAAAAATGCTAAAGCTTAAAGGAGAATTACGAACTGCCAAGGGACTGAAGAATGAGGTAAGGCTCCCAACTGCCTGCTCACAAGAAAGAGAATCTTTGTTGAAGAAGGGATTGCTTCCAAGCTCCATGGTTCCAAATTCTGGGAATAAGCAGCATGAAACACCATGGGGAGAGCAGACATCACAACATAGATTTAAGAGCCCCAGTTCGAGCCTCAGCCCCTCTGGGTCCACACCTAACAGTGGAGTGACCTGGACCATGTTGCGCACCTTCCCTGAGCCTCCTCAGAGAGAGTACACATGATAAGCACATATTTCCATTGCTTACCAGGAAGTTTATCAGGTACTGTGTACAAAAAGCACCTAATGGACACTTTATATATTTTTTAATGTATTTATTTATTTAATGTGAGCACTCTGCTACATATACATCCGCAGACCAGAAGAGGGCATCAGATCTCCTTATAGATGGTTGTGAGCCACCATGTGGTTGCTGGGGATTGAACTCAGGACCTCTGGAAGAGCAGCCACTGCTCTCAACCACTAAGCCCCAGACATTTCCTAGTAATGCCAACATTTCACTTTATCTAGTAGGGATCTATAAAATGGAGTTTTCTGCTTTGTATAATAAAGTGTTGGCCAAAGTCTATGTATGTATCCCTCCATTGTTCCCCATAGGATGGAAAAAGTCCATTGGGATAAGTGTAACAATGTCTCACGTGGCATGTGCTTTCGCCAAGAAGTAAGCTGCTTCTAAAACCAACACTTCTGCTCCTTTCCTGCTGTGTTACTATTGCCACAGGGCACTTGCTGCTAGTTTTCCCTGGGAACAGGGGCCTGGTATACATTTTCTAGGCTTTTTTTTTTTTTTTCATTTAACATGTCTTTGGAACATCTTCAATGTACCAGGCCTTGTTCTGGAAGTTCGAAAAGTAAATGACATAAAGGTCCCTGTCCTCCTGGGCCCTCCCCTCTAGCAGAATAGCCCCTCAGGACATGATGGCCCAAAATAGGAGGGAACTACGAAGTACCAACAAAAAGCATCGGCATTCCACAGCTAGCCAGTATCTACCACTGACCCGCATGCCTGTAGGTATTGGTGATAGTTAAAAGTGGTTTTCCATTATTTGTTGAAGATTGACCTTTGTCCTTGGACAAATCATTTCCCAGAGACAGTTAGCTGGGGTTACCATTTGACTACAAAGTTACCTTAGGAACTACAACTCCAATTTTTTTCCAAGCCTCCTTCTTCAAGTCCCTAAAGGCCAAGAATGCTGCCATTTTGAATCTTAGATGTTCTTAGCTCTCCAAGAGCTGCTGAGTCATGAGCTTAAGTTTGACACAGCTCTCCCTAGGAATATACGTGAAACTGTTTGTCAGTCCTTTAATCAGAGGAGAAATGCCTGACTTCCCCTCTTGAAATATACATTTGAGAAGGCATAATGATTGACAAAGAGCTCATTTAATCAATACAAAATCAACTGTCATTAAATAGCTGAATTTCTAATGATGACCATGATCATGGAAGCAACTGCAGTATTAGCACTCACTACTTTGCCTCAGGATGGGTAGCTTGGCCAATGTCATGTAATTCTGGGTAGTTTTGAATCTTGCACCAGTAAAACTGGGTATCTGAATCCACAGCGTATGGAAATGAAGCTTCCTTCACCTAGCTGCATTGGTTAGCTATTTCAGCCATCACTAACGATTTCAGATGCAGAATGCTGTCAGACAGCGCGCCCAAGGGTCAACATTTAAACCCTTGGTTCATCTCCTATCTCTAGTCCTGGTTACAGAGCTATGATTGATGAAATGTCAGCTCAAATCTATACCTAATGCATATTGATACTCTGAAGGCCTCTGCCTGGAATTCATTCTCTATAAAGTACATAGGATTATAAATAGTTCACAGCTAATGTCTTGAGCAAGGTATTAGAAAGAAATTAGATTCATTAGGACCTCCATGAAAACTCGCCTCTTGAGTTTCTGAGCACAGCCTCCTCTTACAACCAACTGCATTAAAAATGGATGCCGGAGAGCGCCTCGTGTGCCTTTACTCTCGCTCTGCTACCTCGAAACTGGGGTGATTTGCTGTTTAGGAATGAATGGTCACATTTTTTATTTGAGAGGCAAATTTCATCTGACGTCTAGCAAAACACATTTGTTATTCAACCGGTTTAGAGACCCTTCCAAGGAAGATGATTTATCCCGGCCCTCTTGTTTTATGAATGAAGGCATTTCCTACGAGATTCCAAGCTGGTCCTAAATATCCAAATTAGACGATGCTGAAGGCCCAGCCCTGAGGTCCTGAAGGTAGAGGAGAATGGGCTGACATTAGGCTTCCTATTCAGAGGGAGCCCAACCTGGAGGGAGAAAGTTATATTCACTAACTTGAGAGAGTGTGTTCAACTGTTGACTTGGGGACGCCCTAGTTGTGTCTCGGTGGCTTTGTCTGAATGAGCTCTCAGCAGGCGCTGCTCCTTCAGAGCAACCAGAGAACATGGTTCTCAACTCAAGACAAGATCAGCGTCGAGACTGGTGTGCAGAACAATCTCAGACTCTCCTATAAGACAAGCATGGCCTTATTGTTTACCTCAGATCATACAAACGATTCTGTATTGTCCTGAGCATCTAGTCCCTCCCCCACCCGCCTACCCCCCCACCCCCAGGATTCCACACTATCCCTCGGACTGCTATGGTGAGAGAAGAAACTGAAAGTACTCTGGGGTGAAGCAACTGCTCCCTGCTGGGATCATGGATTTTGTTTTCAAGTTAGAAAACAGTGACTACATGCCAAGTTTTTTTTTTTTTTTTTTAAACCACTCTACACGTATTCTCTTAAGAGAGTCCCCGTAATTGTCTTAATGGTAATTACATGCTTGGGGCAGTTGACATCCACTGTTATTTTTCTGAAAGTGAGGAATGAGGAGTAAGAGCTAAAAGAGGAGGAGGGAGAGTTTTGAGATAATGAAATCCTTTTAATGACAGAGCCATGCCGTTAACCTAATTAAACTGTAAAGTGGGAAGAAGAAAGAGAAGGAAAAAAAAAAACTGCAGGTATTAAATGGAAATGGAGTGAATCAGCTGAGACAGCAGTGTTTCTGGGAACCACGTGGATTCCTGGTACTCTGTCATTGTGCTTCCGGTTCCCACACTGTCCTCTGGCCCACCTTGGCCTGTTCGGAGGTCTCCTAGATGGAGTGTCCATAGTAAACGCCTGATTTACTATGTCCACCTCGGGTCTCAAGTTCCCAAGGGAATGTGTGCCGTGTGGTCCATGTATTTCAGAAGCCAAGTCAGTGTGATAGGTCGGCAGAACCCTGGTTCCTCCGTGAAAAGGAAAGTAAGGCCTGGCTCTTCTAAGTTACAAGGCTTGGGAAAGGTGGCTCAGGTCCCTGCCCCATTACTGAGTATCCTTCCCTGGTTTCCTTTTAAAAACAGTTGCTTTAAGGCCACTGAGGTCAATTCGCCTCTAAACACCAAGGGCTGGAATGGAAGTGCTTGGGAGTTCACATGGCATGGTGCAGTGTTCGGCCAGTGACATCACTGGTATGGGGCTGGCCTGCTCAGCTTTCATTACCGCTAATCAAGATCAGCTCTGGGATGTAATTATACTCTGCTGTCTCCAGTAGGATCAGGCTAACATCATCACCCAGAGACCTTTGTGTGAGCCGGTTTGCTGGTTTGCCTGGGAGTTTTTCTCTCTTCCATCTTTCCTCAGGGATGTGACCAAGAGCAGTAAGGGCTAGGAAGGAAGCCCTGCAGAGCATCCCAGAGTGCTTCTCACTACCCATACTCGAAGAAGAGCCCACCCATCGGCCATTGCTTCATACCCAACCCCCTCCCCACCCAAGTTGCTACTTCCTGTTTTGATCTCCATCACTCCTTTCGGTTCTAACCTAGCAACAATGAGCTAACCCTTCTAACTCCTAATCAAAGACAAGGAGATCCTACTGATCAGGCTGGGGCTTTCTCTTTTGCTCCCATTGGTGATCGCCATTAAAGGAAAGCATTAGGTTTATAGGCAAGAGGGGGTTGGTTAATGGATAAAGAGAAAGTTAAAGAGATCTCAGACTCCCTCGTCAACTCTATCACTAATTCACTGTAGTCCTGACAAGTTCATTTGACATCTCGATATGTTTATTTCATCAGTGGTAGAACCATTAATATTTATAGACAGCTCTCTGGGTGCCTGGAATCATTCTAAGCTTCCTCGTGTAAAACAAGGGAATTGTCTGATGCACCCAGAGCAGTGTGGCAAAGATTAATTAATATAAATAAGTAATTGTCTGAATAATGCAAGGCTCTAAGACACCTCACAAATGGATCCTGTGTAAATGTTACCCAAGATGAGTAATAACAGCCCAGGCTCAATAAACAAATTTCCAGCGAATTCAGCTCCCTGTCAGCCCGTTAAGTGAAGGAAAAGCAAGCGGTTTTTCTCAATCGCTCCTAATTGATGCTTTCGTTTTTTCTGGCTGCCTAGGCTGGGGAGAGAGACAGGGATGTCAGCAATCTAAACAGCAAGCTCTTGAGCCTACAACTGGACATCAAGAATCTCCACGATGTCTGCAAGAGGCAGGGGAAGACCTTGCAAGAGAACCAGCTCTGCGTGGAGGAAGCGATGCTGAAAGCCAACCACGTAAGGCACCCGGCAGCTGGCCTGTGTCTCTCTGCTCCCTCCACCACTGTCACTTCTGATGGGAATGAGGGGACGTTCCACTGTGGGCCGCGCAGAGTACTAACTGCGCATGCATCAAGGGAACCAAATACATCACACATACTCCAGCCCAGAAGAAACTAGTCCTGTCTTTGGGATTTTCTTTTTTTTCAATCTAGCCATTTCTACCGTCATCGAGATACTGCGTATCACCCTTTTTCCTTATCTGGATTTAGCTCATCCAGAAAATACAAGGCTGGGTCTCAGATAAACTTCCATATTAGCCATGGCAACGAGAGAGCCACTGCACCTACGCTGAGGCATCTCCGTGCAAGAGGAATTCCTTTTATTTTTGTATTGGATATTTTCTTTATTTACATTTCAAATGTTTATCCCCTTCCAGGTCTCCCCTTTGGAAACCCCCATGCCATCCCTCCTCCCCTGCCTCTATGAGTGTGCTCACCTACCCACTCCCATCTTCCCACCCTGGCATTCCCCTACATTGGGCCATCGAACACCCTTGGGCCTCTCGTCCCACTGATGTCCAACAAGGCCATCCTCTGCCACATATGTGCCCAGTGTCATGGGTCCCTCTGCGTGTACTCTTTGGTTGGTGGTCCAGTTCCCCAGGAGCTCCAAGGGAGTCAGGCCTGTTGACACTGTTGCTCCCTCCATGGGACTGCAAACCCCCTCAGCTCCTTCAGTCCCTTCTCCAGCAACTCCATCTGGGACCCTCCCCACCCACTCCCACCCTCACCCCCGAGCTCAGTCTAATGATTGGCTGCGAGCCTTAATGGCACACTGTGCCTTGCTGCTGTTCTTCTAGAGACTAGAATCCAGTCATTCAATAGACTAACGTGACAGAGAGTCCTTAACCAATAACAAATAGGGAGAAGTTGATCAAATAGCCATATCCTTTTCCCCTTAGTCCAAGTTAACTCAAGGCTGGCTCTTAGAGCTCTCCCAGAATTTCTCAATGGGACCGAGCCCAGTAGACCAGTCCTAACCAGCTTGGTCTACATCTTTCCCTCCCTTGTCTCAGTCCCCAACTTGTCTGAGTTTTCTATAAACACCACCCGCTTATAATACTTGGCACTAAGTGGCTTATTACAGGGCCTGATTTCACAGCCCTAGCAAAGTCACTCTCGGTAACCCTATTCAAGTGTGGAAAGGGCCGACATCACAGCGTGGCCATCTTTCTCAAGTCTGACTTTGTGTTCACACTAACCAAGAAGTCTAGGCAGGTCACCAACCGAGCAATTTCGCTTTGACCTTCGGTTCCCTTTCTCTTCTGAATCTCTAAACCTGAAGTATTTACACCCATCTTTAAATTTGTCGACACAAATTGGAGACCAGATGTGTGGTCGCTTTTTTCTGTTTATAAACTGAAAAGCGTGAAGAAGTTAGCGGTTGCACAGGCATTTTCTGGAACCCTGGGTTTAGACCCTCAGCTGCGGTGTGGGTAGCCACGTGTTCTGGTCCTTCAGGACCTGGGCTCTCCGCACTGAGTCCGCCAGTGTGCTTTCAGGACTCATCAATTGACAATAGAAACCTCACATTGTTCTTTGCAGCTGCCTAACTATGCTTTCAATGAAACAATCTCACCTCATCTTACTGGCCTGGCCACTCTTTCCTCAGGAAGTCACAAAGAGGGGGGGAAAATCCACTGGTTTCCCTAAATCAATCTCAGAAAGATGATCATAATTTCTTTCTAAATATTAACATTTTAGGATATTTCCACTGGAGCTATCGTGAGTTTACTTATTGCCCCAGTCAGAGAAAGTCATGTGGTTTATAAATATATCTGGCAACTTAGAAGGAGAAAAGCATTAAATTGCATTTTATTATTCTAATTGCCTAGGAGAAGGTCTAACAGCTTGAGACAAGCTTTAAAACAAGCTCTCTCACTCTCTTTATTTTTCCCTGGCACTTAGCACAAAATTTAAATTGCAGACTATGCATACAAATACACAATTACACTCAGACCTCCACTCATCTCCTAGAAACCCCTTTAAGACCTGCCTTCCCTGGGAAACGTACTATGTTGACAAAGGAGAAACACCAGGCTTTCTGGAATTTGGACTCACACTGATGAGGAGCTGGGGAAATAGGCAGGAGGTCATGACTGAGGACCACATTTAAGGGAGAAAAGTAAAATACTCTATCAGATGTTATATGTAATAAAAGAGACAGAAGGTAGCTGGGTGGTGGAAGAGAAAATGCATGACCCTGTAAATCAAAGAATATAGACTTCAAAATCCAGAAACAAGCAGACTGTGGCAGCAAGAATACAGTTCTGAGGCTAGGAAAATGACTCAGGCGTTAAGAGCACACTGCTGTTGCAAAAGACCCAAGACTGGAGTTGATTCTCAGTGCTATGCAGCAAGCAACCTCTCAGAACTCCAACTCCAGGGCACCTGACACCCCCTTCTGACCTCCACATGTACTGCATTCACCTGCACAAACCCACACTCAGGTACACATATGCACACAATTACAATTTAAAAGAAAATTGTTTTAAGATAATGAATTATTTGAAAGTAGGGTAGCCAGGGTGCAGAGCCTATGGGCACTTCATCCTTTGGGTACTTGCCTGACCGTAAGACGATTTCCTTCAATTCATACCTTATACCCCATCATCCTAGACAAAGTGACTCAAAGTGGAAGAAAAGAAAGAACCACAGAGATATTAAAATAGCATTATGATCAAAGACTGGTATCATCCCCAGAGCTAGGAAGCTTGAGGCAGGGGGATTACCAGCTTCAGACCACCATGGCCTATGTAGCAAGTTGTAGGCTAACCTGAGTGACGCAGCAAGACAAATCTCTAAAAACAAGCCAGAGGCTGGGGAAATGACTCAGTAGATAAAAGTCTCTGATACATAAGTGTGAGGGCCTTAGTTTGAATCCTCCGAACTTATATAAGAAGTGGCAACTAGAAAGTACTCCTAGAAAATGCTGCGGCGGTGCATGCTTATGATCTCAGCACTTGGGGACCCCTGAGCCTTGCCAGGCATCCAGTCAGGCTGAAGAGGAAATCTGCATGTTAGTGGAAGACCATTTCTCAAAACATAAGGTAGATAGCAACTGAAGAAGATGCCCTGACATCAACTGGTAGCCTCCACGCAGACGTGCAAACTCAGAAACATACACATCATGTGCACATACAAGCTGAGACCACATAAATAATAATCAGAAAAAGAAGACCCTTGATAGCAATTTACCCAGGTTTTATTTGCGTTGGGCAATGGGGAGCATGCCAATGTCCTGGAACTCCTATTGTTGAACTAATTTTGGAGATGTACGGAGGACACCATTTTTAGCATTAAAAGATATAAAAACAAATGTTATCCTTTCAAGTGAAGCTAATTAGTTGAATATCTAAAGATTAGCAGAAGCCTCTCGCAAGCATTGTGGTAAGATATCACTTTGAACCATCGGTAATAAAGGCAATTTTAATGAGTTTGCTCAATGCCATGTGTGGTCCTGAATTGGATCCTAGAACAGAAAATAAAAACTAGTGGAAACATATGTGAAATTCAAATAAGGTATCTAGTTTCATCCCTAATACCCCACCAGCGTTGATTTCTTATGAAGTTGCATATGAAGTTAGGACTGGGGAAGTGTACAGGAAGATCCATGGGAAATTCGTCCTATGTTTGGAATTTGTCTGTGGAGAGAAAAATCATTCCAAATGGATTTAAAAAAAAAAAAAAGAATGGATCCCGTGTAAGCAGAGGTCTTGTGAGAAGAATGTCTAAACCACAAACATTCATTTGAATAAAATGCTTGTCACTGAGCACACAGCTCTTCTGCATTCAACAAGGAAAGTACACATAGTTTACAGATGACAGAGGAAGCATCAGACAAGCTTCACAATGGATAGGGAAGGCTAACCTAGTATTCCCAGGGAGTAGTAGCTCGCTCAGCACCTCAAAGTCTGGGAAGGGAGTCCATAGCAAGGACTGGGGAAAAGACAGAGAAACTCTAAGCTCTTAAACGGATAAAGAAGAGCAACAGGGACACAGTTGTGGGAACAATGCCAACCTCTGACAGCAGAGCATGCAAGCTGAAGAGAGAGTAAAGGGTTAAAAGGTATTTTGAAAAGCCAGCTCTAGGCAAATCAGCAGGGCCTGATGATACTCTTCTAAGAGCGCTTAAGGAATTGGCAGGTGTTATTACATAGCTGCTAGTGATAATTTTTGAGAACTCAAGAGGATAAAGAAAGTCCCTGTAGACTGGGGAGGGAAAGGGGTAAATGAAGTGCTCATCTTTTTAAAAAGGAAGAAAGGACAATCCTGGTAATTATAGACCTGTCAGCTTCACTTCAGTATCAGGGAAAATATAGAACTTAACATCAATCAATTAGCAGCAACTTCAAAAGCACAAAGTATTGGGTGGTAACCAACATGACTTTTCAAAAAGAGAATCATGGCAGGCCAATTAATTTCCTTCTGTGATCAAGTGGCCTCATAAGCAAGGAGGGAGCAACAGCTCTAATCTCTTGGTCCTCAGTGGGGCTGAAAGGTTGACTAAATATGGAAACAGCTCCTCTGGGCAGCCACACATCCCCAGCTTTTCATGTGGCCGATACAAGGGTGTAAATCTAGCTGAGAAGTCTGGTAGACCAGATGGCCTCAAGAGTCATATCCACTCTGGACAGTCACTTAAAGAGCTAATATAATTTCTATAAGCACTTCAGACTCATTTGGTTTTTTTTTCCAGATCCCAAATTAAAAGTCTAGGAAGAATATAATATCCATATCTTCACTAGGAAAAAACTTTTAAGAGACTGGAACTAGGGGAGAGGGTCCATGAGTAAAGTACAAGCCTAAGGACCTGAATTCATATCCCAGCACCCATGTTCCCGGTGGGTGTGGTGGCACACATCTGTGAGCCCAACACCGGGGATCAGGAGGAGATGGCAAATTCCTGGAACTCACAGGTAGCTTAGTCAAAACAAGCTCCAAATCCAGGAAGAGACCCTGTTTCAGAACAGTTAACTGAGGAAGAAAACAATGCCTAATGTCAACCCCTGGCCCCACACGTATGCATACCCACATGTGTGTACACAAACACGTGTGCACACATATACAATAGAAAGTGTAGTGGTGAGTTCCTGAATCTGTCCTTTTGCACACGTACAAGTAAATATGAATTTAGCCTATCGTGTATCATTTCACATTTATCAAGAGTTCAGAATGAACTTTTAAATATATAGAGACAAATAAGTAGAAATTTAGTAAGTCTGAACTCATTTTTAGATATTTCTCATAGTCTTTAAATTTTGTTTCTCCAAACCCATGTACAAATGTCTAAAATTTCCATCCCATAAAATCCCAGACTTTCTATGGATTTAAGCAGTTCTTAGACCTTCCTAATCAGGTATATTAGTCCAGGTGCTATGTTTGCTATGGGCTGCAAGAGTTCAAAATACCCCCTTTATCTGGCTGATCCATCGCGTTATCTGAAACTAAAGTAAAATCCAGAAAATTTCCATGTGACCTGTAGAGGAAGAGAAGTGACTCAGAGCTCATTAGGATTGCTGCCAGGGTGTAGAGCTTCATACACAGCCCTTGGAAGAAGACGTTCTATACCCACAGGAAGCTTCAAAGCCAACAAGCAATTCTGAATTCTCCTGGCATCCCCAGGTACGGGGAGGAAATGCCTGGAATACAATTTTGCTTCTCTCAAAGAATGTTTTTCTCATTCTTTTGAACAATGAAGAACAAGGTGGAGATATAAGAACAAGGAGATGATGATGTAATGAGCGAATATGCATTAGGCAGTGGCAGCTGGTTTTCAGCTGGGACCTCCGTGTCCAGCAATGGACAAGCAGATCCAAATCCATCACATACTAGATCCAAGGTCTAACCCTCAGCAATTGGTCTGCTTTCAAAAAAGCCAAGAGGGAGAAAATAAATGAATTGAGCAAAAATAACAGGGAGCTTGGGGGTATTTTCTTCACTGAAGCAAATCCTTAAAAATCAACCCTGACCCAGTATGTCCACACCTCCTTTTAACTCAGTCTACATTAAGTATTTAGCTGAAAGATTTTTTTTTTTCCCACATAGCTTCCAATAGTTCCTCTAACTATATAGACAAGAAGATTTAGGGTTTTGGAGACTTCCCTGTACACACATTTGTGTCCAACGTGCGAAAGTACAAAGAGAGACAGACACAGAGAGTCACCCACACACCCTTGTGCTTGCCCATGCATACCAAACTTCCTCTTCTCCAAACCTCATTTACAGAGGGAACAGCAACACTCTTAGCTTGGGAAAACTGAGAGCACCTAACAGTATTTCATACACACATCGACAATTACAGCTACATGCTGTAAATACAAATTTCACCCTTGTTTGGCGAGAAGTCTCATCGCCTCCCCTGAAGCTGCATTTGTGAGTTTCTTGGTCCAAGTGTTCACCCTGTCTCTGCGGAATACTTCTGTTGCTGGCAACAATGGTGGTCCATTTCTTGTTCATCTTCTCAACTCTGAAGCGTGTGGGTGAGACGTGCTTCACACAGTCTGCATCTGTCTTTCTGGTTCTGAGCTGGGCTGTACCTTACCTCTGCTACACTGCCCTTCTCACTTAAGCTTTCTTTCCTTAGGGTCTCAGCTCAGTTTCATTAAAACTCCATCTCTCCAGTGACTCCAGCTGACCCATTAAAATCACTCTGTCTTGGGTGGCCATGAGTCCTCCACAGTCTAACATCTAACCCAGCAGTGAATTTTGCCAGCTCTGTTTTCAAAATATATCTAGAATTCATCAACTTCTAACTTCCGTTACTACACCCTTGTCCCACATCCCCCTCTCTCCCTCGTTGCCTGGACCCCTCCAATAGTCTCCGTGTTGTCTCTCCTCTTTGCTTTCTTTTTTTTTAATTGGGTATTTATTTCATTTACATTTCCAATACTATCCCAAAAGTCCCCCATACCCTCCCCCACCCACTCCCCTACCCACCCACTCCCACTCCTTGTCCCTGGCGTTCCCCTGTACTGAGGCATATAAAGTTTGCACGACCAATGAGCCTCTCTTTCCACCGATGGCTGACTTAGGCCATCTTCTGATTCATATGCAGCTAGAGACACAAGCTCCTTGGCGGGGGGGGGGGGTAATTGGTTAGTTCATATTGTTGTTCCACCTATAGGATTGCAGATCCCTTCAGCTCCTTGGGTACTTTTCTCTAGCTCCTCCACTGGGGGCCCTGTGATACATCCAAAAGCTGACTGTGAGCATCCACTTCTGTGTTTGCCAGGCCCCGGCATAGTCTCACAAGAGACAGCCATATCTGGGTCCTTTCAGCAAAATCTTGTTAGTGTATGCAATGGTGTCAGCGTTTGGAAGCTGATTATGGGATGGATCCCCGAATATGGCAGTCTCTAGATGGTCCATCCTTTTGTCTCAGCTCCAAACTTTATCTCTGTAACTCCTTCCATGTGTGTTTTGTTCCCAATTCTAAGAAGGGGCAAAGTGTCCACACTTTGGTCTTCATTCTTCTTCAGTTTCATGCGTTTAGCAAATTGTATCTTATATCTTGGGTATTCTAAGTTTCTGGGCTAATATCCACTTATCAGTGAGTACATATTGTGCGAGTTCTTTTGTGATTGGGTTACCTCACTCAGGATGATGCCCTCCAGGTCCATCCATTTGCCTAGGAATTTCATAAATTCATTCTTTTTAATAGCTGAGTAGTACTCCATTGTGTAAATGTACCACATTTTCTGTATCCATTCCTCTGTTGAGGGGCATCTGGGTTCTTTCCAGCTTCTGGCTATTATAAATAAGGCTGCTATGAACATAGTGGAGCTTGTGTCCTTCTTACCGGTTGGGACATCTTCTGGATATATGCCCAGGAGAGGTATTGCAGGATCCTCCAGTAGTACTCTGTCCAATTTTTTGAGGAACCACCAGACTGATTTCCAGAGTGGTTGTACAACCTTGCAATCCCACCAACAATGGAGGAATGTTCCTCTTTCTCCACATCCTTGCCAGCATCTGCTGTCTCCTGAATTTTTGATCTTAGCCATTCTGACTAGTGTGAGGTGGAATCTCAGGGATGTTTTGATTTGCATTTCCCAGATGATTAAGGATGCTGAACATTTCTTTAGGTGCTTCTCAGCCATTCTTTGCTTTCTTACGGTTGACTTTCAGTAGAACAGGCCATGCGTCCTTCGTAAACTCTACAAAAGATCGTGTCATTCCCCTTCACAGTACTTTCTAGTGGACTGTCACCTCTTGAATGAAGCTGGGGACGTCATGGTGGCCTCCTCCCCCTACAGAACCTGGTGTCCTTTTTCTCACCTCCTCTGGCACTGCTTTTCTGCCTTTATATAGTCTCTGCTTCAAAACACGCACAATGGCTGGAGCTTCTACAGGGATCTCAGATCCCACCAGGCAGGTTTACACCTTGTCTATAGACCTGCTGTTCTCTGTCTCTGGAACATTCCAGCTACTTGGGTCTATTGTTCTCATCTCTTGCCTCCTTTCCGTGTGGACTCAACCCACCTTCTTGATAAACTTTTTCATAAGAACTTTTTTTCTGAAACAATCTCATCCCCCTGTCTGCTTTACTCTGCTCTGTGGTACTTTTGCTTACAAAGCACTCTACTGTTCTCTAGTGTCTTTCCTGGGTCTGTCTGTCTCTTGCACACACCCACATGTCATGCATGTGTGTGTGAACGTAGAATACACATGTACGTATGTCTATATACATGTAGAGGCCACATGAAATGTCTTCCACTATTCCGTTGTCTCTTGGGACAGGGTCTTCACTGAATTCAGAGCTCACTGATCTAAGCAGTGGTGACCGGGTAACCTGCCTATTCCCACCTGTCCCTGCCATCTCCCCACCAACCAGTGCTATCACCACAGACCCTCATGACAACACCTGATTTTTACCTGGATCCAGAGATTTGCCGTTGGGCCTTTATGCTGATACAGCAGTCACTTTACTTAGTTATCTTCACCTACCTCATAACTCTATAAATATAGCCCAACTATCAAGTTGCATGCTTATCAATGGCAGGATTTTTTATCATTTACAAATTATTAAAATTTAATAAAGCGATGGAAATGTTCACTTTTTTAATGCCTTAAGTAGAGTCCAAGAGACTGAAAAAACAGTATAGCTATTGTCATTGCTCTTGGTTCTGAGAGGAACCTGAGGGTAGCACCCTATTGTGGAATGCATCACGTGGTACATGGGAGATGCTAGTGAGGGTTATCACCTCTTTTCCCTCCTCTAAGCCAGTCTTTTCTCCCTACAAAGTCACAGACAGCCTGAAAATCATTACGGACACCAAGCTGTGGCTTGGAATGACACTACAGAGCTGAAGCCCAGTGCTTTGTGACCCTAGCCAGGACTGAATTTGGACCAACCAGGGTCGCCCTGATCTCCATGACAGACGTATAACTAGAAGCTCATGCATGACAGTTTGTATTAAGTTCCCAGACACCAGCCAATATGACTGCCCTCCTTTACATAAAGACACGCATCTGAGCATAGGAAGACAGCCCACCACTGCCCTAGGCTAGGCTGCATGTTATTGCTACCTACTGCTTTGCCCATCAGCCCTTATCCAGTGTACCCAATACAAAAATGGTTTTCAAGGTCCTAGTGCTGACCATACCACATACTTTGAACACAGGACTTGGAAGAATTGAGCTGGGGCTGGCCTGGAAGACTCCTGAAGACTGACTGGCATAGTACTGGGAGGTGCTATGTAAGAGTTTCTAAGGCCAGCCTTTCATTCCTTTTACTCAAATACATAGCCATAAATCTCTAATTTATGCCCTGAAGAAACAGGCATAGTCACTCCTCTGTGAGAGTTTGTAATGCAAGTAGAATGTAAGATACACAGAAATAATTGCAGGCAAAAATAAGAAACACCACATCAAGTTGCCAGGTAGGTCTGTGGTCCTGATTCAAAGGCAGTTTAGATAAACCCAACAAGGAGAGAGGACTGTAAACTGAGCCTTGAAGGATGAATGGAAAGATGGAAGCTAAGGTCCACCACCCAGCCCACCTCTTTACCCTCCTCCCTTTCCCGTGTCATTGCCATAACGAATAAGGATAAGAAAACATAGAAGCACCAATGTGCTTCAATTTTTTTCAATGCAACTTCAATTTTCCTGGAAAAATAACTCAGGATCTGTCTCCCAACAAGCCTAGAACAGAGGGGGCACCCGGGGTTCAAAGATTCAGAAGCCTTTTTGAAAGACTGTACTGGCAGTGAGGGAGGGAGGGAGAGACAGAGGGGAGGGGAGAGAGAGAACACACACACATATACACCATCTACCACACCACATCTTTCTTGAAGAGAGACAGTAGGTGCCCAACTGTGAGTACAGTCTTCTGCCTTCCACACTCCAGCTTCCAGAAGCCTCAGAACCCAGCAATTTCGGTGTTCTGTTACCTGGGTCCTTGTCATAACTAAATTCAGCCCAAGAACCATTGACCCAAAACTCACTTCCTCCCAGGTCAAGCTCGTCATCTTTCTATGTATAGGTAAACACGAATACACAGCATTCACCATGTCTCTCTAGATCATTTATATGTGTGATTTTCCCCCCTCTGCATTGGGGATGCAGGGTGATGAGATGGCTCAGTGAGTAAAGGGGTTTGCCACTACTCTTGATGGCCTGAGTTGGATCCCTAGGACTCAGATGGTGGGTGGAGAAAACCAATTCCCCAAAGTTGCCCTCTGGCCTCCCCATACAGACCACAGTAGGCACATACCCACCCAACTCACTCAAATAAATAAATAAATGTCATTTTCAAATGTTTAAAAGAACCATCTTTTCTTCTTCAGATTCCTTCATGCAGAGTAGTAACAGGGAGTGAGCGGGTGCTCGGGGAATGTAGTGAAATGTTTAGAAATCTCTGTGTGGATAAAAGCATCAAAGCCAACGCGTGGCTGTGTCCTCTGTGGCCTTCTAACCCTCTTCTGTGTATCCTATCTGTGCTGCAGAACAAGAAGCAAGCCCAGACGTTAGTATTCACGGACAACCAGATGGACTTCCGGGTCAATAAGCAATACCATCTCAGGCAACTCCAGCAACTGAAGAAGAAGCTGCTGACCCTCCAGCAGGAACTGGAGTTCCGTACCCAGGAGCTCCAGGCTTCCTACTGCTCTCTCCTGCAGTACCAGTCGATCCTGGAGAAGCAGACTTCCGACCTTCTTGTTCTTCACCGTCACTGCAAACTTAAGGAAGATGAGGTATCATGAGGTTAACCCTTGATATGTCCCGGGTTGCCCATGTACCTCCAGTGCTCGGACGCTGCCTGACATATAGCAAGCACTGCATTTCAAAGGGAGGGCTCTGCACCACCTTGAATAGGCCTAAGAGTCTTCCCTCTTTAGTTCATGACCGGTCCGAAGGTTAACAAAGGGAAACGGAATGGACTGGCAGGACTCTGTGGAGATAAGCAGTGTTAATGTATATGAGGTGTGGGGGTAGGGTATGGGGTTTGTGTACACACGTGTGGCATGAGAGGCCATCCTCTCTATATTGTTATGGCCGTTAAAATACAAGAGACTCCAGGTCTCTCAGAGGGGGAAAAAAAAAGCAAAAGGCCCATTAAATCAAATATTTTTAGGAAAGTCAGCTGCACAGATGGTAAGGCGCCCAGCCCCTGGTCCAGTGCTGGTTCTAAGTAGTTACTGAGCGCCATTTTGTTTCTTCAGGCTGGAGAAAGCCTTAGAGACTTAGCAGGTTCCAGACATTCACTTATATTGACGCTCTAGGGCAATGGTTTTTGGTTTGTTTTGGTTTGGTTTTGTTCTTTTTTTTAAACAAAGAACAGCATGCCTATGAAATCCCAAGTAAATTCCAAGGACCCACAGAACCGAGATGGATTTAGCAGGAGGGACGCAGAAAGCCTTAGCACTGTGGTTCTACATAATGGGGCAGGCAGGACTCATGGGTGTGCCTTCCCCTGACAGCTGCTTCTTTCTGGCTGAACAAAATCTCTGAGGAGTATTTTAGACAGTGTTTTTGCTAAAAGACTAACTCCGGGGACTTTAAAGGGGGCCTTAGAGGGAGTATAGAAAATTCTGTAAAGGGCACATTGTAGCCTAGAAGGAATTAGCTGGAAATAACTGGGAAGGGAAGGAAGAAAGGTGATTCCAAAGAAATGCCATTTGGGGAAAGTCTGGGAGCATCAACTGTGGTTTAATAAAGCTCTTAAGTGTTCAGACTGGCTGTTCTCTGCACCCTAAGCCAGAGCCCAGCTTGTATAAAGGAACCCCCAAGTTAGCTGGGGGGTGCTACTTAGCAACAAAGACCACAAAGAGCTATTACCGATAGTCAGAGATGGGTGACCTGCTGCCGTTATGACAACTGCACATATCACCACAGTCCTAAAGTCTGGCTTCTAACTCTGTCACCACATCCACCCAAGACATCCATTCCCTCAGTCACCGGAGGCAGCTGCCAGAGCTCTAGCAATCCCACACTTATTCCAAATAACCCAAGTGAAAGGGGAGATGGGAAGAAAGTGCACGCTATTCTTTTAAGGACACTTGCCAAAAGTTACACACACACACACACACACACACACACACACATACATACACACACACATGCACGCATATACATACACACATGCACATGCACTCCACATGACCCCAGCTAGTTCCCAGAGAGCCAAGAAATGTCATTTTTAAGAAGACATGTTGCTGCCCCCAGTCTAAATCAAATGAACGCTCACCTGCTAGGAAAGAGGATAGGATTTGGCACAGTGGTCACTGCCAGACCTCAATTGGAGGAGAAAGCACTGCAAAATTTATTCTAAACATTCTGCCAACCTCTCTTGACACCATTAACACAGAGACACCACACCTCTGTCCAAGGCTGGGTTCTGCCAACATCAAGACCCTAAGATGAGCATATGAGCAGTCATGTGATTCTAAGAGGCATGAGGGGGTGCCATCAAGAAGGGCAAATCCCAAATGGAATGGGTTACTTGCTCTAGGCAAATGGGGGGTTCAAGCCCTGGAGATCTCTGGATGATATTCTAGGACATTCCTCAGTGAACTCTCCAACCCAATACCACTACTGGCAATCACTCCTGGGGGCACTCACTCGCCAGCATGTCTCATCTTCTCTGCCTTTCCCCTCTGGTTGAAAGAGCAAACAGACAAACGTTCTTATAATTGGAATGGGCTGTGTACAAAGAAATAGCGAATTCTCAGAGTTTGCTGTCTACAGGGATCCTCAGACCAATGTAAATAGACACCAACAGAGCTGGTCCTATATACACACTGCATACAGATGCATGTGTGTGTGCATGCACGCACATGAATATGTTTAAAAATAGTGCTACGGAAATGTAAGTAGGACCAATTCTTCCTGCTACAATACATGACTATCAAATACCCCTCTCCTTTTGCCCTAAGAGATACTTTAAACCAAATGATCCTTTCTTGAGAGGAATCTCAGATGTGAAGCAATCTGTTTAGCCAGCTTAATTAATGGGCCAATTTCTGTCGAGAGTTGGACAGTTTGGAGCAACGTGAAGCCTTCCACAGTGATGCACCCCTTGACTCTTTGAACGCATATAACTTGACATGCAATTTAGCACGCTCAACCACATACAATCATTTGCTAACTTAAAATCTAGTCTCCTCAACATTCTGAGAGAGGTGAGGCTGTGTCTCCTAGACCTACCTCACCCGATGTGATGCTCTTGTGAACATCCTAGAGATTCATGTCAGTGGATGACAGATTAGAAAAAAGAAATCATTTGCATAAGAATCACACAAATCTCAGAGGAACTTCAGCTCATAGCCCGTCTCTATCTCTTGGGAATTTGCCGACATGAAACTGTGTTCTTGTGGGGACTCTATGCTTTCCAAATGAGACCCCTAAAGAGTGCTCAGGAAAGAAAGGACATAGGTATTCCACGGTCTTTCAATAAAGGGCATGGCTCAAACCCACTCCTGTTCATCATCAGGTGTTTGTTCAGAGAGAACAGGAGAAGATACTAAATAGGACATCCTGTTTAGTATTTCGATTGTTCACAGTCTGACACTGAACTGGGGCCCTTAGACCTGCACCATACTTAAATGCTGTTCATTTAGGCTTCTAGTTCAGACGTGCTCACTACACGCCTTCATGGTCTTATCTGTGCTGGCTGTTTGCATGGCTGCAGTGTGCTTCCCCCTCCTGTACTAACAGGTCATTCTCTACGAGGAGGAGATGGGAAATCATAGTAAGAGCACGGGGGAGAAACTCCATCTGGCGCAAGAGCAGCTTGCCTTGGCGGGGGACAAGATCCTCTCCCTAGAAAGGAGCCTAAACCTCTACAGGGACAAGTACCAGACTTCCCTGAGCAACATAGAGTTACTGGAGTGCCAAGTGAAGATGCTGGAGGGGGAACTCAGCGGACTCATTGGTCAGGTAGGACCTAAGCCACATCCCTTAGCCAGGCGCTCTAGCAGGTAGACATTTCTTGGGTGGTTCCCTCTATAGGTCCTAGCCTCTTCCACCCAAGACTTGAACCTCCCACCAAAGGAGTTCCTCCCACCATTCAATTTGGAAGCGTTTAGGGTTTTACCAGTTTCCAGCTTTTCTCTCACTTTTAAGATTACTCCTAACCAGGCATCTGGGGGTCGGGGGGAGAGGGAACAGGACTCAGTTGATTAGGGTTTTTGCCTAGCATCCACAAAACCCTGGGTTCAATCGCTAGCACCATACAAAGAGTTCAAGGCAGCTTCATAAGACCCATCCCATCTCAGAAACAGGGGAGGGTAAGAGAGAGGAAAGAGAGAGCCACGATTCTGGGGACTGCTACATCAAAGGATGTGCGCATTTTGAGTGAACATAAATACCACATAAACCAAAATGGTTCTACCGTTCAATAATTTTACCAGGAATAATTAAAAGTTTTTATATTTTTTTTCCTGATCCTTCTAAGTTGTGTTAAACCAAAGGGTAGGGGGCAAGAAGCTGTCTCTCAATGCAATCCTCACTCTCTTTAATCCTGATAGAAGTCAGCTGGGTTCTCGAGGAAAAGGCCCAGGTAGATTTGCATGCAAGTGTTTGTAGACAGAGATCTTGGCATTCACTTGCAGGAGAAAGCGGAGCACAGCTAGGTTACACAAAGAGGAAAGAGGCCCTGCAGTCTCCCGAAGGCCTCCACCCACTCCAGAGAGAGACAGGGAGCTGCAGAAAGACCCAGAGCTGGAGTTGGGGGGAAAGCCACCTGGCCATCTGCGTGTTATCAACTACTGAGTGCGGGCTGCCCCTCTGTGACTCTGGCAAAGCAGTCAGGAAAGGCCCTGACGTGGACTGCAGCTAACAGCAGCCCTTGCAACAGCTAGACAAGAATCCCTAGGTAGCTTTTCACTACCAAAGGGATCTTCCACTGAATTAGTAGTTTTAATCCTTTTGTATTGACTTACGGGAGTGTCTTAATATCTATAATAAACTTTCTTTGCTATGTTGCAAGTATTCCCCACCGCCCATAGCATGTCACTTGGCTTTATCAATGACGTTTTTATCATGTGCAAGCTTTAAGCATCCATGGAGTCGAACTCTCACACCCCTATAGATTCCGGGCTTTACAGCTCATTTTGGAAGAAAAAAGAAAAAAAAAAGAAAAGAAAAAAAAAAAGCCTGGGAAGGCCTCCTTGACACCCAAAATCATAAAAAGGTTTTTTTGGTTTTTGGGTTTTTAAAATTAGTTTTGTAAGTTTTCAATTTTATGTCTCTAGTTTTCAGTCCAAATGTGCATAGGAAATGAGATGTGGCTTTAATTTTACACTTATGTATGTGACCCTCCTGGGGCCCCCGAATCATTCGCTGACCATCCCAACCCTCCCCCACTAATTGAAGCGTCCATTTGCAGGAGCCAAGGTGAGGTACACAAGGTTCAGGATCCTTCCTTATCTGTCTTCCTCCTACTGGAGGCAGAATTCCTCAGGCACTGTGACTGACAGCCTGTTGACAGTACCATGTAGCCCTTCCTCCTTCACTGGGCACTTCAAACTTTTCTCAAGCATTCTTAGACTTCTCGATGAAATTCACTCGTACGTTGTCTAACGCTCACATCATATATTACTGTGGGAGATTAGCAAGCCCTGGGGAGCATGAAGTGTTATAATTTTATTCATTTGTTTTCATTGAAGGCTTTTCACTTTCCTTTATAGGCCTGGTTTTATAAATAGGAGTTCTTTTTTGCTTTGAGATACTCGCTATGCAGTCCCGGCTAGCCTGGAACTTTCTATCTATAACAGGATGGTCTTGAACTCACAGAGATCTTTCTAGCCTCTGAGTGCTGACTGAATATGCTACTATGTCCAGTCTGAAGAGGAACTTCTATACATTTAATCTTAAGAATTATAGGGACTAAAGAGGTGGGTCAGCAGTTAAGACTACTAACACTAACTGCTCTTGCAGAGGACCCAGGTTCTGTTCCCACCATCTGCACTGTCTGTAACTCCATTTCTGGGGATCTAATGTCCTCTTCTGTCCTCACCAGGAACTGCACACAAAGGTACACAGATACACATGCGGGCTAAAAACACATACATACTTAAAAAAAAAAAAAAAGAATGATTCCTGGTGTACAGAATTTATCTCTTACCAGACACTTTACTGACCTTGCTTGCTAGATTTGCAACTGAACATCATGGATTTTTTTTTTTCTAAACTTCACTTTTATCTTCAAATTTTTCTCAAGCCGGGTATGGTGGCACACTCCTTTAATCCAGCACTTTAGAGGAAGAGGCAGGCGTATCTCCTCTGTGAGTTGGAAGCCAGTCTGGTCTACATAGTGAGTTCTGGGACAGCCAGGGCTATGTAGTGAGACTGTCTCAGAGAGAGAGAGAAGGGAGGCGGGGCTTACTAGCTTCCAGTTAGTCTCCTTAGACTGAGCTGCCTTTCAGAGCATCCTCCTTCCTAGATCTCACCACTAAGCACAAACCCATTCTCTTGCTAATAAGCTTTTCTCAAGTCAAAGGTATGAGTGTTTATGTCACCACCAGACGTGTATAATCCCAACACTTGAGAGGCTGAGACAGAGGGATCGTAAATTCAAGGCCAGCCAGGGATACAAAGGAAATTCAAAGCCAGCTTTGGCTAGACTTGTCCTTTAACAAAATGGATAATATATCCTCGTATTAACAAATTTCCATATATAGAATAATCCTGTGTTTGTGGAATAAATTCTACTTGATTATGATGTCACATTTAAAACATTTTTTAATTAAATTTAAGAAGCAAGATTAGTTTGACAGTTTAAATTTCTATCTATCAATATAACTATCTATCTGTCTACATTTATTTTTTGCTGGGAATTAAACCCAGGGCTACAACCTCGGCCCCTTTCACTCTCGTCTCTGACATATGTGATCCTAAGATGAGTGAGTAGCTTTCTGCCTCTTTCTAAGGCTTTGGAACAGTTCACATCTCATAGGAAACGGCTGTTTCTTTAAGATGACAAATAACTCCAGTGTTTTCTCATCCTTGTGCCTAGTTGGGTCTCTACCCAACCCACATTCTCAGACTTGCCTTTTTCCTATAATAATTTCTTCTTAATTCTTTCAAAAATAGTTGTGAGTGGCAAGCTTTTGCAATACTTTCCTGTCTGTCCAAAGATCGTTTGGAAATAATCTCGAATGCTAGTCAGCTGGGTGTACAAACTGACGAATCATCTTCCCTGGGGTCTCTGAAAGCCTTGCTGCACTGATTTGTGCTGCTCAAGGACCAAAGCCCAGCAGGTGATGTCAATCTCTAGCCTGTGTTTCAGAGGTCATAGGTCATCTCTTTTCCCTGGTCCCTGGGGGGGGGTGGGGGGCGGAGGGGGGGGGAGCAGGACAGACTAAAGATGTTTTCATTTAGTCTTTATCACACCTCTCAAGCTTAACAGACTTTTCAACCAAAGATCTATACTCAAGAATTTTTCTTTCATGACTTAACTCAATTTCCATTTTTATTCTATAGTATGGAGATGATATTAGAAGGTATAGGTATTTTCTTGCTGTGTCTTCAGTTTTCCATTATGTGTTCCATCCCTTCGCCTCCCGTATGCTAAATTATTTACATGAGCATCATGTGTGATCAATTCTGGGTTTCTGGCTGACCTTTCTCCAGCTTGCTCAGGGGCAGCTTTCACGCCCAGTGAACACGAACTTACTTCTAACTTAGCCTGAAATTAGAGTGCTTTGGGAGTTAGGGAGACAAGTTTAATGGAGACAAGACCTGCCATCCAGACTAGAACCCTGAGCTATTCTAACTATGTGCCTCAGTTTCCCCACGGGCTGATGACAAGATGAATAGTGCACTTCATGCATGATTTCAGCTATCTAAGGAAATTTTTTTAGATAGAGTGGAGCTGAGGAGGTGGCTTACTTAGGAAAGCACCTGCCTGGCAAACACAAGGACCTGAGTTCAATCCCCCAGATAAAAAGGTCAAGCCCCACGTAAAAAGGCTGAGTGTTGCGGTGCTTGCTTTCAATCCTAGCATGGGGGAATCAGCAGCAGGACAATCCCTGCGAATTGCTTACTGACCAGCCACTCTAACCAATGAGACCCTGTCTTAAAGGAGGAGGGACACATTCCTAAAGATGACCCCTGAAGTCTTCCTCTGGCCACCCCCCACACACACACACCACACACACACACACACACCACACACACCACACACACACACACACACACACACACACACACACACACACTAAAAAACATCCTGGCAAACAGTCACTGATGAGCGTGTCCAGTGTGCTAGCCTCCTCGAAGGACAGTTCTATAATATCTATTTCAGTTTGGGCCATAGACTACAATCCCAATTCTAGGCGTTTAGTCTATACACTTGCCAAAAGGTACTCAAAGACTGATGTGCCAAAGTGTTCGGTTCAGCTTTGTTTTAGAAAAGAACTACAAATATCCCATGTGACCACCAACAAGAAACTGACTAAATGCATTTTCAAACAATTGAAAGACAGCAGAGAATGGACACACATGTACCATGAGTAAATCTCTAAGGCATCTTAAGTTTCAAAATCTATTGTTATGTCTTACAAATCCAACACAATGCATTTCCCTATAGATCCATTTACAATGTGATAAAATTTCTAGAAGGATGTGCACATTTTGTCCTCTCTGAAAACTCGAGAGGGTACAGGGCTCGATGTAGGTGTCGAAGAGAAATACACACTTGCCGACAAGGTCTTGGGATAGAGAGAAAACAGACACAGATGTTTATTTAATTTGAAAGTAATTTAAGAATAAGATAGACTGGAATAGAGAGATGGCTCAGTGGTTAAGAGCATTGACTGCTCTTCCAGAGATCCTTAGTTCAATTCCCATCTGTAATGGAATCTGATGCCCTCCTCTGGTGTGTCTGAAGACAGCTACAGTGTACTCATACATAAAATAAATATTCTTTTTTTTTTTTAAATCTTAAAAAAAAAAAGAATAAGATAGACTTGGAGGAGATAGCTCAGTAAAGTACTTAACCTGCAGGCATGATGACCCAGGTTCAATTCCCAGGAGTCGAGTAAAAAAGTCAACCTTGAAATATTCTTGTAATCCAGCATTGAGGTGAGAAAGACAGGAGAATCCCTGGGGCTTGCTGGCCAGCCAGTCCAGGCAAATCAGTGAGTTGCCGGTTCAGGAGGAAACTCTGTCTCAGAAAATAAACCAGAGAATGATTGAGGAAGGCACTCAGTGTTGACTTCTGGTCTCCACACACGTGAGCATACACATGCATATATCTGCATGCATGCACACATGCACACAGAGCGAGAGCAGGGGGGAGAAGACAGCAGATCTGCAAATAAGAGTAAGGGGAAAATCCTCAACAAATTGTCACGTGGAGCACATCATTAAAACAGTGTGCAGCGACACTCATCCAGATACGCACACAGATATGCCTGGAACATCGACTCACAGCTACCAAAGACACTGGCAACACAGGGTGTCATCACAGGGGAGGGACCCGAGTCACAGAAGACACAGGTGCATGCTCTTGAGGATTGTTAGGGACTTTCATCTTGAGTCTACACTGATTCAATCTAGTTTCTTTCTCTTGGCCTCTCCTGAATTGCTCTGCTTGGCCTGATACTAACTTTGGCAACCTGTTCTACTCTTCTAGCTCCTCCTCATTCTCTGGCTCATTCTGTCTTCTCCTGTGTTTAGCTTGTTCTTGCTCTGCAACCTGTGTCTGTTCAAATGTCCTTGTAAGGCTGCCTCTTTCCTTTCTCTCCCTCTCTGAACTGCCCCTTACTTAGCCTCCCTTTCCTGTCTCTTGAGAGTTGGGCAGATCCTACTCTGTCAAATCTTTCTCTGATTCATCACTTTGTCTGCCACTCAATTAGACATCACTTTCAAGCACGGGTGCTTCCTTCTACAAACTATACCTTCATTGTTTGGGATTAAAGGTTTGCCCTAAGAGCCTGTCTGCATTCCAAACAGAGGGATTAAAGGTGTGTGCTAAGGCAGAGCCACACTAGAAACAGGTTTTTGTTTTGTTTTGTTTTTTCAGTAAATAGCACAATCTTTGGGTTCACAGTGTGATCAAATAACCTGCAAACATCGAGTAGGACTCTGAGGTTGACTTGGAAATTTCAAACAAAGCCAATTCATTCTTTTTAAATGTCCCAGGACCCTGAGAACAAAGGAGACCACCCGAAGGTTCGAATCTACACTTCTCCGTGCGTGATTCAAGAGCATCAGGAGACCCTAAAGCGACTGTCTGAAGTCTGGCAAAAGGTTTCTGAACAGGATGACCTAATCCAGGAGCTTCGGAATAAACTGGCCTGCAGCAACTCTTTGGTACAAGCCTTACTTTGGAACCCTGTCCTACCAGACTCTTCCCCCAGAGAGATGGGGGAGTCACCCCAACTCTTTAGCCAAGACTCCTCAAATGTCACATAAATTTGACCCTGCCTCTTGATCATACTCTTTGTGGCATGTGTCCCCACCGTATTCAAGTCAATATCCTAAAGAGGTGTTCATGTTCCTTGATTTCCCTTGAAGTCTTCATACTCCCACCCACTCCACAAGAAACTTCCTTAACAATCAAACACTCTTGGCCACTGGTAAATTAGGCATGCTTCCCATAGCCTCCCCGAAGCCTTCTTCCTAAACCGGCCCTCATAAAGCATAGACATCCAGAAAGGCTCCAAAAAAAGAGGCTGCTGGCAGAAGTGAGGCAAACCGCTCTGTGTGACTTAGACAACCTGATGGAGGAATAAGAGTATGATTCCCTCTCGATCCCAAGCCCACAGGAAGGGCACTGTGAATTCTACAGTTATACCACAGATGTACGCTTCGGGGAAGAGCCCACTGCACACCGGAGCGTGTGTTACTGATGGATCACCCTGACTGGCCTCCTGCGATCTCTTGCAGGTCCTGGAGCGTGAGGAGGCGTTGATAAAATTACAAGCTGAGTTTGCTTCCTACACAGCCACCCACCGGCATCCCCCTACCTCCTCAGAAGACTGTGAAGACATCACAAAGGTGGGGCTCCTTGGCCCCTCGGTGAGATTAGACTGAGGGGATTGACTGCTTCTGGGTTTCTCTGGTTGAATTTTTTTTAATTCATTTATTTATTATATGTAAGTACACTGTAGCTGTCTTCAGACACACCAGAAGAGGGCGTCAGATCTCATTACGGGTGGTTGTGAGCCACCATGTGGTTGCTGGGATTTGAACTCAGGACCTTCAGAAGAGCAGTCAGTGCTCTTAACCACTGAGCCATCTCTCTACCCCTCCCCCTCCTTTTTTTTATTTTTTATTTTGATAGTATGGTTTGTAAGTGTTCTTCTATATTTGTGTAATCTTGGCCAGCCCCGCCAAAACTACTATGGATAACATACTCCAGCCCAAAGACCGTGGCAATGTTAGGTAGACTGTAGAACTCACCCACCTTCTTATCCACTTCTAAGGTTACACCCTAGCAGGATAGTACTCCTGTTGGCTTGACAGATTCAGACTCTACAAACTTATAGAATCTGTCCAGAGATGAAAATATGGGGAAAGTTATCAATACAAGCCCATTAGTCTTTTTCTTTCTTATTCTGTAGCTTCAAAGCAGTATCAAAACTTGGTCTAAGGAAATGACTCAAGCACTTAAAAGCTCTCAAGTGGCAAAGGACCCAAGTTTGGTTCCCAGCACCTATATCAGATGGTTCATAACCTCCAGTAACTTTAGCCATAGGAGTGTAACCCCCACGGTCACTGGCACTCACACGCACTTACCCACACACAAACTCACGTGCACGCACGTAAAATATTTTTAGGAGTGCAATTGCAAGTTGATTCTAAATAATAAACAAGAAGTTAAGCCACGTAAACAAATCTCCAAAACAGACCCAGAGGTGAGTTCTTGAGTCTGTCATGCCTACACATGATGTCTATGACAGAACCAACTTAATAATATTAAGGAGAATGCATGCAAGCTTGCATGGGTCTGGATGGAGATGGAGCACACAGTTAAGAATAGAGAAGGGCCTAAGAAAGGAGACAACACACAGGCTCTCTAAGGCAACCTCTAGTGGTCAGGCAGACTCTTCAAGACTTTGCAATCCCAGCAGCTCAGATGACTGTAGCATGGATACTGAGCTTTGAGGTTCATCCTTAGAATGACGAATGTCATCCCTGTCTGTTTAAATGGTGGCGGTCACATCCGGACCTGTGACACCATCTGTTGTGTGACAAGCCTTTTTCCTGGGGAGACACAGCATACGCATCTCATCTGGGCATCTCAGTTCAAATAGGGGATACCATTGACAAAAGTGTGGAGACCACCGAGGTCCAGCTTGGTGTGCCAATGCGTTCTCTTGGGGTTACTTACCAGAATATGGGTAAGGGGTGACTTCCAGAAGTAGAAATGTCTCAAAGACACTGCTTGCCAAAGCTTCCCCCAGCATGGGTGACAGCTCACAATGGCTGGGAACCTGGAGGTCACTGCACTGCCTGGAGAGCATCCTTGCCAGGGGATTCAGTTGATCTATGCATCTTCCAGATATCTCAGCTGACTTCTGCTTCTTCCAGGCAGCTGGTCTGGCCTCAAGGTCTTTGTAGGTTGTCTTGTCTAAGAGAGACCCTCGGCTGCCTTTTTCACTTTCTCTGGCGGGGAGGGGTCTGGTGAATCTGGTCGGTTTCAGGGACTGCCATCCGGAAGTTAGTCTGAATTGTTGACCTTCCGGTCCAAGAAGCTTCCCTTCAGGGTGAAAAGTTTCAATCTCAGAGGAAAGGGCTACACAACATCCTCTCATAGATAGCCACTTTGAAATCATGCCTGCTTCTCTGAGAGAGATGGGGAGAGGGGCAGAGAGGGAGGGGGAGGGGGGAGGGGAGGGGAGGGGGAGGGGGAGGGGCAGAGGGAGAGAGAGCAGAGAGACAGTGTATTACTTTTCTCCTTACTGTGACCAAAACACCTGGCAGGGCACACCTTAAGGGAAGAAAGGTTTATTTTGACCCACACTTTGAGAATGTAGCCATGTGTCCTCTTGGCAATGAGTCTGGCCCAGGAGCGTGGGGTGGCGGGCCACATTGTATCCACAGTCAGGAGGCAGAGAGAGATGAACATTGGAGGCCAAGCATGCTTTCTCCTTTGCATTCACTCCAGAACCCCAGCCCAACATCCCCGGTGGGTCGGCCATCTTAACTGAACGTTTCTGAAAACAGTCCCATAGACATTCTCAGAGGTTTGTTGATCTTGTCAGGCTGACATAAAGTTTAGCCGTAACAACCTTCCCCCCACCATTTTGTATTTTCTATCCAAACTTACTTCCCCTTGTCCAGATGTGCTGTCAGTAGTACATCAGCTTCCCCCAGAAAACTCTCCTTCCCACAGTTGACACGGGTTGCTGTAAGTCTTTGAAGCCCCACACAGGGTCACTGGGTGACTTGCCCTGCATTTCTCTAGCTGTCACCTCTGTCTTTATGCTGCAGCTCTCCCTACTGACTTAAAAATCACCTAACAATTCCCCCAGGACCCTGGATGCCAGACAGTCCATTTCCAGCCTCAGCCCCACACTCTTCCTCCTCAGCACTGGGAAGGCCATGCCTTCTTTAGAATGAAAGGAAATACTTGAAGAAACCCTGTCCCCAGCACAATGGGGTGGACCACAGTTCTTCATCTCTTCCCACTCCTCCTCCACTGTTTCCATGGTAACCCTTCGATCCTCCTCTTTGGCCTCCATCTAGTTCCCTGTCCATGGCCTGTCAGTCCCTGTGCCAAAGCTTTCTTGTAGGTATCCCAGCATGCCTTCCTTGACCCTTGTCCAGGAAGTCCCTATATGGAGATCTCCTCCCAATGAGGTCAACCCGCCTTCCTATTTATAAAGGCAGCATACACCCTTCCCGCCACACCCTGTGCACACCACCGAGTTTGCTTTGCTCTGTAGTATCTTCCATAGCCCTCACCGACCTCTGGCTAGCTCTGTAAGTCACTCTTATCATCACTGTCTCTCACTGCTAAAGACCAGCTTCCTCAGGCAAGGATTTGTCTGTGTTCTATGTTCCACTCTCCCTGGTACCTAGGATGGTTCCTAGCTGGAAACTCCATTAGATATATTGTTGCCAAGATGGCATTCTGTGTGAGTATGGTAAGTCTTCCATTCCCTCTCAAGATGCGTTATTTTAAATGTCTGTTAGATTGAGATAAAAACACATTGGTGGTTAGTATAGTCACAAGATTAGGCAACAGTTACCACTGTCTGAGTCTAGAATATTTTCATCACCCCTGAGGAACTCCAGCCACTAGAGGTCTTTTCCCTGTGCCCTCACTGGCCTCTTGATACTCTCTTCTCTGCTGACTGTCCCCGGGTGGTTAGACAATGGACATTTTGCCTGAGAGAAAATCCTCCAAAGGTTAAAGAGATGGTTGAGTCAAAAGTGCTTGTTATGCAAGCATGGGTGTCTGACTCTGACACCAAGGACTCATACAAAAAAACCAAATATGAAGTTACATGTCTGATCTCAGAACTGAGGAAGCAGAGACAGGTCCTGGGAGCCAGTCTAGCTAAGTGGGTGAGAGCCAGTAAGAGTCGCTGTCTCAAAAATAAATTACAAACAAACAAACAAATAACGTGGAGAATGATTGAGGAAGACACCGGAAATCAACCTCTGGCTCACGTGTACACACTCACACACACACACACACACAAACACTTGCCTGCACACACATGCACACACTAAAGAAATAGAAAACATGGAAGGAAGGAAGGAAGGAAGGAAGGAAGGAAGGAAGGAAGGAAGGAAGGAAGGAAGGAAGGAAGAGAGGGAGGGAGGGAAGAAGGGAGGGAGGGAGGAAGGGAAAGAGGAGGGAAGGAGGAAGGGAAGGGAAGGGAAGGAAGGAAGGAAGGAAGGAAGGAAGGAAGGAAGGAAGGAAGGGAGGGAAGGAGGGAGGGAGGGAGGAAGGGAAAGAGGAGGGGGAAAGGAGGGAGGGAGAAGGAATGGGAGGAGGAAGGGAAGAAGGAGGGACGGAGGGAGGAATGAAGGAAGGGACGGAGGGAGGGAGGAGTTTGCCTCCTTTGTCCTCCCATCCTGCTCTGCTTCCTTCAGATCCTGAAGCACCTGCAAGAGCAGAAAGACAGCCAGTGCCTGCACGTGGAGGAGTACCAGAACCTTGTGAAGGACCTGCGCATGGAGCTGGAAGCTGTGTCAGAACAGAAGAAAAAGATCATGAAGGGTAAAAGAGGCTCAGAGGCCCGTGAGCTGCAACCGGGGAGACCCCGAGGGCGCCCAGCCTCTGAGGCCTCTGAGACAGCGTTGTCTTACCCACACTAGACATGATGAAGCTGGAGCTAGATCTACATGGGCTGCGGGAAGAGACGTCCTGCGTCATCGAGAAGAAGGACAAGGAGACTGTCTTCCTGCAGTACCGGCTGCAAGATCTGCAGCAACAGTACACAGAGTCACAGAAGCTGTCCCTGAAGAAGGACAAGGTGAGCTAGCCCTCCGTGGGTCCTGATTGGAGCAGCCAAGAGGGCAAGGGTGAAAAGCCAGTCTTGGCCAGGAGCTTCCCCTGCCTTAGGTGGCTGCTTTAGAGACCAAGGACTCCTCCAGCCAGACATCACTCACACAACTTTCCAATAACAAGTGAGAACTTGGTGTGAAGCTGGGTGGGGAGGTGTGAATGCCTGCAATCCCAGCATTTAGGAGGCTGGGGCAGGAGGATTACAAGTTCAAAGCCAGCCTAGGCTCCATAATGATCCCCTGTGTCAAAAAAAAAACAAATTAGATGCACACACGTGTGAGCGCACACACACACACATTCATAGTGATCTTTTGCATATATTAATCTGAGCATATGGAACATTAGTGGAACCATGCTGTAGCCTACATCACCATTATAAACCTGTTCCTGACAACAATATGAACTAACCAGTACCCCCAGAGCTCGTGTCTCTAGCTGCATAAGTAGCAGAAGATGCCTAGTCGGCCATCACTAGGAAGAGAGGCCCCTTGGTATTGCAAACTTTATATACCCCAGTACAGGGGAATGCCAGGGCCAAGAAGTGGGAGTGGGTGGGTAGGGGAGCAGGGCGGAGGGAGGGTATAGGGAACTTTCGGGATAGCATTTGAAATGTATATAAAGAAAATATCTAATAATAAATAAATAAATAAACAAACCTGCTCCTGGAAAAGCCGAGAACCAGTTGCCAATAACAGGAAGATTTTTGAAACCAGTACAAGCCTTAATGGTTAGCACAATCAAACCCTATACTTTCCTTGGTGCTATGAAAAAGAATAAGTCGATTTTTCATCATTAAAACCTCTTGTGTTAAAATAAGGCTGAAACCCACCAGTCAAAATAGAAGCATCCAGAAGAGTAGAGCAATAAAAAAAAAAAAAAAAAAGCAAAGAGTCTATAGGTAGATTCATTCAGCCTATTTTTTTTAAGATTTATTTATTTATTATATGTAAGTACACTGTAGCTGTCTTCAGACACAACAGAAGAGGGCACCAAATCCCATTACAGATGGCTGTGAGCCACCATGTGGTTGCTGGGAATTGAACTCAGGACCTTTGGAAGAGTGGTCGATGTTCTTCACCACTGAGCCATCTCTCCAGCCACCTCATTCAGCACTCTTGAGTGCTTACAATATGCTAAACACAGTTCTACGCCCTGACACACACACCACGAAACATGCTACCACCCTGGACTCACGGCACTCACACCACATGTTGCACACGGAGATGGGTCCCAGCGAGGAACAAAGTTAACATGTGAATCCTGAAAGAACTGCAGCGGAGACGGACAAACTCCTGAAACAGCTTGGTGGCTGTTGTACTGGGTGGTACTAGAGAACTTATCTCTGATAAGGCGACACTGGGCAGAGACTGGAACGCAGGGACAGAACTACCAGGTTGGCCCCATGGTGTCATGGCTAATACTCTGAGAGAGAGCTGAAGGCAGGTGTCTTAAGGAAGAACAGCCCAGACAGAGGGCACAGCAAGCACAAAGACCCCACCAGGTTCAGGAAGCCGAGATGGGTGTGGTTTCCTGGGTGCAAAGCCAGACAGGTAGCCTAAGTAGAACCAAATCATGAGCCTCCTGGGATGTGGCTGTAAAGACTTAGGCCTTGGCCGGGCAGTGATGGCACACACCTTTAATCCCAGTACTTGGGAGGCAGGGGCAGGCGGATTTCTGAGTTCGAGGCCAGCCTGGTCTACAGAGTGAGTTCCAGGACAGCCAGGGCTACACACAGAGAAACCCTGTCTCAAAAAAAAGAAAAGAAAGAGAGAGAGAGAGAGAGAGAGAGAGAAAGGGAAAAAAAAGACCTGGGCCTTTTTCCAAGTCAGGACGGAGCCAGCAGAGGGTTTTGAACACAGGTAGCTCTGGCTTGCGATCTGAAAGTTCCCATCTGGCTGCTTCAGTGAAAAATAGCCTGAGAGAACCCAAAATGGCATAGCAAGGAGCCCAGGCAGAATCTCCTTGGGACATCCCAGCACTGCGTGCCAGTGGTGTGCACGGAGATGCCGTATAACTTGTGACGGCACCCGTGGCTGGTACGTGGGCCTTTCCCAGCGTCTCTTCTTTGACCTCCTCAGTTGCTCCAAGACAAGGATGAGAGGCTGCACGAGCTGGAGAAGAATCTGATGCAGGTGCAGAACAGCCTCAGAGAGAAAGAGGCAGAGCTGGAGAAGCTACAGTGTACAACCAAAGAACTGGACACCAGCCTCCAAGAAGCTAGGCAAAGCACATCCAAAATAGACTGCGAGGCCCTGCGGGCCGAGATCCAGAAGCTCAAGGATAGCCTCGAGGAGGCCAGGGAGCAGCTGAAGGTGTCAGGTGAGACGCAGACTCACCACACTTCCAACCCTCTCTCTCCACACCCCCCACAGCTTCATCTTGTAGCTCCCAGGAGTTCTCTCGACTCTCCTGAACTCTCGCCTCTTAAACCCAGAACCCCTCTGAAGCCCCTGCTCTCGCCTCCTGGTCCCACCATTCCCTCAGCCACCTTAGATGAATGACTGCCCCCGAGAGGACAGGGCTCTGCATTTGCTTCCTGACATTGTGTTTTGGCTCTGTCTTCTCCAAGCCCTTCACATATCTTGGCTCTCCCTCCCTCTCCCTTGCTTTCAATCCTGCCCACTCCTTTTGGCTCCTACACATGCTCTGTTTGTTCTATAGCATGTGTTCTCCCCTCTCCGAGCATGTGTTCTCTGCTTCCTCCGCTCACCAATCTCTTCTCAACCTTGGGTACTGGGGTTTCTTTGGGATGATGACAGTGTTTTGGGGTGGTTTTGGGGTTTTTTGTTTTTTGTTTTTTGTTTTTGTTTTTGTTTTTGTTTGTTTGTTTTCATTTTTCAAGATAGAATTTCTCTGTGTAACAGCCCTGGCTGTCCTGAAACTGTCTTTGAAGATCAGGCTGGCCTCGAACTCACAAAGATCTGCCCGCCTCTGCCTCCCGAGTGCTAGGATTAAAGGTGTGCACCAACACACTTGGCTCGGGGACAATGTTCTTATCTTGATAGTTAGACAACCTTGAGAGCTCATGAAACTCGCTGCATTGGCCACTCGCACTCAACTCTAGGTGAATTGGATGTAACTAGAAGATCCAAAACCAGGCTTCTCTCCATAGCTCTGCCCTGACAGGGTTAGCCACCCACTCATCCCTTGGCTTTATAGAATTCTATATAAATTCTATATATATTCTCAGTCTGACACAGACCTCACACATATTTTCTTGTCTCCATGCCCCGACCAGAGTCCTCCATCCCGGCAGGTGCTGCCCCCACCCTCTCCAGTTCCATATTCACTTTTTTTCACGAGCTTCCTCCTCAGAAACTTTGCAGCTGTAATGAACCCTGCCTTAGAAGGACAGCATCTCCTCAGCACCCTGCCCCCCCCCACAGCTGTTCCAAACTAGAAAATAATCTCTTCTGTGCTTGTTTTTATGTTTTTTTTTAAAGTCTTCCTGACTCCTTTTTACAAAATATCTGATTCCTTCTTCAAAGACACCATCTCTTCTTCTCAGTATACCAGACTGGGGCACTTCAGGGAAGGAATGGGAGGACTATGTTTAAACAAGAGTAGGGTAAAGAAACACACTCAACTCCCCCCCCCCAAAATATATATATAATGTATACACACACACATACACACACACACACACACATCCCCAATGACATTTCAACCAGGCCTCTTTCCTCAGCGAAAGAAGGGGGTTGGAAGGATATTGCCGGAAGTCTTCTCCAATCAAATACATTCCTGTTTGTTTGTCTTCATTTATTTGAGACACTGCCACACTATGTGGCTTTGGCTGGCCTAAAATGCACCCTGTAGACCAGGTTGGTCCCCTAAGGCTCTTCCTGCCTCTGCCTCCAGTTTACACCTCTGTGCCCAACTTTGCCCTGGGACTTTCCTAACGTGTTCTTTCCCCTCCATGGGTCTCTGGTTACTGCCACCAGTCTCAGCATCTCTCTCAGGCCATCGTCAAGCTTCTGATCGCCCTCTGATCTACCTTCTTGCCCAGCCGCAGCCTCCCATTGTCCATCCCAGCTTAAACAGTCATCCCTCTCCTGCAAGCTCTTTACAGTACATTTGTTTCAACAATCCCCTCCCTAGAGCAATCCTCCTCCTCAGTGTGAATCAGCCTCCCTCCCTCCTCACAAGTCCATCCACATCTGTCGCAGCCGAGTCCAGGGACAGGGCGAGTTTAGCACAGCAGAGTTCTCAGGCCAGGATGTAGCTTGGTGGCAGAACATGTGCTGTGCTTTGTGTGTGCTTGGTCCCCAGCACCAATGAATGAATGAATGAATGAATGAATGAATGAATGAATGACATTTCTGTATTCTCTGTAATAGGTAGATAATCATAACACTCAACAGACTAAACTCCTTAAGGACCCAGATGTGTCCCTACTGGCAGAATGAGCTACACAGGAGATGCTGAACAGTTTCTAGCAATTTGCTTCTTTTTAGTCAGGGAGGAATCCATGGCTGACGGGTAGTTGAAGGCAGACAATTTAGCAGAGCTCCTGATGGCATCAGGAGAGGCAAAGACAGGCTGAGAACTGAAGTGCGTGCTTCACGGAATAAGAGAGTTAGTCTTTAGTGAGCCCTGACCAAGCATTCGATGGCGCTCCCTCCCACACGGAGCCCTCCTTGGCTTCTTCAGATCAGAATCTAACCCAGAGTAAGGAGGAAGCGCACCTCTCTGCCAGCAGCCTAGAGGATGCTCATCGGAAAATCGAGAACTGCCTTCTCCAGGACAAGCAGAAGGAAGAGGTCATTAAGGATCTGCAGAGCCAGTTGCATAAGCTACAGAAGGAGTCTTCGAAAATTGAGGAGGAACGAAAACACAACAGGTACCCGGGCCCTGGCCCCCCAGCCCCACAGGTTGGCAGCGGCCCAGAAGGAGGGTAGTAAGATGGCAGGCCCTAGGGTGGGACCATCTCCCCAGCCCAGCACCACAGGCTCTGAAGTTCTTCCCGGGACCACCTTGCTGTAGGCAACGGTTACAGGAGCTGAGCTCGGAACTCTCTGAAGGCCAGAGAAGGCTTTCGAATGCAGAGAAGGAAAAGTCGCTGCTTCAGAAGACACTGGATGAAGACGAGAAAAAGATAGATGAGCTATTTCACAGCACCCAAGTCTCTGAGCAAAAGGTGAGAGAGCAAGCAGGCGGCAGCCTGGACTGCCTGCGACCGAGCAGTTCAGTCTGTATAACCTTCCAGACATTTGCGTTAGACCGCTATGCCAGCCACTTACGAAGAACCAGTTCCCACGGCCGATAGTAAGTGCTTTCAAAGATTTTGTTTAAAAATAACCAGAGGACAATGCAGATTGCCATATTGGTTACTTGGTTGTAATAAAAGAGCAATACCAAGGAAACTACTTATTTGGGTTTATGTCCATCAGTGGGTCTGAGTCCATCATGGCAGGGCAGGGGTAGGGGGTGAGGAAGGGATTGGTAGACATGCTGGCTGGAACAGGATGGTTTGAGGTCTCAACATGAGCCACAAGCACAAAGCAGAAATAGGACAAGGCCTTACATTCTCAGAGCCCATTCCCAGTGACATACTTCCCCCAGCAAGGCCACGCCTCCTAACCTTCCCCTGAAAACAGTGCCAACAACTGGGGACCTGGTATTCAAATGCTCACCCCCTGACCCTACCACTCTTCTGATGGTCGCAGGCTGCCTTTGTCCATCGATTGAAAGTCTCTGATCCCCAACACATCCTTTTTGTGCTTTCTAAGATTTGCTCACCCACCCCTCCCCTTCCCTTTCTCCCTCTTGCTCCAGGCCCCGCTCGCTCCGGCCCATAAGGTTCTTTATTACTTGTTTCTCATTACAGATGGTTGTGAGCCACCATGTGGTTGCTGGAATTTGAACTACATGACCTCTGGAAGAGCAGTCGGTGCTCTTAACCACTGAGCCATCTCACCAGCCCTTGCTTTTCATTCAAAGAGTTGGTTAAATGGGCAAGAAGGTTGCCATTCTAGCAACTGGACCCCATACATAAATTGGTTTAGTTATTACAGAGCATTGAAGCAAATGTTCCTACCACATTTGCTGAGGCCCCTCCTTTGTGTAGAACTGTCTGGATTTCTTTCCCCAAATATAATAGTAAGGAACTGTCTTTTCCCCACCTACCCTTTCAGCAAAGGGAGCTAACAAACTCCATAAGGAAGCTAGAGGAGGAACTTCTGGAGATAAAAGGGCTCTTGGAGGAGAAACGAGAGCAACTGAAGAAGAGTAAGGAACAGGAGAAGGCACTGGAGGAAGAGATCGAGGCTTTGCGACAAGAAGCGAAAAGGAAAGAGAAGATGGTGAGAGACAGAGAGAGGATCTGGGATGATCAGACCGTGCATGCGGGGTGGGGGCGGCGGGGGGTGGGGGGCAAGAGGGTGCCAGCCAGCCAGCCAGGGAGCTCAGAGTTCAGCAGAGGAAGCAGAGAAGGGGAGCAGTCAGGAGAAGAGGCAGGAGCTCTGTGGAGCCACAGGGCAGAGAAGGGGAGGGGAGAGAAGGGGTTTCGGATTAACCTGTCTGGGGGGATGGGGTGGGCTTCCCTGTTTAATGGGGGAGCAGGCGAAGGAACATTTGAGAAAGCTGGATGAAGAGAAGGAGAACCTGCAGGCTGAGTTGACCTCCCGTTCCTCACACCTGGACTCCTCTCTCAACAAATACAACTCCTCCCAGAAAGTCATCCAAGAGCTCAACGCGGAGGTGAGTAGAAGCAGCCCCAAAGAGGGGATCCTCGACTTCACACCACTTCCTCTTCTCTCTGCCTTCACTGGCTACAGGCTCAGAGGCCCTGACAGCTCATCTCCTGTCTTTTAATGGGTGAGGGAGGTGGCTCCAGATGCTGGTATCTGAGGTGGGAAATGAGGAGGGTGCGGTTTGGTTCTTCCATAAGTAAAAGGTTTCTTTTCGTACTTGGGGAACCCCTGCCCCAAACTACCTGGAATTTTCCACCAAATCTTCCACCGTTCCAAATTAGACAAAGAACTCTGAACTCCGTTGTTTGGAGCCACTTGAGAGAGAACACCGTCAAACCTAATTGGAAAGCACAGAAAGGTGCCAGGCGAGGGTCCCTTGGTTCTGGCTCGCGTTTCGTTCTGCAGATGAAAGGCACAGGGCTGTGACTTCTTCCAGGAGCTGCTCTTGAATTTGTTCATTCTCTTTATGATGATGTACCCTCCCTCCACGTCCCTCTTAACAGAATATACATCACTGTGATCCCCCATTTACAAAGGAAAGAAAGGCCGAATCCCAGGGCCACTAATTAGCAAGTGATGGGATGAACGAGTGTTTGAACCTGGATCATCCAAACTCTAATGCATGCCCTCTTTCTCTAGCACGCAAGGTGATGCTTCCCCCAGCGGAATATATTATACCTTTCTGGACAAGAAAAAAAAATACATAGTACTTAGAAGACCAGTCTCTTGAGCTACAAATGAAAACCCAGGCCTCCCTGAATCTTTCATAATACAAAAAGATCTGAAGTCGCAGGATGACTCTAAGCTTAAATTGAGCCCTTCCCAACAGCACTTTGTGACGCACTGTGGTAACAAGAAGGTTACATGTCTGAGCCAGTGGTGATGTGACCAACGGCCATATCTTGCCCCTGAGAACTGACCTTGCACTTGTAATTGACACTAACGAGTTTTGAGTTTATACAGTGTATGGTTGCAGGAACTGGCATTCCCGGAGTCTTGTCCTCCGGAGCAGCAAATCTGGAGGTCTTGGTCACTCAGCTTCCAGGGGAGACTCCTTCTGTCTAAGGAATGCTGCTGAAATGTTCAGTATGAGCCTGATGTCAAAAGATAGCCATGTAGATCTAGAAGAAAGAGCGCCAATATCAGAATCCTTCCGCTCCAAAAGTAAAGGGGATCTGGTTGGGGTTTTTTTGGGAGGTGGTAAACATTTTCAACTTTTTTTTAAGAGGGTGCCATCATTGAGAGTCAAGGTAGAGCCTTCTTTGTTTTCAAAGATTTGTTTTATGTATATGAGTACACTATAGCTGTCTTCAGACACACCAGAAGAAGGCATGACATCCCATTACAGATGGTTGTGAGCCACTATGTGGTTGCTGGGAATTGAACTCAGGACCTCTGGAAGAGCAGTCAGTGCTCTTAACTGCTGAGCCATCTCTCCAGCTCATTTTCAACTTTTTTTTTATGTTCAACTTTTGACAAAAGCATTTCCCATAGATGTGATCGATCCACTGAATTGATGGTAGCTATCAGAAATGGCTTAAGTTTGCTTTCTTTCATATATTCTATATTCTATTTTTGGAATTTTTGCTATTTGAAAACAAGGAACTATGTATTAAGAACTTTTGAATTTATTGACTGTCTTGCGTCCCCACTATATTTTATGATCTTTAATAGTAATATAAAGCCTCATTCATTTGTATATATTAATTCTACGAACATCTTAGTTAGCTTGCTTATACATCGGCTTTGTTTATTCTCACGAGGTGTGCCCTTGTGTACGTGCATCTCCGCTGCTAGAGATGAAGCCCCAAGCCTTTTGTACACTAGGCCCATGAACTCATTTATCTTGAGGCAGGGTCTCACTAGCCCAGGCTGGCCTCAAACTCATGGCCCTCCCACCTCTATTTCCTACATGCTGGGATTAAAGGCACACGCCACACCTCCAGCTCATGGGTTGTTTTTAGTAAGATAATTAGACCATTTGTAAACAACACGGTTCTCTAAATATTTCTTTGTAATATTTATCTTTGTTTTATTTGTCTTGCCTTATCACATTGGGCGGTATCTTTGGTTTGATGACGGGCTGCAGCGCTAGTAGGCATCTTGTCCTTTGCTCTTAAGGCCATGCATCGGCTTCAGTACCATGTGCCCGATGGGCTTAGTGCTGCCTTTATCGGCTTCCTTCGGTTCCTCCGTTAGAGGTTTGTCAGTATAGGTGTTGAATTCTGTCAAGTGCCTACTTCTTATGGTCAAGGTAATACCATCTTTCTCCTTAACTCAGTACTATAGCAAAGGTAATCATAGTTGTGACTCCTCTTTGTGTTTCTAGTTTGGCTCCTGTTCTCTCTCTCTCTTGTTCTCTCTCTCTCTCTCTAAGATTTATTTATTTACTATATGTAGGTACACTGTAGTTGTCTTCAGACTTACCATAAGAAGGCATCTGATCTCATTACGGATGGTTGTAAGCCACCATGTGGTTGCTGGGATTTGAACTCAGGACCTTCAGAAGAGCAGTCAGTGCTCTTACCTGCTGAGCCATCTCGCCAGCCCACAGAATTGTTCTAAAAAAAAAAAAAAAAAACTGCCAAAGTTGTGTCCAGTAAGACCCCCACCCCTTGCACCATACAATATTTGAATCTCTAACTAAACACCTGAAAACTTACGTTTTATTTTACGACTATTTCGTGCCTATTTTGTGTTGGGCTCTGAGGTCCAACAAGGAGGCAGAGGTGACCAAAATACATACAGGGCTGGGTAGGCAGAATGCTGAATCATATCTGTGAGCTGGTGTTGGGTTCTAGATCTGCGTGTGTGCAGGTGCTCATGGGTATTCGTGAACATATATGTGTGGTGCATGTGGAGACCAGAGGACAACTTCAGATAATTCCTCGTCTGTCATCTGACTTTTTTTTTTTCTGAGACAGGGTCTTTCAGTGACCTAGAAATCACCAAACAGGCTAGTCTGCTTGGCCTGTGAATCCCAGAGGGTTACTTATTTAATGTCCCCAGAACTGGGATTATAAGAGCATACTGCCATACCCAGCATCTTTTTAAAAATTTTTTTATGTAAATGTATATATGATTTGGCTACATGTATCCCTGTGAACCACATGCATGCAATGCCTACGGAAGCCAGTAGAGGGCATCAGATCCCCCAGGACTGGAGTTACAGATGGTTGTAAGCCACTATGTAAGAACCAGGAATTGAACTTGGGTCCTCACTGGGCCATCTCTCCAGCCCCAAGATCCATCTTTTTAAAACAGGTTCTATGAGTCTAACGCAAGTCCTTGAAAGCACTGTATGGACCGAGCTATCTCCCCAGCGCAATCTCCCCAGCCCAGACAGACATCTTTGCATCTATGAAACATATCTTATCTACTTAGCAGGTTCCGGAGCTTTTTTTTTTATATTGGCGATATGGTAGCCATAAAGAGAAACGAAGCTGGAGAGATACCAAGCAGCTCAGAAGGGGCTCTGCTCTTCCTATCAGGGAGGCGGAGATGTGCGCGTGCACATCAGCAGCTATGACAGAGCGCCCAATTCCTGTCTGCCTCCTACAGTCGCGCATCTGTGCATGCCAGGAACAGCCTTGATAGTGATGTTCTTGTTCCCTAAAGATAGCCCGCCAGAAGGATTCCATCATGATTCTGCAGACACAGCTGGATTCGGCTATCCAGAAAGAGAAGAACTGTTTCCAGAACATGGTTAGTAAAGAAGCTTATGAGGAACTTGTGCGGAAGTCGGGCAACTGCCAGGACGACCTGACACAGGCCCTGGAGAAGGTGAGGCCACGCAAGGTGAGGCCACGCCCACTCTCTGCCAAAGAAGTAGTCAAAGAAACTCGGGGGGGGGGGGCTACGAGTGGACAGGAGTCAATTTCTTGTATGACTGACACTCTTCAGTGCTTTTTAACCCTTGCCCGGACAGGGCGGTCTGTCCAACGAAGGCCTGCGTTCTCTTAGTTTTATATGTTGGTGTCCTCGGCTTCGTTGTAGGGTGGCAGAGATGATAATATCGAACCAGTCTTCCCGCTCACTGGTGATTCACAGACAGGGTTTTTCCCAAAGTCTGGATTATCAGGGGAATCCATGCCCCGTCTCTGGTGGTCATGTCTACAGATCGGTGGGGAAAAAAAAAAACAAAAAACAAAAAACTGGAAATGGAATGAGGAAGGATGAAAGACTGGGAAGAGAGGTGAAAGCCACCTGCTCTCCCTCCCCTTCCCTCTGGACCACCTGCAGCCTGACCATGGGCACCACCACAGAGAGGGCCTGGGACCTTCTGTACTAAAGACTCAGCCGAGAAGACCAAGGGCCCTGGAGGCCACTCTAATCCACTCTGTGTTTTCTGCTGAAAGCTCACTCAGGCAACCTCAGAGACAAAGAGCCTGAATCGCTCCTTGCAACAGACCCAGGAGAGGAAAGCTCAACTGGAAGATGAAATCGCGGCTTATGAGGAAAGGATGAAAAAGCTCAATATGGAGTTAAAAAAACTGCAGGGCTTCCAACAGCAGAGCGAGCAAGAGGTGAGAGTTTGGGGGTGGGGGAGGGGACGCTCACTCGGGCTCCCTTCCTATTAGAGGTCCACAAGGTCACCTTTTGCAGGCAGAATTATTTAGCACTCAGCCAGTACCCTTTGGCTGCTGGGTTCACTCCACCTTCTCTGCTTGTGGACTGACAGGCAGGCAAGGAAGGAAGATCAGAGCAGGGGCGCCCTCTGCTGGTCACTGGAAATTAAAGGCACACACCCCTGTACTCCCCCCAAGCCAGTCTACTCCTCCTTGCCTGGTCCCGTCTTCCCTACTACCCCTCCCCAATCCCCTCACTTTGCACTCCTGAGTAGGTGCACAACTTTGACAAGAAGCTGGAGGAGATGAGCAACCAGGTGTTGCAGTGGCAGAGGCAGCACCAGAGTGACCTTAAGATGTTGGCAGCTAAGGAGTCGCAGCTCCGAGAATTCCAGGAGGAAATGGCGACCCTAAGAGAGAGCCTCCTTGCAGATGAGAAGGAGGTGGGCACAGTTTGGATTCTGTCACTTCCTCTCCACCCCTCCTGACTGGGCAATTTGGGGGGATGGAAGGAACACACACTTACACACACACACACACACATACACACACACACACACACACACACACACACACACACATGCATTATTCAGCAGGGAGCCGAGTCTGGATAGTTCTGGGTCATTTCTAACCAAGAGAAGCCTGGTCCCAGCAAAAGACTGGGACATCAGTTTCCACTCACAAAGATGCCCCCCTCCCACCCCTACCCTGGTTTGCTGCCCTCTGAGCATGTCCTGCTAGTTTTTGCCATCCAAGCAGATAAGAAGCTTTCTAGACAAGCCACACATCCAGCAACCAGAGCAGGGACATCCACGGCAGACCACAGGGCCCTTGCTCAAATGAAAAAGAAGCACCTCTTCTTCCTGGTTGTCTTCTTCCGTTGGCTGTGTTTATACTTGTTCTAAAACACTGCTGTTTTAGAACAAGTCACTCCACTGCCATTAGCCTGAGAATCATTACTATCAGTGTACATATCAGCCACGAACCGTGCCTCCTCCGAGGTGTCACCACTGTGAGTTACGCAGGTTCCTCATGTGGCAGCTCTAGCCTCAGGTTGGGCAGCAGAGCTGATTTTTTTTTTCTTTTCTCAGAAAGAAGAATCCAGTATTTGGGGGAGGGGGAGGTAGCAGTCGGTGTTCTCATCCCTTATCGTCTTGTTTTTCCTTCCTGTGTGTAAAGCCGTACTCCCCGCCTGCAAAGCTAACCCCCAAAGAAACCTGCAGGCACCACCGGGAGAATGACCAGATTATGAACAACGTGGAACAATGGGCAAAGGAGCAGAAGTGAGTATTTGAGACAGAGGTAGGGTAGGTCCCACGGCCAGGAAGAACTGAGAACCACAGTGACAAGTCAGTCACACATGCTTGCCGGAGAACTCACTCACAAGAACTGAGAATCAGACAAGAGGGGTCTGGCCCTTTCAGGCCATCTTGCAAACCCTGCTATATAGCAACAGAGTAGCATCCGACGGGAAGGCCCGTTTCCAGGAGGTCCAAGCTTCTTCTTCCTAAGTTGGGATCCAACCTTGCAAAGCCTGTAGCATAGCAACAGAGTAGCATCAGAAGCACAGAGCCCGTTTCCATGAGGTCCACGCTTCCTCTTCCTAAGTTGGGATCCAACCTCACTTGGAATCCAATCCCTTGTAGACCAAGGCATTAGTAGAATGTGAGTCCCTTTGTGACTGACAAGGCTCTCCCTCTAGGGAAGAGGTGATTGATGGGGGGCAGGAGGGGGGCAAGGAGCCAGCAGAAACCCTCCTGGGAAGACCCAGTGCCCATCAGCCAGCTTCTCGCAGCTCTAGGGAAGAGTCATCCCTCCCCTGTGTGTTTTGTTACAGGATTGCCAATGAGAAGTTGGGAAACAAGCTGAGAGAGCAGGTTAAATACATTGCCAAGTTGACTGGCGAAAAGGAGTAAGTCTTCCTCCCTGGACAGTTGCCTCTTGGGACCACCCCTGGTTGATTGACATTCTGTATGGGGACCAGCCCCCCAGGAAAAACAAAACAAAACTAAGATCCAGGCAGACCCTGAGACCCGAAACAGTTCCTTTGCAACACTAACATGTCACTTGACTATACTGACAAGGGACCTTAATACCTTCCCCCTCAATGGCAATACAGTAAGAGATCACACACCTCCTTCTTCCACTCAACTCCTGTGAGTTTCAGAGGCTGAGGGCATTAAGAAAAGAATGAGTAGTGGCAGACAGGACTATGTGTATGGACTAAGTGGCTGGAAGAGATGTCCATGAACGAAGGCGAAAGGAAGCCATGGCTCACTGCTTTCAAGGCAGGAAGTCCAGGTTGAAGGTTCCTCTGCTTGACCTTGTCCTCGGGAAACTGAGGCACCTTTACTTAGGGTCCTACTCTCCCTGTGACCCTGCTTCACCTCCTGGTCAAAGGTTTGTCTATTGGGAGTGAGGCATGGCTGTGTAAGGGAGGTTGAGGACAGAGGTGAAGAAATGAGTGTCTAAAAGTGGAATCTTGGGGGTGGTGAAGGTTCAGGCAGTGACATGGCCTAGGGTAGGGGTTCCCAGGCTTTTTCCATGGAGCATAGAGACTACCATGATTGACAGTCCAGGAGGGTGTGGAGAGGGTTTGCATGTGTCAACGTTGGCCAAAGCAGCAGTTGCCTCATGCTCTGTTATGAGGGCTGAGAATGTCAATGTCTCTGACACCTGGATCCCATCTGGGGCTCCTGGGAGCAAGCTTCATCCTGAGCTAGGATAATGGGTTGAAGAGAAGAACAGAACCACCGTGAATGGAGAGTACAAAGCCAAGGCTGGGCATAGGATGGGCTTTTCGGAATATAAAAGACACACATATACTGGTAGAAGAGAAGGGTCCATACTAGACCCTGCCTAGGGGCACACGGACTGGCGAGCTACAGGAAAAGAGGCAGGATATTCAGAGAGCAAGTGGATAAACCATGTGACCAGTGAGGAGGCTGGGGATCAACCCTGTCACAGGATTGCTCTAAAAAGGACCGCGACACTTTCCAGTGGAGGGGGGAACGTTTTGTGAAAAGATTTAGCTAAAATAACAGTTGTCATACTCTCAAAAGCCCCACACCCAGTGGCACAGGCCACCATAGGTTCAAGGCCTGCCTAGGCTACAGATCTAGTTCAAGACAAGACTGGGCAATTTTGTGAGACCCCGTCTCAAAAATTAAAAATTGGAAAAAAAGTGCTGGGAACATAGTCTAGTGGTAGAATACTTGTATGGTTTGAGCAAGACTCTCAGCTCAATCTCTAGGACTGACAAAAAAAATCAGAATGTAATAGATAACTACAGGCTTTTTAAAATATTTTACTAACTTCCAGAGAAAGCCTTTTTCACCATGAACTCATTTCTAAAATTCCTTGGTCTTATTTGGAGGGAAGCCATTCTAATAATAATAGCAATAATGATAATAATAATAATAAGTCAACTAATAATTGTTATTCGGTATGTGGGAAGCAGCATTCTAAGTGTTTTTCACACATTGTCTTAATCTTTGAGAGACCTCATGAGCTGAGAATACAGGCACTCCTTGACTTAAGGTGGGGCTGTGTCTGGATAAACTCATTGTAAGTTGAAAATGTTATCCATGCAAACACGCATTTAAAACTCACAGTTTGCTGTGTGTAGCAGCTTAGTCCCGCCGTGGCCTGTAGAGCATTGGCTGTGGTCGCCTGCAAGCTCCAGCTCATAGCCATTTCCCAGAATCCCCTGAGAAACCTGGGCCACATCTCACCAGTCTGAATAAAAAAAAACAAAAAACAAAAAAACAAAAAAACAAAAACCATCCAAGTTTAGAGCATGCTTTCCTATTGTGTATCATTTTCATGCTGTTTATGAAGCCAAAAATAGTCTAAGTCGAAGCACTGAGCCAGGGCTTCTTCATTTCCAAGAGGAAAGAAATGAACCCAAAGGCTGAATGTCTTCCCCCTGTCCCTGTAGAGTCTTCTGTCATCCTCTTCTCTCAAGACTTGCTAGGAGAACTCCATAAGCTGATAATAGTTGTCATCTATTAAGCCACGGAGAAGACACTAAGTTACCTTTCCTTTGCCCTATATCCCTGTCTCTACCAATGCATCTGTGAAATGGGAAGAAAATAATTGACCGTGTTCTCAACAGAGCCAGGAATCCTATACGTTCTCCTCTCCCAAAAGGGGAGTAGAGAGATCTAGAGCGTTGGCTTTGGGTGAGAGAGCTTCCCAGACAAAGCTGTGAGCACTCAAAGTGAGAACAGTTAGAGCAACCTTCTAGTTCTGTCTGATTTCCATCATTTGTCAAACTGAATCCTTCCAAAACAGACTTAATTGTCCCCATCAAAAGTATAGATGAGGGCTGGCGAGATGGCTCAGCAGGTAAGAAGACTGTTCTTCCGAAGGTCCTGAGTTCAAATCCCAGCAACCACATGGTGGCTCACAACCACCCGTAATGAGACCTGATGCCCTCTTCTGATGTCTCAGAAGACAGCTACAGGGTACTTATGTATAATAATAAACAAATCTTTGGGCCGGCCGGAGGGAGCAGAGTTGACTGGAGTGAGCAGAGGTCCTAAAATTCAATTCCCAACAACCACATGAAGGCTCTCAACCATCTGTACAGCTACAGTGTACTCACAAGCATAAAATAAAATGAATACATCTTTTTTTAAAAATTAGAGATGAGAGGCCTGGAGCTGGCAGCGTGGTCCTCCACTTGGGTCTTCCTCACTCTCAGGTCTAAGCTGCTGCTATGATCCCATAGCAGGGCCTATGTAAGAACCCAGCTCTGAAAAAGTAGGCCCTCCCCACCCCTCCGCTGTGACATTTTCTGGGTTCTTTCCAACAAGGAGCCAAGTAGGCCGAACCGCCTCCTACCTTCCTCACCTCCCTCTCCCTTCCCACAGCCACCTCCACAATGTAATGGTCCACCTGCAGCAGGAGAACAAAAAGCTGAAGAACGAGATAGAAGAGAAGAAGCTAAAGGCCGGGAACCCGAGGATCTGTGTCAAGGCCTTTCCCCCAAACAAACTGGAGCCTTCCCAAAAGGGAAAGCTATGCTGTGCCCTGGGCTGGAGAGGGATACCCCAGGACCTGACACCGAAAACGGACCACAAGTACATGGGGTTACCTCACTCCTCAGGTGCCTGCACCGCGAGCTCTTTACTACTGTGATGTCTCCTCTTGTCCCACAAACCAAAACAGCAATAATGTGACATTTTTTTTTAAAGATAGTTGGGTTAGAAGTCATAAAGGAAGAATACAGGTTACTACAAACCTTTGGTCACCCACTTAGCTTGCCTAGGACCAGTGGTCGGTCCTTCTGACATCTGCAGTGTCCCTTAGATCTGAGAAGGTTGGGGAGAGACGAGACAAGTACCTCGGATCTCAGACCTATCTCCTCCCCTGACTCAGTCCTGTTGCGGGATGTAGGGAAAAGAGGGAAGGGAAAGACTTCTTCCTTCTGTTACGTGGCTGGAAACCCCACAGGAGCACCCCCCAGCCCTCCACTCAGCCTGGGCTATGCCTATGGTTCATCCCATGACACCCCAATGTCACCCTACAACAGGGCTGCCTAGCCATGGGGCTGGTCCTCAAGGAGTTGCTGACTCATTTCTCCCCAAAGTAAAGCTCTCATTTCTTCCCTGCCCTCCAGGCTCCTCCTACTGCTAGAATCGGCTCTTCACCCAAAGCGTCACTGCTACACGTTTTCAGAGGACATTGAGTCCCCACCCCTCTTTCTTGACCGGAACCAGCTCCTACAGTGGTCCATCAAGGCCCCTGTCTAGTTTGCAAGAAGTTATGCTTTGCTGAGTTTTGTCTACCTCCTGAAGTAGAGTTGTAAGACCCCACTCCCCCCAGCCTCCGGGCCCAGACTCTGAAATAAAGATACAAACAACAAGGCCTCCATGAACGCCTGCTGTCTGAGGTGTCTCCCCAGCAGCCGGCTCATCCCTGTTTTCCACAGGTCAAAACATGCAGGCCTCTTTACTTCTGTAGGAGAAACAATGTTCCCAAAGTAAGCTACTAAATTACCTGGATTAGTGTCTTTCCCCACCCCCCACCCCCACCCCTATGTCTCTGTCTGGAATTTTAAATAGAAAAGGAAACTCTAGAAGCCCTTTTTTTTTCACCCCCAAAAAGGGACACAGTTCTAGGACCCAAATGAAAGTGCTAGAAATAAGTGATGTATTTTCCAAGTGGTGGAGGTGGAGCACACCATCTGTTTCCTCCTTGGCTGCCATATTACATTCCTCCTTTTAACAAGTTTATTTTTCTCCCCAGCCAGGGCAATACAAGTAAAATTCCATTATAACAAACTCCAAGGACAGCTAAACTATTTTATTGTGGTAGGATTTTGTTAAGCGGAGTCCATGTCTGGAATTCATATTTCTAGTCTATAGGAAATAGAGACAAATAGCTACCAGGGTAAAATAAGAAATGGAAGCACTTGCATTTCTGGGAGGGTGCGAAGAGGGGAGGAAGCAGCCCACTGGTGGGCAATGACTCAAATACTCTCGCCTCCCTCCCTAGTCAAATCGAGGCCAAGAAAACTGTTAACCGCGGTTTCGACCTCACCAGTGTGCAGAAGGGCTCAGTTCCAACGAGCAGAGAGGAATGGGGTACTGAGAAGCTCTGGAAACTTCTCTTGTGGTGTTTGGTGTCTTTCTGCTTAAGTGCTTCTAACTGTGTCCACCCCACCCCCCACCTGGTTTAGAATAGCTTTTATTTCCTAGAGAAAAGTAGACATAGCTGGAAAAGAGAAACACCTGATACCAGTGAGACCCACGTCGTCCTAGTCTTAGCTACGGCCCATTTATTCAAACACAAGTTCAATATCCTTGAAGCCCGAAAGCCAGTCTTCTAAAAAGGCAGGCTTATCTCCATAATTCATGAAGAGGTTTCATCCACATTGGCCAAAATTGCAACCTCCAGATAATGTGAATGTAGCATGGTCATCTAAAGCTGTCTGTTGTTCACTTCCTCTGGGGGTGACTCTATTAGATCAAAGCAGGGGTGAACTATGGGAAGCAGGGAGATTGGAGTGTTTTACTCTTTCACCCAGTCAGCTAGCTGTAAAAGCTCAGGTTGGAGGAAGACCAGAGGCAGAGAGAGTAGGCTGTGAATACTCCATAGGAAAAGCCTAAGGCTTCATGCTCAAAGCTAACAGATTACCTCTGCGGTTAAGAACAAGACAAAGATACCCACTTTTCCACTTTGGCCCCTGGTGTTTAACACAGTACCAGTGATTGCAGCCGGAGTGCTTCGGCAGAGAGAAGAAATAAAAGATACCCCAACTGGAAAAGGGGAGCTGATGAGGTGTGACTCAGCAGGTGCAGTGGTTTAAATAAGAATGTCTTCCATAGGCTTGGGTATTTAGACAGTTGCCGCCGCCCCCCCCCCCCCCCCAGCTGCTGGCACTGCCTGGGGAGGTTTAGGAGGCACAACTTGGCTGGAGAAAGTATGTCACATGGGGTGGGCTTTGAGGATTATTAACCTCATCCCACTTCCTGCTTGCATTTAAAGATACAGCCTCAGCTTCCTGCTCCTGCCACCATGCCTACCACTTGCTGTATGCTTCCACTCCACTGCGATGGTTTCCTACCCCCCTCAAACAAACTCTCCTTTAAGTTGCCTTGGTCACAGTATTGTATCACAGTAACAGAACAGCAACTAATAAAATTGCAGGTTAAGGTGCTAGCTGAGCAAACCTGGATATCTCAATCCCAGCCCTGGAACCCAGGTAAAAATGCTGGATGTGGTGGCACGGACCTGTAAGCCCAGCACTCCTACAAGATAGGAGGCAGAAAAACAATCACCAGGGACACTCCTGGGCCAGCCTGGCATATGCAGCAGGGCAGAACAAGAGAGACTCCACCTTAGTAAGGTGACTGGGGAGAGCGACTGATTATCTCTGTTCACAGGTGACATTTTATATCTGTGCTGGGAATGTAGTTCAGTCCATCGAGCGCTTCCTGAGCAAGCACAAGGCCCCGAGTTCAACACCACATAAAACATGTATGGTACGCTGACACCATTGCATACCCTAGCAAGATTTTATTGAAAGGACCCAGATGTAGCTATCTCTTGTGAGACTATGCCGGGGCCTAGCAAACACAGAAGTGGATGCTCACAGTCAGCTAATGGATGGATCACAGGGCTCCCAATGGAGGAGCTAGAGAAAGAACCCAAGGAGCTAAAGGGATCTGCAACCCTATAGGTGGAACAACATTATGAACTAACCAGTACCCCGGAGCTCTTGACTCTAGCTGCATATGTAACAAAAGATGGCCTAATCGGCCATCACTGGAAAGAGAGGCCCATTGGACACGTAAACTTTGTATGCCCCAGTACAGGGGAACGCCAGGGCCAAAAAGGGGGAGTGGGTGGGTAGGGGAGTGGGGGTGGGTGGGTATGGGGGACTTTTGGTATAGCATTGGAAATGTAAATGAGCTAAATACCTAATAAAAAATGGAAAAAAAAAAAAAACATGTATGGTAACCCACGCCTGTAATCCCAGCACCCAGGAGGCAAAAGGAAAAAGATCAGGAATTTAAAGTCATCTTTAATTACATAGGATGTCTCAGAACAGGCTGGGCCACACATGACCCTATCTCAAAAAGTAAAAAACAAAACAAAACAAAAAACAAACAAACAAAAAACAGCTACAGTGTGTTCATATAAAATAATCTTTTAAAAAATCCTATGCATTCCACACATACAAAGAAAACAACTTTAATAAACCAGTTCAATAGAATAGCAGGATAAAAATAGACAAAACTCTTACATTTTTAATGTACTGATAATGAACGGTCTGGAAAATTAAAAAACAATTCCATTTGCTACAGAATCAAATATATCACACATGGTGGTGCATAACTGTAATCCTAACTAACATTCAGAAGGTGGAGGTAGGAGGATCACAAGTTCAAGGCCAGCCTAGAAAACAGAACACAAAATCATAATTAGTAGGGTTGTGCTGGATAGTTCTTACGTCAACTTGATGCAGGCTATAGTCATTTTTGGAAGAGGAACCCTCAGTTGAGAAAATACCCTACAGATTGGTCCGTGAGCAAGCCTGTGGGGCATTTTCTTGATGATTGATGTGGTGGAGCCACCCCTGGGCTGGTGGTCCTGGATAGATAAGAAAGCAGGCCAAGCAAGCCACGAGGAGCAAGCCAGTAAGCAGCATCCCTCCATGGCCTCTGCATCAGCTCCTGCCTCCAGGGTCCTGCCCTGACTTCTCTAGATGACAGACTGTTAAGCCATAAGATGAAATAAACCTTTTGTTCCTCAAGTTGCTTTTGGTCATAGTGTTTTATCACAGCAAAAGGAACCCTAACTATTAACAGAGTGAACAACTGTAAAACAGACATAAGTAGAAACATAAATAGGCAGACATAAATAGAAACCCGGTCCACGTTCATGGACTGGAAACCTTAGGATCGATCTACTAATACTACCCAAGTGGATTTATAGATTTGGTACAACTTCTATCAGAATTCCAATGATGTCTTTTGCAGACATCAGGGTCTGATCTTAAAAATGGTTGTAAATGTTTCTTTTATGAGTATGGATATATTGCCTATATGACACATGTGTCTGCCAGGTGGAGATGGGGGGGGGGGGGTAAGGAGGAGTTGTGAGCTATCATGTGGGTGCTGGGTCGCCCTTGAACCTGCAAAGCTACCATGGTCTTGTCATCAACAATCCTATTGACCAATGGAATGACTATACAGAAAGCCCAGACAAAACACCTTGCATACACGGCCACATGATTTTTGACAAGGGCAGCAAGACCATTCAATGGGGAAAGGGACAGCCTTCAACAATGGGTACTGGGAAACGTGGATACCAATATGTAGACAAAAGCTTTATTTGATAGCATATATAAAATTAAGTCAACTACAAAAGATAAACTCAGATGACCGAGAACAAAGCACCAGCCCCAGGGAGAGCTGTTTTATAGAGTACATAGGCACCAGTGCCCCAACTCCAGCAAGTCCAAAGTGTTAGACGCTCACCTCAGGGTCATCTGTCTAAACAGAGCCCACAGAACATTTTTAGAAATGTTTCTGTCCACTAGAAAGAGAATCGGCTAACACTAGATGAAGCTGAGAACTAGTTGGTATTAAGGCTGCCCTAAACAGAAAGTGTTTGTAATCATACGAGAACTTTGTTAGAGGCGGGTCCAGACTAAATCTCAGGCAGAGGCTTTAACACCAAGTCATGGCTGGGCAGACCTGCAGGGGCAGGAGGCGGTCCTTACCTTTAAGTTAAGCTGCAGCAGACCCATAGCTTTCGTATATCCTGCTTTTCTCATCCAGGGGAGCATGTCAAGTAGTCTCTACTCATGGTCTCAGCGCCTTAGTCATAGACCATCCATCAGAGCCTCACTCTTCCCAGGCCACGGTATGCTAAGCCTGAACTTGTAAACGGGCCCCTACCCAGCCACCTTCTCAGGGCCATCTAGACACCCTCTCCTAGCCTTCTCACCCAGGGCCAAGGTTAGGTTTCCCAAGCAAACAGCTGGGAGCCTCTAAACAGCATACGCGTCTTAAAGAAGCTACCCCACTCCCACGCCGCAACCCCCCATCCCTGGGACGGCTAAGCCGAGCTCTTGCTCCCCTCCCTCCCATATGTAAGTCACAAGGCCTCACCAGCCTGGGAAACAGCTGGGATTCCCAGAGCGTGGCCTGTCCTGTGCTGGACGCCTGGAGCCATTCTCGAGCCTCTACACCTGAGCTGGGTCCCAGTCAGGGCTTCCCCTAGGAAGCCCAGTCTAGAGGCTAGGAAGGCGGCTTAGTCAGTGAAGTGTTTACCACACAAGAAAGAAGACCCGAGTTCAGATCCCCAGCACCCAGGAAGAAAGCCAGGCATGGTATCTTCTACCTGTAGTCTCTGCAGGAGGGGCAGGCATAGGTGGATCCCTGAGCATGCTCAACAGCCAGTCTAGCAAAACTGAATTCCAGCTTCAGAGAGAGATACTATCTAAACACTGAGGTGGAGAGCAACTACAGATCAACCACAATCACCCTCGGGCCTCTTCCACGTGCCGTGTGCACACACAAGCACCAAAACATGTGCACACACACTCCCACATATATACACACAAGATCCGAACATGTGCACACACACACACTCATGCCCACATAAAAGCCACCCTGAGAGCTAAGGTTCTAGAAAGAGCTACCCAAGGACACAAAGGGCCCTGCCTCTCCTGTCTCTATTGCAGGGATAAGAGCTATAAAAGAGAAAGGAGATTTAAAATGCAATAATATTGTACAAATAATATATTTATTTCCAAACCCCATGTGATGGACAAATTACGTTTCTCTGCCTCGATCTCGCTTCTTTACACAAGGATTAAAAAAGTCTCAGCCCCAGCGAGGCATCGTCCTGGGCAGGTTACGTGGGTACGATGGTCCAGCCACCTCCTGCTGCTCAAGCAGCTTCGTGTTCACCCTGCACTAGGCTCCTGCTGAGCCCTGCATCAGGACTGCCCACTCTAGGACAGAGCCTGACTCAGCAGGAACTGCTCCAGCCTCGATGACCCACAGATGAACACGCAGGTGAAAGCCTTGTCTGCGGAGTCCTTAGGAAACACGGGCTGGAGAGCCAAGATCTTAGTACGTGGCCACCATCCTCCCCTGGGACAGCCTCAGCTCACAGTCCAAAGCGGGCTGGCGTGCGGCGAGGCGTCATGGGCTCCCCCTGCTCTTTCCGTCCTGGAGTGTAGATCTTTGTGGACCTGGACACACAGAAAGAGGTAAGAAACAATGCTCCTCCCTGAGCAGGAACCCAACAGAATCAAAGGCCTCGAAGCCTTGCTGTCTCTGACCCAATGCACAGCAGCTTCAAGGCTGAAGGACCGCACCTGCAGCACATGCTACCTCCCTTGCAGCCCCACCTCCAGAGACTGTAAAGGAAGCCATCCACCCTGACATCATTAAGGGACATTCACAGTGATTTTTAAACAGCTCCTTTTGTGGCCCCTAGATAATCAGGTCCCTACTTCAACTGTGTGACAAAGCACGGCACTTGCCTTTGTCCCCAGTTCCTGGAGGAATTAGCCAAATGATCAGGGCATCTCTGCTACTCAAAAAGAACACTCCTGACAGCTCATGGTCGCCTTGAGGGAGCTGGCGCTGGATGTCCTGGCCAAAGAGACCAGTCACCTAGAGAAAGCGCGGGGTCCGAGCCGTGTGCTATCAGCCTAACCCACGGAGGGCAGGGTCAGGAAGAAGACCAGAGGCTGTGTTCAACAACCATCCACAACAATGTCGTTGAACTCCGTTAAAACTCGCTCACTGGAGTGTGCCTGACTGGCAAAACCTGTGAGCATATACTGTCACACACCAATGGGCCAGGTAATGGCCCTTAGGACACCTCCTTCTACACGGCTCTTCCTTTGGTTCTTTTTCAGTAATAAAAATTATCAATTAAACTCTGTCCTCAGCCGGGTGTGGTGGCGCACGCCTTTAATCCCAGCACTCGGGAGGCAGAAGCAGGCAGATTTCTGAGTTCGAGGTCAGCCTGGTCTACAAAGTGAGCTCCAGGACAGCCAGGGCTATACAGAGAAACCCTTTCTCAAAAAAACAAAAAAACAAAAAACAAACAAACAAAAAAAACCTCTGTCCTCAGTTTCTGAACCCAACCAGAAACCAGAGAAAGTCCGTGTGAGTCCCCAAATCTAAAGAGGAAACCTTCTGGTGGTGTGTGGAGTGAGGACAGCACCACAGAAGGCTGTGCCCTAACTGTCATACTCAGCCTGACTCCCTGCTTTACCCGAACACAGGTGCCGAAGTCCAAGGCTCTCTTCTGCCTGGCATTTTTTCCAAGCCCCTTGCCTGACAATAAAACTGCAAGACTCACAGCAAGACTCAGGCCACTTCGGGCCCTGAATCTACATGATGACCAAGAACTGCAGCGGACACCCGTGCCTCCACATGTGCCCACCTGGCACAACACCACCTCTGCACCAATTGCTGATTTAAACTGACAACTTTTCTTACCCCTACTCAGCACTGCCGGGCCTCACCTGACACTGCCCAAGGGGCTGCGCTTCTCCTGCTCCTGTCGCCGGGCACGCAACTGCTCCTCGGCCAAGGCCATCTCCTCTTCCATGGCAGAGGCCTCTTCTTTAGCCCGACGACGATTCTCCTAGAGAAAGGCAGATGGGACTGACTTCAGAGGCTCTGTCTGTGCTTGGGACCAGTTCTAGGAACCCAGGCCTGTGTAGCTCTATGTCCCAGCACCAAGGGCACCTTTCCTTGTGCAGCTCAGGACAGTTTGTAAACTATTCAAGATAGATATGGATAAGCTGGTCTAAGCCAGTTACCCCTCAGCACTCCAGTAAGTACTGACATGCTGTGTGTGTGTGTGTGTGTGTGTGTCTGTGTGTGTCTGTGTGTGTCTGTGTGCACACATGTGTGGGTAGATGAGGCCACACACAAGCCAGGGATAGGCTGATTCTTCACCTGATTCCTTGAAACTGGGGCTCTCACTGAACCTGAACTTCACCTAGGCTCACTTCCAGCTAAGCTGAAGGTCAGGCTTCCAGGACCCCCATAACAGGGGGTTACAGACATACATGGCAATTCCCAGCTTTTGGATATGGGTGCTGAGGATCTGGACTTCGGTCACCATGTTTACAGAGCACATCTTACCCACAGAGCCTCCCAACCCCAAGAACTGTCAAGGCAACCTCAAGCCAAGTTTCACGTTTCTCTCCGGGCAGTACTGGAGACTGAACACACACCAGTGGTTTTTCTGCTGAGCTACTGCCACAGTGCAGTACACACGTTCATCTCATCAAGTCACGGCCATGCCAGGAGGTACAGAGAAATCATGAAGACACTGTGTTTGTCCCAGTGTGGAGAGAAGTATGTGAAAAAGTAGGAATGCGAAAGCAGAGCCACATTTCACACCCCTCAGTGACAGAGCAAAGCGTCACTCATTAGTAGACACCAAACCCCTGACATGGAGTCATGGGTGGAAGGAACTGAAGAGAGACGAGCTGACACCACCTGGACCACAAATGTGTCTGAGCATTTGAGCATCATCACAACTGCGACCATGTGCACACATCTGCAGAGCACAGCTGAGCAGAGCCACTCAGGCCTTCAGTCACTGAAGTGTATGTGACAGAGACTCAAGTTAGCCACTGCTAAAGGAAGGAATCAGCCAAGTGCATGCTGTGGACAGATGACAACTGCTCCAATAAATCAGTGTCACAAAGACAGAAAGCAGGTCCTGTCCCGGAACAAAGGTGTTAACACACATAGCCACCATGGCGACGTCCTATCCTATTCAAGTAAATCAACTGTGAGATGTTATCTCAGAGATAAATGAGGAACTCTGAATGAGAACTAGAAACTCAGGTGACACGGAAGATTAACTATTAGGAGTGACACTGTCGTAGAGGCCATGTTGTTGAAATAAGTCCTACCCATCATCAAATACTTAAGGATAAAATAACAATCTGGGGAAGCACACATTAAAATGCTCTGGGAGGGCAAGGGATGCGTGGGAAGTGGGGGGGGGGGGGAATAAACGGGAACCACTGATGTCACCTACAGGGACTAAGAGTTTATTACAGTGGCTGCCTTAGAGTACTGTCTAGTTTATGAATGTTTGAAGTTTTCAATTAAGCTTAAAGAGTAAAAAAGGCCCAGCCAACCCACTCACTGGAGGAGCACGGGACATGAGACAGCTTTTACATTCGGAGAGAATGTGGAATTAAGACGATGACAAGCCTTCCACAGCAGGTGAAAGGACAATCTTTTCCACAGGCAAACAGCATCTCCCCAGAAGCACAGCGCCCTTACCTGGCGAGATTTGCCTGCCTGCTTCACACTGTAGAACATGGGGCCTAACTCGGCCAGCCACTCTCCATCCACAGCGGTCACACACTGCATGTACTCCTGTGGGCACAAGGCAAACAGGTAGAGGTCACCAGGGAGTTAGGTCCCTCCTGTAAGGCTGGGAAATGTCACTAAGGGACACTAGAATTGTCATTGCTTCTCCACCCACATTCCCCTGTGAGAGTAAACAGTCCTCAGCATCCAACCATGCAGGAAGCCCCTCTGAAGGCTCTAGCAGGGGCTGCTCCTGCCAGCAGCCAGCAGGGGGCGATCCTCTGCCTGAGGCCACAGTGCTCTCTGTTGACTGGAGAATCCCGACAGGAACCCCAAGCTGAAAAGCAGCCTTGAAGGCCCTGCAGTTAAAACTGGTGCCTCAAGTCTCCAGGACTCTATAGAGGCAGTAGTAGGATTCAAAGGCCTGGCTCTAGTCAGTGGGCCCCAAAATGGGAACTCCTTGGGCGAGACTCACCTTGGTGGTCATGACCAGCTCGTGATACACAATGTAGTCAGGGGTGTAGCCCATGCCGAAGAGGGAGCTGGTGGGGTGTAAGTGGCAGGGCATCCCTGTGCGGATGTTCACATATTCCCCAATCCCCTAGAGAAGAAAACAGGTAGCCACATCACCAATATGCTCTTGACAGGCTTAGGGGAATCCTAGAGCTACAAAACTGCCTGAGAGAGCAGGCAGACTTGGAAAACTGCCTTTACGTAGGAGTCAGGAAGAGAAAGAAGCCAAAACTTTGTGGCTCCGGGCTCACCTTGAGCTTGGCTGCCTGGTGGAAATAGGCAGCACAGATACACTTCCTGACAATGTCCCAGTCGGTGCCACATGAGGCCAGGCTCATCCGCTGCTGCACCATAATATCCTTAAGCTGGGCCCGTACCTCCCGAACCTAAAGATGACACAGGCAAGACAGGATGGAGCCCTCCTCCCTCCCGTCTCCCACACCACCCCTTCTCCAGACCGCACCCCTCTGGGCTGCCACCCCACCTTCCGCATGGCCTTGGCGTGGATGAAGTGGTCATTGCACCAGATGGTGGAGTAATTGTTGTTCTTCCACTGCAGGTAGACATTCAGGTAGGTCAGGTGGTCACTTTCGGGGACAGCAAACTTCTCCCGGATTTGATCGCTCTCCTCTTCTCTGCCCTAGGAAAAGGAACAGGGACTTTTAACAGGCATGGGGAGGCTGACCCCACAGGACCCCAAAGAGTCTCACACTATACCTGCTCACATCAATATGCCTAACAACACAGAATAAAAATCATTTATAACAAAATAAGCTAAACAGTAGACTACGAGATTGAAGATGGTCTTTCAAATTTCCAAAACACTACAAGGACCACTGACCCAGCCTTCCGACCTCCCTTTAACCAGCCTACAAGACAGCACAGACAGAATCTCCATCCCACCCCATGACACAGGACAGCCCCACTTCCCCGCCAGTGATCCCTGGAAGTCCCTGGGCGAGCTACACCACACTGCCTCCCTACCTTGGGCCTGTAGAAGATGGCGGGGACCGAGAGCATGGAGACGATGAGCAGGATCTCGGAGCTGCAGCCCATGTCACAGGACACGATGAGCATCTTAGAGAGGGCCGGGTCCAGTGGGAACTCCACCATCAGCCGCCCTGTGGACGTGAGACCACCTGGGAGGGGAGCGCAAAGCCAACACTGCAGTCAACAGTGGACAAAGGGCAGAACTGTCCCCTCTGTGTACACACCACCGGGCCCCAGCCGTGTGCACACCTGTGTTGTCCAGGGCTCCGAGGATCCAGAGCTGGTACATGGAGTTGAGCATGTTGTCCTCGGGGGGCGGGTCCATGAAGTGGAACTGCAGCAGGTCCTGCACGCCCAGGGACTTGAGCAGCAGCACCACATTGGCTAGGTTGGTCCTCTGGATCTCGGGCACGGTGGTGGTCAGCAGTTCGTTCTTGTAAGCGCTCTGCGTGTAGAGCCTGCCAGGGAGGAGCCAGTGACCCGGCTGCACCTGCCCTGTGCCAGCCTGCCAGCCTCTCACGTGTTAGCTACCCTCAGGAACCACTCGGCAGAATGTCAGCAGAAGTTATTCCAGCCTCACAAGTGTGACCCCAACCAGCCAACAAATCCTCCAAGCAGGGACGTGACCAGCCCGCTGATCTGCTTAGCCTGTCTCCTAAGTCTCACTCTTTTGCTGGAGCCTCCTAGTGCCTGTGAGGGCCAAAGCGCCCGAGACTAGAATTGTAGCAAAGTTTTACTGGCTTAACGTCTGTATTGATTCTGAATTTCTGATGAATGCATTCTTTTTTAAAATCATAAAAACAGGAGGAAAAAATATCTGGGCAAGTGAAAAGCACCCCGTTTTACTCAGGCTCACCCACGGAGGGCAGCCTGCTGTCCTTACTGCTGTTCACTGAGGTCCCCTCCTACAGAACTGCCTAGAGCTCAGGGCTCCCTGAAGACCAGTCCTTCCCCTCATCAGCCCCAGACAAGCCCCTCACCCCACCCCCGGGCTCTGGGCAGTAAGCAGTTCCAGCACCGCCCTAAGAAGCAGGCTAGCACAGGGCTCCTACCTGAAACACTGACCTGGGCCCGTCCTGCCAGCTCTCCCTGACCTCTGGTTGGCATTGGCCTGGCTAATGGGGTAAATCTGCAGGGCATCCATGCCAATCCTGGGGTTGAAGACCTAGTGGGGGACACAAAAGAACTGATCAAGGACGGCGTGACAAGAGAGGAAAGGAGTCCTCAGACAAAGGCAAACCCAGTTCTGCTCACCACAGAGGATGTGATGAGCAGCCTTGGTGATCGTCAACTTAAGAGCCAGGAGACTCAAGAAAGCCTCAGAGGTCTCTCCATCCACACCAGCTCTGGGACCACTACAGAACTGCTTAAATATCTATACCATCAAGCTACCACAAGGATAGGCTGGAAAGGTCAGTGCTCACTGAATGTTGGCCTAACACCTCCACCACTCTCATGCACTGAGTGTCTCTATGCTGAGTTCACTTTGGGTGAAGCTTTGGAATCCAGCCTCCTGCATCACCCCTCGCCTCCTGCATCGCCCCTCACCTTTAACTTGCAGTAGCCAGAGTCGATGACAAACATGATGCCATCAACAGTCAGAGACGTCTCAGCAATGTTGGTAGCGACGATGCACTTCCGGACACCATCTGGAGCCTAGGGCCAATCAGGACATCAGAAGGAAAGGTAAGTTTTGGGGAGGGAGAGACTGAACAGGCAAGAAAAGCCCAGTTCACACCTGTTCTTCTAGGAAAGAAATATCCCCCCTCTTGCGCCTTTGAGGGACACCAAGAGACAGGCATAGCGAAGCAGTGCACCTTCTGGAAGATCTTGGCCTGCAGGTCAGACGGCAGCTGGGAGTAGATGGGCAGTACCGCCAGCGCAGGCGCGTTCTCCAGCTCCTCCAGGTGCTCCACGATCTGGTCAGATGTCACCTGCGGCACAGAAGGAGTCATGAGACCCCAGAGCCCCTAACCCTCAGGTGGAGGGTTCCCATCCAACCCAGTGGTGACTGAAGCACGCACCTCAATGTCCTCTTGGCCTGGCATGAAGATCAGGATGTCCCCAGGGGCCCCAGACAGGTGTACCTGCAAGGACTGCTTCACCGCGGCCTCCACGTAATCTTCCTGCGGGGTCTGAACACAGCAGAGGGAACAAGGGCGCCATAGGTCAGCAGCCCCCAGACGACACACAGCTTCATCCTGTCTGAGCTGCAGCACTGGACTCAGCAAAGCCAACCTCAGGGTGAGCCTGATTGCTGAGGCCCTTAAAATTAGAGCTGGTATCCCTGGGCTCCTTGCTTCAGAGACAAGGACTCAAATCCTTGAGGCTGGCGTCAGGCTTAAGCAGACCATAGCCTCCAGTGCAAATGGCAGAAGCAATCAGGAAAAGGCTACATGGCTCGGACCTCAGACACGGCTCTCTGTCTACCTATGGCGCTACAGTGCCCCATTTACCTCATGCCACTAAATCTTCGCCAACGCTGTACCCCCTCCTCCAGCTGACTTTTCACCAGAGAATGTCAAAGGACAGAGACCTCTGTACCTTGCTGAAGAGGATGTCAACAGGAAAAGTCCGCCCAGGGATGTGGAAAATGGGTACATTCCCAAAGAAGGCAGCAAACTTTTCTGCATCCATAGTAGCTGACGTGACAATGAGCTTCAGGTCTGAGCGTCGAGCCACAACCTAAGAGAAGGGGACAGCAGGGGTTCCTGTGATCTTGGGACTTCAGTCTCAGCTCTGTCCACAGACAGAGCAAACACTAACGCTGGCAAGCCGGTAGCTTTGTCTGACTGAGCAATGGAGCTACAGCTCAGCGTGAAGACACCAGCAGGGCTGACCAGGTGACCTGGAAGCTTCCGAGGAAGCCTCACCCATCCTCTGCACCTGAGCCGCAGAGGAACCAGAGCCCGCCGTGGCCTTACCTCCCGGAGCAGCCCAAAAAGCACGTCGGTGTTGAGGGAGCGCTCGTGGGCCTCATCCATGATGACGGCGCTGTAGTGGTCCAGGTCAGCCTCCCGGAGGGACTCGCGCAGCAGGATCCCATCCGTCATGTACTTGATCAAGGTGTTTTCCGAAGTGCAGTCCTCAAAGCGGATGGCATAGCCCACCTGGGGTCAGAGACAGAGCTCACCAAGAGGCTAACTACTTACCGTTTGCCCTCACAGACTGGAGTCAGGCTTAAGCAGACCACAGCTTCCAGCACAAATGGCAGAAGCGATCAGGAGAAGGCTACATGGCTCAGACCTCACGCCCACTCACCTCTTCTCCAAGGTTGCCCCCCATCTCTTCACTGACTCTCTTGGCCACTGACATGGCAGCCACACGCCGGGGCTGGGTACACCCGATCATCCCATAGTCCGTGTAACCATCTTCATGCAAGTACTGGGTCAGCTGAGTGGTCTTGCCACTCCCTGTCTCCCCGACCACGATCACAATGCTGTTGTCTCTGCAGGGAAGAGCAAGCAAGGCACTGAGCAGCCTGAGAGGAAAGCCAAGCTTGAGACAATTCCCTGAGAAGCCTTAAGTCTGGCTGCCTCTGGCAAAGCCTAGCTCTGCAAGAAGCATTCATGGCCAGAGGGTTCACCAGAAACCAGCATCTTATGGGGCTTCCACATGAGATGCCAGGGACCCAGTCAAGGTGAACCTGGACCACTAAAGGAAGTGATGTCATCTTACTGTGCGCAGCACACACTCAGCCAGCCCATTACGGGCAAAGTGTTTCCCTTGCCCATTAGACAATGCACAGACAGGAGAGCCACGGGGCCTGGGCCGTTACCTGATGATGGTGAGCAGCTCCTGCTGCACGGCAAAGATGGGCAGGTACTGCCTCTGCTCCAGGATCGACTTCTTCTTGGCAAACTCACTGCTGGCCTCGCTTTTCTCCTTCATGTGATCTGCAAACTTCTGCTCCGTCCTGGGAAACACAGAGGCACACATGACCTCCCACACTGTCCCTCAGGCTGAAGTTAGCTGCCCTTCCTGCTCCCAAGAATGTGAACAACTGCGACAAGAATCAGTCAACCTCCTGGACTCCAAAGCAGCCTGGGCATCCAAGACTGTATCTAAATGGGCCTAAGGAGCAGATATCACACAAGACTCCACCTCCATAATACACAGTCCAGAGCCCTGATCAAACAGCTGCATAGGGAGCAGACATCAGACTCTAGGTGGGCAGATCGCCTATCCTAAACAAAGTGTGGCCAGAAGAGGGGCTGAAATTAACCAGCAGGTACCAATTTAGAAAGAAGATCTTGGACAATGTTAGGACCAGACTTAAAGGGCTCAAACAGCTATAGGGGTCTCCCAAGTGCTAGCTACACAGCACAGGACATAGATCTGAATTCCTCCCTCCCTTAATAGGACTACCAAGTGCAAAGGCCTCGTTTTCAAAGAACTATGAGAACAGCTCACTTCTATTTGCCTTGCTTCTAGATAACAACCATGTATCAGTGTCTGATACATGGACACACATCCCAAGACCCTTGCTCCCACCTTCCCCCTCAGAGTCCTTTCCTTCCTCAGATCTTACCCAAGCTCTTCAAGTGTCTAGTTCTCATTTTACTCAGTCCCCCTGGCCACCTGACAACTGAAACTAAGGGACTCCAGCAATACCAACCTCTTAGTTGGGACACTTTACACAGAAGTACTAGGTAAAGACGACAGTTCCACGGGACACGTCGTCATTAGGGGATGCGCAGTGGGAGGGCTATTTTGAGTGTAGCACCAAGCCAATGCAGGGACTCAGACAAGCAGTGACTGAACGACTGCATCAGACCCCATGAACGGAGACACTACCAAGCCGAGAGTCCTAAAAGGCCTGGGAAGCCAGCCCTCCCTTCCGTGTTGTGCTGAAATCTGACCAAGAAAAGAAACCCTGCCTGTCAGGACCAACATTTCCTAGCTAGGTGCTCTGAAGCAAAGTCCTTAACCTCCCTGAGCCTCAATCTACACAACCATCACTGTATCAGCGGTGGTGGTGACAGCAAGGAAAGCTCAAGTCAGAAGACAGGACTCAGGAAGGGACCAGAATGCACAAAGATTCCCGTCACAAGCCAGGACCTTGGGAGCCAACTTGCTACTGACCGAGACTACACACACACCTGTAGTCCACTTTCCCGTCTTCTGTCATAGCTTTATCCGGCTCCTCTTCTTTTTTGACACCCATTATGTCTCCTAGTTTGGTCCCTGCCAGTTCCCAGTGTTTGTGCTGAGCCTGAAGGTGAAAACAAGAGTTAAATCACTGCATCCTCTGGCAAGACGGGAGGCCGTGGAGGCTATTCTGATGGAAGGCAGGCTTTACCCAGCAGACAGTAAATTCCCACAAGGCACCAAGCCACACTTCTCAAACCTCATGCCTCCAAGCCCCCAACACCAGGCCCCATGGTTGCTTAACTGAGTAGAACACAGTATTCTCCTGGGCTGCCTCTTGATCCATGCAAGTATGTCCTCTGACTGCCACTGGCAGTCACTGTATGCAGTCTTGACATTTTCTACAGGAGTAAAAAGCAGCCCCCAAGGACCTCAGCCCTAGTAGCACACCACCAACCTTTCTCCGTTCTTTCTGTTCCCTGTGCTTGCGGACCGTCTGGCTGCCTTTCCGAGCAATAATGGCCAGGTCAGAGGTGGCATCCTTCACTGGGATCACAGGCTCCGGCTGCAAGAAGGAGGAGAGGTCACTAAAGGAACCAGAGGGCCTGCTGTGCATGGGCCCTAGTACAACAGGCACTACCCTCTGGCACCGACACTTGCCTGTACCAACCCTCTCCTCCTCCCTCCTTCAGCACTTTCTAACCCGCCCGTCTCTGGCCACAGAGGCCTCACCTGCTTGGTGAAAACGATGCGCCCATCCAGAAAGGGAGGCACCAGGTTGTGCACCATCAGATGCACCTTGGCCGCATTGTCCTCTTCAAAGTCCTCGTCCACCTCCAGCCGATGGACCACCCCACTGGTGAGCATTCGGTTTGTCTCCCAGCGCTCATTGTCCTGTGGGACACAAGGACAGCCACATTTAGCCAGCAGCTAAAAGGGGATCCTGAAAGGTCAACAAGCAAGCCCACAGACTCACAACGGGCTCTGCACCCTGCAGCTCCTTAAACAGGAGTCACTGAAGCCAAGGCCTTGCAGTACCTTGTCCCAAGAAGCAGCTGGGCACCAGCCCTACCCCAGACACAAACCACACACCCAGAGAGTACCACCATACCACTCCCCACACGGCCCCTCACAGCGTAGTGCATGAGAGCGAAGCAGGAGCCAGGATTCCTCAGCTACCCAAAGCTTCCCACTCACGCTCCTGTCCTGCAGAGGCATGTGTGACCTGGTCCTGTCTATAGACAGCCAGCTGTGTTGTGTCATCGCCTGGCACCCTGAGACTCCTCCCACACGCCCCAGCTCTGCCCTAAGCCTGTGCCAGCCGCCGCTACCGCCGCCCCTGCGGCCTCACCTCGTTGATTTGCCTGCGCTGCGCTGAAATGCGCTTCTGCTTCTGTTTGTGCAGGTGCTGCTCCCGCCGCCTCACGTAGTCCTCAGACGAGTAGGCCAGAGGGTTGTGGAACTCATCGTAGCCCTCATCCATCATGTACCAGTCCCGGTCTGCTTGCTGCAGAGACGAGAACAAAGGGCAGGTCACACTCACGGGGACATGCAGCCAGAGAGGAGCAAGACAGCTATCTGCCAAGAGTCCAAGGACTCCACAAGAGCCTTCATGATGAGAGACCTGGAGGAGGGCAGGGGAGCCTTTCCACAGCTTTGACTGATTTCACACGGCAGACTGCCGGGCCAGGCTTCTTACACTCTGCACACAGAGGCACCCACAGCCGGAGGCAAGTCTGACTGGCTGCATCAGTATAAAGCCTCCCTGGGAAGCCTGGATCTCTCCAAAGGTTCCAGGGCTCGGAACGGCAGTCACCACCTTCCTGAAAGCCCTTGGCTCCAACACCTTTCACCCTGACCACCACCTCCTGTCCAGCCCCTCAACGATGTCGCCTTTACCCTCTGGTCATCCTCCCACTGCTGCCGCTCCTCCTCTGTGTCAAACGCAATCCCTTCTTCGCCATCCTCACGTCTGCCTGAAGGAAAGCAGAGGGCAGAGGTCAGTCCCTACAACTCCCATCTGACCCCCACCCCCCAACCCCCAAGGACAACCAGAGCCACAAAGCTGCACAGCCTCTTGAGTACAGCCTCTGCTCAGCCCCACCGGGACCAGCCAAACAGTTTTTCTGCCTCCCACCTCCCAGGCCTTACCTCGGCCCCTGGACAGACGTGGGGTAGACCCCAAGTGTCTTCTATCATCAGCCCATTCATTGTACTTATAGGAGGGGGTCGGCAGAGGTGTGTCATCTGAAGACTTGCTCCTTATAGACCTGGGGATCATCAAGATTAGCTGACACTGAGCTGAACTGTGTCCCCAGCCGCCACAACCCTCCCTGTCCACATCCCTCGACTACTGGCTGTCCCATCCATCCATCCATCACCTGTCTCGATCCCGAGTGGACGGCCGATGACCTCGCTCAGAGTCCCGATAGGAAGGTGTTGGGGAGGGTGTTTCCCACTGAGAGCGCCTTGAAGAGCCATAGCCACTGTCGTCCTCCTCCCAGGCGGACCTCGAAGGGGTGGCTGCATCTGGGGCCGCAGAAACATCCACAGTCAATGAGATGTGACTTTAGACAATCCTCCTGCCTCAGCTTCCAATGTACTGGGATTATAGGCATAAGCCACTACACCTACTTTCCCAACTGATTCTTAATTACCTCTATTTATCTAACTGTGTGTGTCTGTGTGCGTGCATGCAGAGGTCAGATGACAATTCTCAAGAGTTGGTTCTCCTTCCATCGTGTGGATCCTGGTAAACCAACTCAGATCAGAAGGCTTGGCAGCAAGTGTCCTCAGCAGGTGAGCCTTTTGATCAGAGTTGATCTGATCCCCTGTTCACAACCTTGTACTTACTTGTTACAGATAAGACACTGCGACAAATAAATATTTAAAGAGACCGAACATAATAGTCTGGCTTTCACTGTTTAAAACAACACTGAAAGAATCAATTTCTCTCTTTGATCTTAAAACCAATAGTTCCCTTTCAACAAATCCTTCTTGATCCACCACATCTTGGGATTAGAACTTGACTCACGGCCTGGGAACAAAGCGGACTACCTCTTACTCTGCCTTTCTGCACCTGAGCCCTACCAGCAGAGGACAGATGAGAATACCTTTGGGCCGATGTCGAGGACTCTCAGGTTCATTTCTTCTGCTGCTGCGCTCGGAGCCTCCGTCTCGGTCTGATCTGCTGCTGTGCCTACTTCTGTCCCGCTCATCTGCTGTAAGAGTCGCATAGGCTTAACACCATTCACTAACACCACCACACACCCCAGCACTGGGCAGAAAGCGCAGGCCTCCCCACTGACTCGCCCATAATCCATGGGCTGAGACTCACACACTCACACCTCAGTGGACAGTTAGATGCCCAGCATGGAGAGTTCTGTGTATAGCAGATCTGATTCTAAGCGAGGCCAGTGCTGGACCCCGCCTCACTTGTCCCATAACACTGTCCTCTACCCTCATCAGAGCTAGTGTAAATACTGGCTTCTTCAATGGATCACCCATCATTTCCTTTATCACCAATTTTCACAATAAAACAAGATCCACACACTCAAGCAAAGTTGCTGTCCTACAAGAGAGGTATCGTTCCTTAAACTTCTTCCTAATCCTAGTCTCAAAGGGTCAAAACCACCGGGGCACACACTATACAAACCAAGTTGTCCAATTAATGACTATTACTGTAAAAGTCCTTGTGACAGGAAGAGAAAGGCTTGCTGGTTCGATGCTAACGGACCCCAGGAGGGGTGCCAGGCACGTTACCTCTGTCTCTCTTGCGGTCATAGTCTCGATCCCGGGATCTCTCCTTCTTCCGATCCTTTTCTTCTTTAGATGAGGCATAGACCCCGTGCTCCCTCCGATCCCGCTCTCTCTGCCTACTGCGTTCCCAAAACTCTTCACTCACACCCCCGGGGTGGGACGGAGTCTCTACCCGAGCAGATCGGTAATGCCTGAAACAGGGAGAGTGAAGAAAGGGGTCTCCATGGCAGAAAACATTTCCCTCTACCTCCGACCATGCCAACAAGCAGTATGTCCTCTCCACTGCATCTCCCTGGTGCTGAAGGCCTGGACAGGGCTAGAACCCAAGCACTTACGTCCACTTCTTAGCAGCCTTCCCCGCAAATCCTTACCAGCTCCTACCTGCCACCAGTATCATGGAATCACAATAAAACCGTAAAGCTCTTAGGTGTCCGACAGGAGCTGAGGTGAACCTGGGCGAATATTTTCTGACCACCACTTTTTACCCTCTCTCCTTACCTGTCTCTCCGGCTACTTCGGCCAGCCTGGTCCTCGCTCTCCTCCTCGGCATCCTTCTGGTCATCCTTACTCTCCTCCCAGTCTTTGTAAGAAGAGACTCTGGACTTTTTCTTGTCCTCCCCATCATCCTTCTCCTCTCGCTCCCTCCGTTTCAGGGACGCCAGTAAGTCCAGCCCCAGCAGTGAAGGGCGGGGAGCAGGGGCTTTGAAGACATGCTGCTCATTGGCTGCACTTTTGGTCTTGCAAATAAGACCACCAACCTGAGAGTCCAAACTGGTGCCTTCCAAGCGATGGATGGAGGTATCCTCACCAGGGTCCTCCATCACAGGCTCTTATTTCTCTGAAAGGAAGGCAGACCGTTAGAACTGGACATAAGAAAACTCCGGTCTACTGTATCCCAGAATAACGAGTGCATTTAAGTGGCTATCCCTACCTCCCTACACTGAGCCCAGAACATCTTCTGCTAGCTAGTGTGTATATATGTGTGTTGTCATGCAGGTGCACATAAAGCCAGAGGCCAACATCAGGTACTTTTCTCAGTTGCTCCCTTATTTACTTTTGAAGATAGGGTCTTCACTGAACTGGGAACTAATTTGGCCAAGAAGCTCCTTGGGATCTGCCTCTGACTCTTAGCACAGATGTGCCTCTACTCATGACTCTCCATGGGTTCTGGGGATCTAAAATCAGGACCTTACACTTGTAAGAAAGCACCCACCACCGGAGCCACCTCTCCAGCCCCTCCTGCTACTTGTGAGGACTTCCTCACCAAATCACTATCAGTCTCTAAAAGCTGACCAGTTCCCACTCCAACACATCCAAAAGGCACAGAGACACATGGACACGGACCACACCCCAACACATCCAAAAGGCACAGAGACACATGGACATGGACCACACACTAGGATCGAGAAGGTGTCATCTAGACAAGAATCAACCTCACTAAGGGCTTCTTACCAGACTAGAATGATTTTTATAAAGAGAAGTATAGGGGAACTGGACTTAAGTCAGAAACCCTGATTAAAACCCAGGCGATTGAGCTGGGCATGATATGCACCTGTAATCTCAGCACGGGAGGTAGAGGCTCCAGAGGGGGGCAAGTGGGAAGCTAGTCTGGGCTACATAGTTTCACACTAGCTAGGATATTTAGTGAAGGATTCACTCATTTATATTCTTTCTCTCTCCTTCTCTTGCTCTCTCCCTCCCAGTTTGTCCCTCTGCCCATTATCTCACTCTTCTACAGAACACACTTCCTCCCACTTATGGGCCAAAATAATCACCTCTAGGAGTCCCCATTAGCTCCCTGCCTCTGAACACAAGCCAGGCATGCTTGCCTTTTTCATATGAACTGTAGCAGCACATCCCACTTCTCTAGTGAGACAAGAAAGAAAGAAAGAAAGAAAGAAAGAAAGAAAGAAAGAAAGAGAGAGAGAGAGAGAGAGAGAGAGAGAGAGAGAGAGAGAAAGGAAGGAAGGAAGGAAGGAAGGAAGGAAGAAAGGAAGAAAGGAAGGAAGAAATAAACTAAGTAACTAACTCACTCCAGGCTCTTGGCATTTTCTGGTTTTTTTGGGACAGTAAGCAGTTGTCTTGGTTAGTCATTAGTTCTCTATGTGTGAAACCACAATCACTTCTGCTTTCCACAATCCACAGAACCACTGTGAGAATCAATTGTTGGTACACTGATGTGACGGTTGCATACTTGGTATTATGCTCCTGTACCCTGACTTCCCTTCCTGGTTTTTGATATGCATTCTCCCACCCACCCATCCCATTCCCTTTAAGTCACAAGTTCCACAGAGCAGAGAAGTTAGCTAGCACACGATTTCACCATCCATATTCTACACACTTGCTGACTTTTGTTGTGGATCAGTAGTGGTTTGTGGGAAAAGAGAAAAAAAGCATCCCATAGCAGGCAAAAAAAAAAAAAAAAAAAATCTCTTGAATAACAAACTGTGTTCGCCAAAATTACTTCCAAGAAATGTTAGGAAAGAGCATGTCTGGAACGTGTTTCAGAGACTGTAAGACCTCCCAGGTGTTTGGCTGATGTCAAATTCATCTTTATCTAACACCACCCGATTATAAGCTTGGACCTATGTTGGACATGTAGTTAATTATTCTCATTCCGATTAAGTTTATAAAGCATGAGAACTGTGACTTTTGAATCTAGACTTCTTTTGCTGTGTTCTAATTAACATGCACAGCTCTCCCAAGGGGCGCTGCAACACAATGTGGATGAAGAAGCAAAAGTTTCCCGAGGTAGAAGAGAGAAACAAAGTCGCATCTTATATGCATATTAAGAAATCTTGACAGGAAGGCTGAGATACAACGACTTACATCCTAAAGTGTCATTTGCATGCAAGCAGAGACTACTGTCTGTCTTGTTAACAAATGGCAAAGTAAAAACCTGATTAGATATCATTTATTGAAAGCGAACAGGAAGTCAGACATTTCTCTGGACAGGAAATTATTCACAACACAGGACAAGGAAGGACTTAATTAGCGGCTCAAAATAGCAAATAAAGCGGTCCACGGCCAGACTATGGAGAAACATCGGTGACAAAGAAGCCACAATGGACTTCTCAGGTTAGCAACTGCTTACTGCATGCGTCGTTAATCCACTTGCTATTCTCAACAATACCGATAAAGGAAAAACAAGAGCCCTTTCCTCTTAGGGTTAATACTCTACTTATAGATTATCCGCCAGATCTAGTGGAGACTCTTCAGTGAGACAGGAGGAAGGCACCAGAAGCCCTACCCAGGCTCTCCAACTATCGGGTACCAGGTTCGCGTACTGCCCTAAACGAGGGCACAGGGAGGACCCCTGAATCTCCGTGGGGCCGTTCCCAAACACCGGGATGAGACCAGAACATGGACAAAGTCCGGAGAAGGCTGAATGAACTTCTCCGCTCAAGCAAATAGAGAAACTTGGGTAACAAGGACTAGAGGAACTCTGAAATCAGGGCCCAAACAGAAGCCGCGAGCCGACACCGGCCGCCTGGAGCCGCCATGGCTGCCGAAGGACAGATCTGGAAAGAGAAAGAGACGCTCACCTCACCAAGCACGACTCTCGAGGCCTTCGGTTCCTGATCTGGAGACGCCAGCGCGGCCACCGCTCGATCCGAGGGTCTCAAAGAGGCAAATTCCGCTGTTTGAAAGCGGCCATCATCGTCCCATAATGCCCTGCGCGGAGCCTTCTATCCGTCCAAAAAGACCATCGAGAGCAGCCCACAAATCCAGGGTTCCGGGACGCCAGAGTGCAACCCCGCGAACAGGCCTTCCGAGCCTCAGTCTCTTCCTCTGGGTTCAGAGTCTCCTTGCGACCAATCGCGCTTGGCGTAAGAGTCAACACCCCGCCTCTGGCTCGGGGGTGTGCAAGGGAGGACAACACGAGACCGGCCATGTTTACTAAGGGCGGAAATGACGTCACTTCCTGTCGCTGGCGGCCAGTGCAAAGTGGAAAGGAACTAAAATAATCTTGTCGGATTACCGGACTATTGACTGGGGCGCGCGGTGGCACGTTCGTTTTCTGCGTCCGTGTTTCTCACTTCCGTTTGGGAGGATTTTTTTTTTTTTTTTTTTTTTTTTTTCCTGTCGGAGGAAGCGTTTCTAAGGATACAGCCCAGGTTAGTTGGGGTCTTTCCCAGGATGGCAGTGAGGAAAGAGGCAGTTGTGCCCTAGCTAACCGGTGGAGGAGCCCGGGTTGCTGACATGTAGACCGAAGTGTCCTCCATGGCACCTGTGAACCAGGGGGAACCCAACCACCAGGTTCTTATCAAAAACATGCGTTGGGTGTTTTGTAGACGTCAGCCCTGACGTAGATTAAAGTGACATACCGCTGTAATCCCAGCAGTTGTGAGGTTTAGGCATAAAGATTGCCACAAGTTTGAGGCCACTCTGGGGTACTAAGCGAGATCCTTGGAAAATAAGTTCATGTTCAGATATGTCCTTTGGTTATATCTTAGGATGCTTATTTCCATTATCCTATGAAAGCATTACACGTTAAGTTTCTACAAAAAAGAAGAATCAGACTTTACATACTGCTTCCGAATCTTTTCTTAGTAGCTGTATAAGATAGTTCGCAAGACTACTACTATCAGTGCCCTGTTGACAGACATGAACATAGGTCTTTGTGTCTATGTTCATATTCTCAAAAGTAGAGCTGTTGTGTAAAGAGGAGGCCAGTTTTCTTTCCAAAGAGCTTTTGCATCCAAATTCCAACGAAGTAGGCATGCCTCCGCTCTCTCTCCATTCTGAGTGTTACCGTCTCACTTGGTGTTTGTAGACTCAATGCATTTCTTAAATCTGCCTTTTAACTTGCTATCCTTTGTCTACGTGCAAAACTTGGCTTTCCAAATGTGTTTAGTGTTCATAATTTTTATGATTCTCCATTTGCATCCCTCATGCGAACACTGTCTTGGATGTGGTGTCGCTTTCCCCCTCCTTCCAACATCTGGCCTGTAGCACACCGACCCTCTCTGGTGACACGCCACACTCCCCCTTCCTCTTTTTATTACTAGTACGGGATTTGCTTACGTGAATTCTAACGGCGAGACGGGTCCAAATTCTCTTTGTGTTTCTCTTTCATCAGTAATTTGTTCTACACTCACAGTTGATGAAACCCCTCCTGGAAGTCAGCTTCCCTATTTAAAGGGTGACCTACAGGCTGGAGAGATGGCTCAGAGGTTGAGACCACTGACTGCTCTTCCACATGACCAGGGATTCAGCTCCCAGCACCCACGTGGCACCTCACATCTATCTTTAACTCCAGTCCCAGGGAATTTGACATATAGGCAGGAAGACATGCACATAAAACTATTAAAATAAACTGTGGCTTATAGGTGGAACAATTTCATTTCTTGTGTAAATTTTATTCATATCTTATGTGTGCATTGTTGTGTATGTGCATGAGTATATACTCATGTATATACACCTGTCAGTGCATGTTTGTACACCAAAGGCAACCTTAGGTGTTTGGGTTTGGGTTTGTTTTGTTTTGTATTGTTGACAACAAGGTCTCAGGCTGCCCTGCAACTTGGTGAACTGGCTAGGCTGACTGGCCACCAAATCCCAAGGATCTGGCTGAGTGCACTGAGTTCGTGAGCTACTCTCGCAGGCCAGGCTTCTTTTTAGATGGCTTCCGGGGATCGAACTGGGTCCTCACCCTTCCCAGGCAAGCACTTTACTAACTGAGCTATCCTCCCAGCCCTAATCCAGACCACGAAATATAATTTTTGATGAAGGGGAGAAAGGCAAATCACATTTCATAGCATTAACAAGCCTTGAAATTAAATGCAGAGTAACTAATATCCCAGTTGCATCTTCTGTGGGTACTGTCAATAGTGACTTGTCAGTCATGGGATTTTTCAATTAGGAAATGACTTGCCAAAAATTAGGAGCTAGACTAGCAATTTTGTAGCATGAGTTCTAGCCTTTGTCTCACAGCTAGAAGAGTAACAGAATGAACTAGTCTATAGAGTGAGAAGCCCAGCACCAAAGGAAGACAGAGAGAAGGTCAGATGAGGCCCCTCTACCTCAGTCTCCTCTGAGTCATTTATTTAATTATGACTTTCACACACTCTTAGTTGGTCTGTTTGCCATGTGATTAAGTGTATCTAGGAAGTCCCCTTAAGTCAGGACTCGAGAATATACAAACATTCGTCAATGAAGGACCCATGAAGTATGGTCCACAAATGAAGTAGTATGGAATCTCAAAGTCTTTTGTGTAGGGATATGGGAAGTTCAGTAAACGTTATATTAAAACAATGCAAAGCGCAGAAAGGGTGAATCATGTCCCCACCTCTGCCACCCCACCTTCCAGCCACTCTCCCTCCTACTCCAGACTGCTGAGGTCAAGTTTGTCTGCTTCAGCACTTGCCATAAGCTGTGGTTCTTTCTGCAGTCTGGCAGTGCTCTGAGGCACAGCCGCATCCTTCAGCTGCAGGCGGGCCTCCTTTGTGCAGATGCTTGCCTCCCTACTCAGCTACCCGTGGCTCCCCCAGGCCTCTTGGGTGGGAGCAGCACTCTGAAGTTAAAGCTTTGCTTTGTCTTCCTACTCTGATGTGGCTTTTTTAAAGATTTATTTATTTTGTGTGTATGAGTACAGTGTAGCTGTCTTCAGACACAACAGAAGAGGGCATCAGCTCTCATTACAGTTGGGAGCCACCATGTGGTTGCTGGGAATTGAACTCAGGACCTTTGGAAAAGCTGCCAGTGCTATCAACTGCTGAGCCATCTCTCCAGTCCTCCTACTCTGTTCTAATTCAAATCTTTAATTTCACTTAGAAACACATGAGAAATTATTGTGAGAAGTTACCTAGTGTGTCAGGATGGACCCAGAGGTGGCAAGCAAGGGGTGAGACGTCTTCACAAAATGGGCTTCCTAAAAGGTTTCTTTTTAAATCACCTCAGTGTCTGGTCACTACTAAATGGTGTTGTCTTCTTTCTGTTAGGACCCACGCACTTCATCTCAGCAGCCTTTAGACACTGCAGAATTGATAGTGCGGACTAGCATTGGACTTTTTCAAGATGAGCTTCCTCTTGCCCAAACTGACCAGCAAGAAAGAAGTAGACCAGGCGATCAAAAGCACTGCGGAGAAGGTGTTGGTTCTCAGGTTTGGGAGGGACGAGGACCCCGTCTGTCTGCAGCTGGATGATATTGTGAGTTTTAAATAAGCAGCCTTAATTAAAAGTTCACCTGTTATCACTCAGCATCCTGAAAAGGAACAGGATTGATGTAGATTGATGTAGATTGTCACACTTTGTCCAAGAGCTGTGCCTGTCCTGATCTGAGGCCCAAACAGACTGCGACACCTGTCCTGACACCCTTCCCCCACTAGCACCTGTCAGAACTCACCTCACTGAGCAGGCCTGGGGAGATCAGGAAATGCCAACACAGCAACAGTCGCATAGTGAAGTGCAGAAAGTTCTAGAGAGGACTGGGGAAACGCCTCCAAGGTATACAGGTTGCAAAGTGGAGGTCTGAACTGTTTCCCTGGCTGCCAGTACTCTCCTGTGCGCTGCTCCTAGAATGTGCCTTGTGGAGAAATCAGGTCTCACAGCACTTCTTCACAGTCAGTAAAGAGGGAAACTGTGAAGAGAGTTACTGTGTGTTTCTATTCACCATGGAGATTGAACTAAGGTCTTACATCTCTTCCCACCCATCTCCGCTGCAGTCATTATGAATAGTCATTATGTACAATGGATGTGTGGTGCCGGTGAGGTGGCACAGCAGGCAAAGTGCTTCCTGTATGAGACTTTGAACCTCAGTCAGTCTCTGGAACCCAGAGTGGAGGAGGGACCCAACCCTGAGCATTGTCCCCTGACCTCCATGCTCACCCGTGCTCATACCAGTCAGTAAGTGGGAATCATCAGAAACTCATGCTTTTAGCTATGGAAAAGAGTATACGTTCTAGACTAGAAGGGTAGCTCCATGGTAGAACAGTTGTCTCTTAATGTAGGAGGTCCTTGGAGCTCAGCACTCAAGGTCAATAAGAGAATTAGACTGATTGCTTCTGATACCACACTTCCAAAGTTCATATCCCAACCCTGCTGCTTAAGAGCTGTGTGTCCTGGAACAAGTAACTCCCTCCAGTGCCTCGGCTTTGTCATCTGTAAAATGGGGGTGCTGAGTGTCAGTAAGTTAAATGGTTATAGGTTGTAGGTTAAATGGTCTAACAGGTGTAAAGCGTTGAGGACAGTGAGCAGTGGGAAGAGGGGGGGGGGACACCAGGCTCTCCTGATTTTCATTTCTAGGAGGAAGGAGCCTGGGGCTTGTCGGCACCCTAAGTTGTTGTGGGTGGGTTGTCAGGAGCTGTAGTTTTTGTTTTGCAATAGTAAGCATTGAGACTAGACCTAATGCCCTACCGCTGAGCTGTGCTCACAGCAGCTCACTCCAAATGAAGAGAGACTTCTTTCTTTCTTCCTTCCTTCCTTCTTTCCTTTCTTTTTCTCAGAAATAATCAAGCACCAGCCCATGAGATAGCTCAGCCAGTCAGGTCTCCTGCTGCTAAGGAGAGCCCTGACCTCAGCAAGTTGTCTCTGGCTCCTGCACATGCTCTTTGGCACACATACACCCATCCCCCTCCAACCCCTGCGCGTGCACACGCATGCGCACACACACACATATATAAATAAAACTTAAAAAAAAACTTAATTTCAAAAAGAAACAAATATCAACAAAAAAAGAAAAATCTTTTCCCTGACATGTCCTAGTTTTACATTTCCACTGCTGTGAAGAGACACCATAACCAAGGCAACGTATACAAGAACAGTTTATTTGGGGCTTACAGTCTCAGAGGGTTAGAACCCATGGCCATCATCGCAGGAAGGGTGGCAGCCAGCAGGCTGGCAGGCCTGGTGCTGGAGAAGTAGCTGAGAGCTCGCATCTTGACACAAACAACAGAGAGAGCTACCTGGAAATGGTAAGGGCTTCTGAAACCTCAAAGCCTGCCCACAATGACACATCTCTTCCAACAAAGCCAGTCCTCCTAACCCCTCTCATACAGGTCCACCAGCTGGGGACCCAAGTAGTTAAACATGTGAGCCTTTAGGGGCCAATCTCATTCAAACCACCACGCAGTGCCTTCTCCTGACCCTGTCACCCATGATCCAGTAATACTGTGTCTGGGCTTAGTGTACACATGTGATCCCTGCACTCGGGAGGCTGGGCTTAGTGTACACATGTAATCCTTGCACTCTGGAGGCAGACAGGCAGACAAGCGGACCTCTGTGAATTCAAGGCAGTCTGATCTACATAGCAAGTTCCAGAATTGTGTCTTAAGAGGAATTCAAATGGGAAAATTTCTCCAAATAAAATTCGTCTCAAAATACTATAGTAAGCTTCCTGTACCGTTTCACAGTGTGTTTCACAAAAGAAGCATTGTGTAACTGCCGTAGTATAGCGGAACCTCCATCCATCTTGTCGTTCACAGCTCTCAAAAACTTCAGCCGACCTGAGTAAAATGGCTGCTATTTACCTGGTGGACGTGGACCACACGCCGGTTTACACACAGTATTTTGACATCAGTTACATTCCCTCTACCGTATTTTTCTTCAATGGGCAGCACATGAAGGTGGATTATGGGTGAGTTACGTTGGCTTTTATGAAAGATATAATCCTGCCAGGGAAACACATTTCTCTGTTGCCAAGTGTCCTCTGCCCCTCAGAGAATTCTGATGTCATTCTTCAGGCATGCCTGACAAAATAAGTCACATGATATCTTCTGTAGTGTCCACCTCTCCATCCTGTTCTCACTGCAATATGAGTAGTGTTGGCGGCATCCAGGATTACGGTCCCACCTTACTCTGGAGAGTTTACTACTGTGGGTTTGGAACTGCCGCTTATCCTCCGAGGCCTCGGTTAGTGTGCTTGCTTATTACAGCCTACTGCATGGAGTTCAGGACGCAGTATCAAACCCCTCTAAAGTGCTTAATCTTTCAACCCAGTAACTACGTTTCCAGGAGTTTAATAGTATGTTGAAGATGCACACTTTACAACTCTGAGACAGATACTATTTTTTTTAAGATTTATTTATTTATTTATTTATTATATGTAAGTACACTGTAGCTGTCTTCAGACGCACCAGAAGAGGGCATCAGATCTCATTATGGGCATCAGATCTCAACCATGTGCTTGCTGGGACTTGAACTTCAGACCTTCGGAAGAGCAGTCGGGTGCTTTTACCCACTGAGCCATCTCACCAGCCCCCCAGATACTATTTATTACTAAATAGTTTGTGATGTGATTCTTTTATCTTAAAGAAGCAGAACACTCTCCCCACCCCACACACAGAGCTAGAAGAGTATACAACAAAAGGTGACTTCTTGCCTCACAACTGATTTTGTTTCTCTTTTAAAACTTCTTCAACCAATACACTTGATGTTTAAGATAACTCATAAGGTTGTTTATTAATACCCACAACTCAGAAGGTCGATGATGAGAACTGGGGAGGCTGCGGTGAGCTAATGGACTTTTTTCAGAAACACTGAGCAAACTCTGCCCACCTCAGTACTCAGGGAACTCCACATGATAGTGGTGTGGGAAGGGATGGGAAGGTAGCCTCTTTCCCACGCCCAGATGTCAATGTGGGGGCTCAAAGCCCTGGATGTAGCCCTGTGTCCTAGACCTGCGGAAAAGGCAGTGGTCAGGCCATGTGTAGAGAGACAAGAAGGGAGGAAGAGCCCACTACTGCTGCTGACCCTGCAGGCTTCACACACTGGGACGCTCTGACCACAGTTATTCCCCTCTGCTGCAGGTCTCCGGATCACACTAAATTCGTAGGAAGCTTCAAAACCAAACAAGACTTCATAGATTTGATTGAAGTCATCTACCGGGGAGCGATGAGGGGAAAACTTATTGTCCAGAGTCCTATTGATCCCAAGAACGTGCCCAAATATGACCTCCTCTATCAAGACATTTAACACACTGCTGTTGGAGCTGAGAGAAGCACAGGTTGAGACGGGGCCTGAAGCCAGAGGGCCTGTGGTCTGGAGTCCTTCAGAGACATGTTCACTGCCTGAGCAAAGAGGTTTGCGGTGTCTGTAATCAGCAGCCCTTTTGCAGCAGCCCCAGTGCTCCAAGAATCAGGATGCCTGAGCGTCCCTTCCCTGAGAGCCTCACAGCAGTGAGGCAGGAGCCCAAGTGGTGCCTGTTCGTGACTTCCGTTTATCTTGACTTTGCTTTACCCCTCAAGGTCAGGCGTCCTCCTAGACGCTGTGAGAACAGCTTGCTCTGCCATGTTTGTGCACACGTTCTCCCCCATGCCTCCGTTCTCTTGCCCCTTCTGCCCCCTCCTACCCCAGCTTATCTTGAACTAACTAATAATTAGATGCAGGTGAGTTCATGGTTTCCTCGCAGTCTGAAAGCAGTACCCTGTCCACGTGTTTATAGCCATCCGGCCATTGATTGCCAGGAGAAAAGTGTGGCTCTTCACCATCCAGCACGGCTTGAGCTTAAACAACAAGTTTGGGAAGTAAGGGACAGAGCTCCCCAGAAAGCACTGCCACCACCCATTACCTCAAGGACTAAAGACCAAAAGGATATCAGGTTGTTAAGGGAGAAACGCCTTGAGGGGTTTGCGATTCCATCCAAGGGCTTTTGAAGAATGTGACCCAACCTCAGGAAACTTGTGTTTCTCCTAAGCCTTATGGGAGTGGTTGTCCCTGTCGCTCTGGAATGAGAGCAGGTACAGAGCTGGAGGGCCGTGGCCAGGCCGCTTGTGGCCTGCTGGGCAGCAAGGGCCTTGTTGCCAGCAGAGGCCCAGGTGTGCAGGAGGCAGGGCCAACCCTGGCATCAGCTGCTTATTTCTAAGCTTGTCCTTTAGGGGAAAGTGAAACCACGACCTGAATCTGGCAGACGGGGCGCAGAAAGAAGATGGTTTGGGTTTTCCGTGTCCTCTGCCCAAAGCTGAGAGCTGCTTCAGGGATGGGCAGAGAACCTTTTCCCACCACCTCCTTAGGATGCACGGGGCTATGGCAGCCACCCTGGACACGTGGATGAAAACTTCGAGATTCTAAGAGTCAGATCCCTAATGCTACTGAAGTCCTAGGTGAACAATAAATGTTCCTCCACATCCCTATGGTGGAATAAAAGGTCTTTGTCCAACTCACTGTCAGCAGGGTTGTCTGTCCATCAATCTAGGCACTCAGGTGCAAGCAAGATCTCAGAACTTACACAGGGCAAATACTATCAGCTTCCTTCCTGAGGGGTAGATGAGGACGGGTGGGAGGGGCTCTGTGGTCTGGATTCATGTTTTAGATCCTATCGTGGTTACTTGCCCTTCCACAGTCCTTATTAAGCATGTGTTGTATACCCTGTCCAGTGCTAGGAACCATGCAGCTATGACTCCTGGACAGAGAGAGGTCTCTGAGGGGAGAAGAGGAGGTCCTTGTACAGGAAGGGAGAAGCATTGGTGGGGAGGGGAGCAGAGTAATGGAGAAAGGGCCCAAAGGTCTCTGATTTTTCTATAGTAGTGGCCTGCCACCTGCTGTCAGGTGCTGTGAGTGTGTGATGGTGCTGTCTCACTTTCTGGCTGGTTTCTCCCTGGTTCTGGAATGTCTGTCCTTGTCTCCCTGGGTCCCATAGCTCTACCCTGGGGAGACACACCAGTGACTCTGAAGATGCGGTTATCTTGGAGGTAGAAGGCATGTGGCTTGCCTAGAACCCCAGAGCAGGGTGAATTCTCCACTGTTGAAGAAGAGACCCCAACTCTGCCAAGTCCCCGAGCATTCCAGCCATGGGACTCTACAGACTAGTGTCGTCCCTAATGGACAGGTAATGACCAGAGCTTACATCACTGAGCAAGTCTGGGCTGAGCTGTTGGAAGGACCATTAAGCCCATAGCCTGCCTGCATGTGCCGTTTGGGTTCCTGGCAGAGGGAAGTACAGACAGAAGAGCCTCTGTCCCATCTCTCTGTCCCACTCTGAGCTTACTCCAGAGAAGTGACATCATGTAAGAAGAGCCAGAGTTTGCATTCAAACTGACCCAGGATCAAGGAAGGGACACAGTGATCTCCCGGAGACCTGCCTCTTGCAAATGTGACTGCTGTAGGCAGTCTATAACACCCTAGGGATTTCCTGGTTTGTCAGGATGTCCCCATTTTTCTAGCAGACCATACTTCTCGGCTGCCCAGTACTGTAAATGAGAATAACTGCCCAGTACTGTAAATGAGAGTACAGAGAGCCCAGAGATGGGTCCAAAGCACATTTTTTTATTGTTGACTGAGCAGTGCAGGGCTAGAACCCATCAGAGTATAGCCCAACCCTTCCACTTCCCCCTCTTCCATGGCTCCCAGCCTGCCCTGCCATGTGCAGCCTTCTAGTGAGCCCTGAACTAGTTCTTGGCCATGGTTTCCTGAACCCAGTCCTTCAGGTCGGTCGCCCTCACGTACACACCATACTCAGCGACAGCGCAGCTCTTGTCAAAGCTCAGGATCCCAGCTGCGTACCAGGTGTCCTCCTCCATGTCATGAATGGCAAAGGCACTGCCGGCGTCACCGTAGCAGGTGTCTTCCTGGTACTTGGTGAGGCCAGCACAGAAGGTGTGCTCGTTCAAGATAGGCTGGACCCCAACGGGACTCGTCAAGTTTTTCTTCTCGGGCACTGTACTATTCTCATAGTGCACCACACACTTGTCCTGGTCGGCCACAGGCAGCATGACATACTTGAGACGATCGGTAAATCTAAAGTTGGCGTTCCGCCCCCAGCCAGACACGTAGCCCACACGGCCTGGTGCTATGTAGTCTTTGGAAGGCAGGCAGATAGGCATGACTCTCTCGGTTACAAGCACCCTCTGCTTGAGTTTGATTAGCCCGATATCCACCACGGAGTGGTTGGGGTGGAGAACGACCTTCTCAATCTCCACCAGCTGGTTTTTCCCCACGTAGAGCGTTAGGGTGGGGGTGATGTCCTTGGCTGACGCCGTCTCGCTGTGGTTCAGGAAGAGGTTTTTGGCCGTGGTCAGCAGCCACTGGTCACTGATCAACGTGGCCCCGGTGGTGAGTCCGTGGCGGGAGATCATCTTGGCCTGCCAAGGAAAGCTGCCTTTGGCATCCATAGAGCCACCGATGATGCGCTGCACCTGGTCCACAGGGTGCTTGGGCTTCCCACACACTGCGGAGGGAGGGAGGGGGGAGGGAGGGGTATGAGCAGCAGTCCAGAGCAGGCCCCACCTACAGAGCCCCTGGAAGCATCAGCCACCGCTGCTTCCACACCCGACAGTCTGTGAACACTCAGCCCTTACCACCTGCTCGTCCTCACATTTCTGGCATTTATACACTAAGTGACTAAGCTTTTAAAACTCCTGGCTGATAAGCTAATATACATACATACATACATGCACCCTGCAGCGGCACCGGCAGAAACACAGATTTTACAGATGTGAAAACAGATAACCCAAACTGATAGCTGAAGTTGGGCTGAAGAGAGGAGAGCTACAGAATGCGGGAGTCCCAGTTGTTCCCAGACCCTGCCTTAGCCCTTGTGGGTTCAGCTTCTGTTGTTTCCTCCCTGGCCTGGTCCTTCCTAGGGTGTGGTGCCCTCTTTCCCTTCAACCAAGGCTCTGTGAGCAGGTGTTCTGGATGGAGGGCATCTCCGTGGGAAGCAGCTGACTCAGCCAACCCCCCTTAGCCTAAATGGGCATGGCATTGAGCTGTCCGGGAGGGATCCTGTCCCTCCTCCTTTGCCAGCTCTGGTTCTCTCTGACCCAGGCCACACAAGGGGAACACGGCCACATTTTAACCCCATGCTCTGAGAGCTCAACACCCACCTGCCTCACATTCGGGGAGTTTCTCTCCAGCGACTGTGTTCACCCATTGCTTCTCGTCGTTTAAGGTGTACACCCCTGAAGCAAAAGGAGATGAGATCAGAGAAAATGAATCTGGCCTAGGGATTAAAGAATTGGGCAGGAAGAAGTTAGAAACTGTCATGCGTGTAGGCTGCAGGACATCGTTGATAAAGACTACACTCCCAAGCAACAGGGGCCAGGGGATTGTAGCCCCTTAACAAGACAAAACAGGAAGCTGAGACAAGTTAAGTTTGGTGGAAAGACCACCACCAGAAGACAAGAACTTGATTCGAATCTTATTCCCCTGGTTCGAGGCAGTACTCGAGAAGTTTCTGGCCAGGTACCCCAGCCCCACCCATCAAACAGGGCCAGGGGTGTAGATGCAGGGGTGCTCATCCCAGCCTTACCATCTCCTTCGGCCCGTAGTCTGTAGAACTGTCGGCAGCGATAGCGAACCAAGTGCTCCACATAGCCGTTTGCAATCTCTGGGGGCTTTGGGCAGCTGTCATCTGCCGAGAAAAAGAAGCCAGAAAAAGGCTGTGGGTGCTCCGATGGCTCTCTGTGAAACGTCAGCAGACGGAGCTGCCCTGAGCACCAGACTCCCTCGCACCCGAATGGAAGCTGAGAAAGGGAGGCCTCAAAGATCTAGGCGAGAAGAGGATCTGGGTCTTCCTTAATACAGTGTGGGACTGATGTGGCCAGACTGGGGCTCAGCTGAGCTGGGGTGTGTAGCTCCTGGGGAACCCCAGAGACTCACCTTCAAAGTCCATGGCATCATTGCCCAACTCCACAGCAAAAAGCTGACCCCAGAGCAGGAGAGTGACAACAGCTCCCAGGGCTCTGTAGAGAAATGGCAAGAGGGAGTGGGGTTGGTCTCCTTGTACATGTGATCTCCTTACATACATGCATGCATGTACACAAAACACACACACACACACACACACACACACACACACTTTCCATTAAGCAGATACTAAAGGAAGAGAACAAGATGCTAAGACCAAAGAACTGCTTGCTACCCACCCCACCCATGCTTCAGCAAACTCCAGATGCACAAGAAGGGAATTTTGTAGAAGCTTAGAAAGGGACCACTGTGACAGAGGAAGGAAAGCACCGCCAGTGTGGCAGTATATGTGCCATCCCAGCTCTCCACACTCTGGCACAGAGGCAGGAGGATCGGGGCTTTGACCACAGCCTGTGCTGTGCCTATCTCAAAAAAAAGCTGAGAAGTGGGAGGTGGGAAAAGAGTGGAGTGGAGAGGAGGCCCAGGGCACAGTGGTGACCCCCGAGGTCCTGCGAGGGGAGGCCTCTGCTCCCATCCATTAAGTACCGGGCTATGAAGACATTGTTAGGACACTGTAACTAACTTAAAGATGACGGCTATAGTTTATTTTGCTATTCTCACTTTTGGAAATTTCCCATAATAAAAAGGTGGTTTTGATGTTTAATTTGTCATAGTCGCTGTTGTTGTTCTTAAGTCACAGTCCCATTCTTTGCCTAGGCTTTTCGCAAACTCCTGAACTCCCAGACTCACCCTGCCTCAGCTTTTGGAATCCCTGGGTGTGCACCATCATACATACATACATACATACATGCTACATACATACACACATCATACACACATACATACATGCTACATACATACATACATACATGCTACATACATACATGCTACATACATGCATGCATACATACATGCTACATACATACATACATACATACATACATACATACCGTATCATATGTGGTTGTTCCTATTACTTCATAGGTATTTGCCTTTAAAGGATTGCATATCAAGCCCAAGAATGCCAGAAAACTGTCTGTCTTCCTAACCTATGACTGTGGCCATCATTGGTACACAGACCACACTTAAATGCTACCCAGTTGCCTGCACATGCTGACCAGTCAGGAAGTTCTTCTGAACACTGTGCTTCTAGTCTTTTCGCTACCTTCAAAGTCTTTCTATTTTGATTAAAAAAAAAAAAAGTGGTCACCTTGATGGTGTCACTAAAATTTTAGCATGACAAGATTCACACTCAAAGTGCATAGTCAAGTTACAAGACCAAAAAAAAAAAAAAAATCTCCTAATGCTTTAGGTAAGTATACAGCAGTTCTGTGTTGCACTGCGTTCACAGTTGTCCTCAGCTGTGTGTGGCCTGCAGGCTGCAGGCTTAACTCCCACAGAAGGTTAGCTCATCAGCCTGGTTCCTGCATCCCAGCTTCTCACCTCTCCCCGTAGACTTATACTCGGTGTACTCAAAGTGGGAAGCGTGGGCTGTGGACTCACCTCATCGTGGACCTCTCTTGCCTCTCTCTGGAAGGGCTGGGCTGTGCTGACTCCGGCCGAGCCCTTTATGCCTCAGGGGTTTTATCCCACCACCACCACCACCACCTCCTCCTCCTTCTCCTCCTCCTCCTCCTTCCCCTCCTCCTCCATTTCTGTGTTTGCACAACGTCTCTAAGGTCACTGGCTGTTCCAGTAACCAAACCACAAAGCAAACCCCTGTCAAAAGCTGAGCTCTTGCTTCATACTTGGCCCTCTGCGTTGTGTTATTTTTACAAATCATGAAGAAATCTAGCAACTTCATGACCCCTCCCACCCACCACAATGGTGGATAACCCCTAGAGAGTGGGACGGGGAACAGGGGCATTAATCTGACACTTAATTGGGAGAGGGTGTTGGTTAGACCTTTTTTATTATTATTTCAAAGCCCCTTTAGACACCCTTGTGACCCAGCCTTAGCTGGAATTGTAAAGAAAGTGTTTTCCTTTTTTCAACCATGCTGCCTTAGTGTGGCCATCTCTGAGTGTGGCCAGCTCTGGAACTTGCAACCAACAGACTGGATTTATTGGGTCTTGATCCATTGTTCTTTAATCTCAGAGTGTCTAAAGCTATAGTGTAGACCGATATGGGACTCTTGTACTGGCTCTTTTATCTGGAGTTTTCAGTGCTGAGAAAAGTTTATCTCAGAACCATTTTCAAATCCAGTGTAGACATTCCTACACTCTCATTCAGAGAGCAGTAAACAGAAATTGGTTCCATTTGGCAGTTGCCCGCACCCACCCGTGAGGACATCTTCTGTTGCTAAAAGTGTTCCGACTTGAAATCAGTAAAGTGAGCCTGCTGTGTCTCCTCTGATTGTTCTTAGTGGAAAATCACACCACGTGGCTAATGTAGACACAGGGCAAACTCAATGGCAGGACATTCTGTAGCTTCACAGTCCAAATGGGCAGCTGAGAAAAGAAATCAATGCTTCAGCCATATACCTGTCCTGGCATGCTGTTCACTCAAATGTAGCAACTCAATCTAAATGGCTTCACTCGTTTAAAAAATAATTGTTTTTAAATTAGATCTCATCACAGAATCACTTGGGCTGTTCATAGTGGTATTGGTGTAGTACCACATCAACTGGGAAGAGCCCAGATCCCTATCAACAGGACACTGGTAACTAGTGTGCTTCATGGTCACTCCATGGGATATTGTCCGGCCATGCAGACACTTGGACAACAGAGAACAGGAATGATTTCACAGTTCTGACAAGAAAGGACAAAGCTGCACAGGAGAGCAGTGGGAAGTTCATTGCTCTGACAGAGCTCAAAGCCAAGCCCAGTTTGTTAAAGAACCCCAAACTCACAAACAACATCAAGACAATGAGAAGACAGGCCTGGAGCTATGGCTTAGTGGATAAGATCGCTCGCTGCTCTTCCAGAGGACCTGGGTTCAGTTCCCAGCATCGGATGGCTTACAACAGCTTGTGATTCCAGTTCCAGGGCATCCAGTGCCTCTGAACCCAGATGCAAGACACACACACACACACACACACACACACACACACACACACACACACCTACAATGCATATAGAAACAATAGAAGTAAAAAGGAAGATGCAAAAGTCACAGAAAAGGAGAGAATGTTTGCAGATGCTCTATTGATAAAGACTTAATATCCCAAATATGTGAAGGTCTCCTACAGAAAAATAACAAAACGACCACACAGTTAAAACATGAGCAAAAGATCACAGCATTCAGGAGCCTGGCTGGGAAAAAAAGAGGCAAAAATATAAATAAAGGATTTGAATAGATAATCCTTTAAGAGACACACATGTGCCAAAGAACACATGCATGCATGCAAAACAAGCATTGGGGAACACTGGAGAAACCGGAATCTTCATGGCACACTGTGGTAGGAATATAGAATGGTCCAAAGTCCACAGCACAGCTCCATGGTCTATCCAAAAGCTGGTAACAGAATTACTGTGTCGCAGCAATTCTACCTATAGGTATGTTGTTCAACAGTTTCCTCCCAAAGAGAAACATCCCCTACTGCAAGGAAAGTTCCTTTGGTAGGAAGGGAAACAACTCAAAATAGTTTCAGGAAGTTCCTGAAACTGATCAGACTCTCTAGGCCTATCCCTCCCAGAGTAAGCAATAAAGCTGAAAACAAACAAACAAACAAACAAAAAACAAAACAAAACAAAAAAAGACTCAGTCAAGTTAAGCTGCAAAGAAGACTCTGAAACCAGTTGCTTGGAAGAAGCAGAAGCCAGCCAAGCTGCCTGGAAGGGGTTTAAGATCAGAGTCATTTGGAAAGATCACTCTTCAACCTGTGCACCGAGATTTTGTGATCTGTCACTCATGCTGGGGTGGGCTTTGGCTATACATCTATCTTAGGGTCATTTCTGCTCCTGTGAGTCACCCCTCACCCATATTCCTATAAGTTACCCCACTAGAACTCACTGGCTCGCCAAGTTAGACTTTGGTGGCATCTGCACTTTGGTCTATTATGAGCTCCCACTCCGATGTGAGTAGATCATGTGTGTGCTGCATCTCATTTTGTATCTTGTTTACCCCCATACCTTATTTGGTTTATTCGTTTTTATTTATGTGAACGTGTCGCATAATGCATGCTGTTAAAACTTGTAAACATGGAAGTTTTTAATGGTTTCTCCATATTGACTTCAGTTCCAACAGTGCTCACTGAGTACAATCCATGTAACTTCCAAAACTGGCTTGTCTCCTTTTCTCAAGTTCTATTACTAGGTGCAGTCAATTTTCGACTTATTATTGCATCTTCCATTGGAAATGAAATGTCCTTACTTATCTCTAGAAACCCTTTGTGCCACAAGTCTCTCAGGATGTGCTAGCTTTCTTCTGACTAGTGTTCCTGTACTTCATCTTTTCTATTTACCTATAGAACTTACCTGTCCTTTGCCTTTTAACTACAATATTTGCTTCATTTATATTTAGTGTAATTACAGGTAGGGTTAGCTTTAAGTATACCATTGCTCTATTTGTTAGATGTTTTTAATCCACAACTTCTATTTTCCCGATTTCTCTGCTCCTACTTTATTATGTTACTCGGTTGCTGCTGTTTTGAGTTGGGTTTTGGTGAGGGTACTTTTGTAATGTCTCACTCTGTGAGTCTCACTCTGTAGCTCAGGTGCCCTGGAATTCATTAAGTAACCCATCAAGTTGTGTCAGTCCTCCTGCCTCTGCTCCCAAGTTCTGGATTACAAGCATGAGCCACCACACCTGTTTGAATTACTCAGTTTCTGTATTACTTTTTTGTTTGTTTGTTTGTTTGTTTCATCTTGCTGTTAGATTTTGTAGGGGATGTTGTGTTCATGTGTGTTAAATTTTATTTCATTTATTATATGTGGGGTGGGGCATGTACACACCTATGCCACAGCGCGTGTGGAGGACAACCTTGGTAGTCAGATCTCTCCTTCCACCATGGGCTCCAGGGACTATGCTCGAGTCGTCACAGTTGAATGGAGAGTACTTTTTAACCATGAAAACACAGCCCGTACTCAGTTTCTAAGAAGATTTTTACTGAGGGCTGGGGAGGAGGATTACTGAAGAAGGTGCTTGCGACAGAAGCTTGAAGACCACACAGTGAGGAGCCCCAGCACCTCATCAAAGTCAGGCAGCCGCGGGTCCTTCCTGTGACCCTAGCCCTGAGGAGGCAGAGACAGGATCCATGGAACAAGTCTGCTAGCTAGGCTGGCTGGAAATGCTGGGCTTGCGCCAGAGACTCCACCTCAGTACAGAAAGTGTGTAACAATCAACGAAGACATCCAGTGTCATCTGCAGCCTCGAGCACACACACACACTCACACATACACACACACACACATACACACACATACACACACTCACACACACACATACACACACCCATACACACACACTCAGACTTGTGCACCCACATACATGCAAGCATACAAACAGTAAAAGAGTAAGCTATCATACTAGTTTTGACAAGATGAATTTCAAGCTTAAAAGTAGTACATTATGAATTTGGACTTTTAATAAAACTTTTTTTTTTAATATTTGGAAGAATTCTTTTTGAGATAGGGTCTCACGCCAGTTAGCCTGGAACTCACAGACATCCATCCACCTGCCTCTGCCTCCCAAGTGCAGGACCTAAAGGTGTGCAATACCATGTTTGGCAACATTTAAAATACTTTGTCCTCCGCTAGCTTTTTTTGTGGTGTGTTCCTACATAACTTTTCTCTTGGTCACCGTCATGATTTCAAGCGATGTTTCTTCGCTTTTCACAGTCTGGGTTTGTGCCTTCACCACTTCTCAGATAACACAAAAGACCCCACAGCGAAGGTGTTCTCTCACCCCGCCTTCCATCCTTGGGTCATTTCTGTATCTCCTACCTTAATGGTGTCATTGCCGAACACTTTCCAGATGTACACGTAGATCCCAGTGTTGCAGTCTGAATAAGCAATGCCCCCATAGTCCGTGAATTTGAACACTCGTCTCCCAGGTGGAACTGCTTTGGAGCATGGGGAAATGGGTGGACATTGTGGAATTCCTAGAGAGACAGCCTTGCTAGAGTAAGTATACACTAGGGATGGGCCTCACCGGCTTAAAAACTCACCTTACTTCCTGTGTGTGGTAGAAACGTGCTCAGCCAGCATCCTGCTCCTGCCAGCAGCTGCTGGGCTTCCTTACCATCACGTACCCTGTCCGGAGCCATGAGCCCAAACAAACTTGGTTTGTTTCAATTCTTCTGTCACAGCATTTTAGCACAGTAAACGCAACACAACTAATACAGACGTTGGTATCACGGTCGGGGCCTTCAGTCTAAGGGAAAAAAGAGAAGCCATGAACTGGAATGATAGCAAGAAGTGGGGGTCCATGGGAGGGGTCAGAGAGAGGAACGAGAGGAAGGCAAATGGTGTAATTGTCACAGTAAAAGTAAAGACGGAAAAAGACTGGGGTTGTGGCTCTGAGGACTGTGACCGTGTTGGTTTTTTTTGGAGGAATGTGGAAGTGTTTGGAACTTTGGACTACAAAAGATGCTATTACCATCTAGTTAATGGGCCGTTCTAGTAGGAGCCTGGAAGGAGGTCGCGCTGAGAGAAAGGTAGATACTGAAGGCCTGCCCAGCTCCTGAGGTTTCCAAGGGAAGCAAGGACTTGATTAGCAGCCAGGCTAGAGGCCATTCCTGTGATACCTTTGCAAAGAACTAACTTCTTTCTGCCAAGACCCTGGGGACTTGCTTGAAGCTAAATTTAAAAGTAACTGACTAGCAGGGTATGGTAGTGTGCGCTTTTAATCCCTTCACTCAGAAGGCAGAGGTAGGTGGCTCTCCATAGAGAGTACCAGGACTGGCAAGCAGTTTTTAGAGTTATAGTAACACTCTCTTGCCTTTGACCTTTAACCTGTTTCTTACTGGGAAAGGCAGACTTTAATGAAAATTGTGACAGAATTCACCTTTTTCCCATCTCTGCCGGTCTGACCTTGCTGGAAGGGGTTGGCTGGAGGGCTGTGTGTAGTTTGGCAGCCAACATCTTGGAAATTCCTCACTTATGCAATGTTTGGGTTGATGATTTGGGGGAGGATGTTAATATTTTTAGAGATGCTTTTTTTAAAAAGCTTGAAACTCTGGGTGCGTATGGTGCAAACGTGGGCAAGTGTGTCTGCCAGTGGCCCAGGTTTGGGGAACGGAATTGCAGGCAGTTGGAAGTATGGCTGGGAAGCAGAGCCTCTGTTCCCGGCAAGGCAGTGCCTCGTGGTCCCTGGAGCTGATCACAGTGTTCTAGAAAGGGGTGTCATAACGGGAGCGCCTCTTTAATTTGTTTACTGAGGCCCGTTGCAATTTTGAGCAGCATGCTCTGGGTCCCCGCACTCCTCTTTTGATCTGCTGGAAAGCCATGTGTACCCCAGGAAAACATGGGGTTCTCAGCCCATGCTGCACATGAACATGTTGGCATTTGCTTATTCTCTGCCCTCAGTGACTCCAGCAATGCCAGCACACAACTGCTGTCTGTTTGCTGAACTAAATGGAGGGTAAACAGAATCTCTGCCCTCAGTGTTTACAGAGGGAGCAGAAATTATGCAAAACATGACCAAGTGCTACCTGCTCTCTACCTACGCCACTGAAGGGCTGCTCCTTCCAGAACCACCCTACCAAGCCCCTTCACAGAAAAGTCAGTCATCACACAGAAAGGGCAGGCCACATGTGAGGGTCATTACCCTGGGCCTTACTTTTCTGTAAGGATTCTGAGCACCTACTGGTTGGATTCTTCAACATCACTGAAGCAGGAGGTTCTCTCATCATTTAACAAGCCTGTCTTTGCAACTGAGACCCAGGACTAGGAATTTGCTCAAAGTAACAAAGTTAGTAAGAAATAGTAAGCAGGGAGACAGGTCCAAGATAGAGGCCAAGCCCCCAATCACCCAGGAGTCCTGATCTATATGCTGACCTTCTCTGGATTAGGGGTCCTTCACACTGCTGCTCCCAGTTCCTACCAGAGTCAGCAGGCAACAAACCCTTTAATCCTGGGTTAAGGCATGGTTTACTCAGAACAACACTGGCCAGGGTGACATCATTTCTCAGGAGTTATGGGGGTCTTGAGAAAATCTGTATGTCAGATTAAAACTGTGAACATGGCAGGGACACCCAGCAAAGTAGAAAGAAGGTCTTAAGACACTGTCCCCCTTGTCCCCAAAGCTGGGAAAGCCAGCACTTTCCAGAAAGTGAGGCTCTGTCCCAGCTGGGGCTTCTCATCTCAGTCCAGAGACATCCAAGGACACTGGCAGAAAGGCAGTGACATGTTAGCACAGAACATGTAGACCATAGCTGGGAAGTACATTATTAGGCAATAGCTCAAGGAAATGGCCTCATTGCATTCAGGCAACAGAATCTCTGAGGACCAACCAGATCCTGGGAGGAGCCACCCAGCCCAATCCCTTGACATCTATCTCTAGCAGGGGTGGAATTAAAATAGAATTGAGCTTTTGACTTGAGCTTGGAGTCAGGCACCACAGATACCTGGCAACCCAGAAGTGACTTCCCTCCCATGGTAGAGCTCAGGCTCTGTCTTCTGCCATGGGGTATAATCCATAGGACTCATTGTCCCCACTCCCACCCCCATTCGCGTGTGACTTCCCAGAGACTAAGAGCACCAAAGCATGGTTATCTCCATCCCTAACACGGAGCCCAGCCACTGAGAACAAGCAGGGAAGAATGTCAGAGCACAGCTCAACTCCATTTATGGACACGTTTGTGTTCATTTTCAGTGGTTAGAGACTCACATAAAATTGAAATGCTGATCTCACCAGTCTGATATATTTTGGGTTCTGAGACTCAGGATCCACCCCCAGACCGTTAAAAATCAGACTAAAGGGCTGGAGAGATGGCTCAGCGGTTAAGAGCACTGACTGCTCTTCCGAAGGTCCTGAGTTCAAATCCCAGCAACCACATGGTGGCTCACAACCATCCTTAATGAGACCTGATGCCCTCTTCTGGTGTGTCTGAAGAGAGCTACAGCATACTTACATATAATAAATAAATAAATAAATAAATAAATAAATAAATAAATATTAATAAAAAATCAGACTAAAGGGAGGCAGAGGCAGGCAGATCTCTAAGTTCAGGACTAGTCTGGTCTACATAGTTTCAGGCCACCTAAGTGAGATCCTGTCTCCAAAAAACAAAAACTAAAGAGAAAAGAAAAGTTCATTTGTGAGGGCACACACCTTTAAACCCCAGCACATGGCAGACAGAGTTTGTGAGTTTGAGGCCATCTTGGTCTACAGGGCAAGTTCCAGAACAGCCAGGGCTACACACAGAACTCCTGTCTTTGAAAAACCAAAAAGAAGAGCAGGAGGAGGAGGAGGAGGAGGAGGAGGAGGAGGAGGAGGAGGAGGAGGAGGAGGAGGAGGAGGAGGAGGGAATGAAGAAAGAACAATAACAAAAACCAGACTCCACATCCAGAGTAACTGAAATTGCCGGAGCCAGGGCACTGCTCGGTGACTCTGACTGGAGCAGGTAGAGCCAGTTCTGGTCCTTTGAACAGCCTCACTCCTGGACCCAAGCCAACAGGTCGACAAGACCTCTGTCCTCTTTTGAATTTCCTGTAGGGTACTCTCCAGCTGGGATTTTCCACACCCACAGCCCCCCTCCTAGTCATTTGAGGAATGTGAATGGCTGAGTTCCCTCCCACTCCTGAAGGTCCTGCCCTCCCTGAGAGCTGACCCTGCTGTCCGTTCCCAGGTCCTTCCCAACCCTGCCGAAAGGTTGCTTTTGTGTGTGTGTGTGTGTGTGTGTGTGTGTCATTTCCCTGTCTTTCACAGCCCTGCTGGGTGCCATGTCAGGTCATTCCCACTAGGCTCCTCCTGCACAAACACCTCTCAGCCAAGTACCCTGGTCCAGGTGCAGTGGCTTTATTTCCCACCTATCTAGCCACAAGGTTCTTACAGGAATGTCACCTGACTGCCAAGACTCACTCGACACAATAGAAGTCAAGACTAGGCGGTCAGTGGTCCCTCGGCTCCCACTGAATTCTCTGGTGCACTGAGCAAGATCCGTACCTGGGGGGAAAGGAGCCTGAAGCACCTCTCAGCAGAAAGCAAATAGCATCTCTTCCAGGCCCAGTCCATGATTAGGAGAGACCTCAACGCCTCTCCTCACTACCCGGGGTTAAGTTTGGCTGCGGGTGAAAGAAAATAGTTTACCACACAGCAGTAGAAGCAAGGGAGGAGACAGAGCTCCCACTGACAGTTCCGTGAAGCTCTTTCTGCCCTGCCACTGTCATCTCTTGAGGGTGACCCTGATCCCCAAGGCTAAAGTAGATGCCAGAGCTCTGGCCACCATGCTAAGGTTTTAGCAGGAGACCTCCCTGAAAGACGACCCAAGGCCTTCACACTGGATAGAAGGGTCATATGACCAAACTCAGATAGCTCAGAGATCAGGAAATGAGTCTTCAATCCAGGAATCCAGAATGTCGAACTGACTACAGGACAGGTAGCCTCTCTCCGGGGGTTACTATTCTAGACTAAAGGAGACTAGCAAGCTGGGGAAGGAGTGTGGGCCAGTAGGTGGCCCCTGAATATGCTTGCACATGAGAGAATGTTCATCTTCTTCGATGCACTTATCTTAAATAACTATTAAATAGTTCAAGTTACTAAGTGCTTAGAAATAAATCAAAGGGCCAGAGAATTGGCTCAGCAGTTAAGAACACTGGCTGCTCTTCTTGAGGTCCTGAGTTCAATTCCCAGCAACCACATGGTGGCTCACGACTATCTGATATGAGATCTGAAGCCCTCTTCTGGTGTGTCTGAAGAGAGTGACAGTGTACTCACATACCTAAGAAATCTTTTTAAAAAAAAAAGAGTGAAAGAAATCAAAACACGGTATATAAACAGGTTTAAAGACTGACAGAGCAAACACACACAAGAAAAGACAGAATTCCCACGTCTAGATCAGAGACTATGGGTATCATCCTGTTTAGATCTCCTGCATGTTTAACATTTCTTACTAAGCAGGGGCAGTCACTCTACATTTGCTTTGGCTGCCCCCAGGCTCTCATGTGAGGCCGAGAGGCTCCTGGTGAGAGGCAGGGGCTCCGGGCAAGGCCAAGAGCAGTGAGTTGGATCCCTACATTCCTATCCATGGTGCGCCTCAAGGCTGCTGGGTGTGAGAGAGAACATTGCACCCAGGACCTCAGATTCCCCAAGAGCTGCATCCCTACTCAGAAGCAGCAAGTGGGAGGGGCCTGTCACCTGTTAGAATAGCATCATGAATGAAAGACATCTCACCAACAATCTGTGGTTGCCCAGGACACTCATGTGTAGTAGAATGGATCGTCCACTGGACTTGGAGAATTAAACGTCGTCTCCCATCACTTCTGCCCATGTCACTGTAGAACTGTCAGTTTACATCCATCGGGACAGTAGGAATGACCATCTGCCTAACAGGGCTGTCTGAGGACACATAGGAGATCATGTGTAACTGTCAGCATACAAGATGACAAAGAAGGTGACGCTGCTTGTCTCAGTGAGAGTGTTTGGAGTGGGGTGTGGGGGTATTTGGCAGATAAAAGGAATGGAAAGGGGCTGGAGAGATGGCTCAGCAGTTAAGAGCACTGACTGCTCTTCTGAAAGTTCTGAGTTCAAATCCCAGTAACCACATGGTGGCTCACAACCATTCTTAATGAGATCTGACGACACCCTTTTCTAGTGTGTCTGAAGACAGCTACAGTGTCTTACATATAATAAATAAATAAATCTTAAAAAAAAAAAAAAAGGGAGCCGGGCGTGGTGGCGCACGCCTTTAATCCGAGCACTCGGGAGGCAGAGGCAGGTGGATTTCTGAGTTCGAGGCCAGCCTGGTCTACAAAGTGAGTGCCAGGACAGCCAGGGCTACACAGAGAAACCCTGTCTCGAAAAACCAAAAAAAAAAAAAAAAAAAAAAAAAAAAAAGGAAATAAGAAGGCAGGGAGAGAGGGCACTAAGGAAGGTGTAACAGTACACAGGGAGGCTGGGCTGTGTTTGCAGAGTGCTCGCCTAGTGCTCCAGGGGCCCCGGGCTGGATCCCTGGAGTATGGTGGTGCACATTATAATCTCAGGAGATGGAAGCAGGACAATCAGAAGATTGAGGCCATCCTCAGCTGCCTAATGAGTTTGTGGGCAGTCTGACCTACTTCTTGAACGTACATGCATGTACCTATGTAGGAAAACATTACAATACGCATTGTCTGTGCTAACAAAGATGGTAATGAGGACAATGAAGAAAACCACCAACTTTTTAAAAAATGATTTATTTATTTTATGTATATGAGTACACTGTAGCTGTGCAGATGGTTATAAGCCTTCATGTGGTTGTTGGGAATTGAATTTAGGACCTGTGCTCGCTCCAGTTGGCCTCGCTTAGCTCACTCCAGTTGGCCCCGCTCACTCAGTGCCTGCTTGCTCCAGCCCAAAGACTTATTTATTATTATAAATAAGTACACTGTAGCTGTCTTCAGACGCACCAGAAGAGGGCGTCAGATCTCATTACGGGTGGTTGTGAGCCATCATGTGGTTGCTGGGACTTGAACTCAGGACCTTCGGAAGAGCAGTCAGTTTTCTTATCCACTGAGCCATCTCACCAGCCCCAACCACCCACTTTTTAATGTCCGTCTCACCAGTAGAACCTAGAGCTGGGTGTGGTGTCACATGACTGTCACCTCAGCCCTTGAAGGGTAGGTAGGAGGATGTAACTTCAGTGCCAGCCTGGCCTTCAATAAAAAGTGTTAAGTCAGCCTTGGCTAGACAAGAACCTATATGCTTATGGTAACTAACTCCCTCCCTTGAAAGGTGGGTTAGATTAAGTGGCTTGATTTTAACTACAACTGCCAGGTAGAATATGAGAATTCCAGTTAAATGAGAATTCCAGATAAAGAGCCATGAACTTTCCAATAATACATTCTGCATGTATTATCACAGACCTATGCTAAAAGTATATCTGCCCTTCATATTTAATTGTGCATACTATTATTTAGGGCTAAAACTGCCAACCCCTCAGTGAATGTGGCTTAATAACGGTTTAACTTCCAAGCCTGAGTCATATAAGGTACCGAAAACCTTGGTCTGCTCTCTTGTAGACTGTCACTCTGGAGAAGCCAGACACAGTATTGTAAAGACGCCACCAACAGGCTTTGAAGAAAGCTCCTGCTGGAGGCCAGCACTGCCTCCCCCATCAGGCGAGGGAACCTTTCAGTTGTTTTTTAAGCAGTGGTAGAACCAGGCTTGTAACTCAGTAGCAGAACACTTGCCTAGCATGCTCAAGGCCCTGGGGGTGATCCCAAGTACTGCAAAAAACAAAAATAAGTTTTAAGTAAGAAGACTTGGTTGGAAGTGTTTCTCTCTAGTGTGCATGTGTGCGCATGTTCTTTGAATGTGTGCGGAGGCCAGAGGACAACTTCGGATGTCGTTCCTCGGGCACTGTCTGCTTTTCTTATTTTCAGGCAGCCTCACACTGACCTGGAACTCTCCAGGTAGGCTAAGCTGGGTGGTCAGTGAGCTCCGGGGGACCTGCTTGTCCCTGCTGCCTCAGCTCCAGGAACACCAGCGCACACACGACACCCAGCTGGTTTCTTAACGTAGGTTCCAAGGGTCAGCTCTGGTCATCAAGCTGGGCCTGCCTCTTCTGGACTTGTGCTTTGAGAAGTTTGTTTGTTTGGTTTTGGTTTTTTTTTTTTTTTCAAGACAGGGTTTCTCTGTATAGCCCTGGCTGTCCTGGAACTCACTGTGTAGACCAGGCTGGCCTCGAACTCAGAAATCCACCTGCCTCTGCCTCCCGAGTGCTGGGATTAAAGGCGTGCGCCACCACTGCCCGGCCTTGAAAAGTTATTTAATCCTTCAAAAGCCTTGCCCCCTCTCGCCCTGGCATACTAATACAAGACTTTTCTGATGAGTAATATTGGAAATAGCAGCTAAAGTTACTTAGTTTGGGATGTAAGGAGCGATGTTCTAAGGACTCTACAATAGTCCATTTGAGATAGGTGATGTCATTACCCCCTTTTTACACATTTGGAAACAGGCACACAAACTCTACAGCTGTCCATAGCTGATAAGAACATAGCATTAGCCTGGCACGTTGTGGGCATCTTTTAAAAGTTGCTCAGGTGTCTTTAAGCCAAAGCAGTCCTGATGGAGGAACTGAGCTGCAGTGACCTGAAGTAACTCTTCCCAGGCCAGCTCAATGTCACTCCCCCCACCTCAGTGACACAGTGAGTCAGCTGGGGACCTCCTGCCCCAGCTGGGTGAGCCCTTCAGGTGTACCCATTAACGCCCTTTCAGGTGGACCTAGACAGGAAACCTAAAATACGCCAGTTGCAGTGATCTTAGCTCCACCAGCTCATATTGTACAATGTGGAGATGCCCCATCAGGTGTGAAGAGTTCAGCCTTCTCTAACCAAGTCAGAAGGCTGGGTGGAAGGCCCAGAGCTAGACAGCAGGGTCCTCTTCCAGCAGAGCTTCTGGCTGACCACCCTCTCCACTCGGAGCACTGCCCAAAGAGCCCACACTTGATAGCCCTGTCGTGAGGCCCACGATGTCACCACCAGTGATCCGCTGAGCTCTCCAGATTAGATACCCAGACTGCTACACAGCCTGACCACCTCCTCCAACTTTTCTATGTGGCTGGCACGTTCTCCTGTTCAGGTCTTCACAGGCAACTGGACAAAGAAGTACTGGGCACAGAACCCATCTCAGAAGCAGATTACCATGGAGATCAATGGCTGAGCCAGCTGACTCTCTTCAAGTGTGACTTGGGAGCCTGGACGAGGGTGTCCACTGCAGCTCTAGGAGACATCGAATACTGGAAATTATCAAGCGATCACAGAAGAGCACTGGCTGCGTACATCTTACTGGCAGACAGCCAGACTCACAGGAGGCAACATCGCCATCTGACAACAGCAAAGGCACTACAGACCATCCTGTCACTGGATGAAAGGCTGAACAACTCTAAGCACAGACTACCCACAGCACAGTGGACACATCTGTGGATGCTTCTGTGCACTGGGGACATTCTGCAAATGGAGATCATTTCTGCAGAGTGAGGTTTGAGTAAAAGAGGAACTTGGACAAATTTGAGAATACTGTGTTTTAATCTTCGAAAATAATGCATCATGTGCCGGCAAGTTTTTAAGTCAACTTGACACAGGCTAGAATTATCAGCTGAGGGACCCTCGTTGAGCAAAATCCCCCAACAGATTGACCTGTGGGTAAGCCTGCGATGCACTTTCTTGACTAATGATTGATATGGGAGGGCCCTGATCACTGTGGTTGGTGCTGCCCTTGGGCAAGTTGTCTTGGATCTGAGCGAGCCACAAGCAAGCAAGCAAGTGGACAGCACTCCTCCATGGATGGCCTCTGCATCAACCCCTGTCCTGCTCGAGACCCTGCCCTGACTCCTCTTAGTGATGGAGTGGACCCAGAACTCTGAGATCAAATAAACCCTGTCCTCCCAAGGTGCTTCTGGTAACAGGGTTTTATCACAGCAGTAAAAAACCCTAACTGAGACAGTGATTTGGGGGCTGGAGAGCTGGCTCAGTGGTTAAGAGCACTGACTGCTCTTCCAGAGGTCCTGAGTTCAATTCCCAGCAACCACATGGTGGCTCACAACCATCTGTAATAGGATCTGATGCCTTCATCTGGTGTGTCTGAAGATAGCTTCAGTGTATCCATAGAAATAAAATAAATAAATTAAAAAAAAAGACACAGTGACTCTGAAATGTAAGCAGTAAAGTGTGTTTGAGAAGCGTGCCAAGGCACTCATGGGGAAAGCCGTGTTGACATTGTCTTTGAGAGGCTTCAGCCAGTTGCTGGGCGTGGTGGCACATGCTGCAGTAAGCTCCAGGTCAGCCTGGTCTACAAAGCAAGTTCCAGGACGGCCAAGGTTGTTACACAAAGAAACCCTGTCTTGAAAGAAAAAAAAATGTTTAAGCAATAACAATATATTCTAGCATTGTTCTATGCATATGTGTTTATTTGCAGAGAAAGAAAGGGATAAAAGCCACTTGACAAACAGTGACCCCTGGTGGATCAGAATGAAAGACACACATCCCTGCAACTTTTGAGTACATTTGAAATAGTCTCAAAGTCAGAAATGTAAAATAAGCCAAGGTCAGCTGAAAGGTAGAGTCCTGGGGAGCCCCCTACAGACCAAGAGTGGAGGCTCAGGGCTTCAGAATCCGGGCAGAGACTCGGCCCCCAAGAAGGGATGGGATTTAAAACAGGGTTAAATGGCTTTATTTTCTCCATGATTTTTCCTCCCAAGAAGCCAATGTCTTTATGATCCTGAGCCATCCCAGGACTCAGATCTAGAGATTTAGGATTCAATTAATCATTTAATCAGTGAAATTTAGATCTAGAGACAGTGGGATTTATGATCTCCTCAGGTGATTAGAGAATTCCTTCACCGGCTAGTGATGCCCACGACTGGCTTGTGCAGTCCATCGAGGCCACAGTTCAAGGGACATGCTTTGAGACAGCTCTCCCTCTCAGGACTCAGTCACGCAGCTTGAGTTGGTAGGCGCCTTTTGGGTGGGGCTTCAGGCTGGTACCGTCACCTGCGGTGATCTACTCCAATGGCGTCTGTCACTGTGTTAAAACCCCGTTCTCTGGAAAGAGAAGCAGCAGCCTGTTACTGCAAGGAGCCCATGCTCCCCATGAGCACACTGCTTACTACACTGTCCCACACCCAACGCGCCCTGGGACCTCTACTCTCCCCTCACCCAGGCAGCTGCACAAACGTCCACACAGGCCTTCTGTGCAGGAAGGGAGGTAACTTTATATCCTGCAGCTCCCAGACACTGAGTCGATGTAAATTCATTACCTGCTTTGTTCTGCTAGGACTCCTCCATCCCCCGGGACCCGAGAAAGTGGCAAGCCTTGCCTGGTAACCAGGACTGCCTCAGACTCATTCTGAATTCTCTAGGCACTGTCGGTCCTTGGTCAAAGGTGCAGCAAAGAAAATCTTCCCACCCTGCCATCAGTGTTTCCCTCCAGCCCTTTGGGGGATGCACAACAGACTGACGACAAGTGTCACTTTCTAATTTAACCTCTCTGACTAACGTCCCCGTCTCAAGCTGCATCCAGCCCCACTCACTTTAGAAGGGCCTCCAGCTCACGCTTGACCCTGGCCACGACTGGTGGCCCCAAGAAGGTGAGGGCCGTGTACAGCTGCACCAGGGAGGCCCCTGCCTGGATCTTCTCCAAGGCATCCTGTCCGCTGCTCACACCACCAACCCCGATGATGGGAATCGTGCCTGCAGAGAGCACACAGCAACACCAGGAAGGAAGGTGTAATGACCCAGGTCTCCGTCGGGCCTCAGCCCCCAGGCCCAGCAAACACAGAGGACCCGGGAAGAACCGGGGCTCCACACATATCTGAAGCCGCCTTGCCTTGGGTGAGGGCGTACATCTCCCGGATCGTCTGGGTCGACAGATCTCGGAGTGGCTTCCCACTCAGTCCCCCTGTCTCAGAGCGCAGAGCACCCTGGAGGCCAACAGGGCGACTCACTGTGGTATTTGTGATGATCAGTCCGTCGATGCCCAGCTACAGTGTGAGACAGAGAAATAGCCTTAAGGCATGGACCTGAGAGCCTCAAGGAAACCAAGACTCTCACAGGCCTCACCTACATCTTGACCGGAGAAGCTACCAGAACAAACTGTCTTACACTGAGCCCATCACAGTGCCTAAGCACGGTTGGTCCCTTAGAGCAAGCAGTCTGGGAGAATCAATCGTATCTGAGGCCCTCAGGCAGTAGGAAGAAGAACCAGGATTTAAGTCCACGTCTGCTGGGCCCATATGTTCCCACTTCCCTCCCTAGTCAGAGGCCTGGTGCTCAGACTCACAGGGGAAGGGCTCAGACAAAGTTCCAGACCCAGCTGAGACTGGCAGGAAGGCTAGCACATCCTTTCTGCGTGACTGTACATCAGGAACAAGAAACAGACTCATCAAACATGTCTTCAAACTCACTGTTTGCCACCAAATGAACTATACAATGACAGACAGACAGACAGACAGCCTTCCACATCACAGAAAGGAAGTCACCAACCAGGACACTCCGGGTTATCCCAGCAGGCAATAGACAATGAAAGCCGCCCCTGTCCTGCCCCACCCTGACTCAAACCTCTCTGGCCACGCTGGCAATGTCCTCCTTGTCCTGGGCCGTGAGGTCAGGGGCAATCTTCACCAGCACCGCTGGCTTCTGAGGTCCCTTCAAGGCGTCCCTCTCCTGCAGCACCTAGGTTGACAAGGCAGAGATAGGGACCTCAGAGCACAGCCCAGCAGTGCAGATCAGTGTTTTACATACAATCAACTAAGGCACCAAGGAGAGTTGTGCCTGCTAACCTGTGGTTTTATAGCAGCTAACTGCCTACTGCCTAGGACTGGGGATGTGAGAGATCGGAGAGTGCTTGGGGAAGGTGTGGAGAACAGCTTCTCCTTAGTGGTCCTGAAAAGGTATGAGGAGGCTAGGCTGGCAAAGGAACATGCAGTGGTGTAATGACACACCTTGGACAGCAGGCGGCGCAGCTCAGTCTTTCCCTGTAGGCTCCTCAGGCCAGCAGTGTTGGGACTGGACACGTTAACCACCAGGTAGTCGGCCAAGGGGCCCAGGATGCGAACACCCTCTACATAGTCTGCAGCAGCATCCACCGAAGTCTTATTCTTCCCCAGGTTTATTCCCAGAGGCAGCCCATCTGTAAATACCAAGTTCGTCCTCAAGGTTTACCAGGAAAAACTTTAAGTACAGGTTGGAAGTCCCCAAATCGGAACCTTCTTGAACCAGATGACAGAGATGGCGAACCAGATGACAGAGATGGCGAACCAGATGACAGAGATGGCGAACCAGATGACAGAGATGGCGAACCAGATGACAGAGATGGCGAACCACTCACGCCGGGTGCAGCTAGCTGCCTGATGACCAAGAACTAGCTTATCATCCCTGTGTGGTTATCAAGTGTTCGAGCACACTGAGCCTTTCCTCTTTTGAAATTTAAATGGAGAAATTAGAAGGCCTAAACACTAGCAACAACAGAAGAACTATAGGAAACTAGGCATAGTGGGCACTTGTAATCTCAGTTCTTAGGGGTTACAGTCGAGAAAATCAGGAGTTCAAGGCCATCCTCAGCAAGATAAAGAGAGTTCAAAGCCAACGAGGGATACATGAGACCCAGACTCAAACAAGCACACAAACAAACAAACAAACAAACGCAGGGCCTCGGAGATAACATCTGGTGTTGGAGCACATGCTTAGTTTACACGAGGCCCCTAACAACAGGCCCCCAAACCAAAGAGTAGCTTCAGAAACTCAGTGAGGCCCCTTTCCCAGCAGATCACACAGGTCTCCTCCAGGCTCCCTCCACCACGCCATCCCTTCAGCTCCAGAAGGCACTGGAAACCCTCCAGCCCCACTGGTCAGGGGATCAGGTAGGCGATCTTCACTCTCCCTCCTGTCCTCCAATCCCAAGCCCCCAGTGTTATCCCCAGCTGTGGCCTTCCTTCCTCTCTGTCCCCACCCCCACATGGACCCCAGGTGCCCACCCAGCTCTCCGCCCTCCTGTGGACCCTCTCAGCACCACCACTTTCTAGGTCAAGCTCACTCCTCAGTGTCTGCTCCCAACAGCTAGAAACACCCTACCCAGGACGACCAGCGGCCACACTGGCAGGATCTCAGAAGCATCCACAACCAGGCAATCCACAGCCACCACACTCTCCTCAGAGGGGCAACAGAAACCAGGGAATGGAAGACTAACCCAACAGGCAAGAGCAGAGATTAGCACCTGGTATTATAATCCCCCCAAACCCAGATGCCTAGATGGCAGCATAAAAACACAGTAACAGCCAGGATGTCATGTCTCCTCTACAGCCCCGCAAACATACCACACTAGGCCCTGAGAAACACAATATAGGGGAACTCGAGACAAGGGTATCAGAATAGCTATTCGGAATATGCTCAGGTCCTCATCGAGGATATGAATAAGCCCATTAATGAAATCTATAAAACATGAACAGGGCTGAAACGAAGAAAACAGCTCAAGACATGAAAGAGGAAATGGAGTCATGAAAGAAAACTCAAACCGAGGGAAAGTCAGAAATCCAAGCCTTAGGAACTGGAATAGAAACTTCAGAAGCGAGGCTCACCCATGTAATACAAGAGCTGGAAGAGAGAAGCAAGGCTCACCCGTGTAATACAAGAGCTGGAAGAGAGAAGCGAGGCTCACCCGTGTAATACAAGAGCTGGAAGAGAGAAGCGAGGCTCACCCGTGTAATACAAGAGCTGGAAGAGAGAAGCGAGGCTCACCCGTGTAATACAAGAGCTGGAAGAGAGAAGCGAGGCTCACCCGTGTAATACAAGAGCTGGAAGAGAGAAGCGAGGCTCACCCGTGTAATACAAGAGCTGGAAGAAAGACTCTCAAGCACTAAAGACCAGATAGGAGATAAGATACCTTTAGTCAAACAAATGTTAAATCTTAAAATAAAATAAAATACCAGGCACAAAAAAGCCAAGAAATCTGGGACACTATGAAAAGACCAAATCAATGAATAACAGGGCTAGCAAAAGGAGAAGAGACCCAGGTCAAAGGTGCAAAAAATATTCTCAACAAAATCATAGAAGAAAATTTACCTTGCCTGTCATGGTACAAGAAAGAAGCAGGTAGACTGGACCAGAAAATAAGTTCCATGCTACTCATAATAATCAAAAAACAAAATGTAAAGGAAAAAAAAAGAAAGAATAGCAAAAACTGTAAGAGAAAATGACTGAAAACATATAAAAGCAGATAGTCCTATTAGAATAACAACTGACTTTTCAATAGCGAGTCTAAAATCCAGAGGGGCCCGGGTGGGTGTTCTCTAAACTAAGAGAAGACAGATGTGAACCCAGACTTTTATACCCTGCAGAACTTTCAATTGCAATAGATGGAGAAAGAAAGGTGTTCCATGATAAAACCAAATTTAAGTCTATATACAAATCCAGCTCTATAGAAGAGTCTAGAAGGAAAACCTCAACCAGAAGAGGTTAACTACACCTGAGAAAAAAACACGAATAAACAATAACAGACCAGCAAACCAAAAGAAGGGGAGAACCCACACCACGCCAACAAAACAACAGAGGCAGCAAACGCTGACCATTGATACCTCTCAACATCAATGGCTTCAATTTCCTAATAAAGAGATACAGACTAACAGACCGAATTAAGAAGCAGGGTCGGGGGCTGGAGAGATGGATGGCTCAGCGGTTAAGAGCACTGACTGCTCTTCTGAAGGTCCTGAGTTCAAATCCCAGCAACCACATGGTGGCTCACAACCATCTGTAATGAGATCGGATGCTCTCTTCTGGTGTATCTGAAGACTGCAACAGTGTAAGAAGGGAAGGGAAGGGAAGGAAAGGAAAGAAGGGAAGGAAAGGAAAGGAAAGAAGGGAAGGGAAGGAAGAAAGGAAGGAAGAAGGACGTGGGATCCATCCTTCTGCTGCATCCAAGAAACATACTTTAAAATCGAGGCTAGACATCCCCTCAGAGTAAAAGTATGGAAAAAGATATTCCAAGCAGATGGACAAAGGAAGCAAGCAGGTGTAGACGTGACAAAATAGCATTCAAACTAAAATAAATAAATAGAATTCAAAATAAACTAAATCAAAGGAGGCAGGGAAGGACACTACATAGTCACCAAAGGAAAGGTCCTCCAGAACACTGCAGTTCCTGACACCTGTGCATCATACACAGGGGCGCCCAAGGTCATAAATCAAACACTGCTACAGCTTATATCACACACTGACCGACAGTGGGAGACGCTCTTGCCAAGAGGCAGATCAGCCAAACAAAACCTAACAGAAAAATGCTGGAGCTCACTGATACCATAAAACCCAATGGACCTAGCAATATCTACAGAGCATCTCATCTAAGCTCAGAAGAATACACCTTCCCTCATGGGACTTTCACTAAAACTGACCACGGACTTGACACAAAGCCAGTCTCTTAACAAGAAAACTGAAATAACCCCCTATATCCTATAACCACCCTAGATTAAAGCTGGATAGCAACATCAGAAAACAAAAGAAAGCCGACAAACCCATGGAATCCCAACAACTCTCCACTAAGTGAAGAATTTACTACTGAAGACAAAAATTTAAAGCATCTTAGAATTGAGTGAAAAAATACAACATAGTCAAACTTATAGGACACAATGCAGGGGGGTCTAAGAAGCACAAAGTGCCTACATTTAAAAAAAAAAAAAAGGAGCTCTCATACTTAACAGCACACCTGAAAGCTCTAGAACAAAAAGAAGAAATCAAACTCAGGGCTGAAGTCAATGAAATAGAAACAAACAAAAACAATACAAAGAATCAGTGAGACAAAGAGTTGTTTCATTGAGAAAAATCACAGGACTGACAAACCTTTATCCAAACTAACTAAAAGAGAGAGAATATCCAAATTAACAAAATTGAGATGAAGGGGGGGCAGATACCTTCCCACAGCCCTTCACCTTCTTGGTCATCATCTTCAAAGTACGATTTGTGTAACTTATTTCCTAAGTGGGCTGGGCAAGGGATTCGACTAAACTATGCTGAACAAGGTCTTGACGTTTCTCAAGTCTAGCATCCAGCAAGCCGAGATCACATGTAGCTTGAGCATGAGTGAACTGGATTGAGATAAGCGGACCTTTCACTAGTGGTCACCTGTCCATACTGACAGGATGCTGAACTACTCTTCACAGAGCACCGTGTCTTCTATTGACCTCTGTCCTATTCCTAGGCATGGTATTAGCAAAGGGCTTCTAGAGGCTGCTAGCTGCCAGCAACGGGCAGGGCACAGGCATAGGACTTGGCCTCACTCCAGTGAATGTGAGGGTACTGACTGAGAGTGAAGGGTGGACGTGGGGAAATGGGCTGTAAAGCTAGCACACACAGCACTGCAGGCATACACAGCACTGCGGGCACACACAGCACTGCGGGCACACACAGCACTGTGGGCACACACAGCACTGCGGGCACACACAGCACTGCGGGCACACACAGCACTGCGGGCACACACAGCACTGCGGGCACACACAGCACTGCGGGTATTAAAAAGAAGAAACAAGGCAGGAGGCAGAAAAGGACAAACCACGAACATCATGTTAAGACTTTCAAGGCTCTGCAGAGCTGGCAGGATCTGGTTCTATCAAAGCCAGGGGGGTTTAAACACTGTCATTTCCTGTAACCCCCACCTGAACCTGCCAAACGCTTCAGCCCCTTCTCCCTTAGCTTCTCAAATAACTGCAGAGGTCCTCGGCTTCCTCATCATGTTACAAGGACATCAGATGATACTAAGATCTCCTGAAAGATATTCCAGAGGCAAAGGAGAAAAGTCTCTGTGGATTTGAGAAGACACTAGGGGAGCCATGGGCAGGCTGCCGCCACCCAGGAATTCCACCTCAGAATGCACCTCAGGGAACAAAGCAGACCACAGAGAACAGACTGGAGCATCCCTGTGAAAAGCCATCGAAAGTGAAGGCTGTTTGGAAAGTGAGTCCAGAGGATGTCCGGAGAGTGACAACCCTACTTCCTACTTTAGCTCTCCCTGAATACACACTGTTAACGCAGCAGACCAAAGGACATCATGGTAGAATGTGGGAAGGTGGCACTTAGGTCCTGCTCCCATCTTAGCTCACACATGCTCTCTGCTCACCTCCAACCTCCCAAGTTAGGACACAACCTGGTTTCTGCTGAATTGTGACATTCACCTTTGAGGCTGTGGTGGAAGTTGGACAATTCCCGAATGGGAGAAGGCTGCGTTGCTTTGTGTGGTCTTTTTTTTTTTTTTTTTTTCTCTCCCTATGGCCGAATCATGTGCCCTTCCCATGGTTTCTCCATGTTTCTTTCAAATAGAGGAAGAAAGACCCTCCCCAGCCCCTGACTTTACCTGTGGTGAGCTGGGTCTGCTTCTGCTGTCTGGCCCGTAGCCTGTGTTCCACCGCTGAGAGCCCGTGGCTGTTGAATCCATACCTGGTGCACATAAACCCAGTGGAAGGGCGGGGTTAGAGGGTGACAATGTAGAAAAGGTGAGGAGACCACCCCATGCCGTCACCTCTGGTTATTCCTCATTGTCAACTGGATATGATTTAGAATCACCATGGAAACACACCTGGTGTGTCTGCAACTGTCTCCAGAAGGTTTAATGATGCAGGAAGGCCCACCATGAACGTGGGCACCACCATCCCACGGGCTCACGTCCCAAACTGAGGAAGGAGAGAGTGACTCAGGAACCAGCGCTTTTCATAAAGCAACCCGCTGCCTGGGCTCCTGCCTCTGGGACGGCTTGTACCCTCAGACTGTGAGTCACAGAAGCCCTCCCTTCCTTAAGCTGCTTTCTACTGATGTTTTGTCCCAGCAATGAGACTGATAACTAATGGGGTCTGGACACATCACTTTATTGCTTACGGCCAGAAAACAGCATAGATGGTGGTGTGAAGATCTGCTGACGTAGTAAATACTCACCCATCCCCTCAGCATGCCCAAACCAAACACATATCACATACGTGAGCAAGAAGGTAAAGTGTACAAGGGCCAGAGAACTCAGGCGCCTATCCCTCGACACTCCCTGTCCCACAAGACTCTACTGAGTACCACTATCCTGAGACCAGAAGTCACCTGTAACGGCCAATCAGAAACACATGTATGTTGCCTGACCATTCCCAAAGACATCGGTCCCTGCCTGTAATGCAACAGAAAGATCGGTGACTTGTACGGAAGTTTCTGGAAACAAGTAGGAAGCACAGCCACACGACAGCCAAAGCCCCACAAGGAGTCTCTCTAAAAATCCCTTAGCAAAGGGTAGAAAGGCCTTCCTTCCCTCTGTGCTTTTACTGAGTGCACAGAGCAAAGGCAAGGCTTTATCCAGCTAGCAGGACTCCTCCTTCTAAGAGCAGCCATACACTTTTAACACTACAACCTTGTTCATTGAAAGCCAGGGTGACCTGTGCAGTACCAGGGCTGCTGACAGCATGTGCCCGCCAGCCCAGGGAGGGCCAGAAGCCGAAAGAAAGAAGAAAGAAAAACAGGAGAATTGTTAGCCAATGATTTTTGCATTGGCAGCATGTTAAAATGACTTTAGAACAAATTGTTTATAATTAAATTGTAATGATTATAAATATATTACCGAGTTCGCTTCCTTTTCCAGTTTTTAATGTAGTCATTAGATTATTTTAAATTATACGTGCAATCATTATATTTCTATAGGCCAGCACCAGAGAAAGTCAATGGAGCAATAGTGTTTTAAACACACACTGTAAAAGTCTGCTGGCCCTCATCTCCCCAGGCCGTTCTCCATGAGCAGCGCCAACCCTCAGAGCACCTGGGCAAACCATCATCTCTGTTTCCCACAGTTGGGCTGAGATCTCTGCCTGGTACACAGCAGGGCCGGCTGATCCTCTTAGTCCACTCTACCTACCTCTTTAGTTCCTTGCTTTTTCCTAACTCCTGAATATTCAGTGACAGAATACCCACCTAGCACAGGCATTCCCAACCTGTGGGTCACAACCTCTTCCACAGGGGTTCCATAACTGCCTATCAGATATTCACATTCATAACAGTAGCAAAACTACAGTTATGAAATAGCAATGAAAGATAACTTTATGGTTGGGGGAGAGGGGTCACCAGAACACGAGGAACTGTATTAGAGGGTCGCAGCATTAGGAAGGGTGAGAACCACTGCTATGTCATATGAGAAAAACACAAGGCAGGTCTTCCATCAGAGATCCCAGCAGAGGAGAAGATAGCTCTGTGACGCTAAGCCCCACCTACCTGTTAATAACAGCTTGGTCCTCAGGGAGACGGAATACTCGGGGCCTGGGGTTTCCTTCCTGAGGCTGGGGAGTCACACTTCCCACCTCAACAAAACCAAAGCCCAGCTTATAGAGTCCGTCCACAGCTTCCCCGTGCTTGTCAAATCCTGCAGCAATCCCTACTGGATTTCGGAATTTATGGCCCAGGACTCTCACTTCCTGAGAAGGAGACAAAGTCAGAAATACACAAGGCTACACCAAGTGGTCTCACAGCAGGGTTCCCGGCATCCTATATCAGAATCCCCCTGGAGCTTGCTAAGCATCTCTGGTCCCCCAGAATAAGGATCTTCTAGGGGAAGGACACTCTGAGGGGTTCTGCAGGTGTTCTGGTGCCTGCTGGAGTCTAACACCATGTGGTCTCGAGGCTGGGGGAGAGGCAGGGTCCCACAACAAGTAAACAGGAGACAGGAGCTATCTTGTACGATTGCAGGGCAGCTTATCTGCTCAACCTGGGCAGGAGAAGGGGTCGTTGGTGACAGCCTTTGGGTTATGCCACTCTGACACCAATGAGTACCATGCAGCAAAGCCTATAACCAGCCTATCACATAAGCCCCAGTTGACCCTTCCTCCACAACTGCCAAAAAGCCAGCCCATGGGCACCATAGAGAGTTGGAGAGAAGACATCAGCAGACACTGGTGCTGGCTGCAGTGAGCTCTTAAAGGTGAGGGAATTGTTTCCAGGGGAGAAGCCACACCGCCCTGAAAGCAGGAGATGAGAAAAACCCACAAGGAAAAGTAAGTGTGCACACAGCACAGCAGAACCTTGAGGCAGGAGGTGCCGCTGTAACGGGCCCTCCTTGAGGGTAGTTGTCCTCAACCCTGGCCTGGGTGTCGTCAAGCCTCTCTGAGACCAGAAGGCTGGGGCAGCCAAGCGTCTCAAAAGCCCCTGCATCTTCCCAGGAGAGTCTACTCTCAAAAGAGAACTGAGGAGTTAGGGAGAAGCAAGGGACTAAAGAGGTAGGTAGAGTGGGCTAAGAGCGTCAGCCAGCCCTGCTGTGGAGGTGTAAGGCCTCTGGGAATAGAGTGGGACATACCATATGGTCCCAGTCACTCACTCGGGAAGTGAGGCTCAGAAATCATTTGAGCCCACAAGTTTGAGCCCAACCTGGACAACGTGAACCCATCTCAAAAGAAAAAAGGTGGCTGTATTGGCTAGTTTTGTGTCAACTTGGCACAGGTGGAGTTATCACAGAGAAAGGAGCTTCAGTTAAGGAAATGCCTCCATGAGATACAACTGTCAGGTATTTTCTCAATTAGTGATCAAGGGGGAAAGGCCCCTTGTGGGTGGTGCCATCTCTGGGCTGGTAGTCTTGGTTCTATAAGAGAGCAGGCTGAGCAAGCCAGGGGAAGCAAGCCAGTAAAGAACATCCCTCCATGGCCTCTGCATCAGCTCCTGCTCCCTGACCTGCTTGAGTTCCAGTCCTGACTTCTTTCAGTGATGATGTAAGCTGAATAAACCCTTTCCTCCCCAACTTGCTTCTTTCTTGGTCATGATGTTTTGTCCAGGGATAGAAACCCTGACTAAGACAGTGGCATTCAGAGAAACTGTGGAAGAGGCACACTGGCTCTGTCACAGCCTGTCACCCAGGCCTGTCCTCGCCTCCTTCTGGCTCCCCTTCACCCTGGTTCCAAGGCTGTCAAACACTCAGTTTGAGGTGAGGAAGGCTTTAAGAGAGAAATGGTCTTTCTGATCCTACAAAATCCCCTTTAGTGTTTGAGGTAAAACTGTGCAGCTGCAGGAGACTGTCTGCTGAGAAGAACCCTCAGGGATGGAAAGGAAATGTATGTAGCAAAGGGCCCTAGATTCTCAACAGTGACACTTTACCCAGAGAGGCCTGCCGGGCATTTTGCTGGGTTCCCGAGTTCAAATCACTGCTGTTAGCTGGGCGTGGTGGCGCACGCCTTTAATCCCAGCACTCGGGAGGCAGACGCAGGTGGATTTCTGAGTTTGAGGCCAGCCTGGTCTACAAAGTGAGTTCTAGGACAGCCAGGGCTATACAGAGAAACCCTGTCTCGGAAAAAAAAAAAAAAAAAACAGAAAAAGAAAAAAGAAAAAACCAAATCAGTGCCGTCTCCCATTTGGTAAGAAGTCCCTTAGAACTGCCAAGTGAATATGAGCAGCAGACGTTGGGAGGTGTGTGCTTTCCCTGAAGTCCCCTGCAGTAACCCGACCACACTGCAGCAATGGTTCCAGGTGGGCCAGAGGAATGAGCTGGCGCTGAATGTGGCTGGGGCAGGTGGTTGCCTAAGACTTAAGTCCTCAACCCCCGAGAATGACACAACATCCAGGGCCTGACTCCGACCCATCAGGTCAGGTTCTAGCACCCTCCCTACCAAGCCTTCACATCCACCTAGACAGATGACATAATATCTACAAGTGACAGCCCTTCCCTACCAACACTGTCCCCCTGCACCTATTAGCTGTTTAATGACTCCAGAAGATGTCCCTGCTCAGGCCCAGGATCTCAGCAAGGCAGGATAGTGGCCAAGGTTGGACACTGCAGTTAGACTCCATGGGTTTGAATCCCGGTTCTGCCACATACTAGCTATGTGACTTTGGGCAAGTCACTTACTTAGTCTGTACAATGGTTTTCCTGATCTGTAAATAAAGACAAGAATAGGACCTATCTCAAAGAATAGTTGTGAGGACTAAAGACCTATACCTAAGTGCTGTTCTGCATGTTCAGGGTGTAACACATAATAAAAGATGCTTTCTCACTCTGGGCTCCAGATCCCAGCTGCTTGTGAACCTGTAGCTCTGGTTTTCAAAAGCACAGCTGCAGCAGAGATGTTATACAAGTGCTGAAGTGTGTGACCTCCCCCGGGCACCTAAATGTAACACAGGGTGATCCAGGGGCACCTACCAGCATGTTGGAGTCCTGAAACGTAGCTCGAGGAAGGAGCCCCAGGGAGATGACTCGAACAGCTAGCCGGTGCGCCGACTCTGGATCAAGCAGTCTCTGCAGAGCCGGCATCAGGTACTCGGCGTAGAAATGGTCGTCCCCCGTGGCTGTCAGGTAAGAGGTGAAGAGAAGTCCTCCACCCCCAAGGATGATGGCTGCATCCAGGGCCCGCTTCTAGTGGGGGAAAAGAAAGGACCCATGGGAGCCCCCATCAGGATGGAACGCAGCACCCTTCCTGGCCCTTCACACCTACGAAGAGGACATAACATCTACACGAAGTGAAAGCCCTTCTCTGCTTACACTGACCCCTTCATTTCCTGCCCACACACACACCAGTCTTTGTAGAGGCTGTATCTATTTATTCAAGGGATCTGCCAGGGGATTTTCAAGGCAGGCAGTACTGCTCCCTAGAGGCCGTATGAGAAAAATTTAGTTAATGAAGGAAAAATACTAATAGACTAGGTGTAGAAAAATCAGCCCTGTCAGTATTCTTCCTTGCTTAAAACCAACACACTAATTTCCCTGTATACTGTATGATGTTTAAACTTTGCTACTGATATTTATGTAGGTTTTAACAAAAGCTTCCTATCTGAGCCAAGGGACAAGCTATATATAGTTCATCTCAAACACCAACTACCTCCCACAGGATTTTACATATACATGAATACTTTCCAGGAACACTGGCACCTTGTAATTGAGGAACACAGCTTACACAACAGTACCAAGAATAAGTCGTCATCCCTACAGCCTCACCAGAGAGTATGATGCTCTGCTTGTAAACCAGGGCACACCTGTGGCAATCATTTCTAAGGAGAGGCTTAAACATTTGACCATCTATAGGGGTGAGTGGTGCTCTGACTTCTACATACTAAAACGCATGTTTTCATTTCTCCTTCATACTGTGGTAAGAACATGGTGTTTGTTTACACTTTAAAATTATACCTAGAAAGGTTACCAGCATAAAATGTCATATGAGTATAATATAAAAGTGGTTACAATATAAACATAGCTTAAGTCTTGTTGGGCAGAGAACCACAACCCAGTCAAAAGTGCTTCCCTATGCTTTTCGATAACTATCACTGCCAGATGCTATGTGGCTAATGCACTCATTCGATCCTTCACCAAAGGCAAGCAAACCTGTTCTTCAGGAGAGTGTAACCCAAGAGACAAACTAATGGCCACATAAACATAGAGCCATGACAAGTGACATGAAGGGATAAATCATGGAAGGATCTTGAGGAAGCGAGTAAAAGCTGACTTTCAAAGGTTAGACACAAGCTAAAGAGGAGATAGCAGCTGGAGAAGAGATCTCTAGGTGGATGAGGCCAATGAGAGGGGCCAAGGCATGGGGGAGGGATAGACGGCTGCTTGGAACTAAAAGGAAAACACTGCTTTAAATGAAACAGGAGAAAAGAAGAGAGGCGTCAGCCAACATTTGGCTAACAGATTTGGTTTAAGTGCACGTGCTGCTCTGCCAGAGGAACTGAGTTCGGTTCCAGCTCCCATGTCAGGCGGCTCACAACTGGAGCTCTAGAGGATCCAAAACCCTCTGGTCTCAGAGGGTATCTGCACTCACGTGTGCACACACGCACGTGCGCGCGCGCCTACACTTTTTTTTTTTTTTTTAATGGGATTTGTCCACTAAACAAGGAAGTAGCAGATATGATCAGATTTGCCTGCAACACAAACCAAGTATTCATTCTCCCTCCTCGGGGAGTTTGCAGAAATTCCTCAAGTCAAGCACCAGTATCTGTGCCCTTTTTCCAGACCAGGGTCACAACTAAGAACTCTTCACATGGAACTTCCATTCTGACCACACTTGATCCAAAAGGGTGGCCTTATGTCTTATTTCATCCCTCCTTGGAGCGTAGGCGATCGTGTCCTCACAAAGGCCCGATACTTGGATCAATTTAAAAAAAAAAAAAATGCCCGCGTATCTCTCAGGTTCAGCCTAGCCTCTGCCCACATACGCTTGCTTTTTGCATGCCCTTAGCTGTGCACGTGCAGGTCACACTTCAAGGGTCCCAGCCTTTCAGTTTCCCAGCCTCATCCCCCTCCCTGCCGGTTATCCACACCACGAATGAGCTTCCCCGCGCAGGACTCACTCTCAGCTGTCTCCACGCCATGCTCCTTCTGCCATTAAGCCCGCCTCTGCCTGCATCCCATTGGAGAATGTGGGCTCGGCTCCACCTATCTCCCAAGCCCCACCAGCCGGCCCGCCCCTAGACGTTGATTGGACAGCCGAACGCGTGCGCTCTGCCCGGAGTCAGGCTCCGTGGCGGGACGTGCCTACTTTCTGTCTTGTCGCTGTCGCGCCTCCTAAGGGACGCTGCTCTGAAGTCGCGCACCCTTCCTTCGGTGCAACCGTGAGGAGGAGGCTTCCGGAAGTCTCGAGTGGGGAGCAGACGCTTCCGAAATCTGCAGACCAACCCCAGCGCCCGGTAGTGCGCACTACCCTAATGCTTCCCTGTCCCTGGGAAGGAAACAAAGGGCGATGCAGCCCGAAGGTTCCGCACGGTTGTCTTTATGCCGGTGCTGCGGTATGGCTTTCATAGCCCCCTTTCTGAAACAGAAATCCTAAGAATTCTGTTTTATCAGGGCAGTGGTGGCGCCGGCCTTTAATCCCAGCGCTTGGCAGGCAAAGGCAAGCATATCTCTGTGAGTTTGAGGCCAGCCTGGTCTACAGAATGAGTTCCAGGAGAGCCTAGGCTACAACATGGAGAAACCCTGTCTCTACAGGGAGAAGGAAAAAAAAAGTACACTCATGCAAACACACAAAAATTTACCCACTGGTTTTAAAAGTAAACTCTGAGGTGTTGATAAGTAAATATGGTTTTATTTTTAAGATAATCTTATGGTGTAGGCCAGGTTTTTCTAAAAACCAATCCTGCCTCAGCACTCAAGTGCCTCTGTGCCAAGCGTTTACAGAGGCCAGAGGAGGGCATTGAATCCTCTGGAACGGTAGTTACAGATGATTGGACCCACGTACTCTGGCCCTTAACCTTATGTTTGTATCCTATTGTCCCCCTTCCCACTGGTCCCCTTCCTTTTCTGGAATAATACTTCCCCACTTTAGGTCATAATTTGGGTCAGGTTACAGGAGGCTGGAGAGATAGCTCAGCTGTTAGCACTTGATGTTCTTGGCGAGGACCCAAGTTCCGTTTCCAGCACCCACATCAGGTAGCTCACAACTGCCTGTAACTCCAGGACCACATTTCTTCTGGGGCACTGTACTGGTTTTCCCATACCAACAGGTAGATGTGTGTGTGTGTACACATAAATTCTAAAAATAAGTCCTTTTAAGGTCTGTATCCTGCATACAAGAAAAAAAGCATATTTAGCAGTCTGAGATTGGCTTGCTTCATGTAACATGATCTCCAGTCCCATACATTTTCCTGTAAATTACCTCATTTTATTCTTTCTAATGGTTGAATGTTGTTCCATACCATATATGTATCATATATATCATTATCTTGATCTGTTTGTCTGTTACTGCTTCCATAAACTGGCTGTTGTGAATATTGCTCCAAAAAACATAGATATACAGGTACCTCGGTCATATGCCAGCTTGGATTATTTAGGGACTATACCTAGAAGTGACGTATCTAGGAGTTTGGGTTAGTGATTGAATGTTTGTTTGTTTGTTTTAAATTTGTTGTTCTGTGTGTGAGAGAGTTCAGACAGCAGCCTGCTATGGCAGACATGTGTAGGCCAGTAAATAACTCTGGGGGGGGGTGGGGGCGGGGGCATGGTACATGTATAAAGATCAGGGTACAACTCGCAGGAATCAGTCCTGTCTTTGCATCATGTGCTTTCTGGGGACAGAACTCAGGCTGTCAGGTGTGGCAGCAAGCACCTTTGACCACTGAGCTGTCTCACTGCTTGAGGATGGGTTTGTTATATTGATTTTGAGTTTTGGTTTTGATTTGGGGTTTATCTGTGGCCTGGAACTCAGAAGTCTGCCTGCCTTTGGTTCCCTAATGTTGGGACCAAAGGTATATACCACCATGGTGTATTTATTTTGTATCGTGGTATTTTCCTGAAAGTTGGTATCGTCTATTAGAGTGTTCTGGTGGAATTCTCAATGTGTTTTAGGTATAGGCTCATATTGTCTACAAATAGGGATACTTAAGTTCTCTGTGTCCTGTTTGTAGCTCTTCTATTCCTTTATCTTGCCTCATTGCTCTCTAGAGAATAATCTCAGTGCTGTACTGAGTAAAACTGGGAAATGGGTGCCTTTACTCATTCCTCATTTTAGAGGAAATTCTTTCAGTGTTCCCATTTGGTACAGCATAGGGTATAAGTTTATCATAGACAGCCTTGGTTTGTGTGTGTGTTTATTCGTTGTCGTTAAGAAGTCACAGACGTTTCTGGAATCCCTTTCATTACCTTCTCCAGTGCTTCCACAGACCCAGGTCTGTGGTTGAGCCTCGTTTAGGTGCACTTGTCCTGTGAGGTCTTCACGGCTCCATTAGCACCAGCAGATGACATTGCTGGGTCTCTTCACCTTGGCTGGCAGTCATTTGCTCTAGAGATTGTATTATAGCCATGCCTTTCTGGTTAACAGGATCTCTCTGGTCAGTCTGGGAATTGTGATGAGTTTGTTTTTGTAAATGAGATGGTCTTTCACTCCTGGTTCAACTCAAATACATTGCTCATCTGGACCTTCTCCCTCTCAAGCTGTCTGTCCCTCTGTGGTGACATTTTTCCTCTTATCACTAACAACAATTATTTCATTCCTTCCCTAACTAGACCTTTGCAGAGTGTGGACTATAGTACGCCCTTCAATAGAATACTGCAATATTTTAAAACTAAGGGGATGTGTCCTCAGATTCTGATCTTTAGAGGGCTTACAGTGTTGGTGTCTTCTTCTGGAATGGGTTTCAAAACGCATAAAGGCACTAAGAGATGAGTACACACATAGCTCAGTGGCAGAGTCCATGCTCAGGGCCCCAAATTCAATTGCCACAATACACTCACCAAACACAGCGGAGAGAAACTAGGCATTGTCTGGGCTGCTTCGATGACCATCTCAACCCTGAAAGCTGCCAAGCGTTTGCGCACATCTATGGTACAAAAGAAGATAGCCAGCTGCACAGATCAGTGAAGGGCATGCAACAGGGGAGAACCAGTGGCGAGCTCTCTAAACAAAGGGTTTTTCAGCAAAGCAATGACCAAAAACAGGTTCTAAAACTGAAGCTTCTCCATGGCGTGATATACCGTGCATGCCACAGTCAAAGGAGGCTGCGTGGTCAGAGGCCAGAACCACGAAGATCTGCTGTTAGGTTCCGCCAAGCTTGAGGCTTTGTTGGTTTCTGGCATGGTTTGTGTTTAATTTGTGTTCCTTTCTCCATCACCTGTTTATCTGGCTTTTATGACTGCTTATATGGCTTGGAGCGAGCTTCAAGATACGGTTCACGTGTGGTTTTGGTTTCGTGCAGGTAAGAAACAGAATACAGCCATCCGGGCCAATCCTAGTGGCAGCAAACATGGAGGACACACAAGTCTAGAGGTTTATCGGCAATAGTCTTTATGTTCGTCTGCAGTAGAATCCTGCTGGGAGTGAGGTTCCTGCTGCATGAGTAGGTCTCAACGACCCTGTCACAAAATGAGTTTTCAGGGGTAACTCTGAGATGACAGACATGTTAATTTACATCACTACATATTAGCTAGTGTGTCCTGTAACTATGTTCTTTACACAATGTGTATTATAATGTGTATGTTCTTACATAATGTGTATTATAATATATGTTCTTTACATAATGTGTACTATAACAATACACATTACTGTTCAATTAAAGAGCTTCCTTGTAGAGCCAGAGCCTTTGGTATTTCCAGACATGAATGTATCCTATTTCAGTGGGGTTCATACTCCTAAGTTATCTTACCCACTCCTTCTCCTCCCTCTCCCTGGTTCCCTGAACTTCCCATAGTGTTTCCTCTACTGGTTCCAGGTTGCCTTTAAATTCTAGCCTCTACAGATGGGTGAAACCATGTGATAATTCTTCGTCTGCATCTGACTTATTTTTGCTTAACATGAAAACTTCCAGTTCCATCCATTTTTCTGACAAATGACATGATCACATTCTCTCTGGTCAAATAAACCCATACACACACACACACACACACACACACACACACACACATATATATATATACATATATACACACACACATATATACATATACACACACACACACACACACACACACACATATATATGCCCAGAGAAGAAAATATTCTCATTGAGTCCTGTAATTGATTTAAGTCAAAAGATTTAAACCAGGCAGTGGTGGTTCATGCCTTTAATCCCAGCACTTGGGAGGCAGAGGCAGGCAGATTTCTGAGTTTGAGCCTAGCCTGGTCTACAGTGTGAGTTCCAGGACAGCCAGGGCTACACAGAGAAACCCTGTCTCAAAAAAAAAGTTAAAAGATTTTATTTATTTTTATTTTATGTATACGGGTGTTTCGTCTGTCTGTATGTATGTATACCATGTACATGGCCTGGTACCTTCAAAGCCAGAAGAAGGCTGGATCCAGCATGTGGGTGCTGGGAATTGAACCTGGGTCCTCTGCAAGAACTAGTGCTACTAACCATGGAGCCATCTTTCCAGCCCCCTATGATTGAGTTTTTCAAATAAATACTCTCCTTGTCAGCCCAGTATTCTGGCAAAGGATTGTATCCAGGATGTATAAAGGGACTCCCAAAAAAAGTTATTAGGAGAATAAGTAATGCAGTCAATAAATGGCAAATGATCTGAGCTGACACTTCTCAGACAGCTGGTAAATATGGGGAGGGGAGATGCTACACACCCTGTGTTAGACTGAGTTGCCACAGAAATAAAAAAATAAACTGGCCTTCCCTGGGAACACTTTGTCCTTTTCTCAGCACAATGAAAGGTGATGGTCTCTCCGCAGGAACAAGGACCATGTACATGTGGAGTTGGGGTCTTGGGGGCAGAAGAGCCCAGTCCATCTGCAGGTCATTTCCCCTGTAGTCAGGAAGTGGTAGCTCCCAGCGGGTTTGTGTGGATCTCCTGATTAGGAGCTTCCATAGATGTCATCTGTCAATCAACTTTCCTGCCCAGAGCCTCTCAGCCCAGCTGCTGCTTAGACACCATTAACCCTTCATCCTCAGCCATCAGGAAAATACAACCCGAAGCTATGCTGGGAATCCATTTCACGTCACTCAGAATGGCCCTCATCAAAATCGGGGAAAGTTACCTTTATACACTGTTGGTGGGAGTGTAACCACGTGTAACCTGTAGCAAACAATAGGGAGGTTCCTAAAAAAACAAACTACAAGGATGCTATATGACTCTGCTATATGAAGACTAGGTGTATACCCACAGGGAATGAAGTCAGCACTCAGAAGAGAGCCTGTGTGTCCATATTAATACTCAGTACTGTTAACCATAGCCAAGCTACAGCAGTGGCTCAGGTGCCTGTAAACAGATGACAGATGAATAGATAAAAAAGAGGATATATATATATATATATATATATATATATATATATATGTGTGTGTGTGTGTGTGTGTGTGTGTGTGTGTGTGTATGTATATATGTGTGTGTGTATAGATAGATAGATAGATAGATAGATAGATAGACTTTTAATACCAACACTCAAGAGGCTGAGGCAAGTGGATCTCTCTGAGTTCAAGTCCAGCCTGGTCTACATAGTGAGTTCCAGGACAGCTAGGGATACATAGTGAGACCCTGTCTTGAAAATAACAACAACAAAAGAAAGTTTTCCTTTTCATAAAAAAGTATCCATTTTTCTGGACACATACCTCATTGCTAGGGTGCTTGTATAGAGTGCATAAGGTTCTGTGTTAGAGCCCATGCTTTAAGAACTAAGCTCGCCAAGTCTAGTAACACTGGTTTCGATATCCACCAACCTCTCCCTGCTTGCAGGTAGCTTTGGCGTCATAATGGGTCTTTATTTGCTAAAGATACATCTGGGCGTGTAGACACAGATGGAGACATTGGTGCCCCCGACTGTAAAGCCCCGTTTGCTATTCATTTGCAGCCGGTGAGAAATAGCTTCCCTAAACAAAACAAAACCTTTATCTCCTTGGCAGGTTGTTCCCAACCCACAAAAGAACAATACGGACGATTCTGACAAACTCACTGAGTCCTATTTAAAAGCCCAGGCAGCTGCCAAGCCTCCGTACATCTTCTCTCTTCTCACTCGAGCCTCCGTACATCTCTCTTCTCACTCGAGCCTCCGTACATCTTCTCTCTTCTCACTCGGCACAGAGAGAAAAATGCTCTTGCAGAGGCGGTCCTGGCTCTGGCTGTACATTAGAATCGGTGTCATTCTGGGTGATATTTTGGGACGTAAACCAAGCATCCGGGAGCAACATGGGGGAAACAGCTGCTATCAGCTTAACAGACTTTTCTGTGACTTCCAGGAAGCAGATAACTACTGCCACGCCCAGAGAGGACGCCTAGCCCACACGTGGAACCCCAAGCTTCGGGGTTTCCTAAAAAGCTTCCTGAATGAAGAAACAGTGTGGTGGGTCAGGGGAAACCTGACGCTGCCCGGATCGCATCCAGGGATAAATCAGACAGGTAGGGCTCTCGTGTTGAATGTTGAGGGGAAAAGCTTTCTTGGGCTGTGTTCTAGGGTGGAAGAAAGTCATCTTTGGCCTTTCCACTTTTTTTTTTTTTTTTTCAGATTACATTTTAAGGTATTGTTTTTTCCCTTTTTGAGATTTATTTATTTTACGTATGAGTGCTTTATCTGCACATCTACCTGCTTGCCAGAAGAGGGCATCAGATCGATTACAGATGGTTGTGAGTGTCCATGTGGTTGCTGAGAATTGAACTCGGGACCTCTGAAAGAGCAGCCAGTGCTTTTAACTTCTGAGCCATCTCTCCAGCCCCCTTTCAGCTTTTATAATCAGAAAAAGGGTTAGTTTGACCATCAATCTCTCTCCATACGCTTTCCACTTTTGTGTCTCGGCCAACATTTGTCTCCATAGCAATGGCAATGTACTTTTTCCCCCCCTGAGACAGGGTCTGTCTGTGTAGCCTTGGCTGTCCTGGAATGTGCTCTGTAGATCACGTTCCAGGCCTTGAACTCACAGAGATCCTCCTGCCTGTGCCTCCTGAGTGCTGGGATTAAAGGTGTGCACCATCATTGACCGGTGGCAATGAGCTTTTTGTCAGAGCCTGTCTAAAACTTAATTCCTGAGTCTTCATGTATGGTGTTATTTTGCTTTATTTGATTTGGGGTATCTGGAATTTTTGTTGTTTTGTTTTATATTGTGACAGTTTTGCTTTATAGTGCAAGATGTCCTGAAACTTGGTATTCAGCACAAACTGGTCTCAAACTCTCAATCCCCCCACCACGCACCCCCCCCTTAAGTGTTGAATGTTGAATGAAGAGGAAAGCCTTTTGAATGTTGGCTTTCCAGGTATACAAATAGTTGCTATTATACAAGATTCTAAAGAGAAAAAAACTCTTACAGTGACTTTCTTTGTTATCTTTGCCTCCAGATTTCCTAAAACAGAAGCTAGGAGAGAAATTACCTCTTTATTGTTTTTTTTACAAAATCGAGTACCATAATCTTGCAATTTTAGCAAAAAGAAAAAAAAACAAGAAATTATTATATCATCATGTCTCCCTAATGTCTAGGTAATTAATTCTAAGATCTATGATTAAAATATCTAAATATTGAAGAGTAATCTATAATACTCAGGGAGAAGTCGTAACTTTTCATTTGCTGGAAGCCAGACAAGTTGGGCATATATGTGCTTTAGTGCCACCGTGTGTGGAGGCCGAGTATCAAACTCCGATGTTTCTCCTCACCTTCCACCTTGTTTGGGGCAAGGTCTCTTTTGTTGTCCGCCACAGTGTACCCCAGGTCCCACAGGTCTCTGGGATCCTCCTTCCTTCACCTCCCATCTCACCTAAGAGCACTGGGATTACAGATATGGGAGGCTACCATGCCTGGCCATACATGGGCTCCAGGGATTCGAACTTGGGTCCTCACATCTGCCCAGCAAGTGTTTTGCTCACTGAGCCACCTCCCCTGTCTAACTCTGAAGAGTGGGACTTAACTGAGTCTGGTGCCCCTCCAGGAGGTGATGACGTCTTAAGGAACCAAAAGCCTGGCGAGTGCCCTTCCGTGGTCACACACTCTAATGCTGTCTTCTCAAGATGGAACCTGTGCATAGAGAAGCATCATTTCATTTGCCAGGCTGGTGAGTCACCAAACTACATCAATTTTAGTTTCGAAACTGGTATTACATAAGGTATGCACATGAGAGGATAAATTTTAAATAGTCTGGAATTGACCATTGGACAGATATAAGAATTTCTATCTTTTTAAAAAGATTTATTTATTTTATATATGTGAGTACACTGTAGCTATCTTCAGACACAGCAGCAGAGGGCGTCAGATCTCATTACAGATGGTTGTGAGCCACCATGTGGTTGCTGGGAATTGAACTCAGGACCTCTAGGAGAGCAGACGGTGCTCTTAACCACTCACTGAGCCTGCTTTCCAACCCAAGAATTTCTATTTTTAGTTTTTTTTTTTTTAACTTGTCCTGTTTGCCTGTGGAGATGGGAGTTGGGGGTTGGCACAGGTGCCGCAGGACACATATGGAGGTCAGAGGTCAACTTGTGGGGGTCAGTTCTCTCCTACCAGGTGGATTCTGGGGTTTAAACTCAGGTCATCAGGCTTACTGGCAGGTGCCTTTTGCCTCCGAGTCATCCCTCCAGCCTGCAGTTTCTAGTTTCATAACACTGGCTATCCCAAGAAACTGCCCCTTGGAGTGAGTGATGTCTTCACCCCTCCATGCTAGCTGCTAGATGAACTCTCACGGTCGACCTGGGTGAAGTGCAGGAGAGACTGAGCTGGTAGCTTTCCCTCCCCGAATGCTCACCCCCAGTCTGATCAGCACTGGGCTGTTAGAGACAGAATGAGAAGGAAATGATAATGTGGCGTAGGAAAACGAGAAGACCAGAGGCCATGAGCTCTAAGAAGTGTGCTTCCCTGCATCTGGAAGATTGGAATGGTCAGTGTATGTGTGTGTGTGTGTGTGTGTATGCACGCATGTGTGTTGGCATGACTGTCATTTCTATATATGTGCACATGAATACATGAATTCAGGTTCCCATAGAGGCCAGAGGCACTGGATTCCCACTGGGGCTGGAGTTAGAGGCAGATGTGAGCTCCTGACATGAGGTCTGGGACTCAAACTCAGGTCCTCTGCAAGAAGTGTACACACCCGCTAAGCTAACTCTCCACATACCTGCCATTTTTATTACACCCGGCAGTGGCCTCTGCCTTCACAAAGCATTCAGCCTTGACCTGGTGGATTCTTGAAGTCCTTGCCATATTACAGACAATTTAGACAGACATTTTATCCCACTTTTTTTTTTTTGACAAGAGTCTCACTTTGTGGTTCTAGCTGTCATGGAACTGGCTCTTTAGAACAGGCTGGTCTCAAACTCCAAAAGATCTTCCTGTCTCTGCTCTAGTAGCACTGGGATTAAAGGTGTGTGCCACCTTGTCTAGCCACATCACTGTGCTTTTCAAACCTACTAATGTGTTCTCCTTAACATATGAAGTTGCTGTAGCTAACAAAAACAGAATTCATTGCATCATCACTCTGTCCCAAATAGAAAGACCACTATCTTAGTGTATCATCGCTGTGAAGAGACATCATGACCAAGGCAACTTTTATAAAGGACCATTTAATTGAGGCTGGCTTATAGGGTCAGAGGTTCCGTCCATTATCATTATGGTAAGAAGCATGGCAGCATCCAGGCAGATATGGTGCCGGAGAAACGAAGCACTTTACATCGTGATCCAAAGGCAACCAGGAGATTGGCTTCTGCAAGCAGCCAGGGGAATGCTCTCCCTTCTGCACTGGGCAGAGCTTGAGCCCTAGGAGCCCTCAAGGCCCACCTACACCATGACATACTTCCTTCAACAAGGCCACACCTATTCTAACAAGGCCACAAGTCCTAATAGTGCCACTTCCCATGGGCCAAGCATATTCAAACCACCACAACCATCTTCCTCAAATAGCAGTAGTAAATGCATTTGTCTTGATGTAATAAAGTCCAGCTTCAAGCCTCCATTCTTCACTATTCCCAATGCCTCATGGTGTTCATGTCTACTTTACATTACCAGACTTCAAGTCTACTGTTCTAAAGAGCTCACCAGTGTTAATGAGGCTAAGACAGTAAGGCTGACACCCTCCCAGGTCAGCAGCCCATTTCCCCCTCACAAGCCGCCTCCCTAATGTTACCCGGCTGTATTACCATTGTGAGTCACCCATGATCATTACAGAAGACTGTTTCGCACAGCCCACTCCATGTGACAGAAGCATTTTTTTTTTTTTTGAGACAGGGTTTCTCTGTGTAGCCATGGCTGTCCTGAAACTTGCTCTGTAGACCAGGCTGGCCATGAATTCAGAAATCTGCCTGCCTCTGCCTCCCCAGTGCTGGGATTAAAGGCTTGTGTCACCACCACCCAGAAAGCGGGGGGGGGGGACGGGGGGGGAAGCAATATTTAGTTAATGTAGCCCACTTGATGACATGGGCATGAGTTTTGAATGAGTGTTAAGTGTTTGATACTCTCAAGAATTCTTGGCTTTGGACTTTACAAATACAGTCCTCCCCACCCCTGTTCTGTCCGAAAGGGTGACCTTGAACTTCTGGGCTGGCCATCAAGTGGATCACTCCAAAATCCAGCCTCTGCTAATGGAGAGTCTAACAAGTGGAACCTTTGAGAGGTTCCTAGGCCACCAGGTCCCCTCCCTAGTGACTGTTATTTGGTGATAGTCTCCTCCTCTCTCTTCGTGTGAGGCCACAACTGTTCTCCCTGTCCCCCCCCCCCCCCATGCATCCCTCACCAAACAGCATGACTTCAGACTTCTCCAGCTCCTGAACTGAGAAGAGTTAACTTCTGGTTTTTTTTCCTTTCTCCTTTTATTTTTTCTCCTCTCTTTTCTTCTTTTCCCTCCCTCTTTTCTTCTTCCTGTGCTTTAATACAATCCAGAGTCTTATCCACACTAATCAAGCACCCAACACCAAGCTGTACCCCCAGCCCTAAACTTCTGTCTGTGATACTCTATCAGCACAAAACAAACTAAAAAGACAATAAAACATTTGGATCAAGAACTTTACAAAGCAATCCCCTGAGATAAAAACAAAGCCCTTGAATGTAGTAATTTTCTCAAAGTAATTTTGCTCAAAATCAGAAAAGATTCAGAAGTGTGGTTCCAAAGGGCAACGAAAGCTGCCGGCTTCTTGTTCTTCTTGTTTTGGTTGGCATGGTGACAGGTGGCTAGAGCAGAAACTGAGAACTCACATTCAGTGCACAAGCACAAGTCAGAGAGAGAGCTACCTGGGAATGGTGTAGGCTTTTGAAACTTCAACACCCTCAGTGAAACACTTTCTCTAGCAAGGCCACGCCTCCTAATCCTTCTCAAACAGTTCCAGCAGCTGGGAACCAAGAATTCAAATATATGAGCCCATGAGAGCCATTCCTATCTGCCCTAAGGGGAATACAGAAGGCTCCTGGTTGTTGAAGGCTGAGTAAGGAGGTCATAGAGAGTCATGCAAGAACAGCAGCAGCTAGACTAGACACTCTGCTGACCACCAGGCAGAGCAGATGCAGGCCGAGGAAGACTGAGGTCCTAACTTTAAGTTGAGATGTAGCCAGCATGGTTATATGACTTTCTCTAGTGCTTTTCAGTTTGGACGTGTGACGAACCTGGGTGTGCGTATGTGGGAAATGAAGCATTCCAGAACGTCAGTATACGGCTGAGAGTATGACTTAGCGGTGAAGTGCCTGGTGCCTGGACCACCACAAAAGCCACTCCAGTCGTTTCTGGGCCCTGAGTTCTATCCACCAGAGCTACAAAACCGCCAAGGGAGATAATTTGCTCAGCATGTCCTTTCACACAAGTAGTTTAACCCTCTGTCGCTCACCTGTTGGCCTAATTAGACTCAATTTTAGATTCCCAGTAGGATACAGTAAGATGTGGCTATGGGGGCTACTTCAGAATCTCCTTGCTGTTATGTGGAGGAAATGATTGATAATCATTGTGTTTTCCTGATGGTGTGTGCATGTGGGGGGGGGTGACTATTTGTGAGTTACAGTCAAAGCCATCACCAACAGATAAACCTTTGTGTTGACTCCACACAGCCGCCTTTCCCCCTCAAGGTGCAAGCATTTGGAGAAATGAGTTTGGTCCTGGTCCTCTGTTACCCATGAAAAGAAGAGGAGCTGAGACAGAGAGACATATGATCCCAGGTAACATGTTCCATCTCTAAGTGTGTGATCCAGTCATCCCTGGAGGTCCCTGGAGCCAAGCTAAATCCAAATGAGTTATTGTATCAGGAGCCAAGGAAGCACCTACTTGTGTCTGAGTATCTGATCTCAATGCAAAGTATGGAGACCTTATCTTTTTTCGTGGTGCTGGCTATCAAACCTGGGGCTCTGTGTATACTACGCAAGTACTCTATAGCAGAAGCACCCCCCAACATTTTGTTTTCTCTCTCTCTATCTCTGGCTCATATAAGAACAAATGCTAATTGAGGAAGGTGCATTTGCCTGAAAACACTTTAGTCTGTGTCTTAGTTAGGGTTTTATTGCTGTGAAGAGACACCATGACCAAGGCAACTCTCATGAAAGAAAACATTTAATTGAAGCTGGCTTAGAGTTTCAGAGGTTCAGTCCACTATCAACGTGGCGTGAAGCATGGCAGCATGCAGGCAGACATGATGCTGCAGGAACTAAGAGTTTTACATCTTGATCCAAAGGCAGCAAGGAGGAGACTATGTTCCAACACTGGGCAAAGCTTGAGAATAGGAGACCTCAAAGCCCCACCCCCACAGTGATGCACTTTCTTCAACAAGGCCACACCTCCTAATAGTGCCACTCCCCATGGGCCAAGCATTTAAACACGTGAGGCTACACGGATATAGCTATTCAAACCACCACAGTCTATATCCACGTTGGATGATTAGAGAGAACACCAGAGGGTAAAACTGAGACAAATTTACAGTGGATCTAGCGATTATTCTGGAAGTCAGAGATGACCTCACTGAGAGAATCTTGCAAGAACATGTGCAATCCAGTTACCATACCTCTTTACCCTCACGCCCACAATTTTATTAGTATAATCTGTGGGTTATTATTCGATTAACATTTTTCCCCTGGCAGTACTGGAGGTTGAATCTAGGGTCTCTCAGATACTGGGCAAGCGCTCTACACCTGGGCTGAAAACTCAGCTCTCTAAAGCAGTGATTTTTTTTCACAACTTTTTAAAAACAATGCTTTTATTAATTCCTTGAGGATTTCATACAGTGTATTATTGATCAGATTCGTTTTCTAAATTATTTCAAGTTAATCACATACAGCTCTGCTTTCTTATTTCTCTAGGAAATGGCCCCCCGTTAGCCATGTGTCACCAACCCGCTCCTCCTGAGCTTGTAAGTACTGCAGTCACAAGACAAGTGTGACATATTCAGCTCTCTGCGGTCTGATGGGTCCTGCCAGGATTTTATTATTATCTCTTGGAGTGTGCCGGGCACAGCGTTCTAGAAAGGAAAGCACAGGGAAGAGCTAGGTTAGCGGGCAATCTGAAGACAATCATGGCTACCGATCTCTGGGCTCCCGTGCAGATGTGATGCCCACCTCTTTGCTGTTGTGTGTTTTCCCCTCTGATTCACTCCGAGGACTGGTGGCCGCCTTTAGAGACAGGTGCAATAAATTAAGCTCTGGAGGGCTAAGAGAGATGGCTCATCGGTTAAGACTGCTCTTCCAGAGGTTCTGAGTTCAATTCCCAGCAACCACATGGTGGCTCACAGCCATCTGTAATGGGATCCGATGCTCTCTTCTGGAGTGTACTCATATACATTAAATGAATGAATAATAATAATAATAAAGAAGAAGATAAGCTCTGAAAATCAAAGAGAGGGAGAGGGGCCCGAGGGAAGGGAAGGCAGCAACTATCAGGGCAGCTACTAGAGTTTCAGCTTTCCCTTCAGAGTCCGCTGCATGATGACCTGGTAGGACCTATCTAAATTGCTCTGTTTCTTCCATCCAATGTCAACTGGAGAAGTGTTTCTAGCAATATATATATATAAAAAGACAAAGGTGAAATGGAATTCACATCTCAGCGTTTTCCAAGCTGACAGCCGTAGAAACGCTGCCAGAAGGAGGGACAGCAGGGCCTGAGCTGCCGCATCAGCTGCATCTGCCCCTCTCAGCGCTCCCGTTCTTTTACCCCTTCCTGTCTTGTCTGACCTCATCATGGGAGTCAGACTCTGACTGCTGACACTGCACATGCCCCTCAACCCCACTGCTCAATCCATCCCATCCCCCCTCTTTCATTTCTGGCCTCCTACTTCCTCCTCAAACACACCCAGCAAGCTTTGGCCCCCTCAGATGTCCTCAGACATGTCGGCAGAGCCCGCTTTTCCTCCTGTACATTTGAGGGCTGCTCAGAAGCACAACCTCCCTCCCCCACCTGCTTGTCTGAATGCCCCCTTCCCAGCGTGGATTCAGTACCTGCCAGAATGTGCCTGTTCATCTCCACTTCCATGGAGGCCCTAGGAGGCCAGACACTAGACTCATTTTGTTCAATACTCCCAGTTCTCCTGAACACAGCTTAGCACATATTAGGTGTTTAGTAAGTTATTAAATGATGAGCAACGAACGCGTTGTCCTCAGTGTGTGAAATTGTGTTCTCTCGGAGGTGTTTGACGGCAGTCTGCAGTCTGTGTCCTAAAGAGCATGAGGGTCCCAAAGGGAACACAGAACACGGCCCCATGCTACTGTGCTCGATAAGATTTAGCCTCTTCCTTTACATGTTCTTCTCTTTTAGTTTGAGACATTGTGCTTTCCCATTGACCCAGCTTCTTCAGCACCTCCAAAAGCCACACACAGGATGACAATCACATCCCTAACTGGAAGGCCACAGGTGACATCAGACACACTTGCATCCAGCAGCCCACCACAGGGGACATCAGACACACCTGCATCCAGCAGCCCACCACAGGTGACATCAGCCACATCTGCATCTAGCAGCCCACCACAGGGGACATCAGACACACCTGCATCCAGCAGCCCACCACAGGTGACATCAGCCACATCTGCATCTAGCAGCCCACCACAGGGGACATCAGACACACCTGCATCCAGCAGCCCACCACAGGTGACATCAGCCACATCTGCATCTAGCAGCCCACCACAGGGGACATCAGACACACCTGCATCCAGCAGCCCACCACAGGTGACATCAGCCACATCTGCATCTAGCAGCCCACCACAGGGGACATCAGACACACCTGCATCCAGCAGCCCACCACAGGGGACATTAGACACACCTTCATCTAGCAGCCCACCACAGGGGACATCAGACACACCTGCATCCAGCAGCCCACCACAGGGGACATCAGAGACACCTGCATCCAACAGCCCACCACAGGGGACATCAGAGACACCTGGATTCAGCAGCCCACCACAGGTGACAACAGCCACACTTGTATCCAGCAGCCCACCACAGGTGACATCAGAGACACCTGCATCCAGCAGCCCAACACAGGTGACATCAGAGACACCTGCATCCAGCAGCCCAACACAGGTGACATCAGACACACCTGCATCCAATAGCCCACCACAGGGGACATCAGACACACCTGGATTCAGCAGCCCAACACAGGTGACAACAGCCACACTTGTATCCAGCAGCCCACCACAGGTGACATCAGACACACCTGCATCCAGCAGCCCACCACAGGTGACATCAGACACACCTGCATCCAGCAGCCCACCACAGGTGACATCAGAGACACCTGCATCCAGCAGCCCACCACAGGTGACATCAGACACATCTGCATCCATCAGCCCACCACAGGTAATATCAGACACACCTGCATCCAGCAGCCCACCACAGGTGACATCAGAGACACCTGCATCCAGCAGCCCAACAAACATGACATCAGACACACCTGCATCCAGCAGCCCAACAAACATGACATCAGACACACCTGCATCCAGCAGCCCAACAAACATGACATCAGACACACCTGCATCCAGCAGCCCACCATGGCCTGTTATAACAGAGGTCACCAGGCCTGAATCCACAATACCTGCTGGAAGATCTTTGGCAAACATCACTTCAAAGGCACAGGAAGACTCTCCCCTGGGAGTCATCTCTACCCATCCACAGATGTCATTTCAGAGTTCAACCAGTCAGGTAAGTCTGGAACGCAGAAGATAACTGGGTAGCTTCATGACACTGAAAAAGCACTTACAGGTCTGGGGATGTGGCGAGTGGTAAAACACTGTCCTAGCGTGTGCATGAACCCCAGGTTCAGGCGTCAGTTTTGAAAAACATAGTCATGAAAAGAGTACATGTGTCCTTCTATCACAACATTCCCAGGGTTATGATTTTAAAAAGAAGATGGCTACCCTGTTACCTCCCAGGAGGGCTGTACACTAAAAGCAAAATGAACTGAGCCCAAGACAATCTCTCCCAGTGGGTTGAGTGCCTATTGCAGTACTTGATGGCACATTTTGATTAGGACTCATCTATTCACCATTGGGTGGTGAAGGACGTGTGCTAGCCTGCCCCAATGTACCAGAGGTAAAGCCACTGAGGCAAGGTGACTGGCAAGAATCCCATTCCCCACTCCCACTGGAAAAAGTTCAAACCTTCTTCATATGCAACCTGGCACTTTCGCATTAAAACAGCCTATTTGGGGCTGGAGAGATGGCTCAGCAGTTAAGAGCACTGACTGCTCTTCCAAATGTCCTGAGTTCAAATCCCAGCAATCACATGGTGACTCACAACCATCTGTACCCTCTTCTGGTGTGTCTGAGGACAGCTACAGTGTACTTACATATAATAATAAATAATTAATTTTAAAATAAAATAAAATAAAACACCCCATTTACTCTACTCCCATGGTGATGGAAGCTAAAGGTTCACACTTGTCCCACATTGTCCTCCAACCAGGGAAGGACCAGCCTGCAGTACCTTAACCTACGAATGGAGTTTGATTCACTTCCTTAAATAAAGAGACACTAGAAATGTAGAGTGAATATCCAGAAGTGTTTAGAGATAAATTTTTGGAGCTGTTTAGAGAATTCAGTGACGTCGCCCAACTCAAGATATGTGTGCAACAGTGAGAAAATAAGACACAAGCAAGTGATGTAGCAGACACCTTTATCCCAGTACTCAGCAGGCTGAGGCAGGAGGATTGTCAATTTAAGGCCAGCCTGGGCTACATAAATATTAAGATATGCCATATGATGTGGCCCAGGGTGCAAATACCAAATGAGGTATGTGTCTCCACAGCTGCCTATAGCTAGGATAGCATCCAGAAAGCCCAGCTACTAGTGGGTCATGGGATGGCAGCTACAGCTCACCCTCACATCATCATCTTATTTGCACCTCAGTCAAAGCCTCAATAGAGTGGTTCTCAGTCTAGGGTCCTTCTGGAAGTGACCTCTCCCAGGAAGTGAGGAATAACCTAGTGAACCATTTAGCCCATGAGGATGGTGTGCTGAGGAGGTGGTCTAGCTTATGACACCTTGACACAAGCTAGAGTCATCGGAAAGGAGAGGACCTCAATTGAGAAGATTTCTCCATAAGACCCAGCTGTAAGGCATTTTCTTGATTAGTGATTAAAGATTAACCACTAACGATTAATTAGTGGTGCCATCTCTGGGCTGGCGGCCCTGAGTTCTATAAGAAAGCAGGATGAGCGAGCCATGCTGAGGGAGCCAGTAAGGGACAGCCTTTCATGGCCTCTGCATCAGCTCCTGCCTCCAGGTTCCAGCCCCGTTTGAGTTCCCAGTCCCAGCTTCCTTCAGTGACGGACTATGATGTGGAAGTGCCTGCCTTTCCTCCTTGAATTGCCTTTTTGTCGGGGAAGAGTTTGACACCCCACCTCCTGCTACAAAGGTTTTTTTTTTTCCCCTTTTGAACATGAATTCTTTGCCCCATTGTTGAGTCTTGAACTCAGAACCTAGTATTTCTAGGTAAGCTCTCTGCAAACTCATGCCTATAATCCTACCAACAACATCATCTACTTTTATCCTATTCATTCCATAAAAGTCCTACTCATCTTCTCTCATGTATGAAGGATTCTCCCTAAAGTAACAGCACTTTTGAAGCCTGTAGTTCATGAAACCTAGAAGATTATCCTTGGCCAGTGTTCATTAACATGGTATACCAAACTCCAAATGCATGAAAATAATTTTGTATAAATAATTTTGATGAAAATGTTATCTTTTAAATTTTTGTTGCCTTCATGTGTTTGTGTGTCTGGGAGTGTGGGTGTGCCCATGCCACATCACTCACGTGGAGGTCAGAGAACAACTCTTAGGAATCAGTTCTGCCCTTCCATCCTGTGGGTTCCCGGGATCCAACTGGGGTCCTTCAGTCTTCGCTGTAAGTGCCTTTACCTACAGGGCCAACTCTCCAGCCTGACAAAAATCTTTTCTTCCCAGCAGGCCTTGGATGAGACAGCAGGGGAACGGGTCCCAACAATTCCTGATTTCCAAGCCCACAGTGAATTCCAGAAAGCTTGTGCCATCCTCCAGAGACTGAGAGACTTCCTGCCGACTTCTCCCACATCAGCTCAGGTAAACAGGGCGAGTGGAGCAGGGCAAGGTGTCACAGCAGCAGGAAGGGAAGGGACAACGTGGAGGTTGTGCCCCCTGCACCATGAGAGAACCTGATGGGAAGAGAGCTGAGTTATTTTTTAAGTCTGAAAGGAGTGTGTTGTCAACCAATGGTATTCTCAGAGTCACGGGTTGTGATGGACAGTTTGCCGTAGATACAGTTGGATGGTCTTGGGACAGGCATCAGAATCAGAATGCTTCTGACCTTTCGGTTTCCTGCATCCGTGTTTGATGACATCACTTCCTCATACCTGGTCAGACTGAATCTTTTTTTTTTTTTTTTTTTTTTTTGGTTTTTTGAGACAGGGTTTTTCTGACTAACAGCCCTGGCTGTCCTGGGACTTGTTTTGTAGACTAGGCTGGCCTCAAATTCACAGAGATCCTCCTGTCTCTGCTTCTAGAGTGCTGGGATTGAAGCTACAGCCCACCATGCCTGGTTTACAGATGCTCTTAGTAAGAATAACTCTGAAAGAAAATAACACTCCACAATAAAGATAATAGTAGCTACAGTAGGTGTCTAGAAACTATCCAATCAAACTTGCCTTGCGTCTCCTTCTGGGTAGTTAGGCAACTGATCGGTTGGTTTGAGACAGGGTCTCACTAATCATCCCGAGCTGGCTTTGAACTTACTTTACCTCCTGTCTCTGCCTCCTGGGCTCTGGGGCCACAGGCATGCACACTGCCTCTGACTTCTTAGCCTTTCTTTATTCCCTTTGGTTTTGCATGAGAACAGCCTACAGAAAGGAGAACTGATGTTTTTTGTTGTTCTTAGAACTGAGACGGCACATGCTTTAATCCTAGCACTCGGGAGGCAGAGGCAGGAGGATCTCTATGAGTTCGAGGCCAGCCTGGTGCTCAGAGTAAGTTCCAGGACAGCCAGGGCTACATAGAGAAACCCTGTCTCGAAAACAAACAAACAAACAAAAACAAATTCTCCCTGGTTTTTGTATTCTGGGTGTCTTGAAGCTTTTAATGCCACACCCATGCTTTCAAAACGAGCTCACCTGCTCAGCATCTGGCCTGGCATGGCTCTTTTCCCAAGCATCCCTCTTTTAAGTTGTAGCACTCAACATTCAACACAACCCTCCCCCGTAGGTGGTACACAGTCATATATTTTCCCTTGCCTGCCCAATGGTGATGTCGCCTTTCATAAAATACATTCCAACTGTATAACAGATATTGAACTGTGGGGCTGGGGAAACAACTCAGTTGGTGAAGTGCCTGCTCACAAGCTTGAGACCCCGCCCCCAAGCACACATCTGCAGCATCCTTGTAAGAGCCAGGTGTGGCCTCACCTGGCCGGAAACCTACGGATGGAGAGGTGGAGGCAAGTGGAGCCTTAGAGTTTGCTGGACAGCTAGGGTGACCAGTTGGTGAGCTCCAGGTTCGGTGAGAGGCTCTGTCTCCCCCAAAAAAAAAACATGGCAGAGAGCAACAGATGAAGACATGTGACATCAGTCTGGCCTCTAGATGCACATACACCCACGTGAATATGTGCATGCACCACACACACACACACACACACACACACACACATATGGAAGGAAGGAAAGAAGGAAGGAAGAAAAGACTGATGGAGGGAGGGAGGGAAGGAAGGTATGGAGGAAAGGAGGGAGGGAGGGGTAGGAAGGAAATACTCAACTGCTTATAAGAAGATACAAATGAATCTGAAAGTAGCAAGCAGCTCCATGCGTCCCCTTTCTGACATCCCCAGGTCAGTGTGGCCAATTTACTCATTGACCTGAGTGAGCAGTTGCTGGTGCTCCCGTTTCAGAAGAACAACAGTTGGAGCTCTCAAACTCCAGCAGTCAGCTGCCCCTTCCAGCCTCTTGGACGTCTAACAACAACGGAAAAAAGCAGTCATCAGATGGCTCAGCAAGACATGGAACAGGTGGGTGTGCAGTGTGCAGGTGGCTGGCTCTGCCAGGAACTCTCTCTTTAACATTCAGTCGTACAGCCTCTTCACAGGCTTCAAAAGAGAATTCTACTGGAGAAACTGCTGAGCCTCTGGTCTCCTTCTCCAGCCCACCAGTGGGCAGAGACTGCTGAATGCTCGCTTCACCTCATAATCAGCTGAAACTGATTTAGCGAAGCATGCCATAAACCCTCAGTGAGAGACAACACCCTTAGCTCTTAGGAAAATGCAAAGACGCTGGATATAGTGCACACCAGTACTCGGAAGGCTGAGACAGAAGGAGAGCAACTTCAAGGCCAGCCTGGGCTGCATAGCAAGGCATTGTTGACAGGAAAAACATGGGAAGGAAGGAAGGAAGGAAGGAAGGAAGGAAGGAAGGAAGGAAGGAAGGAAGGAAGGAAAAAAGAGGGTGATAACACAACCAAAAAGATGGGCAAGCCAGGTATGGCCACATGTGTCTGATGACAACACAGAGGCAGAGAGAGAGGCACAGAGGCACAGAGGCAGAGGCAGAGGCAGAGAGGTGCAGAGGCAGGGGCAGGGGCAGGTGGGCATGAGGGATTCAAGGTTATCCTTGGCAGAATACTGAGTTTGAGGCCAGCCTGAGCTATGTGAGACTTTTTTTTTTGTAGTTAATGAGAGGGAGAGAGAGAGAGAGAGAGAGAGAAAGAGAGAGTGAGAGAGTGAGAACCAATACTAGTATTAGTAAGGAGGCTGAGAAATTGTAACCATTGTAAATTGTGTTGCGAAATAATGTAGCAGTCCCACAAATGTTAGCAATAGACTGGCGGTGTCTCCTAGCAACTCTGCTCTTTGGTATTAGATACAGGAGAGGACTGAAAAAGCAAGTCCACACAAAGACACGTTCAGACACAGATCTCTCAGATAGAAAAGGAGCCCAAAGTGGGAAACAGCATGATCTGGAGGGTGGATAAATAAAACGCAGCATGCTCACACAGAGGCAATTTCGCCACACAAAGGAAATAAGTACCGACACATGCTACAGCATGGGCGTCCCTCAGAAACGTCATGTCACATGAAAGGCCATCTACTGTAGTTCACCTTGTGAAATGTCCAGAAGCATCAGATCTCTGGAAGCCAGACTAAACCAGTTTATTTCATGGGATGGAATTTAAAAGCTAGATTGTGGTATTGGTTTCCCATGTAGATGTAAAAAATATATAGCCCGAGAAGGTGGGTTCTACCATGTTTGGAAAGTTCATCTCAAAAGAGCTGTTCTCAGATCCTCATCCTGGTGCCGAGGCTCAGGGTGGTGAAGCGCTTGCCTATGCTTCAGGATGCTTCTGTTCCATCCACAGCACCCCATGGACGGAGCACACAATGCATTTGGGATCAGTGCAGGGGGATCGGAAATTCAAAGTGACATCCAGCTACGGAGTGAGTTTGAGGTCAGCCTGAGATACCGGAGACCTTGCCCTCCCACTCCCAAAGGAGCAACTAACAGGAGGGAATTGAAGAAAACTCATATTAGGTCTGAACAAAAGCTCCTCACACTAAACCATCCACGAGGGAGGTTGATAAGCCGATCAGAACATCAGAGATTTCTGAGAGCTCAGAATGGTACAAACTCAGAGACAAATTGTCTTGGGCCATCATCAGCCTTCTAAATAGCCATTTGTTGTCTGTATGTGACCTAGCATCTAGGTGACCATTGGGTAAATCCTTTGAAATGTCCCCAAAAGACATCTAGCTCCCACTAACCAAAAAGCTGAGGATGCTACCAGAGAGCATCTGAGACCCATAGAATAGAGTTCCCCCGATTTCTTTAACCCACCCTACCCAGTGTTCCCACCAATGTGTTTGAAAACCACCTTGTTTAAGACTTCATTTTTTTCTATCACTATTGAAAACTTCAGGAAACTCTTACCGTGATGGGACGTGGAAATTGGATAACCAGAGTCTGGGACCCTGTGTCCTGGGCCCCTGGTCACTGGTAGTTGGCTCCAAAATAGATTCTCTCATCCACTTTGAATAAGAGTAGTTTCTTTCACCAACATGGGGCCAAAAAAATATTCCTTTGGCTGCCCCCACTTACTTCATGCAAAGATGTTAAACTCTGAATACTTCTATGGTATTTCAAAGTCCACTCTGGCTGTGTCTCCTTTCTTTACACCACAATCCCTGTCCCGCTTGTAACTCTATCAGAACCTTGTCACTCACAGTCCACAGACAACAAGGAATCACTCTCCAAATGCAGGTTGAAGACATGCTGGAGACATCCCTGATGGCCCTGGGGGAGATCCACAGAGCATTTTGCCAGCAGAGTCTGTGCCCTCAGTCAGCAGTGACCCTGGCCTCTCCCTCTGCTACTCTGATGTTGAGCAGGTTAATTAACGGGCTAGAGGGCTGGGGAACGATTCATTTTGACTTTGACTTTTAGAGGGCATTCAGAAAGTGATGTGCATTTAAATCCTTTCAGCCAAAATGTGTCAACGTTGCCCCTGAGCACCTACACTTTGGGTGAGCCTGCACCCTTGACTTTGGGCTTCCCGTCAGCAGAAGCTCTGAAGGAGCTCTTGAACAAACACCCAGGCGTGAACCTTCAAGTGAGTATGAACTGGGCCGAGACAGGAACGGAGTGGTGTGCGATGATCTAGTGGGGGATGGGGAGGTGGCTCAGCAGGTAAGAACACATGTTCTGTCAATAAGAGGACCTGAGTTTGAATCCCCAGCACCCTTATAAGTGTGGGCATGGCCATGCGTGCTTATCACCTCAGCTTTGTGGCTCAGAGACAGGCAGATTAGAGTTCATTGGCCGGCCAGCCTAGCCCAAACCACAAGCTTCCATTTCAGTGAGAATCCCAGACAGAACTCAGGAGAGGAAGGTACCTAGTGTGCTGCTCTGGCCTACTTATTGGCATAAACTCCTGCACCTACATACTCAAATGCATATAACACATGCACACACACACACACACACACACACACACACACAAAAATCTAGTATATAGCTAGTTTTGATGACTGATGTCTATCGTCCTAACACTTGAGAGGCAGCAGCAAGAGGATTGCTGTGGATTCAACTATATTGCATTATATTGCTATTTTGGGAGTCTCAAAAAAAAGAAAAATCCAGAAGGGAGCTTGGGAGCATTCTACAGATATGTGGCTTTAACTAAGTCTCTGTGTTGTGATTTGAATTAATCTCAACTTCTCTCCTGACAAAGTTGGGATTATCTGAGTCATAACTAACTCGCAAAAAAAAAAAAAAAAAAAAAAAACCTACAGAAACAATGTTACATTGCAGAATACTTATTCCCTAGTGTAAGGAGCAAAGGTGTGGAGATGATCTTGAGGGCCCCAAATGTAGGCCCCACTTTCATGTTTCTCATCAGTGTTACAATGTTTAACATCCTTTCACCTGACACAGTGGGGGAATCCCAGTCTTTAATTTGTAACTGCTGGGCTGGTGAGAAGGCTCAGCGGTTAAGAGCACCTACTACTCTTCCGAAGGTCCTGAGTTCAAATCCCAGCAACCACATGGTGGCTCACAACCATCCATAACAAGATCTAACTCTTTCTTCCGGAGTGTCTGAAGATAGCTACAGGGTAGTCACATATAATAAATAAATAAATCTTTAAAAAAAATATAACTGCTACCTTGTAATCCATTGTGGGGCTCCTGTGTGAACAATTTGGCTGGCAGTTGGAAGAACTGGAATTTGCTTCCTCTGCAGGTGACAGGTCTGGCTTTCAACCCTTTTAAGACTTTGGATGACAAGAACATTGTTGGAAGCATTGGAAATGTGCAGCTGAGCTCTGCTTATCAGTCGATCAGAGTCCACGACTTAATAGAAGATATTGAGGTACAAGTTTCTATGGAAACAGGCCGTGCTGGGATAGAGGATGGGAACAAGTATCTCTATGGAAACAGGCCGTGCTGGGATACAGGATGGGAAGATACAACAACTTGGCATTTTCAATACATGTCAGAGTGAAGTACGTGGCACATGTGTTTAATCCCAGCACTTGGGAGGCAGAGGCAAGCAATTTCTGTGGGTTCAAGGCCACTAGGTTACATAGGGAGCCCTCTATGTCAGAAAGGCTACACAGTGAGACCCTGTCTTACGAAAAAAAGAGATTCATGTTAGGGCTAGTATTTTGCTACACATCTCAGGAACCTTCACAAAGAGTCAGACCTAACTCAGTCCCAGGAAAAGCCACTTAAGACTGTTCAGCCTCTGCTAATCACTGGTTTTGTGATGCCTACTAAGACCCAATGAAGAGGCCTCAGGAATTCCGTTACTTCCTCACTACAAGGAAAACAGAAAGGCCTATCTTATCCTAGAGGGTTAACTGTCTCCCTTTCTAGATCATGCTCTGGAGAAATGCCAGCATGGAGACCCAGCCCACCAGCCTCAACACAAGTACAGACCATTTCACAATCTCTGTGAACATCACTTCCTTGGAGAAGACCCTCATTGTGACCATCGAGCCTGAAAGTCCCCTCCTAATGACGCTCCACTTGGGCTTCCAGGACCAGCTGGCCCACACTCACTTCTATCTCAACATCAGCCTGCCAAGGGACCAAGTGTGGCAGAAAGGTATCGACCATCAGATGCCTGCAGGGGTGTAGCTCTGTGGTAGAACGTGTGTTTAGTATGACAAGGCCAGTGTACCACTAAGACAGGTGATTATGTTTCTCAAGCTCCTACATGTGTAATGAGGGCAGGGAGTGTGGAGGAGTCAGGGGGGTTCTGACAGTGATGTCGAACACCTCCATCAATCACTCTTACACTTTATTCTTTGAAATGAGGTGTCTCAATCAGACCCAGAGCTTGCCGAGATGTTTAGTCCTCATAGCCACCTTCTGTAGGGATGGCTCTACCTTCCAAGGCTGGGATTAGGGTCAGATTGCCATCGCTACCCGGCATTTATATAGCTTCTCGGGATCTGAACTCTGAGCCTCTTGCTTGCAAGGCAAGCACTTTCACTTCAACTGCTGAGCAAGCTCCAAGCCATTTTTTTTTTTAAGTAAATGTCTTACGTAGCCCAAAATAGACTCAAGCTCACCACATAGCCAAGGCTGATGCTGAACTTCTGATCCTCCTGTCTCCATCTCTCAAGTGCTACTATTTGTACCACGATGATGGGTTTACTGGTGCTGGGGATCAAACCCAGGGCTTCATAGACAATTCACGAGCACTCTTATCACTGAGCTGCATTTCCTACTGTCTCAGGGTTCTACCGCTGTGAACAACCACAGCAACTCTTATAAAAGAAAGTATTTAGTTGGAGCTGGCTTACAGTTTCAGACATTTAGTTCATTATCATCATGGCAGGGAGCATGGCTGTTTATGGTGCTGGAGAGGTGGCTGAGAGTTCTCCATCCAGATCCACAGATGGCAGGAAGAGAGAGACTGGGCCTGGCTTGGGCTTTTAAAACATCAAAGCCCACCTCAGTGACACACTCCCACCCACAATACTTCTCAAGTAATGCCTCTCCCCGATGACCAAGCATTCACATCTATTAGTCTATAGGAGCCATTCTTATTCAAACCTCCACACAGCCCATGTGTGATGATTCCTTGTTTCTTCTTTAAAAAAAAATTATTTCATTTATGCAAGTACATTGTAGCTGTCTTCAGACACCCCAGAAGAGGGCATAAGAGCTTATTACAGATGGCTGTGAGCCACCATGTGGTTGCTGGGAATTGAACTCGGGACCTCTGGAAGAGCAGTCAATGCTCTTAACCACTGAGCCATCTCTCTAGCCCTAATTTCTTTTTTCTAGAACTCATAGTTCATCACAATTCTTTAGACCTAAGTGTACATGTATCAAAAGAAAATGATTCCTGTGGTAGTTTGAATATGCATAGCCCATGGGAAGTGCTGCCATTAGGAGGTGTGGCCTTGTTGGAGTGGGTGTGGCCTTGTTGGAGTAGGAGTGGCCTTGTTGGAGTGGATGTGGCCTTGTTAGAGGAAGTCCATCATGGTGGGGGTTGCGGGGTGGGATAGACTTTGAGGTCCTATACTCAGGCACCACCCAGTGCAGAAACCAGTCTCTCCTGGTTGCTCTCAGATCAAGATGTAGAACTCTCAGCTACCTTTCCAGCACTATGTCTACCTATAATGAACTGAACCTCTGAACCTGTAAGCCAGCCCCAATTAAATGTTGTCCTTTACAATAGTTGGCCTTGGTCATGGTGTCTGTTCACAGTCATGGAACAATTCCTAGACAATTCCTTTACTGGAGTGTGTATGAATTCAGGACATGCCGCTGGTCTCTTCTGCACGTCTCTGGTGCTAGACTCATAACCTTGTTTGTAAGATAATAATAATGAATAATAGTGGTTGTGGATCTGAGGGGGTCTTAGCCCACTGCGACTATAACGCAGCATCCTTCTCTGTCCTAAGATGAGGAGTACACGTGGGTGCTGACACCAGAGAACCTGTGGTACGGGACTGGCACCTACTACATAATGGCTGTGGAGAATAAAAGTACAGAGGCGGCACAGCACACACCCGTCCTGGTCTCAGTGGTCACAGCTGTCACCCAGTGCTATTTCTGGGACCGATACAATAGGACATGGAAGAGCGATGGATGCCAAGTAAGGGATGGGAGGGGCTCTCTGAAACCTTCACTGCACCCCTCCCCCTTCCATTTTTGGGAATGGGCCAGAAACAATTCCAGTCTGAAGGGAAGCAAATCAGCCTGGGACCAAATAAGAAGGTGGCCCATGGTAGCCCCTTCTTCAGGGTTTTAAAAATAATAAAGGACTCAGGAATAATAGAAGCCACCCGTGGACCCCTTGCCATCCTCACCCCCTCTCCTCTGTTGTGGGAAGCCACAGTCTTGGATCTTTCAAGACATACTTCATAAATACCTTACACGTGAGGTGCCCATGTTAGAAACTAGAGATGGAGGAATACATCAGTGACATCAGTGAAGAAGGCGCCATATACCAGGGCTGCCAAGCATGGGAGCCTGAGTTCAATCCCGAGAACCCGTATGGGGCGAAAGGGAGAACTCACTCCTGCAAGTTGTTCTTTGGCCTCCACATAGGTCCTGTGGCCCATGCTCACACGATAAATGTTAGTATATCTATATTATAAATGGATATCATATATAAATATAGAATATGTTATATTAATATATTACATTAATATAAATGGATATATAACCTGTAAATATATAATATTAATATAATATATAATATGTAGTATATAACATACATATATATGTAGTATATATATATATATATATATATATATATATACATATATATCCTTCAGGTCCTTTTCTGTTTTTCTGTCTCAAGGCTGCCTATGTCTCCATTCTCTACTCCTTGTCTCTCTACCTTATAACTCGAGTCTTCAATCGACTTCCAGGTGGGGCCGAAGAGCACCATTTTAAAGACACAGTGTCTCTGTGACCACCTGACCTTCTTCAGCAGCGACTTCTTCATCGTGCCGAGGACGGTGGATGTAGAAAACACCATCAAACTGCTTCTTCATGTGACCAACAACCCTGTCGGGGTGTCATTGCTGTCCAGCCTCCTAGGATTCTATATCCTCTTAGCCATGTGGGCTTCCAGAAAGGATCGAGAAGATATGCAGAAGGTGAGAAGGCTTGGGCCCCAAGGGCCACAGTGTGTTGAGTGTATCAAGCTAGATAGGGGAAGAAGAGATTGTGGGCCAACAGGAAGAGAAAGTCCAGTGGGATTGTATTAAATCTCTCTGCAAACCTACTGTCTCAAAACAAAGTGGGGTTTGTTTGTTTGTTTGGGGTTTTTTGGGGGGGGGTTGTTTGTTTGTTTGGTTGGTTGGTTTTGGTTTGCTTTGGTTTTGGTGCTATGGTAGGATCTTCACAGGAGTCATGCAGATTAGAAATACACCAGAAAATAACTGTCATAGAAGCTTAACTGAAATCAGGCCCATATTTATCTTACCTTATACACTAGACAAAGTTATGCCAAGCCAATTTATTTATCTATTTATATATACATATACATATACATATACATATACATATACATATACATATACATATACATATACATATACATATATTGGTCTTTCGAGACAGGGTTTCTCTGGGTAGCCCTGGCTGTTCTGGATCTCACTGTGTGGATCTCAGGCTGGCCTCGAACTCAGAAATCCGCCTGCCTCTGCCTCCCAAGTGCTGTGATTAAAGGCATGTGCCACCACTGCCCAGCATGCCAAGCCAATTTATAATTTAACGTAACTGTAGTATACAGGAAACTAGTAAGAAATTTATTTTCTGGGGCTGGCAAGATGGCTCAGTGCGCAAAGGCGCTTGCCACCAAGCCTGCCGACCTGAGTCTGAGCCCCAGGACATACCATGTTGGAAGGAGAGAATGGCAAGTTGCTCTCTGACCTCCACGTGTGTGTCATGGCACAGCTGTGCCCCAACACTGCACACAAAGAAATGCTGAAGTTTTTTAAAGTTAAAGACAAGATCTCATATTGTCCCCACAACTGACCCCCTAAAACCACATCAGAGAGCCCAGGCCGGCCTTGATATAACAATTATGAATGTGAGCCACCATACTTAACTAGATAAAAAACAATTTAGACAAGGTCCCACAGTACAATTCTGGCTCGCCTGAAACTCAGCACGTAGCAAAGGCTAGCCTCAAGCCCACAGAGATCCTCCTTCCTCTGTCCTCCAGGTGACACCACACCTACCTACAACTAGAAAAAAAATTTAAGCAGTAAAATTCTTGGGCATCTTTTTTTAAAAAAGGTTTATTTATTTATTTTATGCATATGAGTACACTACCATTGCTTTCTTCAGACACACCAGAAGGAGGCATCAGATCCCATTACAGATGGTTGTGAGCCACCATGTAGTTGCTGGGAATTGAATTCAGGACCTCTGGAAGAGCAGTCTGTACTCTTAACCACTGAGCTGTCTCTCCAGCCTGGGCATCTTTTCTTTTCTTTTTTTAAAATTTCTGTTTTATACATTTCTTATTTTTGTGTTATTCTTTTTTTCTTCCATGCCTTACACATGCTAGGCAAGGGTTCTACCCATAGCTACACTTCAGTCTCTTCTTGTTTATACTTGAAGTTTTAGAAGAGGAGTATGGGTTTTGTGTTGTCCTGGATGAAGTGTTGCCAGCTTTGGTAAATAAAAAGCAAGGCAGCAATTTAATTTGCATTTCATATAAACAGTGGGTGAATCTTTAGCTGGCCCATGGCCCTTATTGTTTATCTAAAACTCCAGTTTTCCTGGGTATCCTCTGCCCTGGGTGCTCTTCCTTCCCAAGGGCAATGAGGGTCGAGCCTGATACCCAAGGCCCAGCCAACTGATCTTGGGAGACAGAGCCTAGAGTTTCAGACCTCAGCCCTCTGGTCACTTTGCTGGCCTGTGTGCTTGCCTTGCTAACACTACCTCCCCCTGCTTCCCATTGGGGCCCTAAAACTGCCACAGAGAAGCCTGTCCCCAGCTAGGGTGGTCCTAAGGAGAGACTTAGCAAGCTCATGGCTTCTGCTCTTCCTGCAGGTGAAGGTAACAGTCCTGGCTGACAATGACCCCAGCTCTGCATCCCACTACCTTATCCAGGTCTACACTGGCTATCGGAGGAGGGCTGCTACCACCGCCAAGGTTAGCAGAGCCCGAGCTCATCACCATGTGTCTTCTGCATACTCTAACTTGACAATATCTTGGTGTCCAATAATGCTTGAAAAGGAATCGGTATTGCCTAGGCTTACTGTGTAATGTGAAGAACCCTCTGGACTTGCCTAATGTCTAATGCATGCTTCCTTCTGCTTAAGAAAAACCCAAAGGCACAGTGTTACAGTGCCTTGTGTTCTGTCTTTCCTCATTGAATCTTAGGTCGTTATCACTCTCTATGGCTCAGAGGGGCACAGTGAGCCCCACCACCTTTGTGACCCTGAGAAGACAGTTTTTGAGCGTGGAGCACTGGATGTTTTCCTTCTTTCCACCGGATCCTGGCTGGGGGACCTGCATGGCCTTCGGCTGTGGCATGACAATTCTGGCGACAGCCCTTCTTGGTAAAAACCTTCCCATGCTGGCTCATTTATCCTTTTTTTCTTTTCTTTTTGTTTATTTTTTTACATTTATTTATGTTGCATGCACACACTACTCACAAATGTATGGAGGTTAAAGGACAACGTGAGAGTCAATTCTCCCCTTTCACCATATTGGCCGTGCAGGCATCCGGGCTTTGCTGAGTTATCTACAGAGCATTCAACCCAATTCCCCAGGGCCCCATTTCAGAATGGTAAATTAGCATTTGCTGCCACTTCTGGTCACCCAGCAGCACCGATGCTGAGCACCAACTTTTCCTCTCTGCTCTGAAAATCCAAGCTGGCTTCTTCAATATAGTGCTACACCGAATACCAGTTGAGGGTCACCTTCTTCATCCAGGGGCTTAGCTGGGTCTTCTGCATCCTCTTCTGCATCTTCTATGTTAGCCCTGGCCCTTGCCTTTGCACTGCCGTGTTTGGGAGCAGCTTCTTGTTGTAACAGCAATGATGGTCCTCCAGCCTCAGCCTCTCCTGCTGCTGCAAGGCCTTGAGAAGCTTTCGGGAAGCTGAAGAGAGTTACAGTGTTGCTTCGCTCCAGTTTTGGGAACTTTGTAACTTGTCTGATGTTGCCCAGAACACTAAAACATTCTCTGTTATAGTGAAACTGGTTCTGCTTTCTCATCTAGGTAAGGTGCCCTTTAGGGAAGTGATTTTATTTCCTTCCAGACCTTTTCCCTTGTGTTCTCAAGTTGGCTTCATTTTGACTCATGGTTATCAGTGCTACACCTGTCTCAGCCTTCAGTGCCCTCCTCACTGAGCCTAATCACTCCTGGTTCTTGATTTAAAGAAAGAGGCTGTAAGATTCTCACTTGAACACCTATAAGCCATTGTGGAGTTACTAACTGGCCTGATTGTTGTGCCTCAGAGAATAGAGAGACCCAAAAGGGTGGAAAGAACTGTGAGAGGGGCTAGTTGGTAGAATGGTCAGAATGCACCCAATAGTGACTATCTAAGCTTGCCATCTTATACATGGGCTGTGGTTTATGGCATCCTAAAACAGTTACAGACATAGCATCAGAAGGCCCTAGTCACTGTGCTGTGCATCATGCCTCTGAACAGGACTAAGTGCTCTGTGCACTGTTCGGTTGTTCTTCTATGTTTTAGACATAGTTAAAAAGCTACAGCACTGTAGCTGAGGGGCTGGAGAGGTAGCTCCGTGGCTAAAGGACTTGCCATGCAAGTGCAATGGCCTGAGTTTGAATCCACTGGCCCCACATACAGCCGGATGTGGTAACATGCATTTGCCTTCCCTGAACTCCTCTAGCTCAAAGGGATGGGGAGAAGGAGAATCCCTAGTGGATGCAGTTACGTGCAAGGGATCCTGTCTCAAAGAAGGTAGAAAGAGAGGACTGATACCCAAGGCTACTTTCTGATCTCCATATGCACACTGTAGCATGCACACACCCCATTACACACACACACACACACACACACACACATTATAAAAACAAAAAAACATATATAGTTGGGAAGAGGATTGAGTCAAAAATCTGAGAGTCTATAGTTCTGATATAGCTGCAGACCCAGATAGGGGGTGAGAAGTCATTAGTATAAATGTTGACTACCAATGGTGAAAAATGGAGGTATGTGGGATATTTTAAGAAGTAATAGATCATTATTACACATGGAACAAACAAAGCCTAAAGGTGCACATGTGCTTGCACGTGCGCACATCCAAATTCTTCTCAGGGAGTAGTTTGCAGTCAGCACCTTGGACAGGAACCTCCCGAGGGATAGCAGGTGGGCCTGGCTCATCTGCTTCTCATCCTTGCCTTGCAAAAGCATCCAGTTACTAACTTAGGTGTTCAGTGAAAGTGCCAGGCGACTTCTCACATAGCAAGCAGTCCCTGCACACCTTCCTAACACGGGGATCTTTATCTGACTGCAGGTATGTAAGCCAGGTGATCGTCAGTGACATGACCACGAGGAAGAAATGGCATTTCCAGTGCAATTGTTGGCTGGCCGTGGACTTGGGCAACTGTGAGCGTGACAGGGTGTTCACACCAGCCTCCAGAAGCGAGCTCTCTTCCTTCAGGTATAATTGAGACATCTTGCAAACTTCTGTAGCACCACACACAACATTATACACAGAGAGCATACACATGTTTAAAAAGGATATAGTTGTGAAGAGGATGGAGTCTAAGATCTGAGGACTAGATCTAAGCTACCTCTTCCTCCTCCTCCTCGTTGTCTTCCCATCAATCTTTTGATTCACTGTGTTGGATTCTCCTTGGCATTTCCCTCCTTGGACCAGATGAGTGGCTGTACGAGGCCAAGCATGGGAGCTTATATAAAGTGGCTAAAGGTTGGGGTGGGGGGAGTGGCCTTTCCTCGGGAGTGTTTCTTTTTTCCCCTCCGAGGCAGAAGCAAAGCTTCCGTTCCTTTTGAGGAGCCCCTCCCATTCTGTTGCTACAGAAGAAATCACCGCTCCAAGAAGCATTCTGGTTTTGCCATCATTTTGAGAGTCAGAAGTTAAGGGAAGGTCATGATTGGGTAGTTGGATTCCTTTGAGTTGGCTGGGTCTGTAGCCACCTGTGACTCCAGGCTGGCACTGTGGTCAGCAGGCGGTGCTGGCTGTCAGACACACAGCACCTACACATGGCCACCTCGGCATGGCAGCCTCAGGGTAACTGGGTGACTTACCTCGTGGCCAGTTTCCTAGACTGGCATTTTAAGAGGACTAAATAGTTCCCTTGCTCTTGGTGAGCCACCTCCAAAGATCAGATTCCTGGGGAAGAGACAGAGTCTCCCATTTCCTAGGAGAAGGAAAATGGAATTTTGAAACTGTATTCAAGTTCTTCCAGGAACATAAAGTTACGATTTGTCTGCCCCAGCAAAGGCTATGTGGCTTGACTTTGCCTGTGTCCTTAGTTGTATTCAGTCACACCGGGTGTGTGCTAGCTGGTTACGTAAGGTCCCTCTGGGTTACTTTGGCCCACTCTGAAACCCATAAACAACGGGCACAACAAACTGGGTAAGATCAACCTAACGGGCTTTGAATAGTTGTGATCCATAGCCTGGAAAAGGCTTCCCATGACTTCCATGACTGCAAAGTTGGGTGTCGTTAGAACAGGGGGAGGAAGAAAAAATGGCATGGGATTAGGTGACCAGTAAGATCTGTCACTGTACAGGAACAGTCTTGTAGCTACCCCCTGGGCATCTCGAAGTAGAATTTCTGAGTTGACAGATATGCATGTTGTGGAAACAAAAGATAAGTAGGTTGCCCAGGCTCTCTAGTGAGCTTCTCACATAGCTCATTTCAGCTTTCACTTCTACTTCACTTCTACTTTTTAATTGTAATTTCTATTATCTCAGTCTCCTATTCAGTAAGACTAAGACTCCACTTACTTTTTGGTTCTCTGAACACAATCTCCATTAGCTCTTTGATTTAAAGTAGCCGATTAAAAGTCTTTGTCTAGAAGCCAATTGTGGTGATGCACCCCTGAAATCCCAGCATTTGGAGGCTGGAGCATGGGGATCATGAGTTCAAGGCCAGGCTGGGCTACCGGTCTTTGTCTCGTAAGTACAATGTCTTAGCCTCCTCACAGGGAATCCATTTACTGTCTTTTTCCTAATATGTTGCCAGCTGTGCTCTCTCGTGTCTTTACATGTATTAAAAAGCAGCTTTTTATTGCTGACTGTTCTAGACACCAAGTCTTTCTCTGCTCTGCTAGCTTTGCTGTGTTTATTGACGCTTGTGCACTGAGTGATGTTTCTGAACCGATTCTGTGAGATCTGTACTTCTTGTCGCATGCAGCAACTAAAGTAACCCAAGCGTTTGCAGTTAGTTCAGTGCCCAGCTGAAGATGAAACAGAGAGTCACTGGAATTCCCAGAACCTGCCAGCCTCCCAGTCCATGTAGAAGGGCCGTCCATAATAGTGCCTGAGCCTTCCCTTCCTACTTGCTAAGAGTTTAAAGGTCATACAGGAGTGAAAGTTAGGATTCTCACCGGGCAGTGGTGGCACACGCCTTTAATCCCAGCACTCGGGAGGCAGAGGCAGGATCATGAGTTCCTGAGGCAGGATTTCTGAGTTTGAGGCCAGCCTGGTCTACAGAGTGAGTTCCAGGACAGCCAGGGCTGCACAGAGAAACCTTGTCTCAAAAAACGAACGAACGAACGAACGAACGAAAGAAAGAAAGAAAGAAAGAAAGAAAGAAAGAAAGAAAGATAAAGTTAGGATTCTCTGAGGGGTTTCCTGAACACACCACACATGCACATACAGAGACAGACAGACAGACAGACAGACAGACAGACACAGAGAGACAGTGAGAGACAGAGACAGAGAAACAGAGAGAGAGGGAGGAAGGGAGAAAGAACACCTCAAATATCCAAGTAGCTTCTAGATCCGAGACATGTTATTGGAGCTTTTCAAAACCCTTCTATAATTTCCATGCCCCCTAGGTTTTATGGTCCACACATTGTTTGACAGCTGGTAGATTAAACCACCTCTGAATATTTCTGACCACACCCCACTAAAAATATACTTTGGACTGAGTGAACTCCCTGTTGTGTCCGATAAACAATAGTTCTGGAAATGGGGTTTATTCTTTCTGGTCTAAATTTTACCACATTTTTTTTTAACTGTGGTTCACTTTAAAAAAAAATCCTATGTGACATTCAGAATGTCCTTGTAATGCATACAATCATGTTTGAATTCTGACAAACTCTCGCACTTGTAAACTCTGAAGATGCAACCTCTCTCCTATTTTCTGGCTGTGTTGAGGGCTCTCAGCCTTGCTCCCTGTTGGTAAGCAGTGTTCGTACATTTGTTCTTCTGGTGTCTGTGGCTTACCTGGGTGAATGCTCTCTCCCCCTCCCCCTCCCCTCCCCCTCCCCCCTCTCTCACTCGCTCTTTCTCACGCTCTCACTCTCTCTCTTCCTCCCTCCCCTGCCCTCTGTCTGTCTCTCTGTTTCTGTCTCTGACTCTGTCTCTCCCCATTGTGATGTGTGTGTGCATATGCACATGCATGCTTTGGAGGCCAGAGGTTTTTATTCACCTTGGTGTTTGAGATGAGTCCATCTCTACTCTGAAGTTTACCAAGTAATCTAGGCTGATTGATCATTAAGCCTCACGGTGCCACCTGTCTCTTCCCACTTTTAGGGCTGGGATTACACACACACACACACACACACACACACACACACACACACCACCTGTCTTCTTCTTCTTCTTTTTTTTTTTAATATGGCTTCTGGAAACCAAACTCAGGTCCTGGTCCTTGCAAAGCAAGCTTCTTACCAACTGTCTCCTCTGCCTGGTGGACTGCCCTTCACTAATGTTCTCTTCAGCCATATTAGTATGGGGTAATCTTTTTTGTTTCTTGACCATATTTTTCAGGGTCTGTATATCAATGAGAGTATTAACATAATAATACCATATAATATCATGTAATAATACCATGGATGAGGCTGAAGTTTCCAAGCCTAACCCCCTACAAACACACATACAATATCCCACAAAAGAGATTGAATTGTTTTTATGTCTGTGTTTTCTCATAATTTTTATTCTTTCCGGTGGTTCTCTGGAGTTTTGAGAGGGTTGTTGATTTTTATTTGGGGTGGGGTTTAGGACAGGGTCTCACCGTCTATCCCTGACTGGCCTGGAACTCAGAGACTTGCCTGCATTGGCTTCCCAAATACTGGGTTTAAAGGCATGCGCTACCACCTCCTGGCCTGCTTCTGTTGTTGTGAAGCCTAATCAGGTCTTCTTGGTTCTTCCATCTAACACAGTACTTACAGCTCCTCCACATTTGGAACACAGGAGGTCATCAAAATGTGAATTTCATAAAGTACTTTTAATAGAAGTCTACTTTTGAAGAAAAGTAATGCAATACCAAAACAATGTTTATTATTATTATTATTACTCATTAAGTTCTTCATCCCAGTGGTAGCTTCAAACCCTCCCTCTTCTCCTTCCAGTCCCTCCCTCTCCCCTCCCTGCATCCAACCCTCCTCTCTTTCTCCTCAGAAAAGGGGAGGCCTCCAGTGGATATCAGCTGGCTTTGGCATGCCATGCTACAGTAAGACTAGGCACTTCTCTTAGTGAGGCTAGACAAGGCACTCAAGTTACAGAAAAGGGATAGAAAGACAGGCAACAGAGTCAGAGATAAGCCCCGCCCCCGCTGTTAGGAGTACTACATGAAGACCCAGCTGTACAACTGTTAGGTATGTGCAGAGGGCGTAGGTCAGTCCCATGACTGATCTCTGATTGGCACTTCAGTCTCTGTGAACCTGTATGAGCCCAGTTAGTTAGTTGATTCTGTAGACTTTTCTCGTGGTGTTCTTGACCCCTCTGGCTCCTTCAGTCCTTCTTCCCCTCTAGATATGGAGACCCACAGCCAAACAATTTTTGTTTTAAATCTCATATGATATAAAGAGCTCATTCAGGGCTGGAGAGATGGCTCAGCAGTTTAGAGCCTTTGTAGCTATTGCAAAGGAACCAGGTTCGATCTGTGGCACACTCATGTGGCTCACGGCCATCTGTAACTCAAGTTCCAGGGGGATCCACTGTCCTTTTATGGCTTCCAAGAGCACCGGACATGCATGTGGTACACAGACATACATGCAAGCAAAACACTCATACATACAAAATCAAATAAACAAAGCTTTAAAATCATTTCAATCTATTATAATACGTATTATCCGAGAGCTCGATCAGAAAGGTGTTAAGTGGAGGTTGAGAAGCTGCTCTACAGTCCCCTTCAGCTCCTCCAGTCCTTTCCCCTAGCTCTTCCACTGGGGTCCGAGGGCTCAGTCTGATGGTTGGCCGTAAGTATCTGCATTTGTATCGGTCAGATGCTGAAGAACAATATCAATTAACTGGACCACCCAGAGCTCCCAGGGACTAAACCACCAACCAAAGATTATACACGGAGGGAGCCGGGACTCTAGACACATATATAGCAGAGGATGCCTTATCTGACATCAGTGGGAGGGGAGGGAGGCTTGATGCCCCAGCACAGGGGGGATGCTAGAGGGGTAAGGGGGGAGTGGATAAAATGGGTGAAAGCTCACCCTCATAGAGGCAAAGGGGAGGGGAGAGAGGGAGGTTGGGATGGGGGATTGGTGCAGGGGTAACCAGGAAGGGGCTATCATTTGAAATGTAAACAAATAAAATGATTAATTAAAAGAAAAGAAATGTTGCTCTGCATCTTGTTGCTGGACAAACCATGCCCTAGTCTAGGTTGCTTCAAAGTGAAAGCTCAGGATAGCTCGGTAGGTAAGGGCACTTGAACTCATGAACTCATATGAGTTCAGTCCCTGGAATCCACATAGCACAAGGAGAGGATTGACTTCTATGAGCCATCCTCTGACCTCCCCACACTTGATGCAACACACATGCCCCCCCACACACACACATGCAAAATAAATCAACAGTCAATTTCTGTCTTCCCTCGCTTAATTTCTCGTTTCAGACACCTGTTCTCCTCCACAATCGTAGAAAAGTTCACCCAGGATTATCTGTGGCTCTCAGTTGCAACTCGACATCCCTGGAACCAGTTTACACGAGTCCAGAGGCTCTCCTGCTGCATGGCACTACTGCTCTGTGACATGGTCATCAATATTATGTTCTGGAAGATGGGTGGCACCACTGCCAAGAGGGGCACCGAACAACGTACGTGCAAGCCCTGGTGTGTGCTGTCCTCAGTGGGTGGTGGATGCTCTGCCAGTGTTTCCATCCTTACTTCAAGGCTCAGAAACTGAGTCACGGTGTGCCTTCATCTCCCCTCCATTGTCCTAATTACCCTCTCTGAGTGCCCTCGTTGATAAACAGTTTTAGGAACCTACCAGAACTATCCTCACTGCCATGGAATTCTTTCTGACCCCAGATAAATTCCCCCCTAAGTAGTTCTAACCCAGGCCGGCGAACGTGAATGCCATGGCTTTCCTTCAGTAGGTCCACTTGCTGTGACCTTGTCGGAGCTGCTCGTCAGCATCCAGACCTCCATCATCCTCTTCCCCATCCACCTCATCTTTGGGCGGCTCTTCCAGTTGATTCACCCACCAGAAGCTCTGCCCCAGCTTCCTTTCATCCAGGCTGCCTGGCCCCCTGCTCTTGTTTGTGAGTCCCCCTCTCTTACACAGGTGGTCAAGGTAAGCTTGGTATCAACTGTTTTTTAATAGTAAAGTACACTCTCCCTTCTGTGCTGTGGGAAAGAGCCATGGGGGATTTCTTGGGAGGCTCACAGCATCCTGGTCCCTTTGATATCTTTCCCCTAACTCCTGTCCACTGAGATGTGATCAGCCTTAGCTTTCTTCCAAGGTTAGGAACTGTTCTAGAGACTGAGTGGGGTGGCGTGTACTACTCCAGAGCTGTTTTATTTTTTTTGATGTCTGAGCAAACTGTCCCTCTTATTCAGTGTCTCTCATAGAAGTGATTTTGAAGAGGCACTGTGGGGGTGACTCTTCTCTGAAAAAAAAAAAAAAAAAGGAAGCATTGAGTTTCTTTACACTAAGCTAGCTTGTGCCCCTGACTAAAAGAAGCAGGCTCACCATCTGTAATTGTGCCCAGGGCTGAGCTAATGCAAGACAGACTGAAGTCTCTCAACTCCGTTCCATACCCAGGAATTAAAGGAAACTGTGGGATTCCTGCTCAGGAGAAATACACAGCTGCTCTCGGAGTGTGAGCCGTCTTCGTGCAGTTCTTGTGACATTAACAAGCTGGCGAAGCTTTTATCCGGCCTCATTTACTGTCACTTAGAAGACGAAGGCTGTCACCAGCAGACAGAATCCCACTGGGAAGACGGTAAAGTCTGGTGATTTCAGTCACTCACGTAGCTTCGCCTCCACTCCCTCGATAACCTCACATCCTTAACTTATTTTTTTTGCCTTTCAGCCCAAGGCAATTCATGCTCAGCTGATTGTATTAGCCTTCAACCTTGAGCTGGTAGCTTCAGCATCTTAAGATCTGCACAACCTGCTGATAAAGCTTAGAGTACTAGTTGTAAAAAACATAAAAGTAGTCAGACCCCCCATATCCCATCAGCTGAAACCTGTCTTGTCATCATTTTCTTCTCTCGAGCGGAGAAGTGGCAGGACTTTTGGATCTCGAATGCAGCTTGGGCACTTGCTAGTCTAGGCTGTGAATGCTGCAGCTCTCTGGTGGGACAATTCATTAAGGTTTTAAAAGTCTTGGGGTCCAAGTTTAGAATGGCACAACAGTGATGTGCGTCTGCACCTTCAGAAGGGAACAGGGCCACAGGTGCAGAAGCTTGTCTCCATGGGTACTAGGAAATTTTAGCCTTCCTGTCACCTCATAAACTGTTCTTCTCCACCATTAATCACTACTTATTGAGATTTCCCATTTGTGAACATGCCGACCTGAAATAAACCCACAGCAGTGTCTGAAAACCATTACCATTTCTGCCGCTACCTTCTCCAACTTCTGCGGAGACTGAAAGCGCATTTAGAGGCTCTTGGTGCTACCCAGGATCACCAGTCTTGTGATTTCTCAGAAGCAGTCAGCCAACTTCAAAACCTCCAGGAACTCCTGGAGACACAGACTCTCCGCAGAGGGCCAGGGCCATGCAGGTAAGCACCGTGGGCTCTTGTTGCTACCCTGTCAACTTTCGGAGCCTCTCCCGGCCTCAGCAGGAGATAATTTCTTCAACTTCTGTTCTCAAGGCATTCCACCAGTTTCCCCATCCTCAGCCCAGGAGAAGGGAAGAAGCCCATGTCATTTTGCCTGTTCAGATGGTTGAAGTGCAGCTGCTGGCTCCTTCTTGGTGTCATCAGCCTGGCCTCGGCCTTTTTTATAACGCTCTATAGCTTGGAGTTGGACAAAGACCAAGCCACCAGCTGGGTTATTTCAATGATGCTGTCGGTACTACAAGACATCTTTATCAGCCAGCCGATAAAGGTATGTGACGCATGGGACCGATCATTACAGCTGGAGGAAGCTAGAGGACCTGAGGCCACGTGTTTTGACAATTAGCAAATAAATCAACAGGCAGAGTGATGTTTGTTAGAGATACATGTGAAGGAAGGGCAGAAAATAATCTAGCAGAATGTAATAGATTAGCGTACATATGACAGAAAAAGCTGAAGATAGGGATTTAAAAAAAAAAATCAAACCCTGGCAGGTTAGGGCACTTGCTATCTGACCCCTCAAGTCTACTTGTTTGATCCACCAACCGACATGAAAGTAGGAAACAGGGCTGGAGAGATGGCTCAGTGGTTAAGAGCACTGACTGCTCTTCCAGAGGTTCTGAGTTCAATTCCCAGCAACTACTTGGTGGCTTACAACCATCTGTAATGAGATCTGATGCCCTCTTCTGGTGTGCCTGAAGGCAGCAACAGTGTACTCATATACATAAAGTAGATAAATCCTTTTTAGAAAGAAAGAAAGAGAGAGAGAGAGAGAGAGAGAGAGAAAGAAAGAGAAAGAAAGAAAGAAAGAAAGAAAGAAAGAAAGAAAGAAAGAAAGAAAGAAAGGAAGGAAGGGAGAGAGAGAGAGAGAGAGAGAGAAAGAAGGAAGGAAAGAAAGAAAGAAAGAAAGAAAAGAAAAGAAAAGAAAAGAAAAGAAAAGAAAAGAAAAGAAAAGAGAGAAAGAAGAAAGAAAAAATAGGAAACAACTCCATGGAGTTGTCCTCTGATTTCTACAACAGGCACCCAACACACACACATACACTCTCTCTCCCTACCCTGTCCCTGTTCCTCTCTCTCTCTCTCTCTCTCTCTCACACACACACACACACACACACGCAATGGTAATATTACTACTCATAATAACTAAAATAGTGACAATATTTAAAAAAAACAGTGGTGAGACACTTTCTTTTTAAGGATCAACAATAGAGCTGGAAAGACGGCTCAGAAGCTAAGAGCACTTGTTGCTCTTGCAGAGGACCCAGGTTCGAGTCCCGGCTCCCATGGGCTGTGTCACAGACATGCTTACTTCCAGCTCCAATGGATGAGGTACTTTCCTTCTGACCTCGTCAAGTAGCAGACATGCAAGTGCTGTAGGCAAAACACTCATACACATAAAATAAAACAAATAAGTCCTTTTAAAAAGTTAAGGATGAAGCTGGGCAGTGGTGGTGCATGCCTTTAATCCCGGCACTCGGGAGGCAGAGGCAGGCAGATTTCTGAGTTCGAGGCCAGCCTGGTCTACAAAGTGAGTTCCAGGACAGCCAGGGCTACACATAGAAACCCTGTCTCAAAAAACAAAACAAATTAAAAAAAAAAACCAAAAAGTTAAGGATGATGAAGACTTTTAAATGTTTAATTAAGGAAAAATCAAAACACACCAAAGTATAGAAAATAGCATAATGAATTCTCAAGTTCTGTTACTCAGCATCAAAAATCACCAATAATAGCTAATATTATTTCATCTGTTTTGAAAAAAAATCCAAAGTTCACATGAACCTTGTCTGGATATCTCTAAAATTTGTCTGTGTGTCTCTAAAAATTAAACTTTTCAAATATAAAATTGTTAAGAAACCTAAATAAACAGTTTCTTTCTTTCTCTCTTTCTTTTTTTTTTTAAGCTTGACTTATTTATTCTATACATATGAGTACACTGTAGCTGTCTTCAGGCACACCAAAAGAGAGCAACAGTTTCTTAAGATGGAAAACCCACACAAGGACCTAGTCAGGTCACTTAGCTGCAAAGGAGCTGAGTTTGATCCCCTGGACCCTACGTGGTAGAAGGAGAGAAGTCACCCTGATTGCCACATGGGTGCCGTGACCACAAGCTAACGTAGATGTGTAAATAAATGGGATGAGCTGTTTCGTCCCCACCCCCGCCTGCACGTATGACGTCATCTTTTGAGCCCCACAACACCTGCTCATGGCGTTCCCCTGACTCTTGTCTCCAGGTCATCTTCCTGACATTGTTGTTCTCCCTGATGGCAAACCACATGCCGTGGCTTAACAAAGACAAGGAACAACACGCCCGGAGAATCGTAGCACTTTGGGGTAATTCAAGTAGTTCCAGCCACTGTTTAATCGTACAAAGAGCAAAGCAAGAGTTCACACTGCCTCTGCGATCCAACATACCCAGTCAGAGGCCTGGTTACTTGGGCGACTTCTCTTCCTCCTTTGCCCAGGAGCCCAGTGCCCCAATCATCCGTTCCTCTGGAAGCCAGTGCTTCTCAGTGCTTCTGGGCTTCGCTCCATCTGCCCTCCCTCCTGAGCCCCAGATGGTCCTGGTGCTGCCTGTGGCCTCTGGGACTGAGCTGTCTGCCTGCCCCACAAGCCCACACTTGCGTATATTCTCGTTCCTGTCGAGTGGCATTGCCCCAATGATCTGCTCATGTTAGCGTGATCCTAAGTGCCCTTATTCCCTACATCCAGTCGCCAAGCCTGAGGGGTTCCAGCCTGGGAAAAAAAACAGACTCAAAATTACTCCGAGCACATGGAGGGGTGTTGCAAACATAACGTTGAGCCAAAAGGTGCAGGGTACAAAAATGTTAGCACAGTGTTGGCTCGAAGACATATACGTGACCCCTATTAATGTAAGATCTGAAGAGATGATTGGGAATAATCTCTAAAGCTCAGGAAAGGGTCACCTCTCTGAGGGAAGGAAGGGGTAACAAGATGGAGTATGTGACAGTCATGAGCTACCAATCACTTCTTTAAACTGAGCAGTGGGCATGCTAACGGCTAAGCACTCCAATTCTAGAGGTTTTTTTAAATTAACAGTCTCACTTGGAAGTGTCTTTCTTGTCTTTCTTGTGCATTTGAACTATTCTCTTTATGTGAAGTGACTTCTTTTTCAAAGTTCTTGTCCCTACCCATCTGAAGTTCTATGACCTGCCCTTCAAGACAAAGGCAGCGTGGGGTAGAGTTGAGGGGGAGAGTGGTGCTTGCTGGCACACGAAAGGCCTTACTTAAACTGTGGTTTGATTTGATTGTGACTGTGCCCTGCAGAGAAAAGCCAAATTCCAATGGCTCTACAAAGGCACCTCCAACCTCCCTTGGGGAAGCTTTGTTTATTCTCCAGTGATCACATGGCACTTGTACAAGCATGCAGGTGATTTCTGTCATTTCCCCCACCCCACCCCTCTCTCTTTCCCTACCCCACCTCTCACCTTCCCTTTCGTTTATCAATCTCTATATTCGTCTATTCAGCATAGTCTTTAGACCAAACCACTGCCACCTCCTGGATTCTTCAGAAATGTTCTGTGTTGGACCTTATGCCAGAATCTGCACTGAATAGAAGCCCTCTACTTGTGTTGGACTTGAGAACAATATTCCCAACGGTATTCCACTGAGTAGAACCCCTCATATCTAGTCTAAAATAGACTCATACAGCAAGTTATTTTATGTCTACTGAATCTAATTCTTTACATAAAAAGACTGGGGACATACTGAGTGGTAGAGCACTTGTCAGGTGCCTGAGACACTGCCCTGGATTCTCAGCACTGAAAGAATGCATATCGGTGGGTTGTGCTGGTACATGTCTCAGCGTCTGGAAGGCTGAGGCAGAGATCATAAATGTGAGGCCAGCCTGGGCTGTATTTCTGACAACATAGACTGGACTGGCTGGTTTTGTGTGACATAAGCTAGAGTCATCAGAGAGAAGGGATCCACAGCTGAGGAAGTGTCTGCATGAGATCCAGCTGTAAGGCATTTTCTCAATTAGTGATCAATGTGGAAAGGGCCCAGTGCACTGTGGGTGGTGCCATCCCAAGCTGTTGGCCCTGGGTTCTACAATAAAGCAGGCTGAACAAGCCATGTGAAGCGAGCCAGCAGGTAGCACCCCTCCATGCCCTCTGCATCAGCTCCTGCCTCCAGGTTCCTGCCCTGTGTGAGTTCTTGTCCTGACTTCTTTTGGTGATGAATAGTAATGTGGTATATAAACAGAATTAACCCTTTCCTCCCCACCTGGCTCTTTGGTCGTGATGTTTCATTGCAGTGATAGAAACCCTAAGACAAGTTGGAACCAGTGTAGTGCGGTATGGCTGTGACAGACCTGACCATGTTTTGGGGGAAGATTGTGGAAGGATTTTGGAACTTTGGGCTAGAAAAACCATTGGGTTTTGAGACTTCAGTGTGCTGTTCTGTGGGAGCTTGAAGGATAAAGAGCGTTGAGAGCAGTATAGGAGATGGAGGCCTGGATTGTAAGCTTTCAGAGGGAAGATTAAAGACCCTGTCAGGGCTGTTTGCTATTTTGATGTAAGATTCTGTGGTTCTGATGAGCTGGGGCTGAAGAGTCAGCTGTGGTTAGCAAGATACCAGAACCACTGAAGTGAAACATTGGCATTACTGGGACAATTGATGATGATTAGCTGGAGCTAAGCAATTTGCAGGGATTAAGAAGAGACCAGCATTACTGAAGTGAAATCTGGGAAATGTTTTTTTGGGGGGACGGGGTAGGGGAGGGTTGGTTTTTCGAGACAGGGTTTCTCTGTATAGCCCTGGCTGCCCTGGAACTCACTTTGTAGACCAGGCTGGCCTCAAACTCAGAAATCCGCCTGCCTCTGCCTCCCGAGTACTGGGATTAAAGGCGTGCACCACCACGCCCGGCTGGGAAATATTTTTAAAGAGCACAGAGAAGCTGTGTTCCAGGACTGGCTGAGGTTGAACATCTCCTGTTGGCAGTCAGTTTTGGTAGTACAAGAGTCACCCAGGTGGTACTGGTTTTGAAGGCATGAAGGGGGGTCATGGAGAGCAGCTGAGGCTTGGCACTGTGAGAGGCCAAGAGAGGCCATTGGTGACAGTGCAGCCTCAGTGGCAGTTAAAGGCCCAGGACTGAAGCGGTCATGCAAAGAAGTTGAGGCTTGGCACCATGAAGGGAGTCTAGGAGAGGCTATTGGTGAAGTGCAGCCCAGTTGCAGCAGAAGATCCCAGCATTTTGGAGAGGCCAGTACCATGGGATGGCCACCAAGAACAGCAGCAGCAGCAGTGGGGTGGAGCCTGCCTGAGCCTAGAAGACGAGCTGTGTGCTGCAGAGGGCCAAGCTGGAGAAGTGGCTTGAGCTCTTTGGAGGAGCCCAGAACATGAGTTGGTTCTCAGGCATTAGACAGTTGGAGTTTGGTTTTGCTTCGATTTGATTGTGGCTGTGCCCTGAAGTAAATAAAGGGCTCCTTTTCTCTCTTGAAGTAAGGAAGTATTTTACTGGAGCCCACAATTAAGAGACTTTGAATTTTAAAAGACTTTGGACTTGGAAAGAAATTGGGTATTTTAAAGGGACCAGAATTTTTTTTTTTTTACATTTTTTTATTAATCATTTACATCCTGATGGTAGCGGCCCCTCCTTCCTCTCCTCCCAGTCCCTCCCACCTCATTCATCTCCTCCACCCTCCAGCTCCTCCAGCTCCTCCAGCTCCTCCAGCTCCTCCAGCTCCTCCAGCTCCTCCCCTGCTTCTCCTTAGAAAAGGGAAGGCTTCTCATGGATATCACCAGCCTTGGCCTATCAAGTTGCAGTAAGACTAGGTGCATCTTCTGTTGAGGCTAAACGAGGGAGCCCAGTTAGGAGGAAGGGACCAAAGCAGGCAATGTAGTCAGAGATAGACCCTGCTCCTGCTTTAGGAGTCCTATATGAAGATCCAGCTGCACAACTATTAATTATGTGCAGAGAGCCTAGGAGGGGCCAACATTTTAATGTGTTTGAATTTGTAAAGACTGTGGGACTTTTAAAGTTATTTATGGTTCTAATGTGAGGTCTTGGGGATAAGTAAGAAAGGAGAGGTTGTGGCTTAATCGTAACGTGTTTGTGGGTCAAGTTGACAAGGGCTTGGTTGGACTGGCTGGCTTTGTGTGTCAACTAGACCCAAGCTAGTCATCGGGAAGAAAGGAGCCTCAGTTGAGGAAATACCTCCGTGAGACACAGCTGTAAGGAAGGCATTTTCTCAATTAGTGATCAATGGGGGAGGACCCAGCCCATGGTGGGTGGTGGCATTCCTGGGCTGGTGGTCCTGAGCTCTAAAAGAAGGCAGGCGTAAGCAAGGGATGCTGAGTAAGCCAATAAGCAGCACCCCTCCATGGCCTCTGCATCAGCTCCCGCCTCCAGGTTCCTGCCCTGCTTGAGTCTCTGCCCTGATGTCCTCCAATGATGGACCATGATCTGGAAGTGTAAGCCAAATAAACCCTTTCCTCCCCAACTTGCTTTTTAGTCATGGTGTTTTCATCCCAGTAAGAGAGACCCTGAGTAAGACAGAGACATTGTCAGGAAAGAGGGGCTGTGTGTCATGGCGCCGAGGCTCACAGGTGGTAAATAGCACTCTCCTCCTGAGACACACTCCTCTACCCACGTTTACTTTTTCTAGAAACTGATTTAGATTGTCTCTTACGAGTTTGGTTTCCAATGGGTTGGAATTTTTTGTTGGTGATGTTCTGGTTTGTCGAGACAGGGTCTCTCTGTGTATCCCTGGCTGCCCTGAAACTCTCTCTTATAGACCAGGCTGGTCTCAAACTCACAGGAGTCCTACTGCCTCTGCTTCCCAAGTTCTGGGAAGAAAGAGAAGTACTACCATTTCATGGATTGGAGTTTTAAGAAGAAAAATCCAGTCCTTCTTCCATAGATAACGTGCTGCTTAGAGAGCATCTTATCTGCTCCAGCGTTCACCAGGCAACGCCTGCAGTAGGTGCTCGACAGTGGGCAAGCTGTCGTGGAATCTAACATTTATTTGGCCTGTATTTCCGTGTCTTGACAGCAAAGTGTCCTTGGTCGGCACCTGGCTTGAGAGACAAGAACAATCCCATCTACACTGCCCCAGCAATGAACAACCTAGCCAAGCCTACAAGGAAGGCCTGGAAGAAGCAGCTCTCCAAGCTGACGGGTGGTACTCTGGGTATGACGGGGCGGAGGCAGCAGGCTCCGCTGCAGCACACTGGAGTGGGGAGGGTCGGGGAGAATAAGACAGAAAACCGGGGAGGGCAGAAAGGTGTCTTTTAAAATGAAATTTGGAATTCCAGCAATTCAGGTGGTGTGCATGTGTGTGTATGTGTGCGTATGTGTGTACACATTGGGTTGAAGTATTTGAAATTGCCCATTTTGACTTTTTTTTGGTTGGTTGGGTTTTTGGCTTTTTCAAGACAGTTTCACTATGTAGCCCAGGCTGTCCTGGAACTCACTCTATAGACCAGGCTAGCCTCAAACTCGGAGATCCGCCTGCCTCTGCCTCCCAAGTGCTGGGATTTAAAGTGTGCACCACTACATCCCAGCTCCATTTTGACTGGTTTTGACCTGAAGAGGTGAATAAGCATACGAGAAGTGAAAAGGGTTTATTTAGAGCTCTATGATAATTACTTGAAAATTATTTTTTTTTTCTGTTGCAAACCAGTGCAAATCCTCTTCCTGACCCTGCTGATGACTACCGTCTATTCTGCAAAGGACTCTAGTCGATTTTTCCTCCATCGAGCTATCTGGAAGAGGTTTTCTCACCGTTTCTCAGAAATCAAAACTGTAGAGGATTTCTACCCCTGGGCCAACGGCACCCTCCTTCCTAACCTATATGGGGATTACAGAGGTAAGGACAGTTCTGGGGCAGAAGGGAGGCAAGTTAGTCCTCCTGAAACCCCTCCTGCAACCCATGGAAAACTAAAGGTCAGCTGGCTTCTCCATATGACCACAGCTCTGTGGACAACGCAAAGTCCCCCTGGACTCCATCCAAAAAGGTTCAGGTAGGGACCCTTGGTGACCCATGGGGTCTGATTCCCCTGATCCAGGTCACAGGTATGACCACCACCCATTGGTGGTCACTTACAGCACAAAGAGTAGCTGCAGGGACCCTGGGACTCAGCCACACACCGCACACAGGATCGGGCTCCAATAACAACGGTCTTTAAGTGAGTGTGTATCCGACTTTTCTGTGTGCTGGCCCAGGTGCATCCCACAAACATACATAGAACATCTGCAGTCCTCGGGGCCTTTCCTAGGAGCTGACTTTTTTTTTTTTTTATGCTCATAATGGATTCTGTGTCCTCAAAGAACCTCAGTGAGAGAGGCTTTGCCCCGCTTTGCCCCGCAGCAGGTACTAGTGGTTAGCGCGCTCTCCCCTTGGGCACGCGCTCTCCCCTCAGGCGCATGCTCACTGTTTTCTCCAGTCCAGCTTTGACCTGATGTAACTGTGTCCTGAGAAGCTGAGCTCTGGGAGTCAGTACTTCCTTCTACCTCAGGGTTGGTGGCATCGTCTATGTTCCTGGAGAGAACCTGAGGCCTGTGTTCATCCTAGCAAGCACTTTTGGCTTCCCCAGAGTGCACTTGGTGTGTGAACACTCTTACAGAAGGAAACGCCTACTCATTGCATGGTGACATTTTTTTTTTAAGTACAATTTTGAATAACAGTTCTTGAGGCTCAGAGAACATTCTATTTGTAATACATAGCTCTGTGCTGAATAAAATACTGACAAAATGACTAGAACCCAGGATGGCAAAAGCCGAGGCCATAGTAGGGCTAGTCTCCTCTTGGGCTCCTTGGCTGTAGTAGAGTACCACAGTGTAGAGCAGACAGAGAGCCTGCTGGGACTCATGCCCACTTACCACCATGCAATCCTGAGTACACCGCTCAGCCTTCGCTGTCTGGTTTCCCCTGTTCAGGGGGGATGCATCCTTGGCCCTGCTCTGCACGACAGATCTGAGCGCTCAGAACGGAGACTGGCACAGGTACTGAGAAAGTTAGTGCTGCCTGTTAACAGTGGGGAAGTGGAGCTTTGCTATTGAATTGACAGCAGTTACCCAGATGGACAAACTGACAAATGCAACAGACCTCAGGACGATGATAAGAAAGAAGCACACCATGGATGGCGTTTATAATCCTGGCACTCGGGAGGTAGAGGCAGGATCCTGAATTTGAGGCCAGCCTGGGCTACTAGGCAAGATCTTGTTTTAAGAAAGAGATATAGTCGAGTAGGCATGGGGTCAAAAGCAGTTAAAATTGACACTAACAAGCGGGACATGGTGGTGCACACCTTCAATCCCAAAAAAAACGGAAGGCACGGGTAGGCGGATCTCTGAGTTCGAGGCCAGACTGGTCTGCAGGGTGAATTCCAGAATTCTAGGGCTAGTCCTAGTCTGGTCTATTCCAGACAGACAGGCAGGAAGACAGACAGGAAGGCAGGCAGGCAGACAGACAAACAGGCAGGCAGAGAAACCCTGCCTCAAAAAAACTGTGTGTGTGTGTGTTTGTGTGTGTGTACACATGTGTGTGTGTAGGTAACACGGTTTACCTACTCTTTAAAAATCATTGTTTTCAAAATTGCTACAGCCCAATCTCGTTGTGCAATGCTTCTGCTCAAGCCATTGGATTGGCCTTTGAGAAAACAGTCATAACTAAACCTGTGACGATGTTCAGGGACTAGATCAATGGGGAGCCCACGGAGCTGCAGCTGTATAAAACCCAGCTGACCGTTCCCGTTTCCCTGCACTGAAGTAGGGATGTCTGGAAAACAACCAAGTGACAGTAAATGACAAGCTACAAGCAGTGTCATGAATTTGGCTTCTGCCCTGGTTTACCTGGGAGTGTCCCTATCAGTAATATGAGGCCGCCCCTACTCCATCTTATCCACTTACTATGCAGAGGTCTGTTGTATAGATGTACTATAATTTCTATAAGCAGCTAAGACTGTTAATACCTCACACATGAGCAAATGTATCTGAGAAATTCCTTGGAAAAGATTTGCTAGATCAGAGTATACACATTGTTTAACTTATTTTCTATTCCATGTGTGTATTTTTGCCTGCATGAGCACATGTGTACTGTTTGTGTGTGTGCACAGGAGTCTGTGGGTGTCAGAAGAGGGTGTTGGATCCCCTGAAATTGGAGTTACAGGTAGTTGTGAGCCACCATGTGGGTGCTGGGAATTGAGCCCAAGGTCTCAGCAAAAGCAGCAACTACTTTTAATCACTGAACCATTTTTCTAGCCCCCATTTTACACACACACACACACACACACACACACACACAAGTATCACTCAACTTGGGTGTTGGGAACCACCTGGAAGAGCAGTAAGTTCTCTTAATAGTTGGGGTGCCTCTCCAGCACCCTACATTTTTAATTTTAAAAAGATAATGCCAGGGCTGGAAAGATGGCTATGTAGGTGAGAGCACTGACTCCTCTTCCAGAGGAGCTGGGTTCAAATCCTAGCACCCACCCAGCTCACAGCTGTCTGTTACTCCAAGATCTGACACCTTCACACACATATACATGCAGGCAAAACACCAATGCGTGTACAATGGAAATAATTTTTAAAAAGATCTTTCCAGGACTGGAAAGTTGGCTCATCAGTTAAGAGCACTTGTTGCTCTGGCAAAGGACTCAAGTTCAATTACCTAGCACCAATGTGGTGGCTCACAACTGTCTATAAGTCCACACCCAGTAGATCTGAGACTCTCTTCTGAACTTGGGCTCCAGACATACATTCAATACACATACATACACACAGGCAAAACACTCAAACATGTAAAATAGTCTGAAATAAGTATCACCGAGTAGATGTGGCAGTTCATAACGTCTGAAATCCAGCAGTTGGGAAGGAGAAGCCAGCCTGGGCTACATAGTGAAACTATCTCAAAACGAACCCAAACAGAAACAAGGGCTTGGGTTGTCAATCTGTGGTCAGTCACCTGCACTAGAAAAACAAATGTTTCCAGATTGTTCTTGTGGTGTCAATAAGTAATCCTACTGGCAAAGGACTAGAGTTGTCCACACCCCCAACCACACGGTAGAAGCGTTTACAGAGGCTCTGGGTCAGTGTAAGGCTTTGCGGCTGCACTCGGGAGAGGGTAAGTTAGACCCAAACCAAGCAGTGTTTTCTGTTTTCATAAAAGCAAACCTCCAGCCGGGCTTGGTGGCCCATGCCTTTAATCCCAGCAGAGGAGGCAGAGGCAGGTGGATTTCTGAGTTCGAGGCCAGCCTGGTCTACAAAGTGAGTTCCAGGACAGCCAGAGCTATACAGAGAAACCCTGTCTCGAGAAAAAAAAAAAAAAAAAAAAAAAAGCAAACCTCCTCCCATTCTTCATCTTCTCCATGGCTTTAAGTTATAAAGCTTTAAGTCCCCTGTTCAAACCACCCCCCCAACAGAGACATTTAGAATAAAATGTCAAATCCTCCCCCACAAAGCAGCCCTTAGCCATGTCTGTCACCTCATCTCTACCCCCTCTGACCCTCATCTGCTATATTATAGCCACTTGTGTTCCCATGACATTAAATACATCAATCATGCTATCCCCTTGGGATCTTGGAACCCGATGTCCCTGCCTGGCATCCACGTTACACTTCTGACTCTATTAGTGTCCCTCAACGCCATCCCATCAGAGAAACTTTAATGGCATTCCTCGCTTCACAAAGCCCTACTTCCTACCACCTGAACATTGTGTATTGTTGGTCCTTGTTCCTCACGTCTGTGCTCTCGGGCAGGAATGCCCCTGTATCTGTTTGCTCCTGACACCTAAACATGGCTTGGCTTGTGTCAGCACAGAAGGTGCGTTGTTTGAATGAATGAATGAATGAATGAATGAGTAAATGGATTTTTTTTTTATCTTTTGTTAGGCTCTTTATTTCTGTACCTATTGTAAGTGGTATGGCTAGATTTTTTTATTATTATTATTATTTTGTGCCCAGTAACCCTAAGTTAGCATTTTAAACTTAATTGTTTTTCCACTGATCCTCCTAATTTATCTAGATAATACATATAATTTATAAATGATCACACAGTTCCATTTGTTTTTTACACCTCTTTTGTCTGCTTGTATTAATTAGTTCATGTCTCTAAATGTTTTCAAGATTGCTGATATAAAGTATACCTGGGCTGCTTCATTCAGTCAGCAACAAGACAATTGTTTGTTTTTCTTTCTCACTAGGATTTATTACTGACGGGAACTCCTTTCTTCTGGGCAATGTTTTGATCCGCCAGACTCGCATTCCTAATGACATATTCTTCCCAGGATCTCTCCACAAGCAAATGAAGTCGCCTCCCCAACATCAGGAGGACAGAGAGAACTATGGGGCTGGCTGGGTCCCCCCTGACACAAACATCACAAAAGTAGACAGTATTTGGCATTATCAGAATCAGGAGTCGCTGGGAGGCTATCCCATCCAAGGGGAGCTAGCCACTTACTCAGGAGGAGGCTATGTTGTGAGGCTTGGAAGAAACCACAGTGCGGCAACCAGGTGAGTGTGTGCCCTGAGCAAGAGGCCCATCACAGGACAGCCAGGAACTGCATCTTTAAATTTAGAAATGTCTTGGTCAACTTCAAGTTACAGATATGTTTTGTTTTGTCAAAAGCAAAAGACTTTTTTTAATCTGGAAGGAGATTTTTAGTTTCAATTCTAGGGGTAGTTGAGCTTAGATGAATCTTAGTCACATAGTATTCTTCTAATGTATATGGAAACTTTACCCTTTGTAAACCATGATAAGAACAGCAACCCAAAGTTCAAATGCCCAAACTAAGTTGTTAGGAGTCTACAGAGTGGTTTAATATATATATCCTGATTGTCTTTGTTACCGTGAATGAAAAGGTCTAAATTGTCTTCTGAGTAGGCAAGATGATGGCTCAGCAGGTAAAGGTCCTTGCCACCGTGCCCAAGGACCTGAGGTCATCATGATGATCTGGGACTCGGGGACCCACACGATATGTAACTGACTCCTTTAAGTTGTCCTCTGACCTCCCTATACTCTCACTGTGACACACACATACCCCCAGTAAATACAATAAAAATTTTAAAACGAAACTGGTTTCGAAGTTATAGCAGCAAGGAACTACTCAAAAAAAAAAAAAAATAAAGGAAGCAAAGAAAAGAAAGGAAAGGAAAGAATACAATTTCAATCAAATGATGACATTGATGCCTCTTTCACCTCTCAGTACTGGATAGGATACTCTTAATAGCGTGGAGTATTGAATGTCTCAAATAGTAGTAGACAGGGTTTATACAATGAATCCTGTCTTACAGATTAAATGGCAAATAAGGTTTCCTCAATCTCTGTCCTTGGTGTGAACGCTACTGTGAACATCTCGTTTCTTTTTTTTTTTTTTTTTTTTTTTGGTTTTTTGAGACAGGGTTTCTCTGTATAGCCCTGGCTGTCCTGGAGCTCACTTTGTAGACCAGGCTGGCCTCGAACTCAGAAATCCGCCTGCCTCTGCCTCCCGAGTGCTGGGATTAAAGGCGTGCGCCACCACGTTTCTTATCCATGTTATCACCGCGAGACTTGGGGAGTGGCTAGTCGTGAAGTCTTTTATAGGAACACTAGATCAAGGGATGAGGCTCCTCATGTGGTCTGTCACAGTGCCAGGGTGCTGTTCTCCACTACAGTCCTGGATGGCTCCGTTTCCCTGTGTCTCCAGGGTTCTGCAGCATCTGGAACAGAGGCGCTGGCTGGACCACTGCACAAAAGCCCTCTTTGTAGAATTCACGGTCTTCAATGCTAATGTGAATCTGCTCTGTGCGGTGACCCTCATCTTGGAATCCAGTGGTGTGGGTACGTAGGCCTTCTCTCCTCGCTCTGCCACCGGCTATCTCGGGACAAGGCAGCCGTTACTGATTATATACCATTCATTCAAATAAATTTAATTGATTACTCAGGAGTATACTTTTTTTAATTTTTCTATGTATATTGGTATTTTGCCTCTGTGTGTGTGTCTGTGTGTGTGTGTGTGTGTGTGTGTGTGTGTCTGTGTGTGTCTGTGTTAGATCCTGGAACTGGTGTTACAAACAGTTGTGATCTGCCATGTGGGGCTGGGAGCTGAACCAGCCCCAGAAGTATGATTTTCATTTTTTAAAGTCAAATAGCTCGACAGCCTTTTTACCTCCCACTCCCCAGATGCTACTTTCAGTTTCGGCTAATATTACATTTTTATTACACTTAAAAAAAATTTTTTTTGAGATAGGATCTCTCTGCATAGTCCTGGCTAGAAAGAACTCGCTATGTAGACCAGGCTGGCCTTGACTCAGAGATTACCTGCCTCTGCCTCCTGAGTGCCAAGGTTAAACTCGTGGATTACTACATCAGACTTTCAAATGTTTTGGATTGTTTATTTATTCATGCGTTTTTTGTTTTAAGTGTTACTTTTTCTATGAAGGGGATTTAGCTTTTGTACTCACGTGGCCCTAGCATGCATGCACCTCTCACATGGCCCTAGCATGTGTCACCTCTCACATGGCCCTAGCATGCATGCACCTCTCACGTGGCCCTAGCATGTGTCACCTCTCACATGGCCCTAGCATGCATGCACCTCTCACATGGCCCTAGCATGCATGCACCTCTCATGTGGCCCTAGCATGCATGCACCTCTCACATGGCCCTAGCATGTGTCACCTCTCACGTGGCCCCAGCATGCATGCACCTCTCACGTGGCCCTAGCATGTGTCACCTCTCACGTGGCCCTACCACGAGCACACCTTTCGTCTCCCATTGCTTTCTTTGTCTTCATGATTGTGCTTTTGCCATTGATATAGCGTTGCCAGGGTACTCAATGGCAATTGTCACCTTTGTCATAGGGGGATCTCACAGATGATTAGATGCTAAGTGTTCCTTTTCAGGAAGTCTTCCTTGATCCAGCCCCCTTCCTCCTCTTCTCTGCCCTAGAACTGACTTACAGGTATCCTCCCACTAACCACTGCGTGTTGCTATTAACTGGGTAGCATTTCCCTCCCAGAGCAGCAGAGCAAGCGCCTTCTCCCCTGCTCTCTAAACCAGTGCTGCTTAACCTTCCTGACGCTGCGACCCTGTAGTACAGCTCCTCTGTTGTGGTGACGTGCGACCCTGTAGTACAGCTCCTCTGTTGTGGTGACGTGCGACCCTGTAGTACAGCTCCTCTGTTGTGGTGACGTGCGACCCTGTAGTACAGCTCCTCTGTTGTGGTGACGTGCGACCCTGTAGTACAGCTCCTCTGTTGTGGTGACGTGCGACCCTGTAGTACAGCTCCTCTGTTGTGGTGACGTGCGACCCTGTAGTACAGCTCCTCTGTTGTGGTGACGTGCGACCCTGTAGTACAGCTCCTCGTGTTGTGGTGACGTCCAACCATAAAATTATCCCATCGCTCCTACAGAACTGTAACTTGCTACTGTCGTGAATCATAATTTAAATATTTGACATGTGACACCCAACGGGTCTAGACCCACAGGTTGAGAACCTCTGCTCTAAATGCCCCCGAAGGCTTCCTGGGGTTCTTAAAAGGCTTTTTCTGCTTCCAGGGGTACATCTCTGTTCCAGTGTTTCGGGGTTAGAATTCACAAGACCTTTCATAAAATTATGAAAAGTTTATAAAACCATAAATCTAGTGCAGATTCTATCCTTTTGGGTTGCATCTGAAACCTTGTAGTCCATCCTCATATAAGCATCCCGCATTCTCGGGATATCGGTACTTTTATTTTGATGTCTGCAGCCGCTCTGGGTTGAAAAGAGGAACAGCTGTGCCTGTGCCTCTTGCTGAGGACTCCCTCTGCCAACTTTAGTGAGATGGACATTTCTCCGGTAGCCTACCCAGGATTCAGTTAATGGTCTGGATGGCTCTACAGGAAATACTAAGTAGAACAGGGAGACAGAAATGTTTGAAGTTGAGGACCCAGGAACAGCTGGGTTGTTTTGTTTTGTGAAAAGGACAACCGCTTCAATTCTTGACTGCAGGTGTTCTTCTTCCCAGGGACTTTCCTCACCTCCCTGCAACTGGACAGTTTAACTTCCCTTCAGTCATCAGAGAGGGGCTTCGCCTGGATCGTCTCACAGGTCGTCTACTACCTTCTCGTCTGTTACTATGCCTTCATCCAGGTGAGCTGAACATGTCAGATGTGCACACAGCCAGCAAACCCTCTCGGGAGGGCTCCGTCATGACCCAGCACTACACATGCAGATGATGCTTCGGTCCTTGGCCGACTGATGTCTACTGAGTAGAATAGCTCACTCAATTCTGGCATGTCCAAGAAATTGAGTTGCTTCTTAATACACAGTATTTCACATCGTTCCTTTTTTTTTTTTAAGGTTTATCTATGTGTATCAAAGTTTTGCCTGCATGTATGTATGTGTACCCATAGAATTCAGGTGTTAACTCCCGTAGAACAAATGGCTCTACAAATGGTTGCCAATTACCCATGGATGTAGGGAATTTAACTCAAGTCCTCTGCAAGAACAAACAATGCTCTTAACTACTGAGCCATCTCTCTAGACCTTTTATAAGGTTTCTTTTTTTTTTTAATACGGTTTCTTACCATATATATATAATGTCAAGAAAACCATATATATATATAGTAATGTCAAGAAAGTATGCTGGGGCTGGAGAGGTGGCTCAGCAGTTAAGAGCACTGACTGCTCTTCCAGAGGTCCTGAGTTCAAATCCCAGCAACCACATGGTGCCTCACAACCATCTGTAATGGGATCCCATGCCCTGATATCTGGTGTGTCTGAAGACAGCTACAGTGTACTCATATAAATAAAATAAATCTTTAAAACAAACAAAAAAAAAACAACAAAAGAAGAAAGGATGCTGGGGAAAAAGCACCGAAAAAAACAAGAATTATTGTAAACAGTATTTTATTGTTAAGCTTGATAAACAATGAATATTTTAAAGCTTATAGATTAAGTGTACACAATAGTTTTATAATCTCCAAGAATGATTATATCTGGTAAATTTTTATTAGCAACCTACTTTCCTTTCAGCAGTGTGAGAGACTGCAGAACAGTCCCACGTCTGCTGCCCATGTGCTTGGCCTGGCCAAGTCCCAATCGGGCAGACTATTTTCTTAGGGTCATCCAGACAACAATGGTGACGATGCTGTCTTTGCTCAGGGCTGTCGGCTGAAGCGGCAGAGGCTGGCGTTCTTCACTAGGAAAAGGAACCTCCTGGACACAAGCATCGTCCTCATTAGCTTCAGCATCCTGGGCCTCAGCATGCAGAGCCTCTCTCTACTTCACAAAAAGATGCAGCAGTACCACTGTGACCGGGACAGGTGAGGGACCCGAGCTGCAGGCTCATGCCAAAGGCTTCCTCATCCCCACCCCTCCTTCTCTTCCACTTCCCCGCCAGTTGGGCTGCATTTGTAAAGTGCAAGTAAAACTACAACTTGGACATGGGACCATGGCTGAAAGCTCTGTGGTGCTCATTAGCTTCTATAGAAGATAATGCATTTAAGTCTCAGAGCAAGGGCCTGGAATTGGGGCTACTTTGTATGCATAAAGCCTGAGGCCAGTCAGATTATCACCCTTTAAAAGGATACAAACCCAGTGCAAGACACACTTACCAATATGAAGTTTTCATGTGGGTTTTTTTTTACCCCTATTACCCATATCAGGCTGCTGAATACTCAAAGGGCTTGAGATCTAAAACCTTTCAAAGCACGGTCCTAAGTAGCTCTCTGTTGAACTGTCTACACTGGGATAGTGGGTCTATGTAACCCAAAGAGCTATGGCAGCTTAGCTCCAGGCTGCTGTGTGGCACTGCAACCAGTGATTCTCAACCTTCCTAATGCTGCGACCCTTTAATATATATTATAGTTCACGCTCTGGTGACCCCCAACCATGTTATTTTTGTTGCTATTTCACTACTATATTAATATCGTTATGAATCATAATATAGTTTTGGAGGGTGGGCAAAGGTGTTGCAACCCACAGGTTGAGAACCACTGGCCTAGGCCTTGACCAACAGAGGGTCTGTGCTCACCAACTTGCTTATTGCTACAGGAGTCTCTCCAAGGAAACTGAAACATACTTCACACAACAAAACGGAGCTGCGTTTGCAGGGCAAATCTCTACCTCTCTTTTTTTTTTTTCCATTTTTTATTAGGTATTTAGCTCATTTACATTTCCAATGCTATACCAAAAGTCCCCCATACCCACCCATCTCTACCTCTCTTAACTCTCAGTGTGACTATGACCTCACTCGTGTCTACCCATCAGATAACACTGGGTGCTAGACAACAATCCATGACAATGACATGTCCCCTTAGGCTCTAACAACTGTGGAGGATGGTCCCCATTTCTAGGATATGAAGGAAAGATATCAGCTAGTAGCTGCTTTGAAAAGCTGTCAGGATGGCTCCTAGCCAGGGGGCCTGTTTGTGTTTTCATAGTGTTTCTGGCCACGGTAGAGCTAGGAAGCTGTTTCACTGCATGGGTGTCAGACATGGCTGAAGCTGCTAACCTGTGGAGGAAGCTGCTGACAAGCGAGGGCCACTCCTTGTGCTACGTAACTGACATTCAGCTTCCCTTGGCTACAGGTTCATCAGTTTCTACGAGGCACTGAGAGTGAACTCTGCAGTCACCCACCTCAGGGGCTTCCTGCTTCTCTTCGCAACTGTGCGGGTCTGGGACCTACTGCGACATCATGCCCAGTTACAGGTCATCAACAAGACACTGTCCAAAGCCTGGGACGAGGTGCTGGGCTTTATACTGATCATCGTGGTCCTGTTAAGCAGCTATGCCATGACTGTAAGCCCCCAAACCCAGCATCTTCCCCAAGGGCTGAGGCCTGTCTGTCCACTCAGGAAAGGTCACTGTTCAGGAAACCATCAGATTAGCACTGGGTTTTTTGTTTTTTGAGAAAAGGTCAGATAGGAAAACTGGGTTTAGTCACGTTCCATATTAGATGTGTTATCACATCTCTAAGATACAGACACAAAAATAGAGATCGGAGGTAGCACGGAGATCAGATTTTGTAGTCATGGTAACTTGAATAGCCAAAAGGAATTTCCATTGCTTCTGTTGGCCGTAACAAGCACCTCAGGGTGAAATGAGATTGGTTACCACTGACTGGCCTCTCTCCCGTTCAGTTCAACCTGCTGTTTGGATGGAGCATCTCTGACTACCAGAGCTTCTTCAGATCTATAGTGACTGTTGTTGGCCTCTTGATGGGAACTTCAAAGCACAAGGAGGTAAGAGAAGTTTGCAGGTAGAAGTAGCCTCGTTAGTTACCTTTCAGACTGGTTGGTGTTTGGCTTAGCAGCTTTACTCGTGTGGTGGGGTGAGGTGGGGTTGCTTAATGTGCAGCCTCCTCCTGCACAGGAGAGAGAACCTACATCCCTTACCCTTGTCTCCAAGTAACGCCTGTGCACGACCCTGCACTACTCAACTACTGCTTCCTAGGCACCCGTGCTCACCTCTTCTTCCTTACCTCTTCCTCACCTCCTCTTCCCCCATATCCTCACCCTGCTGCCAAAGGACACCTGGCCAGAATAGCACAAGCCATTCTGAAACTCTGTCAGGGAAGCAAGCAAAGGCATGCCAGAAAGCATTGCATTAGTTCTGTTTACAGTTAACAAACCTCTAAGGTTCACTCTTCCCTCACCCGCACACAACCCTGTCTGCCCATGTTACAGAAAGGGCAAAGAACTTCACACACACACACACACACACACACACACACACACAGTCATCCAGTACCGTTACTATAACTTTATGCAAAATTAAATAAAGTGAGGGGAAAACTTCAACTATGAATTTTATGACTATTTGGCTCCTAGCATTGAAAGGGTTGTGTGACCAGGAAATTGATGGAACTGGCAACACTTGGACAGTTGCTCACTTTGATGGCCCGTTATCTTAGGGAGGGAGGCAGGAGCTGGTGCAGAGGCCCTGGTGGAATGCTGCTTACCAGCTTGCTCCTCACAGCTCTGCTCAGTCTGCTTTCTTGTAGAACCCAGGCCACCTGCCCAGGTGGCACCACCCACAAACTGGGCCCTCCCACGTCAACCACTAGTTATGAAAGCACTACAGTATAGGTTTGCCTACAGCCCAATATTATGCAGCCATTTCTCGATTGGGGTTCTCTCCTCTCAGAGAACTACAATGTCTGTCAAAGGTTGCCATAAAACTAGCCAACACACCCATGACTCAAAGGCTTCTGATTACATAGGTTAGTCGGTGGTTTTCTTCCCGAGAAAGGATGCAACAGCTATTTGCTATACTGTTATGGTTGTAGCTTCACAAGGGGGTGAGTCACTGGTTAAAGGGCTAGTAGCAACAATGAACAAGCCGAAGTCTGTGTGTGTGTGTGTGTGTGTGTGTGTGTGTGTGTGTGTATGACCATTTGTTAAAAAGAACACCTCACAAGGTTACATATAGAAACCTTGCACAAAACCTACCACAGCTATTCCAGCCAAAAGCCAGTTTTTCTTAACTTTTACTGGAAGACTCTGATGTCCAGAGAGGCTTCCCAGATGGCAGGCAGGCAGGTTTTATGATTCCTTCTATACACTCATTACCCCAAGCTTTCCTGTTTAGACAGATGTTTTCAGTGAACCGGGATTTGAATCACGATCCTATTGTTTTCCTGTTTTTCCTGAGAAAAGCTGAGAAATCAGATTCTCAAATCAAATATATTCATGTTATATCCACTTAAAAGTATTTTCCTTAGGGTCTTTCTCTCCCTAGTTTTTATCAGATTCAAACACGTGCTTAGGAATGAATCCCAGATCTTAGCAGTTTGTGATGCTAACTCCGAGATCTTACTGTCTTCCCAGGTTATTGCTCTATACCCAATCCTGGGCTCCCTTTTGGTTCTCAGTAGCATCATCTTGATGGGACTTGTGATCATTAATCTTTTTGTTTCTGCCATTCTCATTGCCTTTGGGAAAGAAAGGAAGGCCTGTGAGGTAAGTAACCAAACTGGAAAGTGTAGTGACGCTTCCAACACTGCGAACCTTCAATCCAGTCCCTCATGGTGGGAGGACCCCAACCATAAAATTATCTTCATCGCTACTTCCTGTCATTTTGCTACTCTTATGAATCATAATATAAATATGTTTTCTGATGGTCGTAGGCGACCCCGGTGAATGAGTTATTTGACACCCACCTAATAGGGGTCGCAACCCACAGGTTGAGAAATGCTGCTTTAAGCAAACAGGCATGGGGACGGAGCACAGGGTCCCCAATGGAGGAGCTAGAGAAAGGACCCAAGGAGCTGAAGAGGTTTGCAGCCCCATAGGAGGAACAATATGAACTAACCAGTACCCCCAGAGCTCCCAAGGACTAAACCATCAACCAAAGAGTACACGTGGAGGGACCCATGGCTCCAGCTGCATATGCAGCAGAAGATGGCCTTGTGGGACATCAGTGAGAGGAGAGGCCCTTGGTCTTGTGAAGGCTCAAAGCCCCACTATAGGGGAATGCCAGGACAGGGAAGCAGGTGGGTTAGTGAGCAGGGGGAGGAGGGGTGGGATGGGGGGGTTCAGAGGAGAAATGAAGGGGATAAAATTTGCAATGTAAATAAAGAAAACATCTAATAAAAAAAGAAAACAGGCATGGCCGGGCAGTGGTGGCGCACGCCTTTAGTCCCAGCACTTGGGAGGCAGAGGCAGGCAGATTTCTGAGTTCGAGGTCAGCCTGGTCTTCAGAGTGAGTTCCAGGACAGCCAGGGCTACAAAGAGAACCCCTGTCTCGAAAGAATAAATAAATAAATAAATAAATAAAATTTAGAAAGCAGGCATGGTGGCAAAATAAATAAATAAATAAATAAATAAAATTTAGAAAGCAGGCATGGTGGCACACGCCTGTAACCCTAGCATTTGGAAGTGGAGCTAGGACTTAAGAGCTCAAGGCCAACCTGGGTTACAAAATAAGACCCCACTACACTACAAACTGACACAGTGCACAGGATCAGCACATTCTCTTTGGTAGTCTCAACTACTTTTCTACGAAAAAATAAAAATATAAAGTTGCCAAGACATTATATTCTGTAACCATAAGTAAACACCCGGTCTTCAACCATTCAGTAGATATCCCCAACATCTGACAATAAGCCATTAAAGACTTTGTATCTTTACTATCTACTATGTTTGTGGGGTTGTTTGGAGGGGTATCCTTGGTACTGTCCCCTACAATTTCCATTCACTTACTCTTTTTTGTCTTCAACTACTCAGAAAGAAGCTACACTGACAGATATGTTACTACAAAAGCTCTCAAGTCTGTTAGGAATCCGCCTGCACCAGAATCCATCTGAGGAACACGCTGACAACACTGGGTATTGACCTTAGTGGCTTTTTTTGGCTTTTGGAAACAGGGTTTCTCTGTGTAGCCCTGGGTGTCCTGGAACTCACTCTGTAGACCAGGCTGGCTCTGAACTCAGAAATCTGCCTGCCTCTGCCTCCCGAGTGCTGGGATTAAAGGTGTGCACCACCACGCCCCCGGCGACCTTGGTGTCTTAAGATGAACTCTCATTGCTTTCATCACTGCCCAGCATAGCTTACCTTTCACTCTATTATCACACTTTGTGTTAGTGGAGAATCAAAGTCCACTTGTCTCCATATTCTTGCTGGTGGGTATCAGCAGAGTATTAAGGATGATACCCTAAGAACACAGCACCACTACACTGCCAACCAACAGGTAACAGAATGCCACCACTCATGCCCAAAGGGTGAGCACACCTGCAGCTTACTAAATGGAGCAGCAGAGCAAATTCATTGATGCCATCTGACCTCCAATCAAAGGATGGAAATGAGCTGCCAACAGCCCCTGACACCTGCAGTGGTGAGAGGAAAGTGAAGGCTGGATCTGCCTTGTACACTAACGTGGGTCACCTGGGTAACTATTGTCCACTAAAATCCAAATTCACTCATTTGACCAACACTAGAGAAAGCAGGACATGGGATCTTTATTAGCAGCTAGAGCTATAAGACACAAATAAATCAAAAACATTGACACTGAAGTTGCTGGAAACAGGTATGTACAGAAATACTACAGGTAAGCAAAAATCTCATCTTCCAATGCCAAAGCTAACCTCTTGGGGAAGGAGAGCCTTGGCTAGGGGCAAAGCAGCACAGAAGTTACCATAATAAAGAGGTTCATCCACCCAGGAAAGCAGCAGACTACAGCGACATGGCACTAAAACTTAAGATGCCAGTTTGTAAAGAGTCCCTTAATCATAAAAGTTTTCCAATGAAAACAAGTACCCCTCCTCTCCTGCAGGCTTCCAGATCTCTACCCAAGAGACTTGAGTACTTCTATTAAGGCAACTGGAAGCCCACGCTAGCTTAGGTAACGACCTGTACTTCCTTCCTAACATGCTATGGGGAAAAGCAAATTTCCACAGTGCTGTTCTTTCCTAAAAAGGAAACAGCACTCAAAATAAAGGAAAAGGCCACAGAGGGCTCCCTGAGAATCCAGTAAAACTAAGAGAACTTTTCCAAACTTTGCAACTGGATCCAGGTGGAACAGTGCCCTGCAGCGAGGAGTAGTGTACATGTCAATGAGAGGGCCCAGCCTCCAGGAACCGTGACAGTGGCTTCCTGAGCCATCTTCTGACTCATGAGAAAACACATGGTAGCCTTGATTCTCTCTACGATCACCCCCATGCAGAGGGAAGTATTTACGAGTCAAGGTTGAAACCCATCATAGGGTACTCTCTTCCATGGTCCAGCCATCTTTGGCAACTCTACCCACAATACTTCTCACTCCCTGGGAATGGAATGGCCGGGAAAGAACCAAGGATCCACGTGACAGGAAGACAGACAGGCAAACACAGCCAATAGGAGCCAACTGCTCCAGCTAGAGTCTCCAGCTGTTAGTCTCTCAGGATCACTGAAGAATCACTGAAGAAGTGGAAAGCAACACAATTGGTAGAGCAGCAGAGAGCCCCGAGGAAGAGTGCTCAGTGACGGTTAACAGAGGAAACGGAATTTCATGGAGAGTCACTGTTACACGGAGAACTGTTCACTATCAACTTCCAGAATGTGGATGCTGCCTGGTTTAAGAGACCTATGTTTTCTTTTTCAGTTCCTCAAATCTCCGGGAAAGATCATCAAAGTCTATGTCTTCTGATGCTGAGGTGCTGGCTCCAGCAGATGCAGTTGGAAGTGTGTCTGGCACCGATGGCAACTCTGGCAGTACAAAGGTGTTGTAATTATCCACAGGTCTGGAAGGGGGCTTTGCAGGAGCTTCTGGCTTGGGTCCTAATTAAATCAGGTCAAAGAGCACAATCTTACAAGTGGCAGAGGAATGACTCAGCCTTCTGTGACAAAACCAGTACCAAACACCCCACAATCCCTTTTGGCAGAGGGCTAAATAAATAAATTAATGAATTAAAATGCAGGAGAGGCCAGGGGTGTAGCTCAGAGTATTTGCCCAGCATACACAAAGCTTAGTTTGATCCCCAGCACTGCATACAACTGCACACGGTGGTAAATGCCAGCACTAGGGAGGTGGAAGCGAGTGGATAAGGAGGCCCACGGCATGGTGGCGCACGCCTTTAATCCCAGCACTTGGGAGGCAGAGGCCAGCCTGGTCTACAAAGTGAGTTCCAGGACAGCCAGGGGGCTACACAGAGAAACCCTGTCTAGAAAAGAAAGAAAGAAAAAAGAAAAAAAACCAGACTGGTACTATCTGATGTAACAATAACAGTCTATTCTGGATACGGTTCTTCCACTGGCTCTCCTTCCTTCCTTCTCCTTTTCTTTCAATACTGGAGATCAAATCCAGGGACTTGTGATGCTGGGCAAGTCCCCTACACTGAGTTTATGGCCTCAGCCTCCCGGTGCACCCCCCACACCCAACTGCTCTAATTTCAGATATGTTTTCTGGGGTGCTAGTAGCACTTTTTTTTTAATTTATTTTATGTGCATTGGTGTTTTTCCTGCATGTATGTCTATGTAAGAGTGTTGAGTCTCCCAGAGCTGTTGCTATAGACAGTTATGAGGTGCCACATGGGTGCTGGGAATTAAACCTCAGTCCTCTGGAAAAACAGCCAGTGCTCTTAACCACTAAGCCACCTCTCCAGTCCAGCACTTCATTTTCTAACTTACTAACTACAAAAACATGGCCTGCTTTATGAAAATTCACTCTTATTGCTTGTGCCTATTTTGTCCTCTGTGCTGGTTAGTTTTATGTCATCTGGATACAAAGTAGAGTCATTTGGGAAAGGGGAATCTCAATTGAGAAAATGCTGCCACCAGATTAACATCAGAGGCCCAGCTCACTGGAAGCCATGCCTCTCCTATGTAGGTCCTGAGTGGTACAAGAAACCAGGCTGAAAAATAGAGCTGGCCCTGCTGGCATGGGCACAGGTGAGCCAGCCCCAAGGGCATGAGAGTGGGAGAGCTGGTTCCACCTCTTGCCAACGGGACTTGGTTAGTCAGGGCAGCTCTAGAGAGCTCACCCTGGTGGTGCAGGAGAGCTGGCCGGCTGACCAACTCACTCCCAGCCAGGGCTTTGAGTTGCCCACCCCAACATTTACCCCATCTACCACCTGCTGGGGCATGTAAAGGGGCAGTTCTACAGATCCAAACTTACAGGGTCTCCATGACACAGGGCAACAACGAGATATCTAAGAAGAATCCCAGTGAGGATCCAGTATTGATTAAGTAGCAGAAGCCAAAGGCCTTGTACCAGACCAATGACTCATTGCCAAGAAGTATGGACAAAAGGGTTTACTGTGGGACTCACTGTGACACTACAGCTTCCACAACAAGATTTGGGGGGGGGGGGGGGGGGGCGCTTGCAAGGGTGAAGGGTAGGTACAGGGACAGAGATAAGTAGATTGGGATACATGATGTGAAATTCACAAAGGATCAATAAAAAGTTTTACAAATCTATGAGTTTAGGCAGGTACTCATTCTGCTTTGGTTTCTGCCTCCAGATTCCTGCCTCGACTGTGACAAAGAAATGTAAGCAAGCTAGGCATGGTGGTGCATGTCTTTAATCCCAACACTTGGGAGGCAGAGGCAGGGGCATTTCTGAGTTTGAGGCCAGCTTGGTCTACAAAGTGAGTTCCAGGACAGCCAGGGCTATACAGAGAAACTCTGTCTCGAAAAACCAAAAAAAAAAAAAAAAGAAAAAAAGAAAAAGAAATGTAAGCAAAGCAAAATAAACCCTTTGTTTTATCACAGTAGAAACCTAACATACCCTTTAATACCTCACTTCAAAAATCAACTGGGGAGCTGGGGTGCAGAGTGGGGGCTCAAGTAGAGGCTCAGTGGTTAAAAAGCTCTTCCAGAGGACCGGGGTTTAATCCCCAGGACACACACGGTCACTCACAGCAGTCTATCTCAAGCTCTGGATCCAATGCCCTCTTCTGCTCTCCAAGGGCACTGCCTGCACATGGTGTATAGACACAGACAGAAAAGGGGTGGGGTGGGGAAGGCTGAAGAGATGGCTCAACAGTTAAGAACATCAAATGCTCTTCCGGAGGTCCTGAGTTCAATTCCCAGCAGCCCCATGGTGGTTCATAACCATCTATAATGAGATCTGATGCCCTGAAGACAGCTACAGTGTACTTACATATAAATAAATCTTTTTTTAAAAAAAAACCCACTTGTCAAGCTCAGCATAGTGGCACACGCCTTTAATCCCAGGGGGCAGAGGCAGGTGGATCTCTGAGTTGGAGGTCAGCCAGGGCTACACAGAGAAACCCTGTCTCAAAAACAAACCACCCATCACTGCAGCCCCAGGAGGATTCCTCCAGCCTCCATGGGGACCCACACTCGTGTGTATAAACCCACATACATATAAATACACAAAAATAATAGAGAACTAAAAAATTGGGGCTGAAGAAAGAAGTTCTGAGTTCTTTGTTAGACACATATTTGAAAAGAGGGTATGGATCATGGGTTGAATGCCATGGCCCCGGAGAGAGAAACTGTAAGAGACTAAGAGAATGCAGCACTATGAAGCTTTCTGAAACACACTCACCAACAATCTGTGCAGAAGAAACAGTTTTATCACCATTAATGTCATCAACCTGCAAAACAAAGATTGTTACCAAAGGAAAAAGCAATGAATGACATCTCTAGACAAAGCACTAACAGCAGCTCCTTGTTTTCCAAAAGCTAAGCTATCCACCAAAAGCAACAGAATTTGCTCCTAGGAAAATGCCTCCTAGACTCTCCATGCTTCTCCGAACCACTTAAGACACCACACCAACCTCTGACCTGCTAAGCAAAGAAAGAAAAGTCTTACCACACTGTGACACTTTTCAGCTTCCAGGCAAAGCAAACTAGGAAATCTACCAGAACCAAGGCCTCAAGGACTGAAGATCCACCTCATTCCACAAACAGTGTTTTGATACATGGAATGCTAAAGCTTGAGAAAGACTCAGTTCCAGGAGAAAACACATCAACTAGAGATGGAAACCAACGGGAAGAATGATAAGCAAACTCAGGATCTGGGAGAGCTTCCTAGTGAGTAATTTACATAGCACATCCCACACCAACTTGTTTTCTAAGCAAACCATGAGCTGGAAACAGCTCTGAAGGCATGTATGCATGTATGAGTCATGTATGTATATGCAAGACTCGCAGAAAACAAGTAATTCTGAAGCAGAGACACAGTTGAAGGCATCCTTACCCCATGAGCCATTTATGAAAATGTATGCAAGCGCTGCGAGCTGTGCCTAGGGCCTCCCACACAGCAGACGCGCACCCCACCGCTCAACTACAAAGTCTTGTGGGTGATCTATCTACTTTAGCTCCCAAACTGCCACAGGGTTGCTCTATTTTAAGTTTTAACTACAAGAATAAAATGTGGACTAAATGCTACAGGCCAAAAGTAACTAACTATGGACACTTGGTTAAGTCAAACACCCCATTACTATCCTTTGCCATGAATGTTGTGAACTTAAAAGACAGAAAGCCTGGTGCTCTAATAAATATAGTATCAAATTACAGCAGCTCAGTGTAATCCTCAGACTGGTTTAGTAAGACGCGTGTCTCCACATGAAGTGCTCTCTTAGAGGCACTACTTCCCTTTACTGTTTTAGATGGGCTCATGTAGTCCAGGCTGACTTGAAGTGCTGAGACTGTAGGCATGTGCCACCATGCCCATGAGAGCATTTAATAACTTCCTTAGTGCAGCTCCTTCCTGCTCCCTGGCTTCAGTGCTGACACAGCATGCCCACCACAAATGCCACCAGCAGCACCCCCCATCTCCAGGGCGGGATGAAAGCAACAAAGAATCCAGAAGCAAGACCAAACCCATACTAAGTTTATCAAAAGTTTGCCTTCCCTGTTGTCATTATTTTGCTCTCTTCATGGGATTCACTCTCCTGCCGTTTACCAAAAGGCTCAGGCACTTACAGATTCATAGGATGGGGGAGTTGCTGGTATCTGAGGTGGGTGAATGTTAGGAAAGGCCTGGTAAGTCCCCACTGGCAATCCACTGAAATCCGACTGCAAGAGAAAAACGGTATCAGAGACCCTGCCTGCCTCCTGATCTGTAACTTCTAGATGGGCTGGGAAGAGATGTGTGTAAAAGCACATGGTGTACATATGAACACATTCAAGATCCTCATAGGGATCATGCGTCACAAAGACTACAAGCGTAAAGATCTACAAAGGTTCTTCTTCAGTTATCACATCAAGTTCTTTAATGTCTGCCTCAAAGGGAAAAAACTTGATTGCTACCAATGACCTACTATAAAATCAGCATCCTAGCAACAAAGGCTCTTCAGCGTGATGATAAAGGAAAGCTCTTGTTTTCAGGAAAAAAACAAACAAAAAACATTACTGCAGCAGGTTCCTAGCTGTTTAATAACTTTCCCTAAACTGGTTTTCTTAGTACTACCTATAGATTTTTATTTATTTATTTATTTTTACTTCAGTTCTTGCAGCTAAAGCCAAGAACTTTTCTGGCTCTGATATTGTTCCTCAATACACTTGTTCGACTACTCAGCTAATACAAGTGTTGTTGTTATTCTGTATTCCTGGCAACCTACAACTTCTCAGTGTGTCCAGAGCCCATCTGGTCTCTTCTGCAACATTGTCTAAAGCTTACGTGCACACTTTCTTTATACACACATACTTACTGGTCCCTTTGGCAGTGGGTATGCGAAGGGAGCATTTGGAGATGGCATGGGCATAGGCATGGGCATGGGCACAATCCCATCAGGTCCCCCAACGGGGGCTGTGAACCCGCCCCCTCCTCCTCTTCCAGGACCACCTTTCTTCACATCGTCCGTAAATCCAACATCAATAAGATCTGTCTCCACCCCAACAGGAGCTTCTGCCTAAGAAAAGGAGGCATTTATTAACCCAAGGCCATGGCTAGGTTCTCTAGAAGTCTAGGGCTACACATACAAGCATAAAAGCTGTTTACTTTGGTCTCAGATAGCCCAGGCTAGCCTTGAACTGATCCTCTTGCTTCTACATCCCTAGTTAATAGGATTAACTACTTTTCTGCTAATCTGATATTGCTTTTCTTTCATAATAATGGTCACGCCATCAACAGCTCTAGGGAAAGTGAAGGCATTATATAGGGAGAACACTACACTGCAATGCTGCACCACAGCCTCAGACAATTCCTCAGGAAGCAAGGGGAAAGCAAGGGAAAGCAAGGGAGATGAAGGTCTCCAAGGGAGGGAAGGGGGCAGAGTATAGAGTTTAAAAGTCCCTGCCCAGGGGCTGGACAGATGGCTCGGTGGTTAAGAGCACTGATTGCACTTCCAGAGGTCCTGAGTTCAAATCCCAGCAAACGCATGGTGGCTCACAACCATCTGTAATGAGATCTGATGCCCTCTGGGGTGTCTGAAGACTGCTACAGTGTACTCATATATAATAAATAAATAAATAAATCTTTTTAAAAAAAATTTTTAAAAAGTCCCTGCCCTAGGAGATTCAGGAAGAAAATGTTCCAGAAAAGAAAACTTAATCCAGCAGAGGGCCAGCTCTAAAGAACATGCACACATTTAATACTCCTGAGAGCTGGGGGAATGTTGCCTTCTGGGTGTGTCGTGTGCTGGAGGTTGGTTGGTGTACCAGCCTCTACCATACCCTACTAACTTTATTTGCTGATTCATTATTAGAGTCAAGACAGAGACTTTGTTGTGCATGTTTATCCACACTCAGCTGTCTACCCACTCCTGGAACACAGCACACTAACTGAACTGTGTAGATCCTGGGGAACCGCCACATACAAGGGCTTCTCGACTTCAGGCTCACTCAAAGGCAGAAATACCATGCTTTAACATTTCTGTCAAGGTTGTGCATTCTCAGGCTGCCTCCGTTTGCTCAATATCATGCGTTAAGTGACCTGTGAGATTTGCAGTCATATTTATTGTTATACAACAAAGTACCAAAGGCTTACATGCACCACTTCAGCTAGTATAAATAATAGCTCCTTGTTCCCCAGAAGTCCTACCCAGTCTCATTTTCCTCTGTGCTCAGGCATAAACTTACCATGACCACAGAGTCAGGTTCGTAGGGTACATTGTAATTCTTGGCAATTTCAATCAGGTATCTCTCCACTAGGATTTTGGGTGGGGCTTCTACGCTCAGTTTGTGCATTAGCTGTGACAAAAGATTGGTGTTAAGAAGCAGCCATACAACCAGCCTAGTCCCAACCTGCTTCTTAGTTTCTCTCATTTTTCTGGTAACACTGAGGAAGATAAGAATAAAGATGAACTAGTTCCCAGTCAAAGGCACACTACAGGATGCAGGCTTTCCTCGCTCTCTAGCTATGAGACAGGTTCTCAGCACCAATGCCCTCCCCCTTCATTCCGCCAACCCTTCTTTCCACTTTCCTCCTGCCTTCCTAACTCACAGCGGATGGAAAAAGAGAACAGCTCACCAGTCGGGCTCCAGGCCGGGAAAGGGCCAGACTGCACTGCAGGCCACACAGGTACCCTCTGCCTTCACTACAAAATATATCCCCAGCTACCTCAACCATGCACCTGTACAACTCAAAGGCCTGCTGGTAATCAAACTACCTGTCCCCCTGGGTCCTATTAATCAGAGCGGTTCGTTACCCTATCATTCACAGTCCCGATCTGGTTGGTCCTGCACAACTTGCCATATTCCTTGCTGTATTTGGCACAGAGCTGATCGGCAACCTACAAAGAAAAAGAAAAACTACTAACAGAAACCACTCTCATAAACAGCTTCACAATTTCTCCTTATCAACATTAAACATATCTTTATTACTAGGTTTAAAAATAAGAAACCAATATCTACTATTTCTGTTTGTTTAAGGGAGTTCCAAGGCAGCCAGAACTATACAGAGAAACCCTGTCTTGAAAAACAAAAACAAACAGCAACAAAAACAAGACACTATTCCTAAGGAGCCTTATAATCTATATGCGAAATCATATTAACAGTACTAATAACCCAGCAAAGGTCCACCTCCAGCAGAAGAGGGAGGGGAGACTGCCTATGAAGAAACCAATGCTTTGTCAATATTTAGAAGATTGTCAGAAGAAAACTAAGCAAAGAGCTGGGTACAGTATCATATATATCTGTAACCCCTAATTAGATAGAGGCAGAAGCAGGAGGACGCCTACAAGTTTGAGACCAGCCAGGGCTGCATAGTAAGAAACAAAACAAGTTAGTTCAACAAGATAGAAAATCATTATAGGAAAACATGTTAAGGTTTCCTGGGGCTAAAACGTAGCCAGTTCACAAAGCCGAAACAAAGTCAGTGAGTCTTGAGCAGAGCCTAAGGCATTTAGTAACAACCGAAACAATGAAACAAGTTCCATGGGAGCCACATGCCACATCATGGAGATCTAGAACATGAGAACCACAGAAAGCTACTCCAGGATTTTTAAAGCAAGGAGTTGCCCTAACATAGATTTGTTACCTTAAAATGTTTTGATTTTATGGCTTACAACTGTGTAAGAACTGTAAATTGTGAACTGCCCACAGTAAGGCCTGTCACACTAGCACTTATAGAGTTCAAGATTACTTTTAATAGCTACATAACAAATTCAGAACCACTCTGCGTTCTGAGACGCTGTGTGGCAGATGAATGTAACTGGTCCTCACAGGCTTATAAGGAGCGCACTATTAGGAGGTACATGGGGTATGGCCTTGCTGGGGGAAGTATGTCCCTGGGGGAAGGATCTGAGGTCTCACATGCTCATGCTAAACCCAGTATGGCACACAGTCCCTTCCACTGCCTACAGACAAAGATGTAGACCTCTCAGCTGCCTCTCCATCATCATGTCTGCCTGCACGCTGCCACGTTTCCCACCATGACAATAATGAACTAAACCTCTGAAATTGTAAGTCAGCCCCAAATTAAATGTTTTCTGTTATGAGTTGCCATGGTCATGTTGTCTCTTCACGGCAATAGAAACCCTAAGACTCCCTATCTCAATAAAAAAAAAAAAAAGAAAAAAGAAAGAAAGAAAGAAAAAGAAGAAGAAGAAGAAGAAAAAGGAGAGGAGAGGGGAGGGGAGGGGAGGGGAGGGGAGGGGAGGGGAGGGGAGGGGAGGGGAGGGGAAAGAAGAGAAAAGAAGAGAAAAAAAAATAGCATTGCTATGGCAGCTCATAACTGCCTATAATTCCAGTTCTAGGAACCTGGAACTCTTGTAGCCTCTGCAGAAACCAGGCATACATACATGCAGGCAGGCAAACACTCATACACATAAAGAGCTTAGAAACAACAACAAAAATGTTCTGGAGATGGACGCAGTTCAGCAGTAGACACCTGCTCAGTATGTGAGGGCCTAGGTTTTGACCCCCAAAAACAAGATGACAGAAAGCAAAATGGATACATGTACACGTGTCAAATACATGTTTTTCTCCCTGTCCCTCCCTGACCTCCTGTCCCTTCTGAGAAAGGTCATGGGATGAAGTCCGGCTGGCCTTTACTCATGCTCCTGCCTCAACCTGCAAAGCACAGGGACTATGCACAGACTACTACAGTCAACCAAAGACTAACTTAAGGTACTGTACTGGCTGACACACAAAATGTCAACTTGACACAAGCTAGAGTCATCAGAGAGAATGGAGCCTCAGCTGAGAAAATACTGCCATAAGATCCAACTGTAAGGCATTTTCTCAGTTTCCTCAAGGGAGGGGAGGGCATTGTGAGTGGTGCCATCCCTGGGCTGGTGGTCCTGGGTTCTATAAAAAGGTGAGCTGAGCAAGCCAGGGAAAGCAATCCAGTAAGCAGCACCCTCCACGCCCTCTGCATCAATTCCTGCTTCCAGGTTCCTGCCCTGCTTGAGTTCCTGCCCTGACTTCCTTTAATGATGAACCACAACATGGCAGTGTAAGCTGAATAAGCCCTTTCCTCCCCAACCTGCTTCTTAGTCATGACGTTTTGTGGCAGCAATAGAAATCCTGACTAAGACAGGCAACAACCTTTAGCACGTAAATTTAGCCCTCTAGAAAAAGTTGTTCAAATTCTCAAAATTCTTCTAGGCTATGAAGATGTGAAGAGTAGTAACTGATTAACACAGCCAGAAGCTTGTGTACAAGATACCCAGCTCAATAAACAGACTTTAATTAAGATACCAAAAACCTCCCCAGGCTAGGCATGATGGCATTTCCTTTCATTCCAGCACTCTCAGAGGCAGAGAAGAGGAGAATTCTGGGAGTTCTAGGTTTGGATATAAGTTCCAGGCCAGAGAGACTGGCCAGTGACACAGTGAGACTTTGTCTATAACAAAACCTACCGACATTATAGAAATTGCTTATACTCACTATTTTCAACTCAGCCACTTCTGACTGAAGCCGAGGCGCAGCCCAGATCAGTGTAGACACGGATTCAGCTAGACCAGAATCTAGCTCCCTAGTGAAGAAAAAAATATGTCATTTAACATCCTTTAAAACAAACCAACAAAAGCCATAGTTGTCACGTCACATACCAGATGACATCCACAGTTATTTCACAATTACACTGGCTTCTGGTAACTGGCATTCTAGCAATTTCATTTCCCTATTTTGCTTGTGGAGAAACTAAAACTAAGTGACATGCCCAAGTGCACAAATCTCAGACAAGCTGACCCAAGCGAGACTCAAACCTGAGACACTGGACTTCAGGGTCTGCTTTCTTTTCACTAACAGGCAAAAGATCCTTGGGAATGTGAAAGAACCTCTCAGTGTTAGCCTGCTGCAGATCCACACAGGCTGAGAAACTATTACTCCATCCTCAAATTCCAGATATGTTTAGCCTCTGAGGTGAGATATCTTACTTCATAGACTGGATAAGGCCAAAGCGCGCCAGCAGCAGGTCACAATACAGCTCCAGGATCTCCATGGCCTCCACGAGGTAGTCCTCCCGGATTATGTGCTCCACACGGATGCGTGCTCGCTCATCCTTTCCGGCGGCCAGGTAGTCAGCAATCTCCTTCCTTGCCTTCTGAGCCAGTTCCGCTGGGACACAAATCCCACTCCAGTCACACAGCAGTAGTGCACTGGGCCCTGGCAGACCTCCACCCACCAGAGAACACGACCTTCACCCACCAGAGAAGACGACCTTCACCCACCAGAGAAGACGGCTGCTGTAATCTACAGCAGCCTACCTCACAGCCCCTTAGCACATCTACTCCCCTCATTACTGTTCTAGAATTTGCCATCTTGTACAGAGAAGATTGTACACTGGGGCTGGAGAGATGGCTCAGTGGTTAAGAGCACCAACTGCTCTTCCTAAGGTCCTGAGTTCAAATCCCAGCAACCACATGGTGATTCACAACCATCCGTAATGAGATCTGACGCCCTCTTCTGGTGTGTCTGAAGACAGCTACAGTGTACTTAGATATAATAATAAATAACTCTTTAAAAAAAAAAAAAGACTGTACACTGGCTAGCACTGTCAACTCAGGAGCCACCGGCTCCAGGATACCTATGTGCACCACAATAAGGAGGCGTGAGCGCCTAAGACATAGAAAATGGCAAAAAAAATGTGCAGGTCATCTATGCTCAGCCTCTTGCGTGCTTTTAACCACATTTAGATTGCTTAGACTGAATTACAGAAATGCTACATAAATGGTTCTTATAATGTGGTTTTTTCTCTGAATACTTCTGACTAGCATTTACCTGAATGCATGGATGTGAAACCCATGTGTGCAGAGCACAGGAGAACAGTGGGGTCAACATCATGTCCCTTTCTCTGCAACCAAGTGTCTCCGTGTAACTATACACAAGAGGCAGACATGTATCCTAACCACACAGCTCTGAGAAATTCCACATCACTAGCCTGAGAGACCCAGCTTGGGATGCTGGCCGCCCATAAAAGACAGGGGGTGGGGTTGGTACAGTAATGGTACTCACTTTTTTTTTTCTCCAACAGTTTGAGACGATTTATAACTAATCTCAAATTGACTCGTAAGCGCTCAGCTTTGAACCCAGAGCCCAGCATGTTGTCCTGCTCCTCCTGGAAAAAGTAGCAGTACAATAAAGAGTCCAAATTAGTTCAGGAACTAGCACGACTTAGAAGCAAGCTAGAAACATAGGCCAGAGTGGTCTCTTTCCTTTTGTCTTTTTGGTGTTGGGAATTGAGTACAGGGCGGTGTACATGCTGAGCACATCTCTACCCACTGAGCTACCCCTTCAGCCCCCTAGCCTTTTTCTAAACCAATGCCCTGATCTAAACATCTTGTTTACATATATTTTATCACTGTTCAAAGAACTGGGTGCACAAGAACAAGTAGATATGAAATCTAAAAAAATGTATGTAGGTAGTGGCCATGGGAGGAGGGTGATTAAAAAGACAAGGAGGCCAAGCATCACCGGCAGTGCACTCCTTTAGTCCCAGTGCTTAGGAAGCAGAGGCAGGCAGTTCTCTTGTGAGTTTGAAGCCAGCATGGTCTATACAATAGTTCCGGGACAGCCATTGCTACGGAGACAGACTGTCTCAAAAAACAAAACAACAAAAATAAGGCAGGAAGTAGTCCATTAAAAAACAAAAACAAAAACAAAAAAACTTGGGCTGTAGAGATGGCTCAGTGGTTAAGAGCACTGACTGCTCTTCCAAAGGTCCTGAGTTCAAATCCCAGCAACCACATGGTGGCTCACAACCATCTGTAACAAAATCTAACTCCCTCTTCCGGAGTGTCTGAAGACAGCTACAGTGTACTCACATATAATAAATAAATAAATCTTTTTTTAAAAATCTGACAGATTAAGCAAGAAAAAGACAACCGACAGACAGTACGAGTCTTTGCTTGTGTAAAAAGCATTGTTGGAAGATAACAGGATACTTTCTTTTATGAAATGGCCCCCAGAAACCTTTATACTACACTGGGTAACTTCTATCCAGAATCAGAAAGTATCTCTGATCCATTATGCTGAAATACGATCCATCCATTCAACAAGAATTTATTGATTATGTGTCAGAGCCTGGCTAGATACTGGGCATTAGGAAAGTACAGCCTCCGATTCTCACAGGGAAATTATATCTACTGAAGAGAAAAATAATTAAAATCCAGAAAGCTATCACAGTGCTGGAAAAAGCAAACCTTTAATCCTAGAGTCTCTCAATTGGGAGTGACTGGAAACTGTGCATTGTCACAACTGGAGAGGAGACTGTCGGCAACTTGTGGGCAGAACCCTAGGATACCACTAAACATACAAGAATGAACAAGACAGTGGCCTTACAATATCTGCCCCAAACCTCAACCAGCCTGAGAAACCCATTGTAAAGAAATGACCCAAATTCTTAGGACAACCACAATAGAAGGTCCTCCAGCTGGCAAAGCCTAAGGAAGCTGCATCCTAAATAAAGACAACGCAGACACTTGTGAGGAAGAATCGGCACCGTGTGTGGTAGTACAAGTGGACACGTGTCAGGCAGAATACTCTAAAGCCAATACTTATACAGGATATGCGTCGATACAGCCAAACAGTATCAATATTCTTAGGCACTCCTAGCAGAGATGAATTGGAAGTAGGAAGAAAGACAAGCATTAACAACTATTATACTTCACATTCTAGTAACATGCACCCAGTCAACCAGCAACAGTGGGTAGAACTGAGACTAAACCTTAAACACAAGCCAGGCATGGTATCTATACCTCTAAACCCTGAAGAAAAAGGGGGTAAGATTCCTTGAGTCTAATAGTTCCAGCCTGGGCAATATAGGGAGACACACAAAATTAAAACCTAAATTCACCTGAAACCAAATCCTAGGTAAACAATCCATTTCATGAATCCTTCACTGCACTACAAACTATGATAGAGCTCAGATCACATGCACAAGGAAACGGGAATGTGCCCACAGAAGAGGGTGAGGGTGGACTGTAGAAGCCAGAGGTCACCGACACCACAAGAACATAGCCCACAGAAGAAACCAAGCGGGTCTCACAGGAGCTCAGAGAATAGGAAATGGCAAACATGGACCCTGTGTGGTCTGAGCTAGGTCCTCTGCATATGCCTTGTGGTTGTATAGCCTGGTGTTCTTGTGGGACCTGCCTATGCTTGGGACCCTCTTCTCCTACTGGGTTGCCATGTCCAGCCATGACATGAGGGTTTGTGGCCAGTCTCTGTATCTCATTTAGACCATGTTTGGTGGACATCACTGGAAGGCCTACTATTTTTTTTTTCTTTTAAAGGGAAACAGAGGAATTGATCTAGGGGAGAAGGAAGTGGGGGAGGGACTGGGAAGAGTGGAGGGAGGGGAAAGCGAGGTTAGGATATAACGAGAGAATAAATGTTATTTTAAAAAGAAAAAAAGAAAATGGGGGCACAGTGGGGGTACTGCAGAGACTGTGTAGTTGGCAAAGTACTTGCTCAGATCTTACAATCTGAGTTCAATCCCCAGCAACTACATAGAAAGTTGGGCAGGTAGAGACAGGCAGATCCTCGGGCTCAGAGTAGCCAGCCAGCCTAGCTTACCATGTGAGCTCCAGGTTGTCACTTAAGAACCTGTCTCAAAAAACAAGGTTGACAACTCCTGAGGTCAACACTGGAGGTTCACCTCTGGGCTCTACATGTTCAAACAGCCTCTACAACAAGTATGTATTGAATGCCTTCTATACATAACAAGCCCTAGCAATAGACTAGTTAGAAAAAAATGGACTGAAGAGGGCTCCATGGCTAAGAGCAAGTTCCAGGACAGACAAGGCTATATATAAAATGAGACTGTCTCAAAAAACTGAAGCACCGGGGCGGAGGGGGGGGGGGTGTGATTGAGGGGGGACTGGGAGGACAGGGTGGAGTAAAGGACTATTAATTAAAAAAAAATTGATGACAACCCCTCCCACTCAAAAAGTAAAAATAAAAATAGATAAATAAATAAAATAAATAGCCTAGACAAGAAACCATCTAAGAGCTCCCTTAAAAATTGTGATAAGGGGAGTGCTAGAGATGGCTCAGTGGTTTAGAGCACTTCCAGAGGTCCTGAGTTCAATTCCCAACAACCACATGGTGGCTCACGACCATCTGTAATGGATCTGATGCCCTCTTCTGGTGTGTCTGAAGACAGCTACAGTGTACGCATATAAATAAAATAAATAAATCTTTAAAAAAGAAAGAAAGAAAAAAACCCTGTGATAAAGATGTTGAAGTGTATGTCCACAGCTGAGGGCTTCCAGCAGCAGAGGTCGAGGTGGGAACGTACGGATGGGGAAGACTTTAAGGGGCTGGCTACTGGGAATTTGACCATGCTCCAACGAGTATAAGGCAACACACATTGGACTAACATGTGGGGGGGAGGATTTTCCCTGTCCAATTAAATATTAGTGCAGCAGGAGGCCTGTGAGTGGAGAGGGGGAAGGGAAGGAAGCACGACAGGATGCTTCAGATGCAGTGGCTTTAAACAGCCACAGGTAGATATAATATATAGGGATAAAGTAATTGGGGTAACTTGTCTAATCCAGGTGGGCAGCTTATACCATTATCAATTAATTGGTTCTGATTTATTGTATGGGCATCTTATGAATTGAGAATTTGTCAATACACAAATCTGACTGATTAATTATAAGCTTCTGGAGTTTTATTTGCTGGGTTGAGGGGAACTGTGACTGCCGACCACAGGGGATTGATGGCTGAGAAGGAACTAGAGGCTCCAGAGATGACCGTCACTGCTGGGGTAGACTAGAGCCAGAGGCGGCGAGACCCATGCCAGGGCAGAGAGTAGCTGGCTCAAGAGTGGGAACTTGACGTAATCATTTTTAATATTTCCCTTTTTTGTTTGTTTGTGGTTTTGGTTTTTCAAGACAGGGTTTCTCTGTGTAGCCCTGGCTGTCCTGGAACTCACTCTGTAGACCAGGCTGGCCTTGAAATCCACCTGCCTCTGCCTCCCAAGTGCTGGGATTAAAGGTGTGCGCCACCACAGGTGTCACAAGAGTGGGGGCAGACATGGGAGGACTGAGAAGTGAGTGTGATGGGGTGCGTGATGGTTTGTATATGCTTGGCCCACGGAGTGGCACTGTTAGAAGGTGTGCCTTCTTGGATTAGGTGTGTCACTGTTGGCGTGGGCTTTAAACCCTCTAAACCTGTAAGCCAGCCCCAACTGAATGTCGTCCTTATAAGATTGCCTTGGTCATGGTGTCTGTTCACAGCTGTGAAACTCTTAACTAAGACAGGGTACATGATGTGAAATTCCCAAATGATCAATAAAGACACTATAAAAAAATCTCATAAAAATGAACAAAAGTGGGGCTGGAGAGAGATGGCTCAGCGGTTAAGAGCACTGACTGTTCTTCCGAAGGTCCTGAGTTCAAATCCCAGCAACTACATGATGGCTCATAGCCATCCATAATGAGATCTGATGCTCCTTTGGTGTGTCTGAAGACAGCTATAATGTATTTACATATAATAATAAATAAAATAATGAATAAAATCTTTTAAAAAATGCCTTGGCTTTGGGTATTCCACCTCTTCAAATGGACTTTAAAAAAATGAACAAAAGCATAATTGGAGACAGCTCAGTGCTTGTTGTACAATCATGAGCATGGAAGTTCTCGTTCCAGCATGCATGTATGTATGCATGTACAGACACCCAGTATATGCCGGTGATCCTAGCGCTGAACTGAGTGCAGCCAGGCTCACTGAAGCTTGCTGGCTTCCAGCCTCACCAAGAAAATCTGAATCCCAGGTTCAGAGACCTTGCCTCAATGTGCAAGACAATGTGCTAGGACGACACCAAACACCCACTTCAGGACTCCATGCAAGAACACAGATGCACACACCTGCACATACATGTGAATGTACACCAAACCCATAAACACACACAAATAAAAATGAACAAAGTGCACCAGGCAGTGGTGGCGCACGCCTTTAATCCTAGCACTCTGGAGGCAGAGGCAGTCAGATCTCTGAGTTTGATGCTAGCCTGGTCTACAGAATGAATTCCAAGACAGCCAGGGCTACACAGAGAAAACAGACGTTGGGGACAACAAAGTATGAAAAAGGAACTCATTCATTTGAAGAGCGTCAGGGAAGGGCACACAGGAGGACTTAGAGGAAAGAAAGGGGGAATGTAATTAAATTATAGCCTCAAAAAATATTTTAATTAACAAAGCCTCAAATATTGTCAAAACAACAGAGGAGCCTGTGTGTATCAAATTCTAGAAGGGCTGGAAATATAGCTCAATGCTAAAACATTTGCAAGATGCCCTAGATTTGACCTTTATACTATGCAAAAACAAACAAACAAAAACTACTTGAAAAAAATATTAGCTAGAAATTCCCCTAAACACATATAAACACATGGACTTGAAAAACTCCAAACAACAAACCTAGAGATTTATGCCTCATCCTTTCATAATCAAATTGCTGAACCCAAAATCAGATAGAGATCTATTTTTTTTCCGAGATAGGGTTTCCTTGTGTTTACCTAGCTGTTTTGAAACTCAATTTGTAGATCAGACCAGCTTTGAACTCAAGAGATCCACCTGCCTCTGCCTCCCTAAATGCTGGGATTAAAGGTAGTATCACCATATCCAGCCATAGATAGATTTTTTTTAAAAACTGAAAAAAAAAAAGATAAAAGTAATATATTCCCTATTACCTACAGTGTATCTATTCAAATAACCAAAGATACTGTGGCATGAACCTACTGCCCCAGCTACTTGGGATGAGTAGGGAGGATCACCTGAGTGAGGCCAGTCCAGCAACACATCCAAGGTCCCAAAAGGCAGAAAAGAGGGGCAATCTATAACTTTTACCTGAGATCGTAGAGACCATAAGAAAACAAAGTCATTTCAAAATACTGAAAGAAAGGAAACCTTACATCCATCAAAACATTCCTCAGAACTAAAGGGAAAACCAGAAATGCTCTCGCAAGGGAAAGTGAAGTCTGTCTTCAGCAGAACTGCTGTAAAAGAAATGCTAAAGAGGGGCTGTCCAGTTCAGAGCACTGATTGTTCTTTTCCCAGAGGATCCAGGTTCAATTCCCAGCACCCACATGGAACCCACATGGCAGCTCACAACTGTCTATACCTCCAAGATCTGACACTCACACACGCATACATGTAGACAAAACATCAATGCACATAAAATAGAAATATATTAAGAAATGGAAAAGAACTGCTACAGAAAAGGCCAATGAGAAAGCTGAGTGTAAAAGTGTTTGCTGGCAAGCCTGGCGATCTGGGTTCGTGCCCCAGAACCCACAAAAAGGCAGAGAGAGAATCAACTCTAGAGCTATCCTCTGACCTGAACACACAGCACCACACACCCTTTCACATAGAAAGATACAGAAATGACAAATATGTCAATACATGTAATGGACTGTTTCTCTCAACTCTGTTACACTTGACAGCTTAGAATAACACTTTGTGGGATTGATTTTCAATGTACATAAGTGTAATACTTAGTATAAGCATTACCTAAGGGGGAAGAAGGTAAAACAATCTATATAATGCAAACATTCCTAAACTCTACCATAAGTGGAAAAACAATCTCTAAAAAGATAGCCACATCTATCACTTCAAGGGCAATATCATACATACACACTTGCACACACCAATATTTTTAATTATTTACTTTTATTTTATGTGCACTGATGTTTTGCCTGCATGTATGACTGTGTGAGGGTATCAGATCTTAGAGTTACAGACTGCTTTTAGTTGCTATGTGGGTACTGGGAATTAAATCAGGGTCCTCTGGAAATGCAGTCAGTGCTCTTAGCCCGAGCCACCTCTCCAGTGCCTAAAGATTTTTCTTTTTATTCATGTGTATGTGTGTGTCTGTTAAGCCACAAGCAGGTGGGAGTCCTCAGAAGGCCATAAGAGGGCATCAGGGATCCTTGGAGCTAGAGTTACAGGGAAGATAGCAGAAGTGGGTGCTGGGAACCAGAGCTGGGGTTTGGAAAAGCAGTCAGCCCACTTCACCCTTTAGCCATCTCTGCTTTAAAACACACTGGAAAACTACAAGTGACCAAGTAACCAGAGGGAGCACAGCAGTAAGAGCAGTGAGAAAATGACCAAACAGAAGGTAAACAGATGTCCAAATACACAGCGAGTTATGTAACTAATGTGAGTGGAAAAAATACCATTAAAAGACAGATGATTAGCCAGACCTGGTAGCAAAGGAATTTAATACCAGTAGTTGGGAAGCAGAGGCTGGGGAGGTCTGACTTTGAAGCCAGTCCAGTTTACATAGCAAGTTCTATATCAGCCTGGGCTATATAATGAGACTCTGTCTTAAAAACAGCAGCAGCAGCAGCAGCAGCAACAACAACAACCAGCTGGTGATGTCAAGAATGGTGATCCGGGGCAGTAAAGAGATGGCTCTTGATGGTCAGTCAAGAGCATTCACGGGCTGCTCTTCCACATGACCCTGTATTCCCTGCACCTACATGGTGGCTCACAACTGCAGTTAACTCCACTCCCCCACAGGGGATGAGGTGGAAATCTGATGCCTTCTTTTTGGCCTATGAGGGCACCATACATACATGTGATATGGACGAACATGCAGGAAAACATGCATATACATAAAAGAGAAGGCTACTAGTGCATAGGTGGTTCCCAGCATGAGAGACACAGGCAGGAGGATCATGAGTGTAACCCAGCCTAGACTACACAACAAACCTGTCCCAATAGTATCCAGATGAAAAAAGAACCAACTAATTACTGTTAACAGGAAGAGCATGCCATCTAAATAGGTGAGTTCACCAAGAAAACACAACTGTAACTCTGAATGCCTCTCATGAGAAAAGATGCAAAACACATGAAACAAAAACTGACATGCAGCAAAAAGAAATACGACAATCTAGTTATAGTTAGAAACCTCAATATACCCCTTTGGCAATTCATCAATCTAGCAGGCAGAACACCAGAAAAATAACAACTGTGGTACTGGCTACTAATGAGTTTGTGAAGCAAACAGTTGAGAGTGCCAACTTAAGGAAGAAGGAATTTCAAACTTTGATGTGTGTGTGTGCACGTGTGCATATGCATTTGCAAGGGCCACAGTACAAGCGTGGAACAGTTGTGGGTACTCTTTCATGCAAGTACCAAGGATCAACTTATACCAGGCTTGGCCACAAGGGCCTCTAAATGCCTAGCCACCACATGAGCCTTCCTCCTCGTCATTCAATCCAGCTCCTAGCCTACCTGGTGCTTACTTGCAGAGGACCTGGGTTCAATTCTCAACACCCCCACGGTGGCTCACAACGGCCCAATAACTCTAGTTCCAGGGGATCTGAAACCCTCTTTGAACTCCACAGGCACCAAGCACACTCATGATGCAGATATGCCTGGGACCCTAGATAAAGGGTCTAGGCAAAACACCATACACATAAAATAAATATTTAAAGAAAAAAAAAAGGAAACCTCGTTATCAGTAATTTAAGGGTTCCACATGAAATAATTTTCATAGACTACACTTCGTTTTGGGAAGTGTTGGCACTTTAAACCACAAAAGGTTACATATAATTGGGACCTGATCCCGATTAGAGCCTAAATTAAGTGGATCAGAGTCTACTTAAGGACTCTAGAGGCTCGGGTCTTGTTAGAAACCAGAGGCACAAGAAGAAAAAGAGAAAGGCTACGAAAGTAATCAGGGGAAGAAAGCATTGTTTTTATCAAGTGAAAATGTTAAGAAGCCGCGTGACTTAAACACAAGGATGCGGTGAAGTTCCCCCACGAAGGTCAAAAAACCTTGAAGGGTGTGAGATGTTAACAAATGTACCGACTAATATTTTACTAAGCTGGAAAAAGACATGCATATGGAAATGGAAAAGTCTGACTGAAACAATGAAACACAGGTTGATTGTTTGATGGAGGGATTATACTGTTTTGTTCTCGTAAGAACAAAAAAACAAAAACAAAAACAAAAACAAACAAAACCAGAACAAACACCAAGAAGGCACAACAAAAGAAATGACAGTCTCCTCCCGGGAGCCATTCAACAACAACAGACTGTACACAATAAGCCCCCGTAGCCTCCCCCTGACATCAGTCGGCCGCAGCCCTGGTCCGGTCCGCATCCTAGCTCAAGTTCAAGGTCCTGAGGGCCACGCCTGACCCCAGGACCCGGAAGAGGAGCGCTCCCTCGGGCTCTCCTGGTCTGACTCACCCCGCAGCAACCGCGGCGGTGGGGACAAGGCCTCCCTCAGGGTCCCGACCCGACCGCACTGCAGAGGGGTGTCTCCTCAGTGCCCGGCTCATGCCGGGGGCAACAGCGACGCCAGCACCTGTCTAGGCGGTCCCACCTCCTCCCACGGCCGGAGCCCGACCTCAGGCCTGACCCCGACTGCCAGGGCTTCCCCCGCTGACACGGCGCGGACGGCTTGTCCTCACGGTCCTACAGACTAACGCTGGGGTTCCGTAAAAGCGGGACGTAGATGGAAGAGGGAGACAAAGATGCTTAGGTCTAAGGAGGGCACGCTCACCTGGAGGGATCCGGACGTGAAAACGGAAGAAGCCGACTTCCGAGGAGCCGCTCGGCATCCAAAATGGCGACTCCCTCGACCTCCCCACCGCGGACTCGAGCGGAGGAATCCAAGGGGGCGGTGTTAGCCACGCCCTACCTAGCAGGGATTGGCTGCGCACACAACAAGGGGCGGAGCGAGGGACTATTTCCCACGGCGGAGGCGTGGGACCTGACTTGTGACACTTAACGTCACGCAGTGGGTTGAGTCATTTGCTAAGGGCGCGCCTTGCAATTTGCCCCGGGCGCGGCGGGGCGGGTGGAGGCTTCTCCTGGATTCTGTGCCCGGTACCCTTGTTCCAGATTCTTCCAGCCCCTGGAAAAACCGGCTGCAGACTGTCTCGCAAACGCCCGCGGATCCGAGCGGAGTCTGGCTTCCCCACTTAGCTCACCGGTCGGTCGGTCGGTCGGTCGGTCGGTCCTGGGACTCCGACCTCGGAGGGATGGTTGGGCGAGATTCAGCGCTGTGGAGCCGACTTTCCTCCACCGCCTCTCTTTCCACCGACACTGTCCGCCCCGCACCTTCACTAATGTACTCTGCACAGCCTCCACTCTCGCTCTTATTTTGTATCTGTATTCAGAGGCTTTTCTGGGCTTGAAAGCGAGAAAGAGCCTTCCTGTTCTCTGGCTCTTGGCCCTGCTATGAGGCCACAGCTATCAAGACCAAAACTGTGGCTTGTCTTGGGTCAGTGGTAAAACGAGGACTGCAGGTTACTTTGGGAGGATAATATGAATTGAAAATAACTGGCTTGTAACCATGTGCCGCTGTTCAAAGCTCCAGGATACTAGGACCTTAGAATTACACAATATTTGGTTCCCATAAAATGTTCAGATCGTTCCCCCAGCAAAATATTTGCATAGAAAAATTGTAGTTCTGCAATGAGATCATGACATTTGTGGCTAACACTTTCTACACACACAGTCCCAACAACAAAGTACAATGATAGAAAAATTTCCCCTGAAGCACAAATTAGTTTATTGGGCTCATTTACAGACCATAGGTGACAAGTCACTTAACAAGCAAGTGAGTAATCACTCTCCTTCAAATAAGCTTGCACTGGAAAGTATCCAGTAGAAATGAAGGCTTCCTGGCATGGATGGAGCCCACTTCCCTACTGCTCTCCAGCCCACACTCTAGCCCCTCCCCAGGCTACACGTAATTAGGGCGGAAGTACGTTCAACAGCTGGTATCGATTGCAGGCATACCCAGGTGAGGGTTCCAAGACCCTCTTGGCCCCTCCTTCAAATATGATGATCTTTGGGCACAGCTACATTCCTGAAGATGGCTGTTGTTTGGCTCCGATGATAGAAAAGTATCGCAGCACTTAAGGGGCAGGTTGTTCATATTTAAAGTGCCTAGGGACAACCCAACCGAAGGTGCGAATGTGTGTGGACATTGTTTAGATACAGTTTCAAACTAACCAATCCTTTTTTTTTTTCAGATGAATGTCATTAGATAATAAAGGCATACATATCAGATATTGTTATTTTGTATAAAATCTTTTCATGTAAGAAATGCCTATGTGTATAAAGGTAAAATGGCAGCCATAAAGCTTCAGTTTGTTTGTTTAATGGTGATGAGGACTGGAGTGTCCTTGCTAGCTTTATTATGTTTTCAGATACTGAAGTCAGGGCTGAAGAAATGGCTCAGTGGCTAAGAGTGAACACTGTTTTTCCAGAGGACAAGAGTTGGGTTTCCAGCACCTGTGACAGGTGGTTCAAAACCACCTAATTTCAACCCCAGGGGATCTCTGTAGTGGTTATTCCTGGTTGTCAACTTGACTATATTTGGAATGAACTCCAATCCAGAATTGGAAGGGTCACCAGTGACCCTGATCTGGAGGCTGGGAGATAGAAGTTTCTGACCTGGATCTTGGTATGGAGATCTTGAAGACAGTGAGATCTCTGAGTTCAAGGTCATCTGGGATTAAAGGTGTGGTGGTACACACCTTTAATCTGGGCTACACCTTCTGCTAGAGACCATATAAGGACATTGGAAGAAGGAAGTTGTGCTCTCGCTCCGTTGACTGCTTGCCGTGTGGGACTGAGTAACTGCTAGATCCTTGGACTTCCATTCACAGCTACGACTGAACCATTGTTGGGAATTGGACTGCAGACTGTAAGTCATCAATAAATTCCTTTACTATATAGAGACTACCCATAAGTTCTGTGACTCTAGAGAACCCTGACTAATACAATCTCACACCCGCTTCTGGCCCTTCTTGGGTACCTGCACTCACATGCAGAGACACAGTCACATAATAAAAAAAAAAATTAAAAAGATGTTCAGAGTCATTAACCAAAAAGTAGGTATACATTTGCTGGGTGTGCTGGCACATGTTTTTAATCCCAGCACTGGGAAGGCAAAGGCAGGAGCGTCTCTGTCAATTCAAGGCCAGCCTGGTCTACTCAGAGAGCTCCGGGATCAGGATAGCCAAGACTTATTAGAAAACTTTTTGTTGTTGTTGTTTTGGTTTTTCGAGACAGGGTTTTTCTGTGTAGCCCTGCCTGTCTTTGCTATGTAGCCCAGGCTCTCCTCTAGTTCCTTATTGTTTTTGTTTCATTTTTTTTTCCCGTGAGCGTTGGGCCTGGCTTGGACCCTAATTACTGAAGCTCTGTTGATGGGCATTTAGGGTTTTCCCAATATTTTGCTTACGAACAAAGCAGAGGCAGACGTTTCCCAGCATGAACTGTACCTCCTGGGTACAGTCCCAGAAACAAAAGAACTGGGTCAAAGAGTAGGCATCCTAATAAATATTCTAATAAAAATTCTAATAAATATTGCCTAATTGCCTTTCATAGAAGTATCAGTTTACATGGCTGACACCAAAGCATGACAATTCCCAGCTCCTCATGCCCACGGCAGCACAGTATAATAGGATAACTTTTAGGATTGTTGACAGCATGGTAACCATGACCAAACCCTAGAAGCATACTATATATTTTATACCTGTAATTCCAACACACAAGCGGCTGAGGTGAAAGGATTGCCTGCTACTAAAGCCAGCTACTAAAAATGTCATCAAACTCCGGCCTAGTGTCTGGATTTACTTAGAAACATAACTTCCTACTTAAGAGCTCATTCGGACTCCGTGAACATCGCCTTTACCTTGGGTTTTAGCAAAAGCTGGCAGTCTATTATTAGAGGCTCTATAACGTCTCAGTTATGAATTGTACCACATCCAGCCAAGTAGTTCAGGCACTGTGTGGAGATGGGGGTAGGGAGCCACGCCCATCTCTGGCTCAGCAGACTGCTTTTACTCAGGAGCTAAATACAAGCAAAAGTAAAGGGACCGACTCTTTCACTTGAAAATCTTTTGTTGGAGGACAGAAGGTAACATATAAGGTTTCTTTGGCTAGCCATGTATGCTTTCTTGTGTGTGAAAGTCCTTATAATTGGTGGCTGTAACTAAAATCTAACACAGTGTAAACTCAAAAAAAGTGAGTTTCTCACTAGCAGGCTTGTCAGACCTGTTTTTGAAGATCCCCTCTAGCTAGGATTGGCTTTGTACTTTGTTAAAAGGTTGGGAAAGAATGGTAGCAGGGTTGGGGGGGGTGACCTTACCTTTCCCTAAAATACTTACTACTGGGTCCTTTATAGAAAACATTTGCCAACTCACGCAATAAAAGCATTGCACGTTGTATAAAAGAAACATGATGGCGGCACAGTTAACTGCACTGGCTTTGATTTTTGTCTGTCTTGTTGTTGTTTTAAGACAGTCTCATGTAGCCTAGGCATGGGTTTACCTCTGGACATGAGACTGTCTTAAAACAAAATATGTAACAAGGATGACCCCGGAGTTGCTCTTCCTACTGTCTCTCCAGTGTGCTGGATCACACTGGAGAGGGCCCGCCTTCAGACCCCGAGCACATGGAAAATGCCAGTGTGGTCTCCCTGGTCTATGATCCTAGGTATCAGGAAACTGAGACCAGGGCAGATTCGGCGCTCACTGCCCAACCAAGGTTAGCCAATCAGTGGGCACTGTGTCTGGTGGGAGACCCTGTCCCAAAAAAGATAAAGCAGGGGACCAGAGAGACACAGCTCAGTGTGAAGCACACTGGCTGCCGTTGCAGAGGACCCGGTTCTATTTCCAGCACCCATGGGGCAGCTTATAATTTTCTGTAATTCCAGTTCCTCAGGATCAACACTCTCTACTGGCCTCTGTGAGCCCCAGATACACAGACATAATGTAGGCCAAATACTCACACACATGAAATAAATCGGTTTTTAAGTGAAGAACAAACTTGACATATAAACCACTGACATCCCCTGTGCACACACTCATGCACACACAACTATATTACACGCATGCACATGTGTGTCCATAGGAATACATTACATACTAAACACATTCTTTTTTTAAAGGATTTATTTATTTCATATATGTAAGTACACTGTCACTGTCTTCAGATACACTAGTAGAGGGCATCAGATCCCACTACAAATGGTTGTGAGCCACCATGTGGTTGCTGGGAATTGAGCTCAGGACCTCTGAAAGAGCACCGAGCCATCTCTGCAACCCCACAATTTTTTTTTTTAATGTGAGATTCTTGTTAAGACTGTACAAGACAGCCAGGCAGTGGTGGCAAATGCCTTTAATCCTGCAGAGGCAGGCGGATTTCTGAGTTGGCAGCAAGTCTGGTCTACAGAGGGAGTTCCAGGACAGCCAGGACTACACAGAGAAACCCTGTCTAAGACTGTACAAGGATGACATAGGCATATTGATGAATGGACTAGAACTGAAAGTCCAGAGGTAAACCCATGCATTTTATGGCCAACTGTTGCTAAACAAGGATATGGAGAGAATTCAGTGGGAGGAAGAAGTCTTTTCCAAAAGTCATCCTAGCTGGGACACATGCCTTTAATCCCAGCACTTAGGAGGCAGAGGGAGGTGGATTTCTATGAGTTCCAGGTCAGCCTAGCCTACCTATCAAGATCCAGACCAGCCAAGGTTATCTAGACCCTGTATCAAAAACATAGATAGCGCCGGTCGTGGTAGCACGTGCCTTTAATCCCAGCACTCGGGAGTTCGAGGCCAGCCTGGTCTACAAAGTGAGTTCCTGGACAGCCAGGGCTACATAGAGAAACCCTGTCTTGAAAAAACAAAAACAAACAAACAAACATAGATAGCAAAATTATTTTGGATTTTAGACAGAGTCTTGCTTTGTAGCCCAGGCTCTCCCAGGCTCGCTCACACTCAGCATGCTCGTAGCCCAGGCTCTCCCAGGCTCGCCCACACTCAGCATGCTCCTATCTCAGCTTCAGTGCTGGAGCTAGCCTAGGCCTGCAGCGCTCCACCTAGTCACATGGAAGAGAGATGCTGGGCTTCCTGCTTTACACTATACAGACACTGATTCAAGATGGACCAAGTAGCTAACTGTAAGAGATAAAGTTATAAGAATTCTTTAAAGACTTTACAGGCATAAATTTTCAGCGCTTGGTGACAGCTCTTTAGATATGACAGGAAAGAAACAGGCTTTGGGGAGATAAGAGGACTTTTCTGCTTTGAATGATACTATTCATTAATTTTAAAAGGCAACACACAGGGCTGGCAAGATGGTTCAGCGGGTGAGAGCACTGACTGATCTTCTGAAAGTCCTGAGTTCAAATCCCAGCAACCACATGGTGGCTCACAACCACCCATAATGAGATCTGATGCCCTTCTCTGGTGTGTCAGAATACAACTATGGTGTACTTATGTATAATAATAAATAAATCTTTGGGCCAGAGCAAGCAGGGACTGAGCGAGCAGAGTTGACCCAGTCGGAGCGAGTGGGGCTGACCAGAGCAAGCAGAGGTCCTAAAATTCAATTCCCATCAATCACATTAAGGCTCACAACAATCTGTACAGCTACAGTGTACTCACATACATAAAATAAATCTTTTTTTTTAAAGGCAACATACAGAGTGGAAGGGGAAATGTTTGGAAACCACTTATTTAATAAAGCAGATATATCCAGAATACATTTAAAAAATACTCTAACAACATAATGTAAGAAAAGAGATGGGGGCTGGAGGGATGGCTCAGCGTTCAGAGCACTGGCTGCATCCTAGAGGATCTGGGTTAGATTCTCCACACCCACATGATGTCACACACCCACCTGCTACTCCAGTTCAGGGGATCCAATGTCCCCCTTATGGCTTCCTCAGGCACCAAACATGCACACGTTTCACAGGTATACATGCAAACAAAGCACCCATACACATAGAAATAAAATAACATGTCAACTCAGTTAGGCACAGTGGCTCACACTTGTAATCCCAGCCATCAGGAAACTTAGACTACCTGTCACGGTTAGCTTTAGCTGTTTACATGACATGACCTAGAAGTATCTTGCCGAAGCTGGTGTGGCCCTGGTGGAGACAGTGACATGGTTCCTGTCCCTGGGACAGGGCCCCATTGTGAGCCTTCATGATGGTTGCAGTGAGCATAAAGCTTGTGTGTATAAGAATTACATATTTTCACATTCCTCGGAGGAATGTCCTCTCTGCTAAGGTAAATGACTCCAGTGGAATTAGAAACAGCAGGTGAGTCCAGGAGGTGAAGGTGTGGCTAATGTCTCAGCAACATGGTAAACACTGTGACCTTAAGGACAGCCTCTGAGGCTGTGGGGAAGGGCTCTAAATACATGAGTTCAAAATATATGTGATTCTTCAACTATGCAAAATATAAGGATGCAATATGAATTATGGGGGCTTCACAAATCTAAAGGAACAAAGACATCTACGCTGTGGGCCAGCTTGTCAGAAAGATACAAAGATAGGCAGACTCCTGAGTTCCAGCTCAGCCTGGGACACAGTGAGGTTAGGCCCAGGGGTGGTGGAAATGGTCATTTCAGGGCAGGGTCCCACCGAACAAGCTTCTCATTTATGCTTAATGAAGGCAGGCAGATTTCTGAATTCTTTTGCAATGTTAAGAAAAAAAAATGTATGCTTGCTGTCTCTTAAGAATCAAAGAGCTGGAATCTCAGGATGCTGATTCAAAAAATATTCAAAAGGGAACCTGAAGTAAATGACCGGACTGTTATGTAAATTAAATAAAACTGGGCTTTCGGTCTGCATGAGATGAGCTAGCAAAAGCCAATAGCAGTTCTTCTTTAGAATTTTTACTAGTGAGTGCTGAGCTCTCTGGAGATCTCTGGAGAGCAACAGCAGCTCTTCAAGAATTTTTTCTTAACAGGATTTCTGACTTGGCCAGAGGATCCAATAATTTTTTTTATAGCAGCTTTTCTGACCTTTTCTGACCGGGTCACAAAAGCCATCAGCTATCCAGATAGCTTTTAGAATTTTCACTAGCAGAGCTGTCTCAACTAGAGAGTTTTTAGGAGAGCAAGGAGAGAGAGAGAGAGCGCAGTCTGGAAAGCCATCTCTTCAGAACCTAAGCTGCCAGCTTGGACCCACGATCTGACTTCAAGTCGTTTCTTTTTGACACTCCCAGACACCCCTTCTCTCAGAACTCTTTTCTGTGCCGAAGCTGGTCCTTGGCAGTATCCGGGAAGAGAATCTAAAGGAATTGTTGAGAAGACATTGACTGTGGCGTGTCTGTGGAGGACTGTCTTGATTGTTATTAGATGGCGGGCCCACTCCCTGGGCAGGTGATGTGAACTGCATCAGCAAGCTGGCTGAGCACAAGCCCCTCTAGGAGCCTGCAAGCAGCATCTTCCGTAGTTCCAGCTGAACTTCTTTGGATGTAGAGTGAACTTCTTGGTCTGAGTGATAACTGTTATCCGTGTGATAACTGTAATAGGCCAGCCTTCAAGTTCCAGTCTTCGATTCCCTGAGTGATGGACTGTGGCCTGGGTTTGTAAGCCAAATAAACCCTTCATTCCTTGAGTTACTTTTGGCCAAGATGCTTTATCACAGCAGCAGAAATACGACTCAGAGTACTTACCTGTTGCTGAAACAAAACTCCTGACAAAATCAATTCAAGGAAGAGTTTATTTTTGGCTCACAGTTCTAGGATGCAAATCCATCTTGTTGGGGAAGGCAGAGAGACAGGAACATGAGGGAGCTGGCCACTTTGCATGTGTGGTTAGGAGATACACAGCAGTGAATGGTCTAGGATTCTAACCCAAGGATTGGCACCACTCACATGTAGGGTGGGTTTTCCTACTTTAATTAACCTAATCTTGTTAAGACCTCACAGGCATGCCCACAATTATTTTTACACCCAGAATCTGAACCCCATTAAATTGGCGAGTTCAGCCATCCCACAGGGTTACTGTGAGTTTGAGGCCAGGTCTCTCTCGCTCAATAGCCAAGTACCAGGGCCAGCCAGGACTACCGGGTTTTGTTTTGTCTAAAAACAAAACAAAAACAAAGATGGGTAAGAGAAAAGGCTGAGGCTGGAGAGATGGCTCAACAGTCAAGAGCACTGACTGCTCTTCCAGAGGTCCTAAGTTTAATTCCCAGAAACCATATGGTGGTTCACAACCATCTGTAATGGGATCTGATGCCCTCTTCTGGTGTGCATGAAGACAGCTACAGTGTACTCACATACATAAAATAAATCTTTAAGGGGGCGGGGAATCTGGGGATACAGCCCAGTTGGTAGAGTGCTTGTCTAACATGCATGAAGCCTTGACTTCAATTCCCAGCATGAGATGGGATATTTTCCTGAACTTGGAGGCTGGTTGGGCAGCCAACGAGCCCTATCAATTCTTCTGTCTCCACACGAGACAGCTTTAGGGTTGTGGCTTGTATATGGCCCTGCTCTGTTACTATGTAGGGGTGGTGATTTGAACTCAGGTCCTCATGCTTGCACAGCAAGTGCTCCTACCCCCTAAGCCATCACCCCAGCCTATTAATTATACTGAGGAGAAAGGCATGTGTCACCGTGGCAAGGGGGCAACTTTGGAGCCAGTTCTTACCTTCCACTTTTATGTGTTGAGTTCTGGTGATTAAAACCTAGTTTGACAGGCTTTTGAAATATGTGTTTTTACTCTCAGAACCATCATTCTTGTGAATTATACTTAAAAAAAAAAATCCGGGCTGGAAGATAGCTCAGTAGTCGAAGAGATTGCTATGAAGGCACAAGGACAGACGCTTGGCTCCCTAACACCCATGTAACTACTGTGGGTATGCGGGCTGCCTGTAATTACACAGCTCAGCATATAAAGATGGGAGACCCCAGAGCAAGATGGCTAGCTAGACTAGTTGGGTTGTCAAGCTCTGAGTTCAAGTGAGAGACCCCGACTCAGTATATAAGTTGAAGAAAGGCATGTGACATCAACCTCTGGCCTCTACACTCACATGCACACATATGTGCAGGTGAACCTGCCCACACATACAACCCTGCACAAGCATGCATACACATGCATATACTAGTACACACACATATCTATGTCAAAAAAATAAGTAAATGGAACCGGGGTTCTGAAATGTTTCCTGCCATTGCTAGTGTAATGTAAAGACTTAATGAGGTCAGTGTAGAAGCCAATAAATATAAAATGGATTTCAGGGCTGGTGAGGTAGCCCAGTGGTCAACTGGGCTATGTGCTTAGCATGGGTTAGCTATAGGTTCAGTCCCAAGTACAGGAATCAAACAACAGCAAAAAGGGGGTAAATGGATTAGGAAGATATTTTGGTCCTGTAATTGCGATGGTAGGACAACCACTTTGCAAGCACAGATACAAAGAGGGCAGGGTAAGCCTGGGGCTAGGAGATGGCTGTGGGTAAGGCATGTGCCCACACCCATAGGTGCTCACTATCCAAAAGCACAAGCTTGGTGACCTGAGTTCAAAATCACAGAACCAACACACAAGCTGGATGTGGTAGCAAAAGCATCTCTAACACTAGCACCCCTCCGGGGAGACGGGAGGAAGAGACAGGAAGGTCTCCGGAGGTTCCCAGGGCCGGCTGGCTGGGCTTAGAGAGTTGCAAAGGGTTGTCTTGTGACCTGCACGTTTATGGATTTGTGTGTTTGTGCTCATGCACCCACAGTGCCATAGCACAGACATAGTAAAAAGAAAAAGAAAACCTATTACTCTGTACAAAGTCTTCCAGATCTAGAATGAGTCTAGGTGAGGCAGAGGTAAGATAAGTATGTTTCTCATCACTTGATCATGAACCTGAATCACAACACTGTGGAGAAATTTTAAGAACACAGGAAACGCAAAAGAATAGCAGTTTTTTGTTTTTTTGTTTTTCTAGACAGGGTTTCTCTGTATAGCCCTGGCTGTCCTGGAACTCACTTTGTAGACCAGGCTGGCCTCAAACTCAGAAATCAGCCTGCCTCTGCCTCCAGAGTGCTGGAATTAAAGGTATGTGCCACCACCACCCAGCTAAGAATAGCAGTATTATGATTCCATATTATCATAAACAGCCCAGCATCCCCTACACAATTGCCGTGGCATGAACCCAGGTCCTGTCTACCCTTGAATCTAAGCTGCCCAACATTACACAATAATCTAATAACAAACTCAAGACATTTCATTGGAGGCTATCAGTCAGCTATTTTCTTGTTGAAAGTGTCTGCCAGGTCAATTTCAAAGTGATCTAACAAGGCTATGTATGCTGAATCTCTAAGTCTAGCTCACCAAGAATGACGGAGGTCTTAAAGTTACTGTTATTTCAGCTTGTATTCATACACAAAAGTCTAAAAGCTAGTTTGATGATATCTCATTTCCTAGGTATGTGAACAAATCAAATTCTTGAATTTGAAATGTTTTCTTGACTGATATTGAATGGTAACTCCTATCTAAACATTCCAGCCATAAGAAAGCAAACAAGCAGCTGGGCGGTGGTGGTGCACGCCTTTAGTCCCAGCACTTGGGAGGCAGAGGCAGGCGGATTTCTGAGTTCGAGGCCAGCCTGGTCTACAGAGTGAGTTCCAGGACAGCCAGGACTACACAGAGAAACCCTTTTGGTGAGCATTTACATGGGACACAAATATCTTCACATCCTTTGCCCATTTGGAGATATCTATCCACATACTTCTTCCCCAGACGTCTTTCTCACCAATTTTCCAATTGTGATCTTTCCAAGTCCCTGACCATCCAGCCAATCCATTGGCTACAGCCCATGAGTCAGTAAATAATTGTACATCTGGCCATTTCTTCTTGCAAACAAACTGTAATACCATGTGTACTGCCCGGAGTTCTGCCCACTGTGAAGATTTCCCTTCACCTGTGTCTTTCAAGGTTGTCCCAGAAAGGGGTTGTAATGCTGCAGCTGTCCACTTCTGGGTGGTGCCTGCATAACGTGCAGAGCCATCAGTAAACCAGGCTCTAGTCTTCTCCTCTTCGGTCAGTTGAAACAACAAAACAAAAAACAACAACAAAAAGCAAACAAGCAAGAACAATTTACCTACAGCATTGTCAAGGACCACCATTCTTCAATTCCACCGTTCTAGCACATTCTGCAAGACACAGGCAATGGCATCTCGTTGGAGATTTCAGGAAGGAAGAATTTGTAAGAATGCTTTATGCAAACACTTCGACTAGTCATTTTATCAGCAAGAGTCAGCACTCTTGTTTGTTCTGCCTCGTGAAGCCGCAAATCATAAGAGAACTTGCACAGGGCTTTCAGAGATTGTTTTACATGACTAGCACAACTCTTGAGAGAAGAGGGCCAGAACAGGGAAGTGACTTGCCCAAAAGCGAACAGACTGGTCGGTGGCAAAGCTGGGGCTGAAAGTTGGGCCTTCTAAAACAGGGCTCCTCTTTTTACTTCTCTACGGAGAGACTTCAGGGGTAGGTATGGGTTTTCCGCCCAAATAAGGGGAAAGAAGGGAGAGCAACGGAGAAATAATGACGCGGACAGTAACAGGAGTCGCGTTAGAACGGAGTTGAACCACGTTCAGCCTTTCCAAACACCCTTAGATAGCAACAAGGACCACAAGCTACCTAGGTCCTGTGTCTGTGACCACCTGATAGCTTAGTCCCTCCCACAGAAGCTGTGGGCCCTCTTTCTTTACTTTAAATGCCTCGAGAGTTGAAGAAGCCTTGGGACAAGTGGGAGTGAAGAGGGTTTGTGACTACGGGATGGTTGGCCCAGGTTCGGCTACGGAGGGGGAAGCCTGCGGCGGAGCTGTGGTTGGGGGATGTGGGTTCTGTGGCTGAACTCGACTTTGGGAGAGGAAACCAGCCGGGGAGATGACAGCTGAGTGGAGTTCACCCGCTCTAAAGGTGCGCGGAAACGTCAGGACACCTCCGAAAGCTCTTTAGATGCTCAGCTCCGCGTCGCCAGGACCAGATCGCGGGCGGGGCCCCTCTGGAACGCCCGCGATTGGATGCTCCCTAAGCCCCGCCTTCCCGGACCCTTTTCCCCCGAGGCCCCGCCCACAGCGCCAGGCGCGCGCCTCGGGAGCCGGGAGGGGTCGGGGCGGCGGCGGGAGGAGAGGTGAGGCTCCGGCACGCGCCCCACTCGCTGCGAGAGCGCGAACCGCGCGCTCCCGTCGTCCGCGTCGCCATCTTTTTTTTTTCCCCCCTCCGTCCGTCTGTCTGCCGTTGGCTTTGTCTGTCCGCCGCGCCGCCCCTCGCCTCCCCGCCGCCAGCCCGGCCCGCAGCCACCCTCTGCCCACCGGGGCCGGGTCCCAGAGAGCCCGGGCCCGGCCGGCTGGAGCTGCGGCCGGGGCCCATTGTCCCGCGGTCTGTCCGTCCGGAGGCGGAGCCCAGGGACGCGGAGCGCCGAGGCTGCGGGTAAAGCGCCCCCGCGCCGGGAGTCGGCAACCCGCGTAGCTCCCGACTGCCCGCGCCGCCGCCCGCCTTTTGTTTGCTCGCTCCTGGGGAGGGGCGGGCTGGGTGCTGCGGCGGCGGCCGGGTGCGGGCCTCGCGGGCCGGCGTCTGACAGGCTGGGGTGGAGCTGGGGGAGGGGAGGATGGGCGTGGGAGAGCGGACGGGGCGGGGGGCCCCTGCCGTCCTGGAGCGGGCGGGCGGGCGGGCGGGCTGGCCCAGGAGCTACTAAATTTAGATTTCGGAGGAGGCTAAGTGGTCGTCTGTGGGTTGGTCAGAAACGCGTAGGGAGACCTCTGGCTCCAGTCTAATTACCTGGGATTTACCTCTGCCCCTGTTGGGAAAAGCCAGAGAGACACCCTCTCAACTGATGGCACACCCCAGCTCCAGCGCCGACCCGAGAGGACCCGGGCACAGTGAAATGGCTGTATGATTGTCTTTCTCTTCTCCCTTTTGGCAGCTTCACATCACTCGGATTCGGGCGACTTTACTTTGCTTCGTGGGAACCTCATCAGAGCTGGAGGTGGGAGTGCACCCTCTTTTCTTTAAGGCTGGAAAAGGGCGCGCGCACACACACACGCACATCTGTAGTGTGTGTGCCCTGGAAGCTGCATCCTAACACCTGTGAGAGCAGAGGCAGGATGAGGGGGTGGGGGCCAGTGCATCCTTCCCAAGGACTCTTGACTGTGGCTCTATAGATGACAAAAACAAAAACCCCTACTCCCTTTAAAAGTCGCATCCCTTGTAGGTCGATCCTCAGTTTCCCGTTCTTCCCAGGTTCCTCCCTGAGCAGAAGATACTCAGGCGGCTCGCTATCCAATTACATTCCGAGCTTAAGTTTCACAATTGGGCAGCGCTGAAAGCAAAAGGGACCAAGTGACCTTTTGTACTTATGGGGTCTTGTTTTAAGAGGGTTACAACCTATAAAACTAACCTCAGATATTGTGCAGTTTGGGTCAGGAGTGGCCTCCCCGTGCCATTTGTCTGTCTCCTTACTTATTTTCCATGGTTTCCCCCCCTCCTCTGGACTTTTTCTTTCTAGTGGGTTTTTGAATTCTTGTGCTTTGGCTTTGTTTTGTGCTAAGGGAGGGTGTGTGTTTATTTTGCCTGGATCCCTCAGGTGTGAAGTCCCAGGAGGGACCATCTGGTCAGTTCCCCACTGGGCCACTAGGAGGCTGATGAGAGGCAGTGGTTCAGCTGTGGCTGCAGGTTTCCTCTCTGTGCCTTGTAGCTTTCTTACTGAACCAGTGTCTTGCCAGGATGATCTAAATAGAGCCTGGCACTCCTTCAAACAGACTTTATTACCTCAGTCGCAGAGCTTCGGTTCCTGGTCCTTATGGGGGTAAATGGAGATGAGATATCATTTGTTTTCTGTTACATGGTAGAGAAGTATAGAAAGATTGGCAGTCTGCATCTCATTCAGCTTTCAACTTTGGGAGTCCCCAGACACAGAGAAAGACCTAACGTGTGATATTCAGTCAGAGCCTATATTAAAATGGGTAGGGAGGGCTGGGTGTGGTGGCTCACGCCTTTAATCCCAGCACTTTGGGAGGCAGAGGCAGGCGAATTTCTGAGTTCCAGGACAGCCAGGGCTATACAGAGAAACTCTATCTCGAAAAATTAAAAAAAAAAAAAAAGTAGGGAGAATAAACCAGGCGTAGTAATACCTCTGATCCCATTGGTCAGAAGGCTGAGGCTGGGGAGTCATTGAATCAAGGGGTTTGAATTCTTGTACCTTAAGACTCAATCTCCAAAAAAGAGTAGAGGCAGGGGAAAGGAGTGACTACCCCCTACAACTGGGGGTGTAGCTTAGTCAGTAGTGTGCTTGCCCACTATGCACAAAGACCTACCTAGCGTACACAGAATTTTAGATTCAGTCCCCAGCACCATGGAAGGCTGGGTATGGAGGCAGGTACTGCACCTGCCTGTACTGTGTTGAGACAGGAATATCAGAAGCTCAAGATCACTGTTGGCTCTATATCCCGTTCAAGATGAGTTAGGATGCATGAGACTCTCCAAGAAAAAGAGAACCAGAGAATACATCCCCTTTTATTAGATGTCAGGACGCTGCTCTCTAAAATTGTTCTTTCTGTTGTACATATTAGGAGTTATTTTCCTTTTTTTAATTGAAGGTCTGAAAAGAACTGTGTTTGGTATGCAGCTATGATAGAAGACTGCCTGAAAGCTGCTTCCTTGCCACTTCCTGTGGAGGCCTGTCTTTGCCATTTGCGGTTTCTTTCTTCTTTTGGTAAGGGGAGGCAGGATCTGATTACAGGTCTGAGGGCCTTCTAGCTACATAGAGGAGTAGGTTGGCATTATCAGGTGAGCTTCCTTAACTGGAGTGCACAGTACATCTAGCAGTTTGTTTTAAAGCGGTGAACTATATATTTCTATATGTGAGCCCAGTTTAAGACAGCGAGAACTAAAAAGAACCAGGGAGTGACTAAACCCACATCCCTAACTTAGGTAGAAAACAGAATTTCACCTTTTCCATTTACATTGTTCACTCTGCTGTGTTTGTTTTGTGGTGTTGGGAATCGAACCCAGGGTCTGATGCATGCTAGGCAGGCACTCTGCCAATATATCTCATCCCTAGTCCTCACTCTGTCTTGTAGAGAAAAGGCCACAGCTTCTGCAACTAACCCACTTCAGAGTCTCTTACATTGCTTATGGCTGAGAACCAGTGTTGTGGTTAACAAGGAACCTCCAGGTTTGAGAATTTGCCTGCCCGTCTATCAGATGGGCAGCTGCACATCTCTGCTGCTCCTCTTGTATAGGGCGCTTCGCCCTTTATTCCTCACTGGTCTCTTGCTACACAGCAAAATTGAGAAGAGGCTAGATTATGACTTTTGACCTCTTCAGACCCATCTGAGCAGGGCCAGCTGGAGTTGTACATTAGGAGACTGAATTAGTACTCCACCATGTGAGAGGCATCTACTTTTCTGCAGAGAGCGTGTCTTAAGTGGTGGAAGTTTGATTTGCTCTTGTATCATCATGCCTCGGCCTTATTGCAGATAAGTGATACCCTTGCTGCTTCTAAGCATCGTTCCTTAGAAAACTTTCTAGAGATACAGACTCCAGGTCTTGACTTCCAGTTGCACATGTGCCAGGTCAGCCACTACAGGTCATTGTTTGTTGTCTTTTTGCTTTCTTTCACATCCGTGGGAGCAATCCCTTTACCCACAGTACTTCTAACCTTGATTGCCCGGATTTGCATCCTTTTCTATCCAGTGCTCTTGACTTCGACCACTTAGTAGTAGTCTGAATCCCAAAGACAGCTTTATAGAAGAAGTCTCATAAGTAGTCGCCTCTCGAGTTTCTTGGTCCTTGACTTTGAGTTAGACATTTAGTTACCTTTTTCATTTCATTAGTTTAGTTATTTATATCTAGTGAGTTTTATATGCTCAAGAAGTATTTTTTAAGATCCTTAAATGTTCTAATTTTATAATTTCTGGGAAGAATAACAGGCTAACAATATTTTATTTTATTTTATTTTATTTTCTTATTATTGCAGGTCAGCACCGTACGAGGAGGTAGTGACCTGTCCAGGGGTGAAACTGGGGAAGAACGGAGCTTGGATATCAGGGAAACATGTCCCGTAGGAAACAGACAAACCCAAATAAAGTTCACTGTGAGTACTGGGCTTTGTCTTTTGAAACCTGGGTTGGAATGAAAGAGGAGCCTGAGTTTTGGGGGAGAGGCTCACACTCATTTGTTGGGGGGCGGGGGGAGAAAGGGCTAAAGATTCCCAGTATGGATTTGAAGTATAAAGTTACTAGAGTGCTGTCTAACTTGCCCAAGGGGTATGTATATGTGTTTGATTCATCTTTAATATGAACAATTACAGGAAACTTATTTTGTGAAAAAGTATATTAGGTGTCAAGGCTGTGAAGCAATAAAACATAACTAAACTATAATACAGAAGAAACATAAACATATAAGCTAGTATATGCTATTTGCCCAATAGATGCAGTATAGATTATGTACCACAGATGTTAAAAATAGGACAGTTTCAGTACCTGGGTTAGTGATGGAGTGCTTGATGAAAGAGACCCTAGACCATGACTTTAGACAGGTCTTAGAGGATGAAAGGTAGACTTAGACAGAAGGGAAGGAAATGCACCTGACCTGTTAGAGAAGGGAGAGAAGTCTAGAAAGCAAACGTTTTATTTGTCTAAAATCACAGGCTAGGTGACCCCAGAGTAAAACCCCATCCAGATAAATTTTTAACTTGTGAAAAGGACTTAAGGAAACCTTCAGCACGGGCTGGCGAGATGGCTCAGTGGTTAAGAGCAACAACTGCTCTTCCGAAGGTCCTGAGTTCAAATTCCAGCAACCACATGGTGGCTCACAACCATCTATAATGAGATCTGATGCCCTCTTCTGGTGTGTCTGAGGACAGCTACAGTGTACTCACATATAATAAATAAATCTGTAAAAAAAAAATAAAAAGAAAAGTGTCAGCAGTATATAGGAACCCACCACCAACAGAAAGCCGATCCAAAGGGAACGACCAGGGGGCAAGGTCTAAGCCCCATCAAGCAGCAGAACTTGGCAGCTTTGGCCCCGTGGTTCTGACTTTAAGGTTCTACGAGAGGGGCTGTAGAATCCCGCCTTAGCCAGGGAAAGCTGCTGAGACTCAGTGTGTCAGCAGCGTCCCTTCTGTATAGTGAGAAACAGCAACAAAACCTAAACCAAGTGCTTGTTGTACAAGCGTGAGGACCTGAGTTCAGGCCTCCAGAACCCATGGGAATAAAATCAAAATCATTAAAAATAAATCCTAGGGGTTGAGATGGCTCAACAGGGAACCTGCATTGGCAGCTAATGATCTGAGTTTGATTTCTGGGACCAACATGGTGGAAGGAAAGAACCAACTCCTCCTGCAAGTTGTCCTTTAGCCTACCACATACATATATATGCTTAAGTACATGTTCACATACATGCACAAGCATGATACATTTAAAAAAATATATATAGGTATAATAGTATGAGTTAGGTGTAATATTGTGAACTTACAGCCCCCATGCTGGAGGAGGGGGCAAAGACAGGTGGATCCTGGAGACTGGATGGTCAGATAGTCTAGCTGACACAGCAAGGTTTAGTTTCAGTTAAATACCCTGTCAAAAAAAAGAGAGAACAATGGAGAAAGACATTGACCTCTAGCTTCTACACTGGATACACACATACACACACATCAAACAGAATAATTAGTTACTATCAGTTTGTGATAATTAGCCATTTTCCTATATTCAGGTTAGAGAAGCATACTCAATTGAATGTTCATAAAATAGACAGGTGGCTAATATGAAGTACAGTACAGCAGCAGAAAATTCAGAGATGTATGTGATCTTTCTTGATGGGCCTTACACATGGTTAGCAGGTACTCTACCACACAGCTACAGCCTCATTCTGTATGACTTTCTTCTTAAAGCAATAAGTAAGCAAAATATTGGAGAGGAGTTATTTTTGTTTTTGTTTTTGTTTTTGTTTTTTCGAGACAGTTTCTCTGTGCAGCCTTGGCTCTTCTGAAACTCACTCTGTAGACCAGGCTGGCCTGGAACTCAGAAATCCACCTGCCTCTGCCTCCCAAGTGCTGGCATTAAAAGTGTGTGCCACCACTTCCCGGCTTGGAGAGGAGTTATTATGTAAGAATTAAGATGACTAAAATTTCTTGAGACCATTGTGACCAAAGAAGTTATGATAGCTTTGACATCTTACATTAGTGATACTCGGTGACAAACTTTGATATATGATCACTGTTTAAGTCCTGGAAATGTTGAATAAGATAGAACCAGGTGGGTGCTTCCAGCTGTTAATCTGGGATAGGTAGATTTCCAAGGCTGCTTAGTATAAAGGTGAGTCATTTAGGAAGATTTAGAAATTTCTGCTGAAACAGATGTAATGTGTCTGCAGGTAAAAAAACAAAGGAGTTAGTGGGGTGGCAGTACAATTGTACTAAAGTCTAGGAAGCAGCAAAGCCTGAGTGGCTTGTGCCTATGTCTGCATAGCTTCTGTCTGTTAGGCCTGTGCCTATGTCTGCATAGCTTCTGACTGTTAGGCCTGTGCCTATGTTTGCATAGCTTCTGTCTGTTAGGTTCATGCCCTACCACCATAGACAGCCAAAACCAAGACAGAACTAGAGTCAGAAAACTTGAGGCCCTGGCTTTAATTTTAGTTTTAAATTTGTGTTACATAGTATAAAACAGGTGTTTATCTCTATGTCCATGCATCACATGCATGCCTGATGCCCACAGAGCCAGACGAGGACATCAGGTCCTCTACAACTGCATTATGAACAGTGGGTGCTCTGATTGAAGAGTAGCCATTTCCCCAGCCTCTGAACTACACACGGCTGTGAGCCACCATGTGGGTGCTGGGGATCAAACCTGGCTCCTCCAAAAGCAGTAGCAGGCTTCTTTAGCACACACTGGTTTTTCTATCTAAATCATCCAAACAGCCCGTTCCTATCTCCTTTAGCAGACTCAATGCAAAATTGAGAACCCAGAATTACTCATTGTAAAGAAGTTGCCACTGAGGTGAAACCTTGTGTTTCAGACCTTCTCTCTTACCTGCTTTCCCACTTCCCTTTCGGAGTACAAGTCTGTCTGTTGACTCTGGAGAATTTGAAAATGCAGTCCTTTGTGTGCTCACATTTCATGTCCTGAAATCAAGGAAGCCACCAGGTAAAAAGTTTCCCTCAAGACACTTGGCTCTCAGGTTGCAGGCACTGAAGCTGCAGAGGGAAGCTGTGTAAACACACAGGTCCTTTCCTTTCTGAGAAAATGGGGGGTGGGGGGGAGTGGGATGGAACTGCTGTTCCCCACATAGACAGCACTACTCAGAGTGCCAGCTGGGAAGGAATCACGGTGTGCCCCCCTCACCATATATCCTCTCCACCACCCCCACCCCCACCCCACACTGCTGCTTTTTCTGAACAGACATCTGCTCACTTGGAGAATATGTTCAACTGGGTAATTTCAGGAAGCCCAAACTTGCATTTATTAAACTATATTAAGGACCCAAAGGGAAAAAGAGCAAAATCTTGGTCCTTTGAAGACTTTTAACTTGGTCTTTCCAGCTTTTTTCAAATGGGCTTTCACTGTTCTTCACTGGTTGTTCTTCACTGGTCTGTGAATCCCTAGGCAAAAGTGAGATAAACACTCTGCATTTCATACCAAATTTAAAGAGAGAGAGAAGGAGAAAGAAAAGAGTGCCTGGGGTTTATTGTGGAACCTGGCTATTGATAGGCAGATAAATGCCCACATTTAATAAGAAGGTGACCCTACATATCTGAGAGCTAGAGAATTTTAACTTAATCTAACAGTCTCAAGATAAAGTAATAGTTTTACATTATAAAAATAGGTTATTCACAGGGCTAGAGAAGTGGCTCAGTGGTTAGAGCACTGGCTGCCCTTCCAGAAGACCTGGGTTCAGTTCCCAGCACCCACCACATGGAAGCTCACAACTGTCTGTAACTCGAATTCCAGGGAATATGTCACTCTCACATGTAGGCAAAGTATAAATGCACCAACATGTACATTTCTTTCTTTTTTTTTTCTTTTTTCTTTTTTTTTCAAGACTGGGTTTCTCTGTAGCCCTGGCTGTCCTGGAACTCACTCTGTAGACCAGGCTGGCCTTGAACTCAGAAATCTGCCTGCCTCTGCCTCCCGAGTGCTGGGATTAAAGGCGTGCGCCACCACGCCCGGCTAACATGTTAATGTCTTACAACCTTACAACTTTTGTTTTGTGTATGGGGTAGAGAGGGAGGGCATGTTGTAGCATATACATGACAGCTGCCAAGTGTGGGTCCTCTCCTTCAACCATGTGGGTTCCAGGAACTGAACTCAGGAATGGAGGAAAGTGCCTCTATCCACTGAGCCATCTCATCAGCTCTAGTGAGATATTTCTTAGCAGCTTTCCCTACCTTCTCTCTAAAGGATAATTCTTGACAGGTAGATTTGGAGATTAGATAAAAATAACTACCGGACAAATCATTTACTTTTGTTAGGAAGTTTGATAAAATCACCTTTAAGATTTAAAAATAAATATATATTGTTCATGTTGCTATTTAGAATAGGAACAGCCTTAAAGGATAATATTTGTTTTAGGCTTTTCCATAGTCAAGAATAGAATAAAAGAGTAGTGGGGTAGTGTTTCTGCACTGCTAAAAAAATAATGTATTTCAAGTTCCTTAGCTGAGAATACCAAAAAGAATCTTAGTTAGGTAACAGTGAAGGGACTCTATATTCTGTTCTAGAAAGTTCTAAATAGTTAACTTAATAGAATTTTCAGTTCATGTTGATAAAGATGAAACTGAATTACTGGCTCCTTTAGAAAGATTCATCTGCTTTTAGATATCTTTTAAAATTCAATTTAATTTTATGTGTATGGGTGTTTTGCCTTACATACCTGGCACCCATAGAGGCAGGAGAGGTGGGTATTGAATCTCTTGTAATCAGAGCTTACAGATAGTTTTGAGCCACCATGTGGGTCCTGGGAATCAAACCTGGGTCCTCTGGCAGAGGTGTCAGTGCTCTTAACCACCAAGCCATCTCTACCTTCCTTTAGATATCTGTCCCCTGGTGCAGTGTGACAGGGAACATTTTTATTGTTCATTTCTGGCATGTTATAGATCCAGCTCAGTTCCTCACAGACCTGAAGTGTTACGGATGAGAATCACCGACTGACTTCTTTCCGTAGTGCCTGGTCTGTCTGTGGCCCTTAGGTCCAGGACCATGAGCCAGTGTAGAAGATTTCACTATTGGAGCTGGCCGTGGCTTTGCTGGTTCAGTTGGGATCCGCTGGGAAGGTTAAACACTGTGCAGAGGAGCATGAGGACCACTGTACCCCTTCCCTTTGCCTTCCTGATAGGATATTGTCTTAGTAACCTAGAGCCCACAGGTTGCCTTAGGAATGGGGAACACAGGCTGGTGCACACCTTCAGTCCCACCACTCAGGAGGAAGAGGTGGGTATCTACCTGTGAATAGTCAAGCCTAGCCTGCCCTACGTAATGAATTGCAGGCCAGCCAGAGCTACGTAGAGATAACTGGTCTAAAAAAAGAAAAAGACAAACAATAAAAATGTGAACATGGTTTTAAAGCAACTAATTTTTCTTTTTCTTGAGGTCTATATACCTAGAAAAACATTCTAAGCCTCTCCACCTCCATTATTGCCACAGGATAAGTTTGTCACAATGTCAGTTTCTCTAATCTAGGCATAGTGACTCATGACAGTGCTATCAGACCGTCGTCTTTTTTTCCTCTTGTCATATTGTGGCCTTGAAAACATTTTGATACTTGAGTTGTTGCATGATATGAAGATACTGCAATACTGTGATGAGAGCCAGTCTACCACAAAGACACACGTATTTGTTGCAACAGACCTGAAAGCCCTGTCACATCCAATTCGTACCTCTGCTTCTAGTGCATGGGAAGTCGGGACTTTGGAGGATAGGGTTATAGCTGAGGACCAAAAGCTAAGCACGAGACTGTAGGCTTTAACCCCTAACCCAAGAGAAAGGTCAGCAAGAGCCCAGGGCTGGAGAGATGGCTCGGGAGTTGTCTGCTCTTCCAGAGGTCCTGAGTTCAATTCCCAGCAACTACATGGTGGCTCACAACCATCTGTAATGAGATCTGGTGCTCTCTTCTGGCCTGCAGGCATACATATAGGCAGAATGCTGTATACATAATAAATAAATCTTTAAAAACAAAAAAACAAAAACTGGAGCCCAGAAAAGACATTATAGTTACATAGGCCCCAATACTTGGTTTCACCATAGACCTTTGTTTTCATCCATTTTTAGAAAGTGATTTATGTTCAATTATGTGTTTATAGGCTTACGTTCACGTGAGTCAGGTCCTTGTGGAGGCCAGAAACATATTCCCTGGAGCAGGAGCTATAGGCTGGGAGCCTCTGACATGGGGGCTGGAAACCACACTTAGCAAGAGCAATACTATACACACTACTGCTGAGCCACCCCTCCATCACCTTTGGCTATCTTAATGACACACAGATAGTGTGGGGATATGGTGGGTCATAGGCAGTAAGAATACATACCGTATAATCAAGTGAGGGACCAGATGCTAGCGAGCTACAGTGCGTGTGCAGCATCAGAGCTGAGTGCAGTCCCCAGAACCACAGACCTGTCCACTGTCCTCCATAGGTACACTGTGGTACAGCTATACCTCCCCACACACAGGTAAGAAAAAGTTAAAATGTAAAAAGAGAAAGAATTAAGGTGAGGACTATGTAGTACTTACAAAGCCTGGACGAGCACACAGTGACTGTAACTGGTAATATAGTAGCAGTATTTATGGATTATTTGCTTAATGAGGGAGCAAATAAATTACATGGAATTGAGCCCCATCAGTTTTTACACTGACCAAGGAACAGCTAACCTCCTTAACTTTGTACTCTGCCTCCCAAACCTTAGCCTGTCTACTGTCCTTTCCCTTTTCAGTAAGAAAGGGCCTGGTCTATAAACATTTCCCTGAGGTTTTTGATTATATTCCCCTGTTGACTGGGGAATTGGGCCTGTAGTTCCATTTTTTTTTTTTTTTAGATTATTTATTTTATGTATATGAGTACATTGTAGCTGTGTAGATGTTTGCAAGCATTCATGTGATTGTTGGGAATTGAATTTTAGGACCTTTGCTTGCTCTGATCAGCCCTGCTCACTGAAAGATTTATTTATTATTATAAATAAGTACACTATAGCTGTCATCAGACTCACCAGAAGAAGATGTCAGATCTCATAACAGGTGGTTGTGAGCCACCATGTGGTTGCTGGGATTTGAACTCAGGACCTACAGGGGAGCAGTCAGTGCTTGTACCACTGAGCCATCTTGCCAGCCCCCTGTAGTTCCGTTCTTACAATTTTTTTTTCCGAGACAGAGTTTCTCTGTATAGCCCTGGCTGTCCTGGAACTCACTCTGTAGACCAGGCTGGCTTCGAACTCAGAAATTCGCCTGCTTCTGCCTCCCAAATGCTCAAATTAAAGGCATGTGCCACCATGCCTGGCTTGTAGTTCCATTCTTAATGAGATAAGAAAAACCTATCTCTCTTTTTCCCTCTATACCTAGCTCCTGGAAATTAAAAGGCTCTTGCAGGTTAACTCTTCAATAAGCATGGATCACAGGCAGAGTTCATGAAAAGTAAATGCAAAATCAGGGATGGCCACAAGGCCAGACTGACCCAAGGAGACAAGGCCGGATAAGTAGTATCTGTTGTAGGTTAGTCAGTGTGCTTCAGGGAGTTAGAATGTTATCCCCCCAACCCCTGCTCCTCCCCTCCTGCCTCCCATCTGTTACTTAGCCAGTCATGTTTATCATGGTAAATTTCAGTAGACATTAGAGCAAGGCAGGGGGAATGACCAGGACATAGATCACAGTTGTAGGAATGAGTGTTGAAGGAAGATGGGGTTGGAGATTTACTCAGGATTACAGAAGCGTTTGTGAAATGAATGAGATAGAGTGCATTAGTTAGGGCTTTGCTAACAGTAATTTCAGACAGATGGTTGCCCAGTGTCTTGCCATGCCTCCACTCCACTGCTCCTCCTCTTACCTCTTCCCGGTCCTAATGGAAGGTTGCAATGGAATTGAGATTCTGTAGTTAAATTTGTAAAGTAGTGATTAATCACCTTTCCAAGAGTCAAGAATAGGAAGATTTAAGATAAGCTAACTGCCCAGGAAGAGCAGCTACACCCACAAACTATTGGAGCTAGCAGCATTGCTTGGAGATAAATGGGTCCACACAGGGTACTTGCCTCTCACAGGGTACCTTTGAATGGTCTGAGCTTCCAACTAGTTTGCCTAGGCGTGTACTGCCCAACTGGTGGCCTGACTACTTTTTCTTGTGATCACCAGGGGATCAAGTCTTTGCTGGGTTAGAAGAACAAGCCCGACAGGCAATGATGAAAACCGATTTTCCTGGAGACCTTGGCAGTCAGCGACAAGCTATCCAACAACTACGAGATCAGGACTCCAGTAGCAGTGAGTTCTGCACCTTCTGGTAATGACTCAGGGCAATGGGAGAGGAACTAATAGCGTGTGCGCTGTGGGGTTGTGCGTGGGGGTGGGAGGAAGATCTTAGAAGGCAGACTGATCTCGGGTCTGAATCTGTTCACTCGAGAGGACAGTCGGCATGGTTTCATGACTCATGGACTCTAGTAATTGACACTGCTATACCATATACAGAGAGTTTCATGGTGACTGATATAGGACATTCTAAGTTAGTGTTCAGGCAGCTTGTGGGCCAGGTCAAAGAAAAAAAAGTCCCTTTGCCTCAGGTCTATTTATTTATAGTTAATGAAGTATGAGAGACATTAATGAATTTTTGCTTGAGGTCCTTGTTTTACAGATTTGCTTAGTGATGAGATTATGTAGCATATAAAATGCTTTAAGTCCAGGCTTTCCCACACCAAAGTCCTTACCAGATTTCTGTGTTTAGGAGATTTAAAAAAAAAAAAAAAGGACTTATCAGTTAAGGCTCATGGATTGTCTGTTCCATGATCTGCCTGAATAGACTCATTCTGAGCTGTGTTATTTCCCAGAAAGGTCTCTGCATGCTCCTGACTTTATCCACTTGATACTGATTTTATGAAATGTCAGTTTAGAGTGAAATCTCTGGTTTGGTTTGGTTTTTTTAACCAGTTGAAAGCTTGGGGAGAACAAAGAGAAGAGAGACAGAGAGCGTGTGTGTTCTGAAGTGTGTAGAGAATTCTACAGTGCTGCCCAAACTGATAATTAAAGAATAGCAAACACATGTGCACACGAGAAACTAAGCAGGTAGAAAAAAGAAATGAGGGCTGGAGAGATGGCTCATTGGCTGCTCTTCCAGAGGTCCTGAGTTCAATTCCCAGCAACCACATGGTGGCTCACAACCATCTGTAATGGGATCCGATGCCCTCTTCTGGTGTCTCTGAAGACAGCTACAGTGTACTTGTCATATATATAAAAAATAAATAAATAGTCGGGCATGGTGGCGCACACCTTTAATCCCAGCACTCGGGAGGCAGAGGCAGGCGGATTTCTGAGTTCGAGGCCAGCCTGGTGTTCAGAGTGAGTTCCAGGACAGTCGGGACTACACAGAGAAACCCTGCCTCGAAAAAACCAAAAAAATAAAAATAAATAAATAAATAAAACCTTTAAAAAAGAAAGAAAGGAAGAAAGAAAAAAAAGAAATGAACCCTAGGATTTCTCAGAATCCTGTGGAACACAGCAGTTTCTAATAGGCTATTGTTCTAAAACAATAAAAAGTTGTGCCATCCTTCTAGACAGCATACTTTTTAAAAAAATGTTCCTGCTAGAGTCACTCAGATAATTGACAAGTTACAAAAGTGCATTGTATGCAGCCATGCCTTAGACTAAACCTACAAGTGTTCCACACTGGATGCTAGTGAGAAAATGATCTAGTCTGGACCAGCCCTTCATGGCTGAGATGGATTTGAGTGACAGAAAGCTTTAAGGAAACATTCTATGCTCTTGAGCACCAAAGTGAGGTCTGTCCCGTGACCGACACATCTATGTAGACGCACATAACCCTATGTTATCCAAAGGAAAATGATTTTTTATTGCAGATTTAGAACTTAATGCAAAACAGAAGGGGAACAAGAAGCCTAGTCAGCAGGAAAATGAGCCCGCTGTGCATGCAGGGTCTGACGAGACTCCTTACGCTGGCTGTACATGCAGGCTCTGATGAGACTCCTTACGCTGGCTGTACATGCAGGGTCTGATGAGACTCCTTACGCTGGCTGTACATGCAGGCTCTGATGAGACTCCTTACGCTGGCTGTACATGCAGGGTCTGATGAGACTCTTTACGCTGGCTGTACATGCAGGGTCTGATGAGACTCCTTACGCTGGCTGTACATGCAGGGTCTGATGAGACTCCTTACGCTGGCCCTAGCCCTAGGAGTCCAGAATCCCAGCAGGAGGGAAAAGAAGGGCAGTCACCTATGACTCCTCTCAGCGGGACTTCCTCTGTGATCTTTAAAACATCCACGCTGAACATCATTTGTTATTGTGGGTCTTTGCTCCCCTCAATCATTTTCTCCCTCTATTTTTATTTATTTTTTATTTATAACTGTTAGACAAATCAGCTCACACAAACCGTGCAGATTCATCAGCCACAGGTAGATGACCTGACAGCCACATGCTTCCCTGCTAAACTAAAACAGTGACTTCTGTCTAAAGTGAGGAACACCACTTCCCCCACTTCTTTCACATTTAGTTTTCCATTAAGTAAGGTAGAGAACCACCTGAAACAGGTTTTATTAGCTTAAAATGTACATTACAGGGTATTAGTAACAGTGGACAGCCGAGCATAGTGGGATACACCTTTGATCCCAGCACTTAAAGGCAGACACAGGAAATTCTCTTGAGTGTGAGGCCAGCCTGGTCTACATAGAGTTCCAGGACAACCAGGGCTACACACAGAAACTGTCTCAAAAGAGGGGGAAGGCTGATGGGGGAAGAGAAAAAGAGGAGAAGATAAAATTGGATACCTTCTATCCCTATAAATATAAACTGTCCAGGGTTGGTTGCTATGCTAATTCTATTTTCCTACTGTAATGTATAGCCCTTTCCCTATAAATGGATAAAATTTAAAACTAATTGATTCTTATATCCTTACTGATATGAGGAAATAAAATTCTGCTACTATATATGGAAGTATGTATTAATGTTTGTTGTGAGAGAAGAGATTGGTGGCCTCAGGGTAGAGCTGTCTGAGGCAGCATGGGAAGATTGTGCAGGTGGCTGAGGAGACAAGTAAGTAATAAGGCCAGGAAGAGGGTCGCTAAGTCCACGATGACGTGATGGGGCTGAGTTTGGGATGGTGCGCTTCAGGAGGTTCCATCTCAAGGGTTAAGATACTGAGAACCATGAATAACACAAGCATGGTGACATATGCCTAGAGTCCCAGCATTTGGGAGAAAGAGGCAGGAGGGTCAGAAGTTCAAGGTCAGCCTTGAATACATAGTGAGACTCAAGCCAGCCTGGGCTACATGAGACCTGTTTCAAAACAACAATTACTATTTTGGTAATGTACAAAGCTAGTTAGGATTTTTAATGCAGATTTGCCTCATATTTTCCCTGTAGTGTGTGTGTATATATATATATCAATCAATCATAATGAATGGTAGTTATAGCTGATTTGTGCCCACCAAGCACTGATGCAAACTGTATTACCTGAAGTCTGAAAATGTTTTTTTCATTGTAGCTGCAAACTGTTAAATGGACAGCTGCTCAGGATGTATTCTTACAAAAATCAGAACAAGTGACCAGTTTATGTGTTCCAGGTGACAGTGAAGGTGACGAAGAGGAGACCACACAAGATGAAGTATCTTCCCACACATCAGAGGAAGATGGTGGGGTAGTCAAAGTGGAAAAGGAATTAGAGACTGCGGAAGCACCTGTCAGTAGTGGGGACGCACTAGCAGAGCGCGAGGCAAGTGCACGCAGGCCCGGCCGGCCGGCAGCTTTCCCTCCGCCCCAGCCTGCACCCCCCGAAGCTCTCCCTTCCTCCCCAGCAGAGTGAGAACTACTCTCAGGAGCTTCTCTCTCAGGAGGATGTCTTCAGGTTATATCAGTCAGGCTGTCTTGTGGAACCAGCTTCCAAATACATTGTATCCTAAGGATTCATGCCAGGAACATGTGAAAGGGAATCTAGTCCTTTCCCTGCAGAGTCCTGTGTCCTCGGGGCAGAAAGCCTTGAAAATTGAAGAAATTTAATTTCTTTTATTCAAACGATATTTTATCCTTCAGTCTGCAGTGGGAACCTAAGACTACTGAAGGAGGTGGGGCAGGGAAGAGACTAGTGAAGAGTCTTCATGACTTGCCTGTTTGGTGGATTTGCAGGTCACAGAAAACCTAAATTCTGACCCCTTACTTCAACTCTGCCAGTGTCCCCTCTGCCAGCTAGACTGTGGGAGTCGGGAGCAGCTGATTGCACATGTGTACCAGGTATGGAATGGGGAGGGAGCTCTGGGGCTGAGTGCCAGCAGTATAGAGGTCAGATGCTGCAGTGGCCGTTGCCTCTGCAAAGGAAGCTCAGGTTATTGGTTCTACTAGGACTCCTTCCTCCCCTCATAGCATCTTAGGAAATAATGGTTGCATTCTCATACAGATAGATACACTGTAGAATTAAGTATCATGGTCTTGTTTTACTAAATTGTTTAATACAGTCAGTAGTGAAATAAACTAAACTGACTTAACAATGACGGCTTTTAAAGTGGGGTAGGGCCAACATAAATTATATGATGTGAGTCAGTAAGATGGCTCTGGTGGTAAAGCACCTGCTCCCAAGTCTGACCTGAGTCCACCCTTGTTATCCTCTGACCTCTACACACACACTGTGGCATGCTACAAGCACACAGATAAAACACAGAGCGACATATTTTGGGGGTGCCAGTGAAAGTACAAACAAGGAAACAGCGTAAGACATGTCCCCTTAATAGGTACACTACTAAGAGTATGCCTACTCCTAGTGCTCTGTTCTGAGACAACAGTACACAGCCCAGGTTGGACCAAACTTTAGAGATCATACCTGTAAAGATAGTTGGTTCATTAGAAATACTTCTTCAGAAGCCCGAGGAAAGACAGTCCATGAATACTTGTTACACACCACTACTCCTGCCCGGCCCCTTCAGTGTACTCCTAAAATGCACTTGTATCGGTACACTATAGCCAGGGAAGACAAAACTATCAGGAGCATGAATTCCTTTAAAGTCTCTGAGGCGGGCTCTGGAACTCCATTATTCTTCAACCATTCACGTGTCCCAGAATATGGCCAGAACTCACAGTAATAAAATCTGAGCAATGGTCTGAATGGCTGGGCTCCTCTGGAAATCCACTAACACAGTAGGCTGTGCTTTTTCCAGGAGCTAAAAAAATAATCATTCCAAGTCCCTCAGTCTAAGGGAAGGAAAAAGAGGGGTGGAAACTGTCCTGAAAGCAACAAGAAATGGACAGCTTAAGGCTTTGTTTTACAGCATACTGCAGCAGTGGTGAGTGCCAAGAGTTACATGTGTCCTGTCTGTGGCCGGGCCCTTAGCTCCCCAGGGTCTTTGGGTCGCCACCTCCTAATCCATTCAGAAGATCAGCGGTCCAACTGCGCTGTGTGCGGAGCCCGTTTTACCAGCCACGCCACTTTTAACAGGTTAGTACAGCACCTATCCTTGTGCTCAGAGCCAGTCATGGGGTGTAAGATGCTGCTTTCCCAGACCAAAGGAAACAAGCGACAAATAACTCAAATGAACTGACAGAACAAATCTAGAAATAAAAGCAATGAGACTTGGAGATGCGATAGACAGTATGCACTAGTTACCCCTCAAGGGAAATGGATTGCTTTCTTTCCCTATCAGAATATTTCCAACTAGAAAGTGATGCAGAAACATGCAAGAGCATTCATGATAAAGCAGACAGACGTTGCAGTATGCTAAGAGGATCCTGGTGTAAGGACACACTGCTGTGTTCTAGGAAGACTAGAACACTGTTTCCTCCCATTGCCTTGTTTGTACAGTGTACAAGCTACTTTTCTTTGTTTGTTTGTTTGTTTGTTTGTTTTTCAAGACAGGGTTTCTCTGTGTCCTGGAACTCACTCTGTAGACCAGGCTGGCTTCAAACTCAGAGATCTGCCTGCCTCTGCCTCCCGAGTGCTGGGATTAAAGGGGTGCGCCACCACTGTCTGGCGACAAGCTATTTTTCCTTCTGGGCAGTGTCAGGTAGGAGGTGGTAAGGCAGTGAATTAATTGTACCTGTGTGAAGGAAGTGTCCACCTCCAGGCCCCTTCATTCATACACCAGGCTTAGACCTGCACAGCTCCTTAAGAAACTGCCATTCTGACTTAGCCTTGCAGGGTTATTCTAGGTAGGTTTCTATGGTGGGTAGCTCAGTTGCTAATTCAAGGTGGGCCCTAAAACATAGTAGGTACCCTAGTCCAAAGAAGAGAAGGGGTCTTCCAACCCTTCAAATCAAACAGTAGACTTGGGACAGTCTGCCTAGCTGTTAAGGAGTAAGACCTTCTTGCCTCAGGGAGATACTAACCATCAAACATCTTTACTTCTCAGTGAGAAACTCCCTCAAGTACTTAATATGGAATCCGTACCCCAAGTCCACAGTGAAGGTCCCTCCAGTGCTGAAGGAAAGGACATTGCCTGTAGTCCTCCAGTATACCCTGCTGGAATTCTGCTTGTTTGCAACAACTGTGCTGCTTACCGCAAGCTACTGGAAACACAGACTCCCAGCGTACGCAAGTGGGCCCTTCGGCGACAGAATGAGCCTCTGGAAGTAAGGCTGCAACGACTTGAACGAGAACGCACAGCCAAGAAGAGCCGTCGAGACAATGAGACCCCAGAGGAGAGGGAGGTAAGACGCATGAGGGATCGTGAAGCCAAGCGCCTGCAGCGCATGCAAGAGACAGATGAGCAGCGAGCTCGCAGGCTGCAGCGAGACCGGGAGGCCATGAGGCTGAAGCGGGCCAATGAAACCCCAGAGAAGCGGCAGGCCCGACTCATTCGAGAGCGAGAGGCTAAGAGGCTCAAGAGGAGACTGGAGAAAATGGACATGATGTTGCGCGCTCAGTTTGGTCAGGACCCTTCTGCCATGGCAGCCTTAGCAGCCGAAATGAACTTCTTCCAGTTGCCCGTGAGTGGGGTAGAGTTGGACAGCCAGCTTCTAGGGAAAATGGCCTTCGAAGAGCAGAACAACAGCTCTCTGCACTGAACCACACCCTCTTGCCTGACCTCCCATCCACTCCAGCCCTCGGGGATTGGTGCTGCAGTCACTCAGGAGGCCACAGTCCTTGCTGCCACAGGCAGGTCCGGGTTGGTTGCAGGGAAACCTGTGCACCCTCTGCATTTGGGAAAAGGATGGGGTCAGGAGGGGACCTGGCTCAATGCAGTTCTGGACAAGGGAGCAGGCACTCCAGAAACCTGGACTCTTCAGCCCACGGTGGCAGGCCAGGACTATGGGACTGTGGGACCCAGTATGGTCCATGAAGCTGTGAGGGCAAATAAATTAATTTTATCTTTACTGGCCCCTGGCTCCCTTGTCTCATTTCTGTTTCATCCAGTGACGTGTGGCAGTAGAGAGCTTTTCAGGGGTTTGTTGGTATTTCTGGTGGCTTTTTCTTTTTGGAGGCAGAGTGCTCTTCAAGTTAGGCTGTCCACGCAGAGGACTTAGTGATAGGTGAGATCAAGTCATCTGTGGTGAGGACTAGAGCAGAACAGCTCCTCACTCTTGCAATTTGGCTGTCATGACACGCAAATGAGCTACTCCTCTCTCTTTCTGGGCTGGTGCAAGATGAGCAGAAGCTGCCTTTGCCTGCAAAGCTTATGCACAGTTTGCATATTTCTAGATCTTGAGGGCCAGAAGGATGTGCCCTAGTTAATTTGTTGCAAGAAAAATAACTTTGCCAGGAATGTGGACCTCTTCCAATGAAACAGGGACATTTGGATTCCTCTCCCACCTCTGTAGGTCTAAGGCTGTTTAAAAATGAATCCCAACAAACTACGGGGAAGTCCTCCCTGACCAGCTGAAAAAGAATCACATTGAAGCACGGTGGCACCCACCTGACCTCAGCACTCAGGAGGGCAAGAGGCAGGCAGATCTTTGTGGTCGACAAAGTGGATTCTAGCTAGGGCTGGTTGTTACACAGAGAAATCCTATCTTGCAAACAAACAAAAAAAGAGTTGCATTGAAAACGAGAGAAAAGAGACAATTGATTCCAATGCCTTTTGACAGTGTTCCCCACTGAAGTCCTCCTTGGACTATTTCAGACAACAGGATGCACTGTGTCCCAACAAATCCCTTGCCCACTTTACATACATGGGTTAGCTCTTTCTTTCCACAACATTCTGAATTAGTACAAATTCAGGAATTAGTTACATGGGTTCAAAACCCCAGGTGAGTGGTTGCTTGCCTAACATGCTGCAGGCCCTAGCTTTGATCCCTACCATGGCAAAACCAACCAGCCAAAACCACAGAATCAGCTAGGTGTGGTGGTGTGCACCTTTTATCCCAGCACTTGGGAGGCAGAGACAGCCTGGTCTAGACCGTGAGCTCCAGGACAGCTAGAGTCATGTAAAGATTCCCTGTCTCCAAAACAAAATCCCACTGTCTTATTACTGTGTAACTCGAGCCAGTTATTTAATTGCTGTCAAAAAAAAAATGCTTGTAATCCTAGTGATAGACAGTTGATAAATCACAGGGTGGTTGTGGTGCCCAGTAAATAAATGTGCTTGAGTGTCTCACCACCCACGTCAGAAGCAGCGGCTACGGCTGGGATTACTTCAATGTGTGGCAGTGTGCCAGAGAAAAGGGCCACATGGATAAACCAGCAGTTAGGACATCTATGGACCTAGAGATTGATCCTGCCACACTTAGTCTATCGGTAGATTTCCCAGACTCTGAAACCCACAACAGGGGGAGCAGACCATGGTTCAGGTAGGTCCTACCATTTGCCAAGTTTACCGATGACCTGCACCATCTTTACTCCAAGTGATGCCACCCAATGGCCACCCATCAAACTGAGATAGGAAAAAGGCGCAAACACCAAAAGGAAAAGCTAGTAGTTTATATAGATCGATATATAGATATATAGATATTGATATATATTGTGTTTACATAGTCCACAAGTTAAATGCAGGTATCCATAAGAAGAGAGCATTAACAATAAAAATACAATCTGTGTAGCCAAGTACAGAGACTTAAAATGGTAAAACAGCAAAAAGGATCTCACAAAAGTACAAATATACAGTACAAATTGATTTATTTAAAACAGTTACAAAAAAGCACAACAAAATAGAGATTATCCTTAGAATTATTAATGCTTTGTTAAAGATCAGGTAGGATTAGAGGGTAAGAAATGGTATTGGGTGGGAGGAGCACCTGACTAGTTCTAAGGCTTTAGATACAATGCAGTTGATTACATATTAATTCAGCCATTACATACTGGGGATAGTGGTTGGGGGACCAGTAATTTATCTACAGGGAACTCCTACACAAACCAGATCCATCCAGACCTCCCCAGTGCCATTCTCTACTCCTTAGGACCCTAAAGCCACCTGGATGACAAAATCCCCATCCTTCCTCCACCCCATTACCTATCCATTTATCTTCCCTCCCCTAAGGTGCTAGGCAAGCTGAGAGCAGTCTGCTCTCTGCAGCTGGAACATATACTGTTTTGGCTACAGGGATCCTGCGTGACTAGGAAGTGTGTAGAGTACAGCCTCATTTTAATACTTCAAGTTAGCCGTGAGTACAGTCAGTCTCCTCCCCAATCCAATTGAACGAGTGCACTAGGAAGCAAGTGAGGGGTCCACCCTGCCTTCAGCAATACCAGCAGCTCACCAACCCTCACCATTTACAAGTACAAGCAAAGTCCCTGGCAGGGCTGGGGGGGGGGGTGGGCATAAAACCAGTTATCAGTTCTCTCTCTGAAGTTCCTAAGACCCCCTAACATAAAGACAGACGAAACGCTTGCAAATCTGACATTAGGTAAAGGCACATGGGCTACCGCCACACACACTGCAGGCAGGAACCCAGTCTGGGGCCATCTTTACTGCCAGGCATTTACAGTGGAATGGCTTTGGGATCACACAGACTGTTGAGTTTGCAATCTACTAGGGAAAGATCTAGGCTTAACAGGAGAACAAAGAAACTTTTAGTGTGAAAAGTGCATTTATTACTATTATTCCTGCCGAGAAGGCTCAGCAGGGCAAGCCACACCACCTCTCCCTCTGCTCCAGGAACTGTGCATAGTCTGCAGGTAAGGAGAGAATGCAGCCAACTCTAGCATCGAGGGCCAATGCCATCCTAGGCCCAGACCAGACTTTTGGTCCAAAGATGGATCCTAGAGTTTAAAGAACAACTGACAGCTGCAAAGACCCAGATGCTGATTTTATTATTGCATAATGTGGGAGACCTTTCCTACCCTGGGGAAGCTAGACGGTGAAGGCTTCCAAGCAAGGGCTCACAACATCCATCCATAGTAGAATTCAGCTCTTCAACTGTAGTGTATAATTTTTCTGATCTAGAAAGTATAATAGCTTCAGTGTAGTTTAGTAAACTTAGTCCTAGGAAGTTATCACATCTCTAAAACATGGTCTTTGTCCTGCTCACTTCCAAGACTATGGCCTAAGCTCCCATGGCCAATTGGATCAATCTGGTTATCTTTACCCCAATGGCTTGAGTCTTTCCCATCTTCAGCTAACACCAGTGCGACCACCCAACTCTTCAATGTTCCTGCTCAGTGCAGGGTTAAATTATGCTACCATTCTGTTCTCTTAAAATGCCTATGATACCCACTGGTAAAAATAAAATGAAACCCAACTTGAGGAGCTATTGCAGCCAAACTTCACTTTCTCAACCCCAGAACCAAGCTAGACAAAAGCACTGGGATGCTGACTCAAGCCCTAACTCAGTTTCTCTTGTTCTGAGAAGTACCATAAAGGAGAGAGAAAAGACCTGTTTGTTGTTCTCTCAAAGGCAGGCAAATTTTTGGAGCCTAAGGGTTCCTGAGGGCACTGAAGCCACATCCTTTCCGATTTAACAGCCCATCAACAGCATCCCCACCTCCCTGTTCAATATGACTGAGCTACACAGTCATACTGGCAGAACACAGGTTAAAAATGGACAGGATGCCTGAGAGTCTACATGGCCAGACACATGAAGGACAGGGGCTATAATGAGCAACAGGCAGGACAATGAGCAGACAACAGCAGTGGCACAGCAGCACAGAGCAAACAAAGCCCATAGTGTTAAGACCAAATGGAACCCTAAGTTTACAGGGTCAGTCTAGCTCTTCTTGGGCTCCAACTGGGTATAAGCTCTCAGTGTGAGGACCCAAACCCCTCCCCCTTATCCATCATCATAAGGATGAGCACCATCCTTCACCAAGTTCCCCTTCTATACTGGCATAGGTATTTCTGATAGCTTCAGAGAGCAGTTCTTTCTCCAAGTTTTGGGAGTATTCTACCATTAACTAGGACCAGGCTGGTCTTTGTCAACTGCCCAGACTTCAAAAGCTGATAGCTAACCACTGAAATGCTCACTCTAAAAGCCAGTCACGTCTCCTACATCCTCAGAGTTAAGTACTGCCACAGCTCTGACAAGCATTAGCACACAATTCTTTTCTAGGGTGCATACTTCAGGAAAGGTAGCTCTCAGCCAAATCAAGTCACATCTGCATGGTGCCACATTAAGGGAGGCGCCGTGTTTACAAACAGGGATAAAGAAAGGAAGCAGAGCACAGAGGTCAGCGCTGGCCCGATCTGTCAAGGCCCTCAACAACTGTTTTCCAAGGATTCCGCTACAAGCAGCCCAAGCAGTGATTTGACTTCAACTGTGAGCCAATCACGTCTGCCCCATGAGGAAGACGTAGCTCAGTGGTACCCTGGGTAGACATGTTTGTAGCATCTACAGTGCATGTCAGGAAATTCCGTGATGAACCTTCTGAGGAAGGGAGGGAGCCTTGTGAGAAACCCACACATGCAAATAACACCTAGGAATGAGTTGTTCATGAAACAGTCAGGAGATGAGGCCATCTCCTATGGCTCTCATCTGAGAGAATTCCTCAAGACTCAATCCCACAGGCCCCCGCTGTAGGAAACAAGCCAGAGAAGCAGCAGAGAAATGGGGGCAACACAGGGAAAGGATGTGATCTCCAATGCAGCACAAGGTCGGTGGTTGATTCTGACAGAAAGCAGAGACTTCAGTACTTGCGGTCAGGCTAAACAGCTTCCTTTGAACGCCCCCCCCTAAAAGCTCGCTGACCAGGTATCTGCTCTCAAGGTATCAAACAGAATGTAGGATTTATAGCAAACTAGCCAGTTTCTTGTCACTCTGTTCCCAAAGAGAACAACCTTTAGCACCTGAACACTAAGAATGACTTCGTTCTCAGAACTCCCCCCCCCCCAGGAGGTAGGTAAGATTATTTATCCCCATTTGGCAGCTGGGGAGGAAGTGAAAGAGATATCACAAGACTCACCTTAAGCTTTGCTCATACTTCAGAAGTGTAGGACTCCTGGTGACAGGCCAGGTCTATCTATGAAGGAAATGCCACACTCATTCCCTGGGAGAAGTCTAACTACATAGCTGGGTGGACAATACCCTGAGTTGCCTTCAAGAGTCTAAAGAACCCCTCCCCACCCCATCCCAAAAAACCTTCACAAAAAAATTACTCAACCACTTTAAAGTTGGTGGGGGTGGGGGAGCCTAAATCCTAATACCCAATGGGGCCCTACAGTCCACGCTGACACTACTATGGGCTGTAGGGAAATGTGGGAATAAGACAGATGGCAGCAAATACAACCAAGATAGAAAATACTTTCTAGAAGAATCCACCAGCATACAAGGACACATCTGCTAAGATGTTACAAAGACTATTCCTAGACTTTCAGAGCTGATACTGGGAGGGCGCAACTTAGGCCGGAATGCTGAGAGGCAATGGATTGCAGTGGGAGGAAGCCGAGTAGGTCCACTGCAGTGGGAATGCCCAGCCTAGGGCTCAGTTTCTTTCTGGTTTCTCCACTATATTGCTGCCGGTGGAAGAGGACATGATTTTGAGTTTCTAAATATAAAAATTATAGCTGATAGGGAAACCAGGGACCCTTTTACACCAAAAACTAGAGGTCTTAGTGGACAAAGGCAGTGCAGCTACACATGAGGCCCAGGTCAAGACACCATGCAGAGGTCAGGCAGCAGAAGGGTAGGGGCAGTGCAGGCACTAAGGCACAACATAGACAGACAATGGAGGAGTGTAGGTGCCTAGGGGAAAGGTCCTCCAGGTCTTTCTGAAGTTACTACTACAGACTGAATGAATATCAAAGCGGGCCTGACAGGCTGGGTGGGAGTTTAGGTTAGAGGCCTTTCAAAAGCTTTGCCTAAGTCCCAACATCTATCAGTCAAATCTTTTCTCCACAGTCCCGACTGGGTTCCTGGCAAGGCAGTCCTTCATTTTCAAACCCGAAGGGGCTTCTCTCTCTCTCTCTCTCTCCTGGCCCTAAAATGCTAAAAAGCCTTATAGCGGAATGGTGAGGTGAGATGGGAACGGGCAGAAGCAAAGGACCAAGCACAGTCCCGTAGATCATGGTGCTCCCCAACCCCCAACCCCACCATAAACATCTGTAACAAAATCACCCTTTAAAGTGCACATCTCTCACAAGAAGAGTTCTGGGCGGGAACCCTCTTATTTTCAACCATTGGGCCTCCTGCCCTCCCACCACAAAGGACGGGAGGGAGACAGGAAAAAAGAAAGAAAACAGTTTTACTGCTACTATAAGCTGTGATCATCATATTTGGCTCTTTCTTTGCTTCCTCCCTCTGCCACCTGCTCCCAAAGCCTGCACTTTCCCTTGTAGGAGCCAGGGATGAGTAGGAAAAAACAGGGAGGCCCTGATTTTGGAATGTGTCTTATCCTATGTGCACTCCTACCCTTTCTTGCTCCAAGCCTGCAAGTCCCCATCTCAGCACCCTCTAAAGGTGTCCTGAGAGGGTGCCATGGGGTCACGAGCAACACACCCTGCTTTGGGAGGCTGTCTTAATGTCTGTTTCCCCCAAATCTCACTGCCAAGAGAGCCACCCTCTGCTTGGCATGTGCAAATCCTCTCGATGCTCACAGAGGCTCACCTCTGGGGAGAAAGCCCCAGTCCTGGGTTGGGAAAGAGGTTCATTTTCCTGCATTGGAACGCCCTTCGATGGACAGCTTTACCTCCTGTGGAATGAAAGAGGGACGGAGCATCGCAGCCCGTGCCTCCTCCCCTTGCATGCTGAATCTTTGGAAGCTTGGGGCTGGCCAGCAGGCCTGAGCACCAGGCTCAGGCTGGGAGGGTTCTCCCACCCGGGAACCCTCTCCTGAAGGCTGGTTCTTCCCCTCGCTGTCACATAGGTCTCTGGGCCCCAAGACTGTCCTCTCAGGCCTTTCTCGGGGTGTACCCAGCTGCCCTGGGGGAGCACAGCTGGCCTGAGATACTGAGTTACTGTTCAAGCTCTGTAAACTGATAGAGATGCAGACATCTCCCACCTGTAGCCGATGGCAGGGCAGAGAGAAGAGTTGTGCAGTCCGCCCAGGGCTGCAGGAGGACCAACCCTGGCCATATACAAAAAAAGGGTGCTCAGGGGGCACCTCAATGCTCACTTTGCTCTGCTGTTCACCAACCACGAAATGCAGCATAACAAATCCAGGCCACTGGCTCTCCTGAATGTCCACGACTGTGCTAGAGTCAATTTTCAGCCCCCCACTCACTTCCGCACTTCGCACAAAATCCTGGGTCTGGAGGTCCTCTACCCGCTTCAGCTCCCCTGTAGCCAGCTGAATGATGGCGCCTTTCATGAAATGGGAGGGCAGGTGGGAAGAGGTAACGGGAGGTGGCGTTGGCTCCTTGTCTGGGAAGGTGGCTCTGGCCTGCAGGTCCAGACTTGATGCCACCAGGATCTCTGAGCCCACAGGCAGCAGGCTAGGGTCAGTTCCAGTGGGCACCAGGTTGCCATTGGCTACAACCATTGCTTTGGGTAAAGGTCTGTGTTTTACTGGTTCCTGATGGGACTGCGGGTAGAACACACGGGCCTGACTTTTCTCCACCAGTTCTGTAGGATTCCTGGCAGACCCTCGTCCCTCACCCTGATGGTCAAGGTTATGATGGGATAGGTTAAGAGGGCTGGGCTCATCTTTCCTCTGAGCTGCCACCACACGATAGTCCTGAGAAGCTAAAGCGCCAACTACCCGCTGGACCTCTAGGTCGGTGTCTGGGGTCCCTCGATGTGCTGGCGCCGCCACCTCCACTCTCGGAGTCTGAGAACCTGAAAACAACTGTCCATCCGCCATGCATTCCACCACCGGCACCAGTCCTTGGCTTTCACCCTTGCTGCTGGCGGAGTCAAGGGCTTCACTTTCGCGTCTTACATTTCGCTCTCGTTGTCTCTGTCCATTGGCAGCAGCTGCTTCCAGAGCAGACTGGCCCTCCTGAGGAGTAAGAATGGGGCTGGCACCTGCTGTTGAAGTTTCATGCAAGGTATATCCAGCAGGTAGCCTAGACATTTGATAATAAATGGGCATCCGGCCTGGAGCAAGATCCAGTGGTTGAGTATTCGAGTGATGTGGCAACTGGCCGGGCGGGGAGGTGGCAGATGAGGACTTGTTAAATGACTGAGCTGGGGATGCGGCCTGTGGAGGGGGAGTAGCTTCTTCTGCGAGGAGAGAGGCATATGGCACAAAGTGTGGAAGGTGAGTGGTGGCAAGGTTGGCAGAAGGAGAGAGGAGAGGACTGGGTAGGAAATTAGGTGGCACAGCATAAGGAAGGCTGTATGGAGACCCAATAAACTGCAGTGAGGTGGATGGGAGCTGAGCATAGTGGACTGGGGGATAGTGGATTCCCGGATGTTGAATCAGTGAAGACGCTACATTAAATGTGGGGGGTAAGGGGCTCATGTTCACAACAGATGGCAGGCCAGTTGGTGAGAAGGTGGCAGGTGGCACAGCCACCTTGTACAGCATGCCATACTGATCTACTGTCAGGCCAGTGATGGCCTCAGTTCCATCACCCCCGAGGCTGACTCTGGCTCCCGTCTGGCTCTGCCCAGCCACCACAACCCCTCGGGACCATTCAGAAGCGTCACTGGAGGGTGTGTGGTTTGTGGAGCAGCTGGTAGTTCTCCCCATATCCTCGCTGGTCACAGGGAGGTCTCGTTTCTTTGGTGGAAGGCATTCCTGACTCCGCTCATGAACAGGTTTCATATTGCTTTGTGTTCCCGGAGCCTGGATGGAGTTTACGCGCTCCTTCGGGCATCAGAAGTGACTTCTCTGTGGTTCCCCTGCACCCCGCTCTGCTGCTGGTTGTGGTGCCCACATCTGCTAGGGAATAAACCAGAGGCAGAGAAGAGTAACCTAGGGAATCAAGTCAAACAAAGTATGAAGACTTACACCCAGGAGCAAAGACCTAAGGAGAGCAGCACACAACTGAGGGGCGAGAGGAGAGAGGACGAGGCTGCCTGTTCACCCAGCAGCCCACCACAGGAAGACAAGAGGCAGGAAAACCAGGAAGAGCTACAAGGATGCACAGCCAAGAAACCTAAGTGAGCCCAGGGCTGAAGCATCTCTTCCTGGCCACCTGCTGGGTTAGTCATGCTTTTCCTGAGGCCCTTACCTCTTCTCAGTCTCCTCCCTGAAGCATAGCTGGGAGCATGAGTCTTTGCTGCAGACCCTTTCCTAAATGTCTCCTTCTGCTATCAAAGTCTAGCATGCCATCTTCTTTCCCTGAATGCATGATCTCATTCGTGCTTCCTTTCCCCAGCTTAATTTGGGTTATGACCTCACCTGCTCCATCCAACCGAAGACTGGCTGAATTCATGTTACTAAGTGCTGAGGTTTGTAAACCTTGTTCCCTAAGCATATTATAAATTGGAGTGTTTTTGTTGTTGTTCCAGGAAACTTGACATTCCAGCTTTGACCCCGTGAGAAGAGTGACTGTGGTAGTTTGCTCTAGAGCTTGCTTCTCCTCCACCCTCTCTGACCTCTAGTCTAAAAGACTTCTTTCTTCTTACTGATCACCTTCCATTTGCCTTCTTTGTTCTTGTTTCTTCTGCCAGTGCCTCCCTCCCTGTCCAGTGTGGCTCTGCTCTGAGTATTAAGTCACACAATTCTATTCCCTGTCTCCATACTTGGACGTTTACTTCTCTCCCTTCCTTAGTGTCACTTTCTATACCTCTCCTTTTTTCCTTTTCTTTTTTTGTTTTTTGTTTGTTTTTTTTCAGACAGGGTTTTTCTGTGTAGCCCTGGCCGTCCTGGAACTGTCACTCTAGAAACCAGGCTGGCTTCAAATGTAGACATCCTCCTGCCTCTGCCTCCCAAGTGCTGGGATCAATGGCATGTGCTAACACACCCAGCTTTTATAATCACTTTTTTTGTTTGTTTGTTTGTTTGTTTGTTTGTTTGTTTCGAGACAGGGTTTCTCTGTGTAGCCCTGGCTGGCCTCAAACTCAGAAATCTGCCTGCCTTTGCCTCCCAAGTGCTGGGATCAAAGGCGTGTGCCACCACTGCCCAGCTCTGTAATCACTTTTATCCACTGTCAAAAAGCATCTTTTTAGAACCCCAATGATAGTGCATGCACATAGTCCTGGCACTTGAGAGAAGAGTTTAGAAATTTGAGGTCACCCTTAGTTAGACAATGAATTAGATAGAGGCCAGCCTGGGCTACATGAGAACCTGGGGTGTTGGTTTTTTTTTTTTTTTTTTTTTTGGTGGTGGTGGTTAAAAAAAATCAGAAAGCATCTTTTTTGTATGAACACTTCAATGCATATGAACTTTGGCAATAATTTTTCCAATCAGGCTGAATTCTGTTTTTCCACTGTCACGTGCCACGGTTTTTTGTTTTGTTTTTTCCTGAAACAAGGCCTCCACAGTGCCTCTATTACCTGCGCGTCTGGTGGGGCTGAGCAGCTGCAGTACGTGTCCTCCCCTCTGGTTTGGGAGCCTAGAAGACACAAGGCTGATGTCAGCTGGAGGCAGAGCTCTCACCTTCCCCGGGCCATCCTGAAAGGCAATTCCAAAGCCACCAAAAACCACTGACCTCCCTAAGTTCTTGCTTCATTCTCAACCCAGTGGTAACAGCACGTATACCCGAGTGCCCAGGAAACTGAAGGAAAAAAAAAAAAAACAATCCAGGGCTAATGAGATGGCTCAGTAGGTAAATGCACTTGCTGCCCAGACCTGTTCCCTTCCTGGGACCTAAGCTGCAGGGACTCCTAAAAGCTGGCCTCTGGCCGTCACACACAAGACCAAAACAACAACAAAAAACAAAAAAAACAAGAATGAAAAAAATCTTTATGCTTTCATTTTTGTAAGACATCCCTGGAAAGAAATTTCTATGTGTTGATTTCAGTGGTTTCTTTACCATCCTTCATTCTTCATTCTCTACCCCACTCCCCAATGAGCAAGCTCATTTCCAGTCCAAATTTTGCTTAAATGCACAAATAAAGATGAGAGACTTCATACTGCCTGCATGTGAGCAATGAGAAGCTGGGAGTTTCTGCTTTATTAGTGGCCCATGAACACACAGATGTAGAGATTATTCAAATAAGAAAGCTGTCACTAGAGGAAAAGGAACAATTATTTATGTTTCTGGGGCAGAGAAAGAGGTCAAGGGGGAGTTACTCAAAGTGAAAGCTATATTAACAGATTTTCTGAGTAAAAGTAAAAGGGCTCCTGTGTGTGTGTATGTGCGCGCGCACACACACAATTTTATACGTGACTTTACACTAAGTACTGAATGAAATGTGAAAGAAAATGAAAACGCCATTTTGATTCTATGAAGCTAACAAAGGGGAACAAAACTATTACTAAGCTACCAATATCTGAATCCACACTTGCCAGAAACATCAATAATTAAAGAACATGGCCTTTCAAGGCTCCGGATGCAGCTCAGTTGGTAAAGTGCCTGCCTAGCATGCATCCAGCCCGAGGTTACATCTCTAGCACCTCACAGATTGGAAATGGGAGTGGACACTTTGTAATCTTACTACCTTTGAGGTAGAAAGAAGAGGATCGTGAGTTCAAGGTACTCACCAACTACATTCGATTATTTAGCAAGTCAGAAGTCAGCCTGAGCTCCATAAGACCCTCTCAAAAGAAAACAACCAAAACCAAAACCGGGGCCAACGAAGTCCTAACAACTGGATTAGCAGTATTGACTAGTACCGAGGAACCTGTTCTGTCAAAGTCAGAATATTGCAAGCTCGATCCAACTGAAGGCAACGTTTACTTAAGATAGGCATGGTTCAAGGGTACACGAAAGATGGAAATGTGGAAAAACAGATTCCTAATGCCACAAATAAATCACCAAGTGGGTACAAGTCACGCACTCATTCTTCATCAAACGTTTAATTGAAAGCACTCAGCTTTCTTTCATTTTCTTAATCCCCCAAAATGATGCTTGCCCTCTGTAGCTAAAAAAAAAAAAAAAGCTAAGGAAAATCCGTCTATGGGTCACCGAGGAGTTAGCAAACACAAAATAATGAAAGGACGGAAAGAGGCAAAAAGAAAGCTCAGCCTGCCCACCAGGTTCCCACAAGGCAAAACACTTCAAAATCTGAAACCGGGTGTGGGTGTAGGGTGCAGCTTTGGAGAATTTCTCATGGGAAATGACACAACTTGTGGCCCTGAGCTAAGGGGCAACGGAACTATTCCAGAGACCTGCCAACCTAGCCGAGAAGGCAGCTCCTCTTCATGCAGGGAATGGAATCAAGAGACTGCACACCGAGGGGGACCCAAATTCACTGAGGGAGAGGTGCGCCCCACAAAAAGGGAGCAGCAAAAAGGGAGAGACACCAGGGATGATGGCTTTTGATGATCCTTGTTCCGACAGGGGTACAGGCCTGAACTGGGGGAGTCTACGTTTAGGGTTAGTCGGGGTAGGGGGTCGGACGTGGAGGTGAGGCCAGGCCCCGCTGGCGACGCTTCCTTGTTTGGGGCCCCTTCCCGCCCTGAGAACTCGGACATCCTGACCCGCGGGGACAACCCCGTCGGGGCATCAGGGCCTGAGGCCGCCTTCTGGGCCAGGCGGGAAAGCAGCATCTAGAGGGGCTAGGCACGGCCTCTTTCGCTCGCTCTGCCCGCTGTTTAGGGGGCCCGCGGCCGGGGTGAGGCAACGGGCTTCTAGGGGGGCCCTTCCACTAGAGCTCCGAACCCAGGCCTGCTTGGCCTCAGGCCATCCCAGCGGCCACCGCTCCAGGCGACACTCACCGGCCCATCTCACGGAGCTCCCAGGACTCCTCCCGCTCGTCCCGGAGCCGCCGCCACCGCGGCCGCCGCCATCCCCGGCCCCGGAGCCGCCCCACACCCAGCGGGCACCCCCCCAAGCCGGGCGCCCGGAGATGGCGTTGAGCGCATCCCGCCCCCCCCCCGACGCGGAGAGATGACGTCACCCTGGCCTGGGAGCGCCGCCTACTTACACAGGAGGAAACTGGCCGCCTGCCCATCGTACCCAGCGCCCCCCTTTGGTGGGAAAATGAACGCCTGTCCCACTGAATGGGTCCAGGGAGTAGGTGATGTTTCCTTAAAAAGCTCCCAGACCTGGATTCCCTGGAGAAGTTTTCACAAGCTGTCACTAGAAGTCCAGATAGTGGAGATCCCTGGGGCCTTGTTTATGATGCCCCAGAATTTACTGGAGTAGAAAGATGGAAGGGTCATTGTAGGGTCAGGGTGAGAGAGAGCTGGGCCCAGACCTTTTCAAGGGTCAAGAGCCTTGTAAAGTTAGAAATAGCCTGAGGCAGCCAAAAAAAAAAAAAAAAAAAAAAAAAAGTGTGCCTGTGCAGGACCTAGAAAAAGATGAAAAAGTACTGAAGACCTGGGAGTGGGTGAGCAATAAGGACGGGATTCTTACTACAGTGGAAAGCAGGTTGGCTTAGTGAATACAGGGCTTGGCTACTGGTTTGGAATATTGTCACCCATATAATGCCAGTTCATACTAAATACTTGAATGAAAGTTTGATTGGCTTAAGCAGACACAAAAATGAATGGCTGATTTAGGTTGCTGATTGGAGGGGGAGGATTTTTTTTTTCTTATTTGTTCATTTGTTTTTGAGACAGGGTCACAAGTAGCTCAGAGTGGTTTTGAACTCACTGTGTAGTTTAGGGTGAACTTGAACTCTTAACCGTCCTGCCTCTATCTCTCAAGTTGATGGTATCACTGGTGCATTCGTTTCTTTTCTGTTGCTGGGATAAGACACAATCAAGGCAACTGCCAGAAGGATTTGAGTTTGTGGTTCCATTTGAGAGGGTTAGGAGTCCATTGTGGTGGGAAAGCTTGGCAGGGAGCAGCAGCCATAGAGGCTGGAGCAGAGAGGAGGGGGTCACATCTAGAACTTAGAAGCACAAAGCAGAGAGACTGAACCTGGAATTGCCTGTGGCTCTGAGCCTCAAAGCCAGGTCCCTAGTGACATAGGGACTCTAACAAGGCCATACATACCTTAATAGTGCCACTAACTGGCCACCAAGAGTTAAACATCTAAGCCTATATCGAAGTTTCTCATTCAAACCACCACAGCAGGCAAGCCCCACATTTGGCCAATAGTTGGTCTTGTGTTCAGATTACATTTATACAGAAAAAGTGATTATGCGTGTTTTATATAAAAGAGAGAGAGAGAGAGAGAGAGAGAAAACAGAAGTGTTGGGAGCCGCGCCCACATTCGCCGTTACAAGATGGCGCTGACAGCTGTGTTCTAAGTGGTAAACAAATAATCTGCGCATGTGCCAAGGGTATCTTATGACTACTTGTGCTCTGCCTTCCCCGTGACGTCAACTCGGCCGATGGGCTGCAGCCAATCAGGGAGTGACACGTCCGAGGCGAAGGAGAATGCTCCTGAAGAGGGACGGGGTTTCGTTTTCTCTTTCTCTTGCTTCTTGCTCTCTTGCTTCTTGCTCTCTTGCTTCTTGCTCTCTTGCTTCCTGCACCCTGGCTCCTGAAGATGTAAGAAATAAAGCTTTGCCGCAGAAGATTCTGGTCTGTGGTGTTCTTCCTGGCCGGTCGTGAGAACGCGTCTAATAACAATTGGTGCCGAATTCCGGGACGAGAAAAAACTCGGGACTGGCGCAAGGAAGATCCCTCATTCCAGAACCAGAACTGCGGGTCGCGGTAATAAAGGTTCCCGTAAAGCAGACTGTTAAGAAGGATTCAACTGTATGAATTCAGAACTTTTCAGCTGGGGAACGAGAGTACCAGTGAGTACAGCTTTACGAGGTAAGTCTGATCTTGAACTTTCTAACGAAATTCAAGACAGTCTATCAGAAGTAAAGTGGAATATGTTTGGCCTTGAATTTTTTCTGGTGTTAGGAGCCCTTTTGTTCCTTTTCACATGTTATCAAGTGGTTAAGGCAGGGAGGATTCTAGATGAAATTCAGGACAAGCTATCAGAAGTAAAGCGGGGAGAGAGAGTAGGAGCAAAGAGGAAATATGGTACACAAAATAAGTATACAGGCCTTTCCAAGGGTCTTGAACCCGAGGAAAAGTTAAGGTTAGGTAGGAATACCTGGAGAGAGATTAGAAGAAAAAGAGGAAAAAGGGAAAAGAAGAAAGATCAATTAGCGGAGGTCTCTAGGAAAAGGAGCCTGTGCTCATCGCTGGATGGGCTCGGGGAGCCAGCTCTTAGTAGCTCTGAAGCAGGTGAAGAATCCTCCTCTGAGGAAACAGACTGGGAGGAAGAAGCAGCCCATTACCAGCCAGCTAATTGGTCAAGAAAAAAGCCAAAAGCGGCTGGCGAAGGCCAGTTTGCTGATTGGCCTCAGGGCAGTCGGCTTCAAGGTCCGCCCTATGCGGAGTCCCCGCCCTGCGTAGTGCGTCAGCAATGCGCAGAGAGATGCGCAGAGAGGCAGTGCGCAGAGAGGCAGTGCGCAGACTCATTCATTCCCAGAGAGGAACAAAGGAAAATACAACAGGCATTTCCGGTCTTTGAAGGAGCCGAGGGTGGGCGTGTCCACGCTCCGGTAGAATACTTACAAATTAAGGAAATTGCCGAGTCGGTTCGTAAATACGGAACCAATGCTAATTTTACCTTGGTGCAGTTAGACAGGCTCGCTGGCATGGCACTAACTCCTGCCGACTGGCAAACGGTTGTAAAAGCCGCTCTCCCTAGTATGGGCAAATATATGGAATGGAGAGCGCTTTGGCACGAAGCTGCACAAGCGCAGGCCCGAGCAAACGCAGCTGCTTTGACTCCAGAGCAGAGAGATTGGACTTTTGACTTGTTAACGGGTCAGGGAGCTTATTCTGCTGATCAGACAAACTACCATTGGGGAGCTTATGCCCAGATTTCTTCCACGGCTATTAGGGCCTGGAAGGCGCTCTCTCGAGCAGGTGAAACCACTGGTCAGTTAACAAAGATAATCCAGGGACCTCAGGAATCCTTCTCAGATTTTGTGGCCAGAATGACAGAGGCAGCAGAGCGTATTTTTGGAGAGTCAGAGCAAGCTGCGCCTCTGATAGAACAGCTAATCTATGAGCAAGCCACAAAGGAGTGCCGAGCGGCCATAGCCCCAAGAAAGAACAAAGGCTTACAAGACTGGCTCAGGGTCTGTCGAGAGCTTGGGGGACCTCTCACCAATGCAGGCTTAGCGGCCGCCATCCTCCAATCTCAGAACCGCTCCATGAGCAGAAATAATCAGAGGACATGTTTTAATTGCGGAAAGCCTGGGCATTTTAAGAAAGATTGCAGAGCTCCAGATAAACAGGGAGGGACTCTCACTCTTTGCTCTAAGTGTGGCAAGGGTTATCATAGAGCTGACCAGTGTCGCTCTGTGAGGGATATAAAGGGCAGAGTCCTTCCCCCACCTGATAGTCAATCAACTGATGTGCCAAAAAACGGGTCATCGGGCCCTCGGTCCCAGGGCCCTCAAAGATATGGGAACCGGTTTGTCAGGACCCAGGAAGCAGTCAGAGAGGCGACCCAGGAAGACCCACAAGGGTGGACCTGCGTGCCGCCTCCGACTTCCTATTAATGCCTCAAATGAGTATTCAGCCGGTGCCGGTGGAGCCTATACCATCCTTGCCCCCGGGAACCATGGGCCTTATTCTCGGCCGAGGTTCACTCACCTTGCAGGGCTTAGTAGTCCACCCTGGAGTTATGGATTGTCAACATTCCCCTGAAATACAGGTCCTGTGCTCAAGCCCTAAAGGCGTTTTTTCTATTAGTAAAGGAGATAGGATAGCTCAGCTGCTGCTCCTCCCTGATAATACCAGGGAGAAATCTGCAGGACCTGAGATAAAGAAAATGGGCTCCTCAGGAAATGATTCTGCCTATTTGGTTGTATCTTTAAATGATAGACCTAAGCTCCGCCTTAAGATTAATGGAAAAGAGTTTGAAGGCATCCTTGATACCGGAGCAGATAAAAGTATAATTTCTACACATTGGTGGCCCAAAGCATGGCCCACCACAGAGTCATCTCATTCATTACAGGGCCTAGGTTATCAATCATGTCCCACTATAAGCTCCGTTGCCTTGACGTGGGAATCCTCTGAAGGGCAGCAAGGGAAATTCATACCTTATGTGCTCCCACTCCCGGTTAACCTCTGGGGAAGGGATATTATGCAGCATTTGGGCCTTATTTTGTCCAATGAAAACGCCCCATCGGGAGGGTATTCAGCTAAAGCAAAGAATATCATGGCAAAGATGGGTTATAAAGAAGGAAAAGGGTTAGGACATCAAGAACAGGGAAGGATAGAGCCCATCTTACCTAATGGAAACCAAGACAGACAGGGTCTGGGTTTTCCTTAGCGGCCATTGGGGCAGCACGACCCATACCATGGAAAACAGGGGACCCAGTGTGGGTTCCTCAATGGCACCTATCCTCTGAAAAACTAGAAGCTGTGATTCAACTGGTAGAGGAACAATTAAAATTAGGCCATATTGAACCCTCTACCTCACCTTGGAATACTCCAATTTTTGTAATTAAGAAAAAGTCAGGAAAGTGGAGACTGCTCCATGACCTCAGAGCCATTAATGAGCAAATGAACTTATTTGGCCCAGTACAGAGGGGTCTCCCTGTACTTTCCGCCTTACCACGTGGCTGGAATTTAATTATTATAGATATTAAAGATTGTTTCTTTTCTATACCTTTGTGTCCAAGAGATAGGCCCAGATTTGCCTTTACCATCCCCTCTATTAATCACATGGAACCTGATAAGAGGTATCAATGGAAGGTCTTACCACAGGGAATGTCCAATAGTCCTACAATGTGCCAACTTTATGTGCAAGAAGCTCTTTTGCCAGTGAGGGAACAATTCCCCTCTTTAATTTTGCTCCTTTACATGGATGACATCCTCCTGTGCCATAAAGACCTTACCATGCTACAAAAGGCATATCCTTTTCTACTTAAAACTTTAAGTCAGTGGGGTTTACAGATAGCCACAGAAAAGGTCCAAATTTCTGATACAGGACAATTCTTGGGCTCTGTGGTGTCCCCAGATAAGATTGTGCCCCAAAAGGTAGAGATAAGAAGAGATCACCTCCATACCTTAAATGATTTTCAAAAGCTGTTGGGAGATATTAATTGGCTCAGACCTTTTTTAAAGATTCCTTCCGCTGAGTTAAGGCCTTTGTTTAGTATTTTAGAAGGAGATCCTCATATCTCCTCCCCTAGGACTCTTACTCTAGCTGCTAACCAGGCCTTACAAAAAGTGGAAAAGGCCTTACAGAATGCACAATTACAACGTATTGAGGATTCGCAGCCTTTCAGTTTGTGTGTCTTTAAGACAGCACAATTGCCAACTGCAGTTTTGTGGCAGAATGGGCCATTGTTGTGGATCCATCCAAACGTATCCCCAGCTAAAATAATAGATTGGTATCCTGATGCAATTGCACAGCTTGCCCTTAAAGGTCTAAAAGCAGCAATCACCCACTTTGGGCGAAGTCCATATCTTTTAATTGTACCTTATACCGCTGCACAGGTTCAAACCTTGGCAGCCACATCTAATGATTGGGCAGTTTTAGTTACCTCCTTTTCAGGAAAAATAGATAACCATTATCCAAAGCATCCAATCTTACAGTTTGCCCAAAATCAATCTGTTGTGTTTCCACAAATAACAGTAAGAAACCCACTTAAAAATGGGATTGTGGTATATACTGATGGATCAAAAACTGGCATAGGTGCCTATGTGGCTAATGGTAAAGTGGTATCCAAACAGTATAATGAAAATTCACCTCAAGTGGTAGAATGTTTAGTGGTCTTAGAAGTTTTAAAAACCTTTTTAGAACCCCTTAATATTGTGTCAGATTCCTGTTATGTGGTTAATGCAGTAAATCTTTTAGAAGTGGCTGGAGTGATTAAGCCTTCCAGTAGAGTTGCCAATATTTTTCAGCAGATACAATTAGTTTTGTTATCTAGAAGATCTCCTGTTTATATTACTCATGTTAGAGCCCATTCAGGCCTACCTGGCCCCATGGCTCTGGGAAATGATTTGGCAGATAAGGCCACTAAAGTGGTGGCTGCTGCCCTATCATCCCCGGTAGAGGCTGCAAGAAATTTTCATAACAATTTTCATGTGACGGCTGAAACATTACGCAGTCGTTTCTCCTTGACAAGAAAAGAAGCCCGTGACATTGTTACTCAATGTCAAAGCTGCTGTGAGTTCTTGCCAGTTCCTCATGTGGGAATTAACCCACGCGGTATTCGACCTCTACAGGTCTGGCAAATGGATGTTACACATGTTTCTTCCTTTGGAAAACTTCAATATCTCCATGTGTCCATTGACACATGTTCTGGCATCATGTTTGCCTCTCCGTTAACCGGAGAAAAAGCCTCACATGTGATTCAACATTGTCTTGAGGCATGGAGTGCTTGGGGGAAACCCAGACTCCTTAAGACTGATAATGGACCAGCTTATACGTCTCAAAAATTTCAGCAGTTCTGCCGTCAGATGGACGTAACCCACCTGACTGGACTTCCATACAACCCTCAAGGACAGGGTATTGTTGAGCGTGCGCATCGCACCCTCAAAGCCTATCTTATAAAACAGAAGAGGGGAATTGAAGAGATTTTACCCCGAGCACCAAGAGTGTCGGTGTCTATGGCACTCTTTACACTCAATTTTTTAAATATTGATGTTCATGGCCATACTGCGGCTGAACGTCATTGTTCAGAGCCAGATAGGCCCAATGAGATGGTTAAATGGAAAAATGTCCTTGATAATAAATGGTATGGCCCGGATCCTATTTTGATAAGATCCAGGGGAGCTATCTGTGTTTTCCCACAGAATGAAGACAACCCATTTTGGTTACCAGAAAGACTCACCCGAAAAATCCAGACTGACCAAGGGAATACTAATGTCCCTCGTCTTGGTGATGTCCAGGGCGTCAATAATAAAGAGAGAGCAGCGTTGGGGGATAATGTCGACATTTCCACTCCCAATGACGGTGATGTATAATGCTCAAGTATTCTCCTGCTTTTTTACCACTAACTAGGAACTGGGTTTGGCCTTAATTCAGACAGCCTTGGCTCTGTCTGGACAGGTCCAGATGACTGACACCATTAACACTTTGTCAGCCTCAGTGACTACAGTCATAGATGAACAGGCCTCAGCTAATGTCAAGATACAGAGAGGTCTCATGCTGGTTAATCAACTCATAGATCTTGTCCAGATACAACTAAATGTATTATGACAAATAACTCAGCAGGGATGTGAACAAAAGTTTCCGGGATTCTGTGTTATTTCCATTCAGTATGTTAAATTTACTAGGGCAGCTAATTTGTCAAAAAGTCTTTTTCAGTATATGTTACAGAATTGGATGGCTGAATTTGAACAGATCCTTCGGGAATTGAGACTTCAGGTCAACTCCACGCGCTTGGACCTGTCGCTGACCAAAGGATTACCCAATTGGATCTCCTCAGCATTTTCTTTCTTTAAAAAATGGGTGGGATTAATATTATTTGGAGATACACTTTGCTGTGGATTAGTGTTGCTTCTTTGATTGGTCTGTAAGCTTAAGGCCCAAACTAGGAGAGACAAGGTGGTTATTGCCCAGGCGCTTGCAGGACTAGAACATGGAGCTTCCCCTGATACATCTATGCTTAGGCAATAGGTCGCTGGCCACTCAGCTCTTATATCCCATGAGGCTAGACTCATTGCACGGGATAGAGTGAGTGTGCTTCAGCAGCCCGAGAGAGTTGCAAGGCTAAGCACTGCAATGGAAAGGCTCTGCGGCATATATGAGCCTATTCTAGGGAGACATGTCATCTTTCATGAAGGTTCAGTGTCCTAGTTCCCTTCCCCCAGGCAAAACGACACGGGAGCAGGTCAGGGTTGCTCTGGGTAAAAGCCTGTGAGCCTAAGAGCTAATCCTGTACATGGCTCCTTTACCTACACACTGGGGATTTGACCTCTATCTCCACTCTCATTAATATGGGTGGCCTATTTGCTCTTATTAAAAGGATAGGGGGAGATGTTGGGAGCCGCGCCCACATTCGCCGTTACAAGATGGCGCTGACAGCTGTGTTCTAAGTGGTAAACAAATAATCTGCGCATGTGCCAAGGGTATCTTATGACTACTTGTGCTCTGCCTTCCCCGTGACGTCAACTCGGCCGATGGGCTGCAGCCAATCAGGGAGTGACACGTCCGAGGCGAAGGAGAATGCTCCTGAAGAGGGACGGGGTTTCGTTTTCTCTTTCTCTTGCTTCTTGCTCTCTTGCTTCTTGCTCTCTTGCTTCTTGCTCTCTTGCTTCCTGCACCCTGGCTCCTGAAGATGTAAGAAATAAAGCTTTGCCGCAGAAGATTCTGGTCTGTGGTGTTCTTCCTGGCCGGTCGTGAGAACGCGTCTAATAACACAGAAGAGAAGCTGGAAGGGGAGTTGTAAAGACGAGACGATACTGAATGGGTTTCTTTTCCCCTTCTCAGTGGCTGTTCAATAAAGAAATAGCTATTGTATTTGTTGTGTTTAAAGTTCCAGTGACTTGGGAATGTAGCTTAGTCCACTGCTTGCCAGCATTCATGAAGCCATGGGTTTGTTCTCCAGCACAGAATACAGTGGGACATGCTGAGGCACAACTGTAATCCTAGCACTCTGGTGAAAGAGATAAAGAGGGTCAGGAGTTCAAGGTCAACCAGCTGGCACTACTGGAAACTCTGACACCAAAACAAACAATAATAACAACAACACACACGTTCATTTAACACTCATGCACGCAAAGTACAAGTACTAGCTGAAGAAGCTGATGTCTGGTCCTTAATGTATGTTGTCTGATCTCCTCCTCCCCCTTCTTTTTCTTCTTCTTCTTCTGACTACTTTTAGTTCACTATTAAATGTGTGGGAGGAAGATGTAGAAAGAACTTTCAAAAAAGCCAAACATGCTTCTCTATAACCCCAGCACTTAGAAGGCTAAGGCAGGAGCATTGCTCCAAGTTCAAGCCAGCCTGAGCTACTGTCTCAAAACAAAGCAAAAACCCTTTTCAAACATTTTGTGAAGTGACAAAAAAGTGGCAAGAATGTATAGTATAGTATCATGTATGTAATGTTAAAAGATACATTGTAGTTATTTATATATAATATATAATTTAAAAGATACACTGTAGTTATTTATACGTGTATAATATTAAAAGATATACTGTAGCTCTCTCTATATATAATGTTAAAAGATACACTGTACTTATTTATGAATACATTAAAAGATACACTGTCTTTTTTTTTTAGATTTATTTATTGTTATATGTAGGTACACTGTAGCTGTCTTCAGACACACCAGAAGAGGGCATCGGATCTTATTGTGGATGGTTGTGAGCCACCATATGGTTGCTGGGATTTGAACTTAGGACCTTTGGAAGAGCAGTCAGTGTTCTTACCTCTGAGCGATCTCACCAGCCCGATACACTGTCTTAATGTATATAATATTGAAAGATACACTAGTTATTTATGTATATGTACAATGAAACATAACTAGCATGTATGGAGAGGAAAGTGGAACTGGACTGATGGTTAAAAAGAAGAAAAGTTTCTTATGTTACTGTTAGAGTTATTGCAAGAATATTATCATAGAAAAAAGTTGAGGTGGTATCATGCCTGTAGTTCTAGTACTTGAGAGGTGGAGGCAGGAGTTCGTCATCACTAGCTATACAATAAACTTGAAGCCAGCCTGGATTACATAAGAGAAACCCCACCTCCATTAAAAACAACCAAATAAAACTCCCAAATACCTAACAGCCTACCTACTCGTGTGTGTGTGTGTGTGTGTGTGTGTGTGTGTGTGTGTGTGTGTGTGTGTGTATGTGTATGTGTGTGCACGCGCGCGCGTGCGCGCATGCCTGCCTGCCTGCCTGCCTGCCTGCCTTTCTGATATGGGTGTTGGGAACCCAACTCCAGCCCTTTTACTTTCAATTGCTGAGCCATCTCTCCAGCCCCTCCTGCTAAATATTTTGTTCCTTTACCCTGGGTTTTGGCTTTTTAAAAACTCTTATCTCTTAGCTATGTTTCTACAGTCTGAGAGTCCTTCATTTTCTTCCTCTGGGTTTTCTGTTGCTGTTGAGGGTTTTTTGTTTGTTTGTTTTGTTTTCTTAAAGGTATTTGGGTCATGTGGATACTGAAGAGTTGGACTTCAGTAAGTTTTGTCCACTTCCCATTCCTGGAATATGTATTGAATTCCTTTGTAGTGTGAAGTTGGAATTCTTATGATGGGAGAGTCGGAGCTCTGTAAAAGTAAACAAGACGAAAACCCTGCAATGCTGGTTATTCGTCTCCTAAGACAACAGGAATCTGAAATCCACACTGGTCACCTAGTTCCTCTCTGATCTCTGTGCACCTGCAGCAGTCAGAGGAAGCTCAGAAAACTTCCCCAAATCTGCCTGACATTAGAACCATCGAGAGCACTGCTAACTTGGGAAAACAGCCACATCATAGCAAAAGGCTTTAGATGCTCCCTTCTGCATGCGCTGTCTCATCCTCCTTTCTCTGGGTCTCAGGATGTAAAGTGTCATTTTGGGAAAGGAACTGGTTGGACACCAGTAACAGAAACAACTAATCACAGACCCACTCTGAGATGTCTAGTGGGCATTTGTGCCTGGCATTACACTGTTGGTTTTCTCCAAAGCTTTTTTCATTGCCCGGGTGCATATATATATATCTCCTGCAAGTTCTGTCTTATCTACTTCTCTATGAAACATCCTCTCCTTGTGCTTTTAAAGGTCATATGACCTCTCCAGGTTGCAGAGGAGAGTTCCCTTTCAAATTAATTAAGAGTTTATTTAAGAAGTTTTATAATTTTCACTCTGACTAATCTACCCATGAGAAGAGTGGCTCTCCCCCTTTCACCTGTATGCTCATATATTTGCCTAAGACTTTGGATGTTTTTGTCCAAAACAACCTTCAGAACTCTCAAAGGGTACAGTAAACACTGATGAAGTCATGGATGCTGGCCCACTCCTACAATTACAGTACTTAAGGCTGAGGCAGGAGGATTGTCACTAGTTCAAGATCAACTTGGGCTATATATGAGTTTGAGTCCAGACAAGGCAGCATGGTAGTTTTGACCTATCTCAAAAACCAAACAAAACCAAAAGAATCCCACTGATAATTAGAATATACTGAATGAAATCTAACCCTAAAATAATTATCACCAAACCTAGGTATGGTGGTGCATGTCTTTAATTCCAGCACTCAGCACTCAGGAGGCAGATGATTCTGTGAGTTCAAGGCCAACCTGGCGTATATAGTGAGTTTTAGGACAACCAGGACTACACAGAAAAACTCTGTTTCAAACAAACAAACAAACAAACAGTATTACAATGATGTGTGTGTGTGTGTGCTTGAGTATGCATGTGTGTGTGTGCGTGTGTGGGTGGTGTGATGTGGTGTGGTGTGGTGTGGTGTGGTGTGGTGTGGTGTGGTGTGTGTGTATAGCTGTACAATGTGAAGGTGGAAGACAACTTAGAGTTGGTTCTCTCCTTCCGCCAGGTGGATCAAATTTAAGCTGCTAGCCAGCACAAAATATTTGAGTCATATATAAGCAGTTAGGCCACAAAGAAACTAATACATTCAGGCCATTGTTGAGCCACCAAGAATTCCTTACATACAATTCTTTAAAATGAATGGAGTGGATGTAAGAAAACTATAGTCTCTCAGAGCACATTTTCTGCTTGCTTTAGAAGGCCAGGAGGTGGTGGCACACACCTTTAATCCCAGCACTTGGGAGGCAAAGACAGGCAGATTTTTGAGTTTAAGGCCAGCCTGGTCTACAAAGTGAGTTCCAGGACAGCCAGGGCTATATGGAGAAGCCCTGTCTCGGAAGAAAAAAAAAAAAAAAAAAAAAAAAGGCTCACTCAAGAAGGCAAATTGTGAGATGCAATGCCTTGGAGTATACTTATGTCTCTCTCTTTTTGTCTTTCTTTTTGGTTTTCACTTTTGTTTGTTTCTTTATTTGTTTGGGTGTTTGTTTGTTTGTTTCAAGATAGGGTTTCTCTGTTTAGCCCTAGCTTCAAACTCAGAAATCTGCCTGTCTCTGCCTCCCCACCAAGTGCTAGCACTAAAGGAATGCACCACCACCTCCCAGCTTATTTGTTTGTTTGTTTTTTGAGACAGGATTTCTCTTTGTAGCCCTGGCGGTCCTGGAACTCGCTCTGTAGACCATCTCCAGCTAGCTCACAGACATATGCCTGCCTCTGCCTCCTGCCTCCTGCCTCCTGCCTCCTGCCTCCTGCCTCCTGCCTCCTGCCTCCTGCCTCCTGCCTCCTGCCTCCTGCCTCCTGCCTCCTGCCTCCTGCCTCCTGCCTCCTGCCTCCTGCCTCCTGCCTCCTGCCTCCTGCCTCCTGCCTCCTGCCTCCTGCCTCCTGCCTCTGCCACTGGAGGAGTGGACTCCCACTGTCCTTCCCTGCTCCAGCTCTACTTTAAAAGCTGCTTTTTGTATTAACTTACAAGTTATCAATTGTCTGAGACTCCTGGAGGAGCGGCAAGAAAAGAAAGGTTAAGTAACTATTTCCTCCAACCCTGCTATCTGCCTCTTGGTCATTGTGAAATCCCCCGGGTGATGTATATTCTAAGACTTCACTTAGAAAGCTTTGGAATTTAAAGGAATGTTTCTGGCCTCCAGGAAGGCTCTAATTGCTTATAAGGTGATTCACTCGTTTCAAAGGTCTCTACAGACTGTATCTTGACTAGATCAGTGACAATGCTCTGGCTAGTTGTCCACACCAGTTTCGCAAGATACTGCCTTTGGGGAAAACACACAGAGAACTCTCAGTCTCTCTATTATTTTTTACAACTTGAGAACCACGGGTCATCTTTTTTTCCCTCCCTCTCTTTCTCTACTGATCTGGGCAAAGTATAAATGCCTGAAAACAAAAGATAGAATTTTCAGCAGTATTTCCCTAATGATAACTAACTTCCCAACCATGAACGAAGTAGCGCGAGCAGCCTAAGCTAATGACATAGAAAGGAGAAGCTGCTACTGTAACCGCAGTCCTCCGGTCTGACTCACATCATTGTCATAAAGGTGGTTTTCTCCGCTGCAGGCTGGCCCAACTTCTCCACAAGGGGGTGGGCGGAGACATTCTTGCACTGCAGACAGTATGGTCACGCTCACTTCTGCAGCACCATTTGCTCTCATATTTACATGGTATTTCACAGAGTCACCTACTCCACTGTGTATTCCGGCCATATGACATCCAAGAGCATCAGTAGATCATCACCCCGACTGTATGGGACGCCAAAGGCCTGGCCAGGTATGAACTCCGGACAATCAGTCAACTGAGAGAAGTCTGTTTGTGGCACATTTCCTGGAAGAGAGCCAAGAATTGGCCATTTTTCTGGTTCTATCTTTTTCCTCATTTTCTCATCCACAATTTCTACTTCTGTGCTATCCTTAAGTGCCTCCAAGATGAGATTAGGGTCTGTGGTGAGAGCCTGCACGCGGTGAAAACCAGCAATCAGGGAGTGGGACTCCCTGCTCATCCATCTTTCTTCGAAGAAGTCCCATTCCAAGTTCTCTATGCTGAAGTAATACACTCAATTTGGCGCTTAATGTACTCATTAAGCAGTGTTTCTTCCACAGGACACACCTGCACACCTGTGAGGTCATCATAGTGATGCATCATGCTGGTGTTAAGCTCTGTAGAATATGGCTGCTCAGTCCTTTCCCCTGGCTCTCGAAAACCATATGAATAATCAGAGTTCAATCTAGGGTTTCTTCGGCCTCGGCCCCGGCCTTCCCATCCCCCGCCCCCCCCCCCCACCTCTCATGGAACCTCGAATGGCACCACCCTCACTTCTCACACTGGATTCTCCATCTTGATCATCTCTTTTTTTCTCTATCCTGTCTCCAACTTCGTGTATCATTTTTTTTTTATTATTGTGCGCTGGTTTATTTGCTTCAAGTTGACATCTAGAGCTGTTCCGGGACCCAGGTCTCTCCTGGCTGGCTGGTCTCACATCATCTAAGTGGAGTGGTACCCATTTGGGCTCATTAGCTCTCTTCGGCTGGCTGCTTGACTGAGCCTCATCCTCGCTGACGTTCTCAGTAGGACCATTTAGTTTTGCTTCCGGTTTCTCTTTGCTCTCACTGTTGCTTCCTTTTTCAATTTTCTCTTCTTTTTCTTTTCTAATTTGTGGCTTTTTATTTCTTTGGTTGATAACACACTCTGAGACCCCGTGTTAACCAATTCACCTGGTGTTGGCCAGTTTGCTATATCACTGAAGTCACTACCCTTGTTGGATTTCTTTGTCTTGAGTTTGCCCGCTTTTATAATTTTGGGGGAACTGATCTCGGCCTCCAGAGAGTCCTGAGCGGGCGGCGGCTCACCGGTGCTCTTGGGGGACAGGTGCTGCAAAAGCTTCATGATCCACGGTTTCCCCTTTGGTGGCAGCGGCTTGTCCTCGGGCGGGCTGCCGCTGGGTCCTTGCAGGCATCCTCCGGACAGGTAATCTCTAATTATCTCAGAAACAAAGTTTAACTTCAACTATCCAAAGGTTTAAAATGTAACGTGGCCAGATTCCTGGGCTTCTTTCCACTGGAACAGAACATTATCTAGTCAGTCTTGTCAAAGTTACAGTAGTTATTAATTCTAAGCTCCCAGGGCAAATTTTTCTGCAGTAGCTTCTTAACTCTTCTCGGAAAAACAAAACAAAACAAAAACCGTTATTCCTTCTGCAAGGTGCTGCAGAGTAAGCTGCCTTCTCTCTGGATTTCCTGGGATCTCCCTCCACTGTTTCCTCATTCCAGCGCTTCACACAGACCATCATCCTCTCGATTCACAGCAAAACTTAGCATCTTTGATTATGAAGCTTGTTCGGGTGAAAGAGGTAATTTAAACTTGGATTTTGCCGGGCGTGGTGGCGCACGCCTTTAATCCCAGCACTCGAAAGGCAGAGGCAGGAGGATTTCTGAGTTCGAGGCCAGCCTGGTCTACAAAGTGAGTGCCAGGACAGCCAGGGCTACACAGAGAAACCCTGTCTGGAAAAACAAAACAAAACAAAACAAAACAAAACAAAACAAAACAAAACGAAGTATTATACTTAAATACAGTCCTTTGGCTAGTGTGGGCCAGTCATCCAGCTACTCAGGAGGCTGAGGCAGAAGGGCCACAAGTTCAAAATCACATGAGCAACTTAGGAAAACCCTGTATCAACAACAACAACAATAACAAAAAGAGTCTGGAGATACGGAGTCAACCATCAATACCACAACAAAGAGAAACACAGACAATCCCCTACTTATAAAAATTGTTCTACTGTCATCTGTTGGGAAGGAGACAGCTTTAACTTTAAAGTTCATTTAAATTTATTATTATTATACAACATAAACATTATTATACAACATAAATTATACAACATAAAATTTATTTATGTTGTATATGTATTATGTATTATTATTTATATCACATATGTGTGCATATATATATATATATATATATATATATATATTTGCTTTTGTGTATGTACATACATCATGTGTGTACAGTGCCCAAGGAAGCTAGAAGAGGGTGTTGGGACCTCTGGAGCTGGTTGGTTGTGAGCCACTTCGTGGGTGCTGGAGACCGAACCTGGGTCCTGTGACAGGACAAGAAGAACCTTAAAATGCTGAGCCCTCTTCTCTATCCCTGGTCTTAATTGTATTACATTAATTCAAAAAATTTTATATGGATGTATAGATGTCTCGCTTACATATATGTCATACACTACATGCGTGCCCGGGAAAAGACCAGAAGAGGACAGTGGATCCCCTGGAACAGCAGGTACAGAGGGCTGTGAGCCACCATGTGGGTGCTGAGAACAGAACTGGGGTTCTCTGAAAGAACATTGATCCATGGATCCAGCTCCCTTTATTACATTTATTTATTTATTTATTTAGAACTGGGGGTGGGGAGGTGTATGCTAAGGCATGTAAGTGGAAGTCAGAGAAAAACTTTCATGACTTCGTTCTCTCTTTCCATCTCTTTGGTCCTGAAGAGTGAATGCAGGTCACCGGGCTTGGTGGTTTCTTTGCTCACTGAACCATCTTACCAACTCCCCCCACACACACACACACACAAAAGACTTTTAAAAAGCACCAATAGATGCCAGGCAGTGGTGGCACATGCCTTTAATCCCAGCACTCGGAAGGCAGAGGCAGGAAGATCTCTGTGGCTTCAAGGCCAGCCTGGTCTAAATAGTGGGTTCCAGGACAGCCAGTGCTGCATAGTGAGACCTGAGGCCCCTGTTTTGTTCTAGGAAGAACAAAAACAAAACAACACCGAAAGATTGATAGCATATTGCTGTGTGATATGGGCCAGCTGGGCTTACAGGCAAACAGCTCTGTAGGCAGAGCTTTCAGATCGTTGAGTTTTGTCTGGACTCTAGCCTGTTAAGCTATGGGAGGAGGAAACCAACTCCTGCAGGTGCACTCTGAGTCCTTGTGAGTGTGGTAGCTCAAGCATCCTTCCACAAACATACACATAATAGATAAATGCACTGCCATCATTTCCCTACATGTAAGTACCAAATTAGCATATCTTTGTTTTATAGTGTGATAGAATGTTTGGTTTTAAATTTTTCTGTCTGAGGTGGCTGGAGAGATGGCTCACCGGTTAAGAGCCCGAGGCTGCTCACGCAAAGAAGCCACATTCGATTCTCAGCATCCACGTGGCTGCTCACAGCTGCCTCTCACTCCAGTTCCAAGGGATCCAGTGCCCTCTTCTGACTTCTACTGGGACCAGGCACACATGTGGTGAAACAGACAAACATGGCAGACAAAACATTCATAAGGTAAAAATAAGGAAGGATATTTAAAGAATACTTGCTGTTTGACACAGAGGCGCACAACTAGTCAAATTAAAAAATAAGTGATGTGGAATACCCCAAATAGAACATCTATATTACCCTCCCGCACAGTTCAGGACAAGGAGGTGGGAAGATTAGGAGTCAGAGGCCTGGGAGGACTTGTATGAAATAGTGTCTCCAGGACATGACAGGCTTCCTGCACTTCCTGAGCTCGCGCCAGCAGAGGCTGCCTGAACAAGATCTACACAAGATCAAGCAAGCCAGTCAACATTCCATCCCACCAGGCCCCACCCCTAGCTGTGAGCTATCAGCCTTTCAAGGCTGCTCGGAAATCGAGAGAGTCAGTTACCCTCAGGCGTGTGACCATACTCTAGTGTACAGTCCTATACCCATGCGTGTACAACAAAGACTGGACTCAGTGGGTTGTAAAGAAGCGGGGGGGGGGACAAGAAGAAATAATAATGAAGTTAGGAGGGTGATGTGGGACAGTCTGGGAGAAGTCAGACTACATTGTATACATATATGAAATCCTCAAAGAATATATAAGTAAAACAAACACAAACAGATCTGTGAGCGGACTCAGCAGATAAAGGCACTGTGCACGCCTGAAACGAGAATTCAATACCTGGAACCACTGTAGATGTAGAAGGAGAGAACCAACCCCACAAAATTGAACTCTGACCTTCACATACAAGCCTTTTTCAAGTCTGCACATGCATCATGTGTACACACACACACACACACACACACACACACACATACAGTAATCACTGCTGAAGTTGCTGACTTGGGTTGCCTAAAAAACTAATTTGGGTTGGGATTAGTGCTTAATTTCTAACAATTTCTGAACTGACACTAAACATACTCCTGCCATTTTTTTCTACATTTTAATGCAAATCAGCACTCTTAGAGTTGAAGTCAAAATACCAGTCAACTCTGAAAAATGTGGAAGATTGTCTACATTCTGTAATACCCAGTAGTCAGTTATGACTTTATTATGGAAAAAGTAACATGGACATCCATCCTATTAGCATGTGTGGTGCTTTGAATGAAGATGGACCCATAGGCTCTTAGGGTGTGGCACTTTTAGGAAGTGTGGCCTTGTGGGAGTAGGTGTGGCCATGCTGGAGGAAGTGCGTCCCTGGAGATGGCTTTGATGTTTCAAATGCTCAAACCAGCCGGGCTGTGGTGGCACACGCCTTTAATCCTAGCACTCAGGAGGCAGAGGCAGGTGGATTTCTGAGTTCGAGGCCAGCCTGGTCTACAGAGTGAGTTCCAGGACAGCCAGGGTTACACAGAGAAACCCTGTCTTAAAAAAAAAAAAAAAAAAAAAAAGCTCAAACCAGGCTCAGTGTGTCTTCCTCTTCCTATTGCCCGAGGATCCAGATGTAGAATTCTCAGCTCCTTCTACAGCATCATGTCTAGATTCATTCTGCCATGATTTCCATCATGATAGTGGACTGAACCTCTGAAGAGCTTTTAACCACAATTAAATGTTTTATTTTATAAGAGTAGCTGTGAGCTCCCAGGGGGCCAGGTTAGCTGACACTGGGTGATCTTCCTATGGGGTTGTAATCTCCTTCAGCTCCTTCAGTCCTTCTCCTGACTCTTCCATAGGGATCCCTGACCTCAGTCCAAACATTGGTTGTAAATATCTGTATCTGTCTCAGTCAGCTGCTGGTAGAGCCTCTCAGAGGACAGCCATGCTAGGCTTCTCTCTGCAAGCACAAGATAGCATCGGTGTCAGGGTTTGGTGCCCACCCATGGCATGGATCCCAAGTTGGGCTGGTCTCTGGTCAGCCTATCCATCAGTCTCTGCCCCATTTTTGTCCCTGCAAAACTGCAAAAATTTGTCCCTATGAGACAGGAACAATTGTGGGTCAAAAATAAGCCACCAATCAAAGAGCATACACTGGCTTGTCCAAGGCCCCAGGCACATATAAGGATAGAGTTCCTTGTCTATCCTCAGTGGGACAGGATGCACCTAATCCTGTAGAGACCTGTTGCCCCAGGAAAGGAGGATGCCTGGGTGGGGGCACCCTCTCAGAAGCAAAGAGCAGGGACAGAGTGAAGAACTCTGGGAGGAGGGGTAGGGAGGGGGCAACATGTAAATATATAAAATAATTAAAAATAGAATAAAATAATTTAAAATTTGAAACAAAAGAGGGAGAGATTACAACAAATACAAATGAAACTAAAAAAAATCATAAGGCTCAAGAAAAATGGATGAAACCCTAGATACATGCAACATACAAAATTAAACCACAGACCACACATAGCGGCTGTCACCAGTCAGGCAAGAAATGTTGAAGTGTGTTCCTTGCACACTGGCATTTTGAGAGAGATCTTGATCTCGTTCTATTTTTTCCACAGCACCCTTCAGGGAGTAATTAACCTGCAGGCCACTGAATACAGACACTGAGGTCTCCTTAAGGCGCCAGGGCACTCACATGACAACCATCTCATAACAAATTCCATCTACTCCCTGATAAGATATCTCTAAGCATTTTTTTTTTTTGGTTTTTGAAAAAGCTCTGCAAGTAGGGGGGGTGGGAAATGAGGCTCATCAAATACATTGAGCACATGAGAACCCTCCCCAGCCACTCTACCCTGTACTTTGTTTCCTGCAAGCCAGTGTAGTAAGTATCTTTAGGGCAAAGCAGTTGAGTTAGCTCCAAGTCTACAACCTAAGAAGCAAGTAATGGAGCTGGGGCGGGGGTGGCGCAGCACTTTAATCCCAGCACTTGGGAAGCAGAGGCGGGTAGATGAGTCTCTGAGTTTGAGGCCAGCCTGGTCTATATAGAATGAGTTCAAAGGCAGCCAGGGCTACACAGAGAAAATCTGTCTCAAAAAATTAAAAAGGAAGGAAGGAAGGAAGGAAGGAAGGAAGGAAGGAAGGAAGGAAGGAAGGAAGGAAAGAAGGAAGGAAGGGAGAAAGAACATAAATGCAATACCTATTCCTTCAGCATATATAAAAATATATATGCACACATGATTACACATGTGTGTATAGAAAACATGTACTCACGCCACGAGATAGTTACATATGGATTTATGTTTAAAAGAATTCTTGCTGAGCGGCGGTGGTGGTGCATGCCCCTGCCTCCGCAGTGCTAGGTTTAAAAACATCCACCATCACAGTCAGCTTCCATGAGGTGTCTTTAAAGTCAGGAAAAGAAGGTTTCAGAATTCTGTGTTTTTCTTAGAGAACTGGATTCTGGTTTGGACTGAATCCAGATTTGGACTAATCTGGGCAGCTGCTAGGCCTGAGGAGCCTGAGGTGGAAAGAGTAAGCTAAATCAGTTTGAACTCTCTGAGGAGGGGGTCCCTATGGTGACTTGTTTCGAATAGAATTTGGAGAAATCCTTTTCTCTCTCAAAAAGGGAAACAATTGTGTGTGTGTGTGTGTGTGTGTGTGTGTGTGTGAGTCTGTAACCAAACCAAACCAAACCAAAACAACTTTTTGTGGTAATGATGGGAGAAAATAAACAAGCTTTAAAATCAAATGAAGCTGGGCTCCTCTCAAGTATAATAAGTATCGTGCTTTATAAACTGTGTGGAATGAGGCAGCAAGGCTTTAAATTATGAATTTATCAGTACTTAAAAACAAAATGTTTGTGGTTGTTACTGTTGTTGCTGTTTAGAAGCTAAAATAGCATCATTCCAAGAGGTATCAGGAAAGTGAGTTTTGATTTCTTGAGTTTCTCATCTAAAGCAAATATCACTTAATTTGATGATTTTTTTTTCTCTCTCACTCTTTCTTGGAGAGATACGACCAGACATGTGCAGAAAGCATCAGAGAATATGGCCAACTGAGCTCAGAACTGCTAGCACTTGGGCAATACTGTTTCCGATGCATATACTTCTCTTATGCACCAAGTCTAAGAAAAGCTGAGCAAGCTCAGAACATCTAATTTTGCACATACCAAACAATGTTTAGGAATACATTTTCCATAGAAAGCAGAGAGACTTGGAAAATAAGTCTTGGGCTGGAGACTCAATAGAAAACTCAGGAAAAATGATAAGATTTCTTTTTAAAAAAAAGATTTATTTATTTATTGTATTTACATATTTACATGTATTATATTTACAGCACACTGTAGCTGTCTTCAGACACTCCAGAAGAGGGGGTCATACCTCATTATGAATGGGTGTGAGCCACCATGTGGTTGCTGGGACTTGAACTCAGGACCTTCAGAAGAGCAGTCAGTGCTCTCAACTGCTGAGCCATCTCTCCAACCCGAAGATTTCTAAGATAGCCTGGATCCTCCTCATTGTAACTGACCTGCAATTTGAGATAGGGTTTCAGAGACCTGCCTGCCTGCAATTTGAAAGTAACAAATGAAACTTAATTATTTCAACTTCTGAACATATGTCACATGACCACACATATGTAACTCAGGACTAACATCCACTCAGATTACAGAAATATGCCTTTTATTCGTTCTTTTTGGGGGGGGCAGGGGGAGGGTCTCTCTAGGTAGCTCTAGTTGTCTTGGAACTCTTTATGTACCTCAACTTTAGAGATCCTCCGGCTTCTGCCTACCAAGTGCCTTCGCCACTGTGACGGCTACACCTGGTTGTCAACTTGACTACATCTGGAATGAACTACAATCCAGAAATGAAGGGCACACCCGTGACCTAGATCTTGAGGTTGTAAGGCACAGGCTTCTGACCTGAATCTTGACATGGGATGACACACACTTTTGATCCAGATCTTGAGGTGTAGTGGGCCATTAAAAGTTTAGGCCAAGCCGGGTGTGGTGGCGCACGCCTTTAATCCCAGCACTCAGGAGGCAGAGGCAGGCGGACTTCTGAGTTTGAGGCCAGCCTGGTCTACAGAGTGAGTTCCAGGACAGCCAGGGCTACACAGAGAGACCCTGTCTAGAAAAAAAGCTTAGGCCCAGGCCAGATAGTATACATCCTTAATCCCAGGAGACAAAAGTCAAGATCTCTTGAGTTCAAGGCCAGACTGGGATAGAGCAAATTCCAAGTCCAGGCGTGGTGGTACACACCTTTAATCTGAGCTACGCCTTCTGCTGGAGGCGCACGTAAGGACAATGGAAGAAGGAAGGAAGCCTTCTTCACTTGCTGTGCTTACTTGCCAGCACATCTGCTGGAGCCTACTTCTTCAGGATTCCAGCGTATACAGAAGATAAACTGAAACCCCCAGTGTCGTGGGACCGAGCAACTCCTAGATTCTTGGACTTCCAGTTCACAGCTGCCCATTGTTGGGTTAGTTGGACTGCAGGCTAATAATTCCCTTTCCTATACAGAGACATTCCACAAGTCCTGTGACTTGAGAACCCTGATTAATGCAGCCACCATGCAGGCTTTCAGAGTATAGATCTATGTCCACCGCTGCTGCTCAGAGTCATAGACATCCCGTTGTTCAGGGGGTCCATTGTTCAGGCAGCTTTAAGCTACAGAACAGGGGGAATACTTGGTATCGTCTGTGACTCTCTTTTCCTCAGCTGTCCTACCCCTCGACCAGTCTTTCAGCAGTCACTGTCACTCTGCCTTCTAAGTGAACTTCTGAGATTCCTACCACCATCCTTACCATCTTTACCGCTGGTGTTCCGGTCCAAGGAGCCATCATCTCCTGACTGAATTGTCACAATTCTCTTAACTGGTTGTCTCACTCAGCTTTCTGTCAGTGTGACAAACATCCAAGATAACCCAGGGGTCAGGAGGGAGTTTCTATTTGTGTTCTGGCTAGTTTTATGTCACTTGACACAAGTTAGAGTCATCTAAGAGAAGGGAACCTCAATTGTGAAATTGCCTCCATGAGACTGGGCTGTAGGCCAGCCAGCAGAGCATTTTCCCAGTTAGTGATTGATGGGCGTGGTGCCACCCCTGGGCTGCTGGTCCTGGTGCTGTGACAGGCTGGGCAAGACATAAGGACCAAGCCAGCAAGCAGGACTCCTTCATGGCTTCTGCATCAGCTCCTGCCTCCAGGTTCCTGTCCTGTTGAGTTTCTGCCCTGACTGCCCTTAGATGATGAGCAGTGATATGGAAGTGTAAGGAAAATAAACCCTTCCTTCTACAGGTTGTTTTTTTTGGGGGGGGGCAGGGGCATGACATTTTATGACAGCATCAGGAGCCTCAACTGACACTTGGACTCAGTTTCAGAGACATCAGTGCCTGGTTGCCTGGCCAGTTGCTTCAGGACTGTGGTAAGGTAATAACCATGAGGTCGTCTTCACAGCAGGAGCATGTACCTGAGCAAAGCTACTCCTGGTTCATGGCAACCAGGAAGTGAAGAAGAGAGCTTACAGGGCTGGTAGGACAGCTCCCTGGGTAAAATAAGGGTTATTGCCACCATGGCTGATAAAATGAGCTTAATTCCTGGGATCCACGTGGTGGAAGGAGAGAACAGACCAGTTGTCCTTAGACTGTCACACTTGTGCATGACACATGCAAGCATGCACACAGAAGTGAGAGAGGGGGGAGAGAAAGGGGAGGAATAGGGAGATAGCGAGGTAGAGTTAGACACAGAGACAGACAGAGAGACACAGAGAGAGGAACCAAAGCCCTGTTATACCCATCAAGGACACACACCCAGTGAGTTAACTCCCTTCCCCCGCACCTCCTAAGGCTTCCATCACCTCCCAACAGTGCGATCCGGTGAGACCAAGCTTTCAACGAAGGAGCTTTTGGGGGAGCATACAATATAGCATGCAAGCTAAGTGGCAGAATCAGTACAGAAGGTCCTCAACAGGCTAAACCTAGAAATGCCAAACGATCCAGCTGTGGCACTACTGGGAACGTGCCTAGAGGGCTCTAAGTCGTCACATCAAAGCAATGCACTCCTATCCTGTAGCATTAATCATGACGCCAAGTTACAGAATCAACTTAGGTGTCCATCCATGGATACAGGGATAAAGAATGTGATACATGTACACACAACAGAGTTTCCTTCAGCCATGAAGAAAAGGGAAAGTGTGTAATTTCAGGGAAATGGATGTTTTCTTCTCTGTGAGGCTTTCCCTAGTTGTTACGTTACTAAACTCTGGAGGTCATCAGGGTATGAGATGTAAGCTAGGCTCAGAAAGACAAGCAGTGAGTGCTCTCTTTATATGACCACACTCACAGATACATGAAGGCTTTGGGAAAAGAAATGGGTCTAACAGGAGTGGTGGGGAAACATGGAGTAAGGGGGTGAATATGGACAAAGCATTTGGCATATTTGGACAAAACTGCTGTAATAAAAATCATTGCCTTGAACTACAAGTAAAAAATAATATTATTTAAAATTTTTTCTACTTGACCATATTTATTTATCTTTTTTTTTTGAGACGGGGTTTCTCTGTGTATCCTTCACTGTCTAGAACTCACTCTGTAGATCAGGCTGGTCTTGAACTCAGGGATCCATCTGCTTCTGCCTCCAGAGTACTGGGATTAAAGGCATGCACCACCAACACCTGACCCCATTTTTGTTTATTTTCTATGTATGTATGTATGTATGTATGTATGTATGTATATATGTATGTATATATGTATGTATGTATGTATTGTGGTATGGGTGTTTTGCCTTCATGGATGGATATATATGCATCATGTACATGCCAGTGCCTGGAAGACACAGGATACCCCTGGAACTGGAATTACAGAGATTGAGAGGTGCTTTATGGGTGGTAGGAATTGAACCAGAATCTTCTGCAAGAACAACAAATGCTCTAACCACTGGGCCATCTTTCTTTCTCATCTTTATCTTTATAATATAAACTTCATTATCTAAAAAATATTGCAAATAAAAACATTACATCAACATTACCCAGACCCAAAGTCTATATAACTCTAATAATGTTTTTAAAGCTTGTGGGATAAGAAGATGTAGAGTCTGGGAAGATGGCTCAGTTGGTAAAGTGCTTGACATATATACGCATGAGTGTATATGCATGAGTGTATACACACGAGGACCTGAAGTTGCTGTCCCCATGTAAAAAGCTGAGTAGAACAGTAATTGCCTGTAATTCCAGGAGATGGCGAAAGAACCGAGTAGGGAAACCCGCACTCAATTCCTGAATCTGCGCGCACCCAACGAATCACAAGAGACCATCTTGATGCAAACACATGAGGTAGTTTAATGACTGAGCTCCGGGCCGACAGGTATCTCACACAGGAGACAGAGGTTGTCGACCACGAGGCTCGAAAGCTAGGGGTTTTTATAGAAAAGGGTCTGGGGCTGGGGGAGGAATTGGCGCGGTTTCACATGATTGGTTCATTTAAACATCAGCAGAATGATTACACATCAGAAAAAGAGTACATGCAGGTCAGGGCATCAGGAATTCTGAGGGCCGGGTGCTTATCTAAGTCAGCAGAGCATCTGGTTAACATTTAACCCAGGTCAGAAGGGCGGGTGATAGGGAGGCGCCGGGCCAGTCCGGACATTCTTGTATGTCTTCTCTATCTTTATGGCTAGCCAGTTCCTGGGTTGACTTTACAGCCTTTGTTCTTTGCTCTAGGCCCAAAAAGCCTTCCTAACTAGCAAGCTGCATGAGTCATGGACCTTGAATTTTAATTTTCTTTCAATGGGGAGACTGGAGGATCCCCAAGATGCATCAGTGTTCTCCAGGTTCAGTGAGAGACGCTGTGTCAAAAATAAGGTAGAACAATCAGGTGGCACACACCTTTAATCCCAGTACTTTGGCAGCAGAGGCAGGCAGATCTCTGTGGGTTCAACGTCAGCCTAGTGTACATAGTGAGTTCTAGGCCAATCAGGGCTCAAAAGAGAGGGAGAGGGAGAGGGGAGGGGAGAGGAAGGCAGAAGAGGAGAGAAGAGAGGAGAGGAGATGACTTGGTAGGGGGCAGGGGAGAGGGTTGAACAAGTAAATGAGTTTGCCTCCAAGCTTAACGACCTAAGATGAACTCTAGAGATGCATGTGGTAGAAGGAGAGAACAGACTTCTGAAAGTTGTTCTCTACCACCACATGTGTGTCTCAGGAGATGCTCTCTCTCTCTCTCTCTCTCTCCCTCTCTCTCTCTCTCTCTCTCTCTCTCACACACACACACACACACACACACACACACAATGTTTTTTGAAAACCTAAAAATAGAGAGTGCCCGAGGAAGACATTGAGGTCAACCTCTGACCTCTCCATGCACAGATATTAACAGTCTACACACACATGCACACACACAAAGGTCCAAGCCACATCAATGTGTTTCCTGCTTCTCCCTCTGCTCTGTCATTATCAGGCGCCCAATATGGCATCAGAGTGCCTCTGTATATTTAAACCAAATCTCCTCAGCATTCCTGTTTTATGAGCCCTCCAATAGATTTTTGGCTTTTTGTCTCACTCAGTAGTCCAGGTTGCCCTTGAGCTCACTATGCAGATGAGGTTAGCCTTGAACTTGTGTCAGTCCTACCTCAGCTTTCCAAGTGCTGGGGTCCCAAGTGAGTGAGCCACTGTACCCGGCTTTCCTATGGGTTCTTACTCTATTTAGTGTGTGTTCTTTGGCTTCCTCACCTCTCTCTTCACTGAGGTATGTGTCTTAGCTACATAGTTTACAGCTCACTTGTTAATCTTGTTTCTGTCTCCCCCACAGGAATGCCAGTGGACAGGGAGTTTTATGGGTTTCCTTCACTCCTGATGGCCACACACTGTTCCTGGCTTGCATTAAATGGTTAGTAGGTTTATAAAATAAGCTGACTCATCTACAGTTTGCCGCTGCTTCAGTTCAGCAAGCCTCTTGTAGTCATAACTGCATGTTGACGGATCACTGTCAACTGTCGGTGAACCGCCCTGCTTGGCCTCTTTGGTACTGAAACAACGTCTCTGAAAAAGAATGAAGGAAGAAGAGTGGACTAGAGAGGCTAAGCTTTGCTTTTAAATATTACATTTACAGATAACGGAAACAATATACTTTATGCTGAAGCCAGTATAAAACTCTCACAACTTTGCATGAAGCTGAAGAGATCAGATAGAGAGACACTAAAGAGTGCCGCAGTTACTGATTTTCTTTGCTCTTTAGCGTGGGACATAAAGCCCCCTCATCTTTTTATGTGTTTCTGATCTCAAAGCTCCCTTCCACCTCCACCCCGTCTTTTAATTTTTTTTAATTACATGTATGTGCCTATGAGAGTATACGGCGCACTATGCTGGTGCCTGCAGAAGGCAGAACAGGGGATTGGATCCTCTGAAGCTGAAGTCAGGAGTGGTTGTGAACCGCCTAACCCGGTGCTGGGAACTGCTCCCGCTCCTGCAGGAAGAGTTGTGAGTTATCTTTTTTTTTTTTTTTCCTCTCCCTTCCCTTTTCCCTCTTGCTCTGGCCCATAGGTTTTTTTATTTGTTTCTCATTACGGATGGTCGTGAGCCACTATGTGGTTGCTGGGATTTGAACTCATGACCTCTGGAAGAGCAGTCAGTGCTTTTAACTACTGAGCCATCCCACCAGCCCCTCGTTTGTTATCTCAACTGTTGAGTAGTCTCTCCAGCCCCATTGAAGTTCTTTCTCTCAACAGTTTACATTCCAGACTTGAACTATCTCTGAAGTGGTTCGTATCTGCAATCCCAGGACATGGGGGACAGAGGGAGGAGGGTTGTGAGTTTGAGGCCAGCCTGGGCTACCTAGTGTTAATAAGATTGAATAGTTAAATAAGCATGGTCTATTTTTTCTCTCGAAATTACTTCTCAGAACTGTACCTTGTATGCAGTTCGGCTCCTACTCTTAGGGTTTGAGACGATTGTAGCACTCAGTGGGCAGAGGCAGGCAGATCTCTCTGAGTTCAAGGCCAGCCTGGTCTACAGAGTGAGTTCCAGAATAGCCAAGGTGACACTGAGAAACCCTGTCTCAAAAAACCAAACCAAACCAACTAACCAAACAGAGATGGGGTTGGAGAAATGTCTCAGTGGTTAAGAGCAATTGCTGCTCTTGTAACGGATGAGGCATGGTTACTAGAACCCACATGGACGTTCACAGCCATTTGTAGCTCCAGTTCCAGGGGATCCAGCACCTTCCTCTGACCTGAGTGCACCAGGCACTCACATAATTACAGCTGCCAAACATAAGCACATGAAATAAAAATAAACCTAAAACAAACGAGTAAAACAAACAGCCAGGCATTATGGCACATGTCTTTAATCTTAGCACTCAGAAAGCTGAGACAGGGGGAATCTGAATTTAAGGCCAGCCTGGTCTCCATATCAAGGCTCCAGGTCAGCCAAAGTTCCATAGTGAGACCCTGCCTCAGCAGCCAAGGCTACCCAGGGCAACCCTGTACTGAAAACAAAACAAAAAACAAACAGACAAAAAGGTAAGTAAATAAATAAGTGAACAGTAAGCTTTGTTGTGGAAAACCTAGATATATAGTAAATTCAAGATGAGAGTATAACAACATGCCAGCTGACCCATCCGTTGTCAGCAGTAATTCCCCATTCTTAGCTCAGCCATTTTTCTGTTTCTAACATTTCTTGGCAAATAGGACAATTTAAAGCAAACTACAAACATTAACAAATTTCCATGGTGAACAAACGTTTCAGTCAGCCACACACCACTTAATGACAGGATACGTCTGGAGAAATGCATAGTTAGACCATGCCATCATCTCAGCGATGTCACAGAGAGCATTATGAGAGCCTAGAAGGTCGGGGATGATCAGTTGGCTTTTGGCTGCAGTTAAGAGGCAGTCAATACAAGCTGGGTGACAAAGCTTCCCGGGCAAGACAGCGGGCGGTTTCATTTTCATTTTTTGACACAAGTTTTCACAGAGACCAGGTTGGTCTATGTACCTGACAAGTATGACCTGGGACTTCTGATCTCCCTGCCTTATCTCCTGAGTGCTAGCATTACAGGTGTGGGCTACCTGTTTATGTGGTGCAGGGGGTTGAACCCAAAAATTCATATATCCTAGGCAAGCACTCAACCAACTGAACTACATTCACAGCCCCACCATGCCGTTTTAAATACCCTTAAAAGGGGGAGGGGTAATGGTGGTGCATGCCTGTAATCATGGCACTCAGGGGGCAGAGGTAGAGGCAGTTGGATCTCTGAGTTTGAGGCTAGCCTGGTCTACAGAGTAAGTTCCAGGACAACCAGGACTACACAGAGAAACCCTGTCTCAGGAAAAAAAAAAGTTTCTTTTCCTTAGCATTTGGGAGGCAGAGACTGGCAGATCTCTGTGAGTTTGAAGTTAGTCTAGGTCTACCTAGAAAGTTTCAGGCCAGCCAGAGAGATGGGACATACTGAGATCCAATCTCAAGAGGAAAGAAAATTCATGTGACAGTACATGTAGGAGCCAGTGGAGATCAAAAGAGGGATTGGATCCTTGGGGCTGGAGTCGGCAGGATGTGAGCTGCCCAAGCTCTTAATCAATGGTCTGTTAACTGTCCACCCATTCCCCCCAAATAAGTTCTGTATTAATAGGGGTGTGCTCTAAAAATAACAACAAAAATATACTGCATGCAAATGTATAAACTAGTAATGCAGTTGCATATTATTACTATTATATACTGTGCATAATTGCCTGTGCGTGAGTTTTTTGTTTTGTTTGTTTTTGTTTTTCGAGACAGGGTTTCTCTGTGTAGCCCTGACTGTCCTGGAACTCATCCTGTAGACCAGGCTGTCTTGGAACTCAAGAGATCTGCCTGCCTCTGATTCCTGAATGCTGGGGTTAAAAGTGGTATGCCACCACTGCTTGGTGAGTGTATGTTTATATATATAATTGGTGGCACATAGCTTTGTTTACTCTAGCATCAGCACCAACATGTGAGTATTGCCTTATAGTTTATTGTCCATCAAAGCATTGCTATGGGATGTGTGACCATATGAAGCTCTGATGTTGTGTCCTTTGTTCTATTACTCGAAAACAGTGCCATCAGTGCAGTATAAAGGAAACAATACCTTCACAGTGTATAATACCCAATCTATAGTAAGTCTCCTGAGTAGCTAAAAAAATGAATTTCTCTAAGTTATTATGTTGAAATTAAGGTCCCAGGCTGGAGGGATGGCTCAGCTGTCTAGAGTTCTGGCTGCCTTTCCAGCAGATGCAGATTTGAGTCCCAGGATCTACACAGTGGCTCACAACCACCTGTAACTCCAAAGGAATCCGATACCTGCCTCTGCCCTCCGCAGACAGTGCACATACATGATGCTTATACATGCATGCAAAGCAAAACCTACACATAATGCAATAGAATACATACTTCTAAAAAAAAAAAACAAAAAACAGCCCTTCTGTTTTAAAAGAAAGAGACTGACTTCCGAGAGCCACAGCTTGTACTGCGTAACCTCCGCTGAAGCCCCTGACCTCTAGGCTCCCACACCCCCTACCCTGTGGGATTTATCTGTTGGGAAGATGTCTCTGATTTTATTAAGACAACTCATGCTTCAAAGTAACATCTCTAGAGCCTGCCATGGTGGCACCGGCCTTTAATTCCAGCACTCAGGAGGCAGAGGTATGAGGATCTTTGTGTGTTTGAGGCCAGCTTGATCTACATAGTGTATGTATTCTAGGAAGTTAGGGCTACACAGTGAGTCAGTTTCTCTGTCTCTGTCTCTGTCTCTGTCTCTGTCTCTGTCTCTGTCTCTGTCTCTGTCTCTCTGTCTCTGCCTCTTTAGTCCCAACAATAAATATCCCCGAGTCTGCAGCTCTGGCTGTCCTGGAACTCACTCTATAGACCAGGCCTGTCATCCTCTTCCTCTCTAGTGCTGGGATTGAAGGTATGCTCCAGTGTGCCCAACCCAGTTTTTTGAGTATTAATATTGTTATTATTTTCTTTTTTTCTTTTTAAAGAAAGAAATATTTATTTGGGGCTGGCAAGATAGCACAGTAGTCAAAGCACCCTCGGACACACCTGATGACCTGAGTTAGCTCCCTAGGACGCACAGGGTGGGAAGGAGAAGCAGCCACTGCAAGTTGTCTTCTGACCTTCACATATTCACATAAGCAATCCTTGTTTGCATGTACAAACACACACACACACTCACACACACACACAGACACACATACACACACACAAACACATTAATAAGTAAATAAATGTATTAAAAATATTTTGCTGTTTGCAAATTGCATTGGGAACTTCAACCAGTCCTTCCTAATGATCTTTCTTCCTTTCAAAATGATGGCTGTGACACGAATGGCTTTCTTTCTTCCTTCCTTTCTTTCTTTCTCTCTCTCTCTCTCTCTCTCTCTCTCTCTCTCTCTCTTTCTTTCTTTCTTTCTTTCTTTCCTTCTTTTTTTTTGTTTTTTGTTTTTTTTCGAGGCAGGGTTTCTCTGTGTAGCCCTGGCTGTCCTGGAACTTACTCTGTAGACCAGGCTGGCCTCGAACTCAGAAATTTGCCTGCTTCTGCCTCCCAAGTGCTGAGATTAAAGGCGTGCGCCACCACTGCTCGGCTATGTCCTGCTTTCTTTACTGTTTATCAAGTTTGGAGGATGCTGGAAGGAGCTGGAGGCCTTTTATTTTTATTTTAAAAATTTATTTATTTATGTATTTATGTATGTATGTATGTAATGTGTATGAGTACACTGTAGCTGTCTTCAGACACCCCAGAAGAGGGCATCAGATCTCACTATGGGTGGTTGTGAGCCACCATGTGGTTGCTAGGATTTGAACTCAGGACCTTCAGAAGATCAGTCAGTGCTCTTAACCATTGAGCCATCTCTCCAGCCCTGGCCTTTTTTTATATATTATAAGAATATTCCATCCCTGGCTGAGAGAGTATGCTAGTGATTTCCCGGGGATACAGAGTCCTTTGTAGCAGCTAACCATTTATGATAAGGGTATAGGTCATGTTTTGAAATTCATGATACGGTTCTAGAGGTATGGTCCTTCCAGTATTGAACACATTTTAAAAACTGGTAGGAAAATGAAGGTCTTTTCACCAGTGCCTTGTTGCTGGAAACCTGGGTAATGCAAATAGACAGAGTTCCTGTGTGAGGCTTCTTAGATAAATAACCCTGCTTGCATTCTGGGAGGGTTTCTTAGCGCCTATCTTCTACATGGTGGACAAGTTTCTGAACATATAAGGGTGATGTCCGTTGCTTTGATCAGCTCTTAAGGAATTCTTTTCCTCCCCACCCTCTTCTTTTTTTAAATCTTAAGAAATTCTTTTTTTTTAAATATTTATTTATTGTTATATGTAAGTATACTGTTGCTGTCTTCAGACACACCAGAAAAGGGCATCAGATCTCATTACAGATGGTTGTGAGCCACCATGTGGTTGCTGGGATTTGAACTCAGGACCTTCGGGAGAGCAGTCGGTGCTCTTAACCGCTGAGCCATCTCGCCAGCCCCTTAAGGAATTCTTAAGCATAGGTAACACTCAAAACCACTATTGCTGTAGGTCATTCTGACATGGTTTCAAAGGTTGCTCCTTATATTGTTTATTACTTCCACTGATATTTTTTTTAAAAGATGATGACAATGATGATGATGTTGTGTTTATGCATACAACTGGCTGACTCTGTGCACATACCTGAGGAGATCAGAGACGTGTCAGACCCCCTGATGCAGAGCTACAGGCAATTGTGAGATACCTGAATCACTCTGGTCTTCTGCAAGAGCAATACATTCTCTAAGTAATCTCCAGCCCTTCTTACATTTATTTATTCATATGTTAGGGGGACATGCACAACGTGTGTGTGTGTGTGTGTGTGTGTGTGTGTGTGTGTGTGTTGATCAGATGGTGAGAGTCACAGTCAGTTCTCTCTGGGGATCAAACTTACTCTGAAAGGTTTTTACCTACTGAGCAGTTTTCCTGGCCCCTACACTTTATATTTTATTATTTTAATTTTTATTTTATATGTATGTATGTTTTGCCTGCATTTATGTCTGTGCACCTCATACTTACCTGGTGCCAGTGCCATCTTCAGAAGATGATGTGGGATCTTCCGGAACTGGAGTTACAGACAATGGTGAATCATTGTGTGATTGTAGGGAATGGAACCCAGGTTTTCTTGTAAGAGTAACAAGTGTTCTCAACTGCTGAGCCGTTTCTCTAGCCCTCCTGCCTTTATTATTATTATTGTTGTTGTTGTTGTTGTTTGAGAGGTTTTGTTCTGTTTTCTTCTTTTTCTTGTTTTTTTTTTAAATGTATTTATCTATTCACTTTACATCACAATGTCGGCCCTCCGCCTTCCAATCCCCCTAACACAAGTCCTATGCCTGTTCTCCCCTTCTCCTCTGAGAAGAAGGAGTCCCTCTGGGTAATGCCTCCCTATAGCACAGCAAGTCACTGCAGGACCAGGTGCATCCTCTCCCACTTAGGCCAGTCAAGATTTAAAATGTTTAAAAAACATTTATTTTTTAAGCAGTTTGCTCTGTCTTCATGCACCCCAGAAGAGAGAGTCAGATCCCATTACAGATGGTTGTGAGCCACCATGTGGTTGCTGGGAATTGAACTCAGGACCTCTGGAAGAGCAGCCAGTGCTCCTAACTGCTGAGACATCACTCCAGCCTCTGCCCTTATTTTTTTTAAGAGCAGTTTTAGAGTCCCTGAAAATTGTAAAATTAAAGTGTGCTCTTGTTGTTTTGAGACAGGGTCTTATTATATAGCCCTGGCTGCCTACAAGTTGCATGTTAACCAAGTAACAAATTTATTATTAAATAGAATTACTCATTATGCAAAACTCTTTATTTCAGAAAGTTCTTTTCTATGCAAAAGAGAGCTTCTGTTACAAGAATGAGGTACTTACAAACTAGTGTCTTTCTTTTAAAAAATATTTCACCCTCTTCATAGAAAACAGGTTTCTTTTTTTTGTTTTTGTTTTTTGTTTTTTCTAGACAGGGTTTCTCTGTGTAGCCCTGGCTGTCCTGGAACTCACTTTGTAGACCAGGCTGGACTCGAACTCAGAAATCCGCCGGCCTCTGCCTCCCAAGTGCTGGGATTAAAGGCATGTGCCACCATGCCCAGCTAGGAAACAAGTTTCTTTTCTTTCTTTTCTCTTCTCTTCTCTTCTCTTCTCTTCTCTTCTCTTCTCTTCTCTTCTCTTCTCTTCTCCTCTCCTCTCCTCTCCTCTCCTCTCCTCTCCTCTCCTCTCCTCTCCTCTCCTCTCCTCTCCTCTCCTCTCCCCTCCCCTCCCCTCCCCTCCCCTCCCCTCCCCTCCCCTCCCCTCCCCTCCCCTCCCCTCCCCTTTCCTTTCCTTTCCTTTCCTTTCCTTTTTTTTTTTAGATTTATTTATTTATTTTATGTATGTGAGTACACTGTAGCTGTACAGATGGTTGTGAGCCTTCATGTGGTTGTTGGGAGTTGAATTTTTAAGACCTTTGTCCTGCTCACTCTGGTCAACTTTGCTCGCTCCGGCCCAAAGATTTATTTATTATTATATATAAGTACACTGTAGCTGGCTTCAGATGCACCAGAAGAGGGCATCAGTTCTCATTACGGGTGGTTGTGAGCCACCATGTGGTTGCTGGCATTTGAACTCAGGACCTTTAGAAGAGCAGTCAGTGCTCTTACCTGCTGAGCCATCTTGCCAGCCCGGAAACAAGTTTCTAATTAGAGCTAGTGGTAGAGTACTTGCCAAGCCTTGAGTCTAACTGTAGTGTGTGTAGAATTTTTAAAAAACAAAAAACAAAAAAACATAGTATTAGTGGAAGGGCCTTCAAGTACTAGACCAGGGAGGAATATGGCAGAGCCAACTTGCTTCCTCTGTGCCTGCAGAGCCTTTCTCTCTCTCTCTCTCTCTCTCTCTCTCTCACACACACACACACACACACACACACACACACACACAGACCTCCCAATAGCTCCTGCTAGAGTCCTGGACTAGCCTCTGGCACAGGTGAACTGTTGGGCGTAGAAGGAGCTTGGTGTTCCCTGAACTGGCCACAAAGGACTGGATGACCCAGTTACTGCATATGTCCCAATGCTTCCTGGACCTCTCAGGATAATTTTGAAGCAACCTATGAAGCTGATCTTAGAACAGTATGGGACTATGAACAGGGTCTCTCTATGTAGCTCTCTGCCTATTTTGTAACTCACTATGTAGACCAGATTGGTCTTGAAGTCACCGAGACCCATTTGCCTCTGACCTCCTGAGGAGTGCTTGGGTCGAAGACATAAAATAGAATTATTGACAACTCAAAAACACGGGAGAGAGAGAGAGAGAGAGAGAGAGAGAGAGAGAGAGAGAGAGAGAGATCTGTGATACATAGCATCTTAGGTGGGATTTTTAGCTGCTTCTTAACAATATTTTCCAGAGCGAAGAAGCAGTGTGGTCCTTCAGGGCCTTGGTGGTCTTCACTCAGACAGAACATAAAACACATGTCCAATGTTCTTACAGACTTATTTATATTATGTGTATGAGTGTTTGGCCTGCATGTATATATGTGTCTACATGTATGCTGGTACTGCACAGAGGTCAACTGGAGTTACAGATAGTTGTGAGCCACCACGTGGATGATGGGAATCAAGCTTAAGTCCTCTGTAAGAGGAGGAAGTGTTCATAATTATTGAGACATCTCTCCAGCCCCTTTAATTCTCTTAATAAGAGGTCAAATAATATCCAGAATTAGCTTTTGAAATTGTGATTTTTTTTTTTTACATCACTCCTGGTATGTGCCATACTAAAGGATTAATTCCTAATTCCCTTTTCTGGGTCAGGACATACTTTCAATAGGAACCATGCTAAAAAGAAGCATGGAAATGTTTTTTGTTTGTATGTGTGAAAACAATGTAGACTAATTTCTCTCTGACATTCAGGCTTATTTATAGACTCTTGTGACTCAACCAATAACAAAACCAGCCAGCAATGGGAGCCTCTCCGATTGACTCACTGTGTCCCCTGTCACTCGCCTCTCTCAGTTGAAGTCATTCAGAGAAACAGGAAATGTTCTTGGTCAAACTGCCTGACTGCCTTTCTTCAGAGAAAGAAAGTCTGGTCTAAAGGGCGAGTGGGCTTCAGCTGCTGACCCCCCTAGGATTCTCAAAGGATTCCTCTGTGGGTAAAGAGACCCACTGCATTGCTGGGCATCAGGTTCTACACCTGCACTTGGGAGGCGGGGTCAAGAGGATCAGGAATTCAAAGCCAGTCTTAGCTCCAGAGTGAGTGCAAGACCAAGTCGGGCTGCAATGAAAACCTGCCTCAAAAAGCCAAACACTAGGGCAAGATGTGTGAGAGGATAAAGGTACTTGACAGTGACCATGATGGGCAGCATGAGTTCAATTCCCAGGATCCACGCTGAAAGGAGAGAACCCAGAAAGGCATCCTCCGATGTAGTGTGTCTACAGGCACGCTATGGTACACGCATGCATACACATACTAAATTGATAGTTAGATAAATGTAATTGTTTGTGGGTTTGTTTCCAGACAGGGTTTCTCTGTATAGCCCTGGCTGTTCTGGAACTCACTCTCTAGTTCAGACTGGCCTCAAACTCAGATTTGTCTGCCACTGTTTCCCAAGTGCTGGGATTAAAGGCGTGGACCACCACTGCCTGGATAGAAAAAAAAAATGTAATTAAAAAAGACAACCAACCTCCCTACACCCTTAAAGCTACTCTCCAAACCCAGACTATATACCTAAGTATATACTAACACTATAAACCTACTATATACCTAAACAAAGATAAGGGAATCCATTGCAAACCTTAGGTTTCAATTTGTGTGCTGTGTCTTCCACAGCTCCGTCTTATTGTTCTGCCTCCCAATGACCTCTCTCTTTTATATATATATATTTTTTTAAATTTAAAGTTTTTCTTCTAAATCATGTGGATATGTTTGTGTGTGTCTCTGTGTGGGTACATGCACATGAGTGTGGGTGCCCATGGAAACTAGAGTCATCAGATCCCCCAGAGCTAGTGTTATAGGTAGCTGTGAGTTGCTCGGTGCTGGGAATCAAACTTGGGTCTTCTCAAATGACAGAATACAGTCTGAACTTCTGAGCCATCTCCAGTTACATATTTTGTTTTTATTTTATTCTATTTATTATTTAGAGACAGAATCTCACTATGCCTCTCTGACTGGCCTTGAACTCACATCTGGCTGCCTCTGACTCCCAAAGCGTTGGGATTAAAGGTGTGTGCCACCACCCCCAGCTTCATATTTTTATTTTTAGCAAGGACTTACCTGCTGGAAGATAATATCAGTAGTTTGGAGTTTTTTTTCTTTGTATTTGTGCATTATTTAAAACTGGTTTTCCTCAATGAAAATTTAATTATCTAAACGGCAGGGGGAAGTCTCTTTTGTAACGTCTATTACAGTTTCTAGAACACCTAGAGATGAATGGTCTAGTGGCATCAATCAGGCTGCAAACTGATGGAGTGCTTACTATATGGACTAGAAGAGAACTCCAGACTCTGAAGGTCTAGATTTGAGTCTGCTTTCTGCTGAACGAGAGCCTGACAGGGCTGTCCAGATAGTTCCGTGTCAGCAGTAATGGTGCCAACCTGGTGGCTTGAGCGCTAGCTCACATATAAAGGTGCAAGGAGAGAACGGAGTCCACCAAGCTGTCCTCCCACCTCCACAGGGAGCACCATACCCCCTCTCATCCTCCTATACCATACATTTACACGCAGTCATAAATACATAAGCAAATACATAAATGAATGGTATTATTTGTATTATTTGGTCTTACATTGTATTTATTTTGCATGGATGCAGGCATGCACCATGCCACAGCATATGCATGTAGGTCAGAGGGCAACTAGCAGAAACCAGCTCCTTCCTTCCAACATGTGGGTTTCAGGGATTGAACTTATGTCACTCCAAGACCAGCTCCTTCTCCCCACAAAAAGAGGAGCAGCCCACTTTACCTATCTGAGGCCTTCTTTCCATATTTCTAAACTTGGGATTGAAAAACTCATCTTAAGACAGCTATGGATTTTGCTGACCCCTTAGCCCGTGCCGGTGACTGCTTTATTTTTCAAAGTAAATAAAAAAAAATTAAAATTCATTCATTTTGAAACAGGATTTCATTATATAGTCTGGTGTGCAATTCCCTCTGTAGACAAGGCTGACCTTGAACTAACAAAGATCCAACTGCTTTTGCCAGTCCTACGATGAAAAGCTTGCATCACTACACCTAGCTGCTAGCTACTGGTTTATGTGTATCAGGTCATCTATCAGATTGGCTCAAAGATGCCAATATTCCTATGAGCTTCCTTCAGGGATGCAGACATTGAGGAGCAGGTGTGTTCAAAGATGTAAAGGAACTCAATAAGGATAGGAAAGCAGGGTTGGTTTTTAAAAAAGATTTATTTTAATCTCATGTGTATTTTGCTTGTAGTATGTATGTATGTATGTATGTTTGTATGTATGTATGTATGTATGTGTACTACGTGTTGAATGCTTGTGAAGGCCAGAAGAGGGTGCAGGATCCCCTGGAATTAAAGCTAGAGATAAGCTGTAAGCTGTCTTGTGGGTCTGGGAACCAAACCTGGGTCCTTTGCAAGACTAGCCGATGCTCTTGTGTTAGCTCTCCAGCTAAGGTAAGGTTTTAAACCTAGGCAGTCTAGTGCCAGAGACCAAGCTTTTAAATAATATCTTTGTGGCTTACAAGCTCATGGTGCATGCTGAACAAGTGAATCAACCTTTGTGGAAATACTTGTGTAAATTGTAAGCTACATGTACTTTTGTGAGGTACAGTGTACAGCAGCTGGAGTGGCCTGACATGAGAGCTGGGATCGGAATTTGGATCTTCTGTGAGAACAGCAAGTGCTTTTTAAACTATCAAAACATCTCCCCAGCATCTCAAATTTAAATTTAATAATACTGTTTGACTATCTGTCATATTAGGATAGTGAGATTATATTTACAATTTTAATCTTTTTGAGATAGAGTCACAGGTAGTTGAAGTTAGCTTCAAACTTGCTATATAGCTAAGGAAGACCTTGTACTCTGATTCTGCCTCTACCTCCTAAGTGCTGGGATTCTGTTGTATGCCACCACATCAGGCTATGGAGTAGTAATTTAAATAAAGAAAAGTGTAAGTGAAGAAAATGATAACAACAACAATAAGAACAACAGAGAAGGGGTCTAAGTTGCTCTTTTCCTTTGAGTGTTCAGCTTTTCTTGGAGGGAGGAGATGTTGTGAGATCAGTCACTATGCAGCCAAGGTTATCCTCCAACTCACAATCTCTCTGCATCAGCCTCTAAGAAACTGAGCTTACAGATGCTGCCACCACAGCTTCGTCAAGTCCTTCTTAAGAAGACATTTTTTTTTTCTCATTAATCCCAGCACTTAAGAGGCAGAGGCAGATGCAGGCAGATCGCTGTGAATTTGAGGCCAATCTGGGCTACAGAATTCCTGGACCTCTAGGGAAAGACTGAGAAACCCTGTCTCAAAAAGAAGAAGGAGGAGGAGAAGAAGAAAAGAGGAGGAGAGAAAGGACAAAGAAGAAGAAGAAGAAGAAGAAGAAGAAGAAGAAGAAGGAGGAGGAGGAGGAGGAGGAGGAGGAGGAGGAGGAGGAGGAGGAGGAGGAGGAGGAGGAGGAGGAGAAAAGAGGAGGAGAGAAAGGATGAAGAAGAAGAAGAAGAAGAAGAAGGAGGAGGAGGAGGAGGAGGAGGAGGAGGAGGAGGAGGAGGAGGAGGAGAAGGAGGAGAAGGAGAAGGAGGAGAAGGAGAAGAAAAGAGAAAAATAAAACTTTTGTTGTTTGCTATGGTAAACACTTAATTTTGGCCCATAAAAACTATTTTAATCTTCCATGTGGAAAACTTGGCTACCTTTGCCTTGCATCTCTGCTTGAAGATTTCCTTTACGGAAATTTCACAGTGAATTTGGCATGTTTCATGCATAGGCCTGGCTCAAAGTAATCTGCACTGTGCTAGCATTATGATGTTCTTCTAGTCTTAGGGTGTACCTAGGGCTGCCCTGTACAGATGCCCCGAAGAAAGGTAGGAGGATTTGAATTCCGTAAGCATTCTGCTCTATAAACCGGTAGGTATGGGTTGGAATATGTATATGGGGTGTGGTGAATTTTCTGTGTAAGATGACATCTTAAGGCAGACTCCATTGTGAGAGACAGTTGTAGTTTTTCTCAAGTCTTAAATCTCATTATTTGTAAACTTTGGTTACTTACTTTGACTCACGAGATTGCTTAGCGGGCTAGGTTGTACATACGATGGTACCTTATGATCAATATGACACCAATATTTAATAAATTTGATCGTGCCCTTGGTATCCTTTCTTTCCAGCCACTTGGCATGCTCCAGAAATTCAAGGTCAAAATTGTATGGCTAGACTTACTCAGCTCAACGTCTGTATTTTGAAATCCTTGCATGAAAAACGAATGTCTAAAAGATGCAACTTCCTGTTTATGACACTCAAATTTGAAACTCAGGATTTTTGCTTAGTTCCTGGTCTTTGGTATTCAGTGTAGTCTTGTGTTTTATTCACATCTGGGATACCTTTGTTGTCAATCTATCGGAAAGATTTTATTCTAGGTAGGTCACCTTTCCTTTAAATGGGCCAAGATATCAAGGATCTCTAGGTTCACATGGAAAAGACTTGGGTCACAAGTTAGTAATTATTTATCACGCCAGGAACTGTCTAGTTAGACTTTCTTTGCTTCAGGTCATTAGTTCATTCAATCATAGATGGAAAAGCTATTCTGGAAGAGTTTTAGCTGACATTTGTCCAGATTCTTTTTTCCCCTCACAGGAGGGGACTGGATCGTAGGTGAGATTGCCGCACAAGGCGGTGGTGCTGTGCTTGGAATCCATTCTTAGGTTTCATCTTTTTACCTGTTTTCGCAAAAAAAAAAAAAAAAAAAAAAAAAAAAAATTGAAGATACCATAAAACCCTAGAATCCAAAGCCACTTGGAGCATGTTTCTAATGTTGACCAGAAACCTCTGGCCAACGAGGACCACTTAGGAATCCTTTCGGACAAAACTGGTCACACCATGTCTATGCGCTTTCCCCTGCATCTCCTCTCCGCCTTCCCCAGCTCCCTCGCTGAGCTCCGCCCACCTCAGGTGACCCCCACCGTTTCCTGGCTGCACAGTTTTCCCCTCCCCCCAGAACGGAACCAAAGTGCGACGGCTCCAGGGCCGGGCCGGAGCGTGCTAGCTCAGACTCCTCGCAGCGGTGACTCGGCAGCGGCGTCGAGCGTCATCAGTGACAGCCCCGACCCTTGCTACGCTTTGAGTCGCTCTGCCCGGCGCAGTCGCCTCCTCCTCGGCAAATAGTCCTCGGCGGGGGCCGAGTCCTCGGGTCATCCGGGGTGGGAGACGGCACGGGCTGCAGTCGGAGGGACGCGGGGCGGCCGGCGAGAGGGAGCCGGGGAGCGGCGTCTCCCGGGGAAGCGCGAGGCGTGAGGTAGAGGCGCCCTCCTCGCCCGGGATCCCTCCGCCTGCAGTCGCGGTGCTGAGGCCGAGGGAGCCGCCATTTTGGATGTTCGGTTCCTGCTGCCACTGCCGCCGCCGCCCCCGAAGCTGCTGGTTTCCTTCGAGGTTTCGGGCCGGTGAGTGTCACTCGCGGCACCGAGGGCGGGTCGGCTCTTGGGCTCTGCCGCAGCCGCGAGCGTCTGGCCGGAAACCTCCTGTCAGTCCCAGGGGTCCGGGCTCAGCCTGTGGGGGGTGGGGGGTGAGGAGGACCCAGGTTTGGGTCAGGAGGGACCCGGGAGCCCCGGGCTTGCTTGGACTTCCTGAGGGCCGACCTCGGGAGCTTCAGAGCCGGAGCTGTCGTGCGCGGTCGCTTTCCTCTTCCCTTGGCGTGGTCTGGCCGCCGCAGGCCTCCTTGAACCCATTGACTTTCTCAGGCTGCGAGGCTCCTTTGAAAGCTCGCTCCGTTCGGGGAGCTTAGGATTTAGCGGGGCCGGGCCCCACCCCCGCGTGTCCTCTCGGAGCCACGTATCAGCGTTCTTGTGTTGGGGACTCGGGTCAGATCTGAGAACTCTGAGCATTTCCCACGCAGGGGCAATTCTGCCTGGTCCCTGCAGTGCCGTCCACTGAAAGCCGGACATCGGCCTCGCCTCCCTCTAACCTTCCAACTAACTTCTGGTCCAAACACTTTCGCTTTTTTTTTTTTCTTCTTCCTTCTTCTTCTTTCTCTTTTTCTTTTAAAGAACTCACCTGAGACCGCACTATTCACTCTCCTCTCCAACTCTCGGTTCTGCGGACGTCGGTTTCTAGTAATTCTCAGGCTCTTCCTCATTGCCTGGAACTGTCGGTTCTGCTTCCCAGTTAGGGCTTGGTGTCGGAGAGCCGTCGAACCACCCTAGGGTGTATTTCCGCAGCAAATGGGTTTAAAGCAGGCCAAGTGGCTTTGGGTGCGAAGGAGCTGTGAAAATAACTTTCTGCATTTCTTTCTGTTCTGAAAGCTGAGCTTTGGGGCACTTACTGATACTTTTTATTTATTTTTTTCTTTTAGCGTTATATTTGCTTGAGCATGGAAAGCTGCCCTTGGAGAATAATAATCTGACGTAGGTAGAAAGGAAGATAACTTTTTTGGTTCCTATAGGGATTAGTTAACAGAAGAGCGAGCTGAATGGTCTCTTAGTGACCGCACCCCTCAGGTGTTTGTATAGTAATGAACGCTGCTGACTTCTTATGTTGACTTTTCTCAGACTAGTTAGATTTTAAGCATCCATTTCCACCGTTGCCTGGAGTATTTGCCAGACGTTTGATTTGAAACCTGTGGATCTTCAAAGTAATGATAGCTTCATTAATTCTGTTCTTAAAGTATTCCTGCAGTCCAGTATGCGTGAATAAAAAACATTTCACAATAATTCACTGGTTATTTCCTACATTTCAAGTTAGGTGAGTGTGGTTGAATCACACCCCCCCAGCCCGTTTTATCTCAGCCTAGGTTTTTGCATCTGCAAAAGAGAATAACTTCTTTGAGATCACAGGTGACTCGAAACCTAAGTTTATAACTTGAAGCAAGTCAAGTCTCTCAATAGTTGTAAACTTTATATTGATGCTCTATTTAACATTTTTGAAGATTTATTTATATTTTTATCTGAATGTCTTGCCGGTATTTATATGTGTATCATGTGCACACTCAGTTCCAGTGGAAGTCACAAGAGGGTTTTTGGATCCTCTGGAAATGGAATTCTAGGCAGGTGTGAGCTGCCGTGTGGGTTCTGGGAACTGAATCCATGTCTTGTATAAGAGCAGTCAGTGCTTTTAACTGTTGAGCTGTCTCTCCAGCCCTGTGACGCTGCTTTATTCTTATCAAGCTTTTGAACTGTGAGAACAGGTCAATTCTTACAGGTCATACAGTGTCACGGAGGACAGTGTTTTCATGCAGATAGTCTGTGCTCTTGTCATTTGTTTTGAGAAGTTCCTTCAGAGCTATGTTAGTCTTGTCAGATATGAGTTCTGTGTGTTGCTCCAAAGTTGTTCCCTTTTCTTTTGCTTTAAAAAGAACTCGGGGCTTCTGTCTCCTTGCATGGTGAAATTTTCAGTTTTTGAGTTCACTTTTTGAACAAGTATTGAAAGAACTATCAAAGTTATTTAACTCAGTTCATGTTATGGTTTAACATACTGGGATTTAAATGTCATTCATTCTTAGATGGTTTGCAGTTTACCTTGAGAAAGTACCCTTTTGCTAAACAAATTATTAGCAAAGTGCTGTTCTGTGTACCACTGATCAGCACATATAGGAATGTCTACTTTGTCTTGGCTGCTGAGAATTGCACTAGAAGTTAACATTTGTGTTTAGTAAACTTCCATTTATTTCCTTCCTTCTTCCCTCCCCACCCCCCCCTGCCTTTTTTTTTTTTTTTTAAACATGGTTTTAGCTCAGTTGCTGAGGCTGGCTTTAATTTGTGACCCTCCTACCTTATTTGAGTAGCTAAGATTAACAGGTCTGTGCCACCAGTACTGACCCAGCTTTTGGTTTTGGAGACAGTCTTCCTATGTAGCTCAGGTTGGCCTGGAACTTGTGTACTTCACTATCTTCCCAGTGCTGGGGCTGCAGGCATATGCTGCTCCAAGGGGTATGTTATGTACAGTTGCATTTATTTTCTTTGGCAAAGGTAAATGCTTTTTTTTTTTTTTTTTTTTTTTGATCCAGTCTGTTTTGCTGACAGCAACCATATAATCTGAGTGAATTTTAGAATGAAACTAAAATATAGAAATTTCCAATACTGCCTTGCTGATATTTAACCTGACTTATTTTTATTCTTAGGTAGTGGGGTGTAACTCCATGGTAGAGTGCTAGCTTATCATACTTGAAGCTATAGGTTCTATCCTACCCTACCTCCCAGAAAGTCAGAATAAACAAAACAAAACAAAACTAAACCAAACAGTATACAAAGCAGATAAAAACCCAAATAGTTTAAATGAATCATTAAAAAAATCCTTATGTAGGCATAAAAGGTCAAATGAGTTCTTTCAAAAGTTATTTTTAATTTGAAAACTTGAATTGGAATCTACATATCAAGACAGATTTCAAAATGTTTAATCCCTTTTGCATTTGATAGAGACTTAAATTTTTGTGTATATAATGGAACATAACTGATTAAAACTTGAAAACTCTTAGATTTAGCTGAAGAGAATGTAAAAATAAAACCTTTATGAAGAGATGAGTGGTTAAGAGCACTCACTGCTCTTCTAGAAGATCAGGGTTTGGTTCTCAGCACCCACATGGGGGTTTACAATTGTCTGTGACTCCAGTTTCAGGGATCTGACTCTGGCCTCTAGGGAGCTCCAGGTTTGTGTTGGTCCAAATCAATCAACCAGTCAATCATCAGTCTGTCTGTCTATCTAACCTATCTATCCTTTCTATTTATCTGTCTGTCTATCTACCTGCCTACCTACTTTTCTATCAAATCTATCCACTCTATCTATCTATCTATCTATCTATCCATCCATCTATCCACCTCTCTATGTTAGGTGCTTGCATCTTATTTTGATTAATCTCTTTTTTTAAAAAAAGATTTATTTTATGTATATGAGTACACTGTAGTTGTGCTGATGGTTGTGAACCTTCATGTGGTTATTGGGAATTGAATTTTAGGACCTCTGCTCACTCTGGTTGGCCCCACTTACTTGGTCCCTGCTCTCTCCAGCCCAAAGATTTATTATATATAAGCACACTGTAGCTTTCTTCAGATGCACCAGAAGAGGGTGTCAGATCTCATTATGGGTGGTTGTGAGCCACCATGTGGTTGCTGGCATTTGAACTCAGGACCTCTGGAAGAACAGTCAGTGCTCTTACTCCCTGAGTCATCTTGCCAACCCTAATCTCTTTTTTTAAGGCTGGATTTCTCTATGTAGCCCTCTTCCTGTCCTGGACACAATATGTAGACCACACTGGTCTGGAACTCAACAGTTTGACTGCCTAAGTCTCCTTCCTAGGACAAAGTATGTGCAGCTGCACCTGGCCTGTGGTTTTTTGTTTTTGTTTTTTTTGTTTTGTTTGTTTGTTTGTTTTTTTAAAACAGATCTTGCCTGAGTTTATTTGTAAGAACAACATAGGACACTGGTCATCTGCAAATAGTGTGTGGGGAGGTGTGTCACAGCAGTCCATCTGTCTTCACACTGGCAGGAGCCTTTTCAATGGGGCCTTCATAGGGGCCTGGGCACCTTTGGGGGCCTGAGCACCTTTGGGAGCCTGGGCTGGAGCTGAAGCCTGGGCCTTAGCTGGAGCTTGGCCCCTGCCTGGCCTGTGTTTTAATCTTAATGCTGTATGACTTGTTTTCAGGTCTTGATTTTAGCTTAAAAAAAAAATCTCCACTACTTTTATCTCTATTTAATCACTTTATATTTTAAAATTTTATGAATTTTGTGCATGTATTTGTGAGTTCTTGCATATTTATGCTGTGGAGAGTGTGGAGGTCAGAAGACAACTTAAATTTAAACAAAAATTGTATTGTAGTTGTATTGGTGTTTTGCTTGTATGATGTCTGGGCATCATGTGTAAACTTGGTACCCATGAAGGCCATAAGTTGGAGTTACACAGACAGTTGTAAGTCACCATGTGAGTGGTGGGAATCAAACCAGGGTCTTCTGCAAGAACAGTCACTGCTCTTAACTTGTGAGCCGTCTCTCCAGGCCTCAGAGGGCAACTTTTGAGGGTTCTTGCCTGCTTCCCTGTTGATGTAGTCTCTTCTATCTTTGCCTTCCATCTTGGGGTTACAGATGAGCCAAATAGGCTTTGTGCATAGATTCTGAAGTGGACTCAAGTCATCTTGCTTGGCAAGTGCTTTTAACTGCTAAAAGATCTCCCTGCCCCCCTTTTTATAAATGTTTTTAATAATTGATTTTTATTTTATGTTTATTGGTGTTTTGCCTGCATGTGTGTCTGTGGGATAGTGTCAGAAGTCCTAGAACTGGAGTTAGAGCAGTTATGAGCTGCCATGTGGGTGCTGGGAATTGAACCCTTGTCCTCTGAAAGAGTTCTCTTGCTCTTACCTACTCACCATGTCTCCAGCACCCTTTTATTTGGTTTTGAAACAAGGTCTTCCTGTGTATCTCAGGGTGGCCTTAAACCCACAGCTTTCTGTTTCAGCCTCCCTAAACCTTGGATTACAGGCCTTTGCTTTCAGGAGCCATCTTTCTCTGTTTCTTAGGCAGGATGTTTAAAGTAGCAAGCAATTTTAGGATTAAGAGACCATGTAAAGCTGGGCATGGTAGTTTTTGCCTGTAATGTAGCATACAGGAAGCAGAGGTATAAAGATCATTGCAAATTTTAGGCCAGCCTGATCTGCATAGGAAATCCAATGCCTGCTAGAGCAAGCTTCAAAACTGGACTCCATATCTAACCATAACAACAGCCGCAAGAGAAAGAGGATATATGGGGTTATATAAATTCATATTTCTTGGCTTGTATGTTTTGAAAAATCTGTTCTTAGGATTTTTCCAAAATATGTGTGTGTGTGTGTAGAAAATTGCATTTCAATGAGGATAGGGAAGAGAAAAGTGGAAAAAAGGAGTATAATTTCTCCTTGAACACACCTGCAGGCTGCTTTCTTGTCTCTGAAAGGATAATACAAAATCATTTGGCATGAGTTTTGGTTGCTAGGAATATGAAAGTGTGAAAGGTTTAACAATGAGGAAAATAACACTCCACTTGTCAAAGTTGTTGAATCAGCATTAGCTAGCACTTTAATATCAAAGATTAGGGTGAAATGATTGGCATGAGAAATGCTTTTTCACTAAGCTCTTGGACAGTTAGCCCTTTAGTGCTTACTGAAACCATTGGGAAATAAAATTAACAAGTTAGAAGCATTGTCATAGAAGGGTAGGTTAAGAAGAAAATTATTATTTTGTCTAAGTTGAAGAAAATATATGAGATCCTTGTACTTTGTGAATAATTAAATGCATCCTAGAGGCACTAATTTTTTCTCCCCCTTTCCTGTTGCTAGCACACAATGGTCACTTTTGCTTAATAGGCAGTTGCTTTGCTAACTTCAGCTTGTGTTTTGTCTCTCCTTGTGTGCCTGCTTTACTTGTGTGCCCAAACTTTCTAGCCTGTCCCACACTTTGAAGTTAATATTACTGATTCCTGTAGGAACAGATATGAGGGAGATATGATCAGGCATATTTGGAACTGTGAATTATCTTTGTTTTCTTTCCTTTACAAACCTTTGGGTTAAATTAAGATGGGCATAGGGGAGGCCTTGGTGAGTTGGCTCAGTAGTTAAGATGGTGTGTTATATAGCAGAGGACCCTGATTTGTTTCTCTGTGCCCACATCAGGTGGCTGACAACCATCTGTAACTCCAGCTTTAGGGGGTTTGGACACTCTTTTTTGGCTTCCATGGGCAACTGCACTCATATGTACATATCCCCACACAGATGGACACCTACAATTAAAAATAAAAACCTTAAAAAAAGATTACTATAAAATAGGCTGGGCATTGCGGCATATGCCTTTAAACCCAGTGCCCGGGCTTCACAGAGAAACCCTATCTTGAAAATCAAAACCAACCAACCAAAGACTAGATGATCTGTACTATTTGGTTGTAAGAAGAGTTCCAGTTGTGTAGCTCTGGGTATCCTAGAACTTTGGTCGTGAACTCACAGAGATCTGCCTGCCTTTGCCTCCTAAGTGCTAGAATTAAAGGGATAGGATACTATGGCAGGTCTTCATATTTATTTTTAATGTAATTTTCCAGCTATACTTGTAATGCTTTTCTTTTTTTTTTTAAAAGATTTATTTATTTATTATATGTATGTACACTGTAACTGTCTTCAGACACCCCAGAAGAGGGCATCAGATCTCATTACAGATAGTTGTGAGCCACCATGTGGTTGCTGGGATTTGAACTCAGGACCTCTGGAAAAGCAGTCAGTGTTCTTAACCACTGAGCCATCTCTCCAGCCCTGGAGTAATGCTTTTCTTCCACCTGGAATACCCATTCCTCTCCTCCTCTCCCCCTTTCCTATAGGAATGCAACATTGTTCCAGGCAAGGAAGCAGGACAATTTTTTTTTTTTTAGTACATGCTAAATGGTTTCTATATTTTTGAGCTTCTAGAAAACCAAAATTCAAATTTGTGGCATATAATGCAATGTCTGGCACTTAGTGCTTGGTCTTCAGAATGGATGCTATAAGTGAAAATAATATAGAATTCTTCAGGTACTGTTACATATAGTAATTGGTCCAGTCTAGAGCAGCCAGGGTTTGGCTCCTGTTATGAGAATCTGCTGCAGGTCTATTATTTGTGATTGAAAGAGTTGATGCCAGCAAAACAGTTTGTTTTCAGGTATACAAAATCGCCTTTATCACTGTAACACATGAGAAATAGGACATTTACAAGCATAAAATCAGAACACTGCCCTAGAGAACCATACATAGAAAATTACATTGAAATTGACAGTAAAAGTTTTTGTTTTTAGCTTCATACCTTCTGTATTTGTTTGAAACTATAAATTTATTTCTAAGGCTGGTGAGGTTGCTCAGTGAGAGAAGGTGCTTGCTGTACATTCATGGTGGCCTAGGTTTGATCTGATCCCTGACATCCTGACTCCAAGGTAGGAGACCAAGCTGTCTTCTGATCTCCACAATTATACCTTTCATTCCCAACATACATCTTTTAAAAATTTCAGAACTATTTCTAATGTGTAAACAGCAGCTACAAAACAGAAAGCAAATAATCCTGTCTGTGTTTCTTTGAAATGTTTGGGTATTTAGATGCTTAATTTGGAAGTTGCCATTAACCACTCTTCCTGATTTCTCCATCAGAAGCTTCTGGTGTCAGTAAAGAAATCTCACATCCATCTTTCTTTTCAATATCTACCATGTCATTCATTTTGTCAAGAAAACTAACAGTCTTACAGCAGTCTTAACCGTCTCTTTTCCAACAGAGAATGTGTTGGTAGGTAGTTCATTGATGAGTTATTGACTCCCTTTCTTGTTTTGTCAGATTTTGAGACAGTGACTCACTTTGTAGCTTTGACTGGCCTGGATCTTGCTCTGTAAACTAGGTTGGCCTTGATCTTACAGAGATTTGCCTGCCTCTGCCTTCTAAGTCTCAGCTCCCTTGCATTTTAATAAAATACTTTTATGATTCTGAGATTTTTTTTTCATTTTTCTTTTTTTTTTTTTTTTTTTTTGGTTTTTTCGAGACAGGATTTCTCTGTGTAGCCTTGGCTGTCCTGGAGCTCACTTTGTAGACCAGGCTGGCCTCGAACTCAGAAATCCGCCTGCCTCTGCCTCCGGAGTGCTGGGATCAAAGGCGTGCGCCACCACGCCCTGCTTTTCATTTGTTTTTTTGAGACAGGTTTTTACAGTAAGTCTTGTTGGGCGGGGGACTTGATATGTAGACTTAGCTGGCCTCAAACTTACAACATGCTGGCATTAAGGGTGTGTCGATTAAGCCTAGTTTTATTTTTCATCTTTTTAATCTATTAAAAATATAATCTATTGTAATAAGTAACAAAATTGAAAGGATTTTAGGAAAGCTATTGGTTTCCTTCAGATCTTCCATGGTTACTCTCCAACTGTTTTGCCTAGAGGATGGGCATCTTTCTGTTTCTGGGGTCTTTTTTTAAAATACTGGTTTGTTTTGTTTTGTTTTTAAATACAGGGTTTCTCTGGGTAGCCCTGGCTGTCTTGGAACTCACTCTGTAGACCAGACTGGCCTCAAACTTAGGGATCCACCTGCCTCTGCTTCCGGAGCACGGGGACTGAAACCATGTACCCTCTACCCCTAGGTGTTTCTGGTTTTTATGCTGACATAAATGTGCATATGTAGTTATTTTTACTAAAGAAAGATCAAACTCTACTACATAAAAAACTTCTCATCACATGTTGAAGTCAGTAGCTGTATTTCTATCATGATCTTTTAAAGAGTTTCATTACAACTTGTAGCATAGATAGACCCTAGTCTCTCTGTTTTCTCTATGTAGCTTTGGTTGTCCTGGAAAGCTCTATAGACCAGGCTAACCTGAAACTCAGATGGAGGCATGCCTCTGGCTCTGACTGCTAGGATGAAAGGTGTGTGCCACCTCCAATAGCTGGAGCCCAATTTATTTGAGTATATTTTCCTATAAATATTTAGGTAATTTCCAAATTAAAAAAAGATTAAAAAAGATTATTTTTGTGTATAAATGTTTTGCTGGCATGTATGTATGTATGTATGTATGTATGTATACCACCTACATGCCTGGTTCCTGGGAGGTTGGATTCTCCTAAGTGGAGTTTTGGATGGTTATAAGCTGCCATGTCATTCTAGAAACTAAACCCAAGTGCCCTAGCCATTGGTCCATCTCCAGCTCTTATTCCATATTTTTGTCATTATAGACAGTGCTATATAATAAATGTACTTGTAGATGCTACCATATTTGTTGATAATTTTTAATTTTATAACTAGGATCTCAAACATGGGATTTTAGGTTCAACAGAAGTATATTCTAGATTTTATTATTAATATGTTAGTGTATAGTGTTGTGCATGTGCCCATGGAGGCCATAAGAAAGTGTTGGATCCTCTGGAGTTGGAATAACAGGTAGATGTTACAACTGCTGAACCTGGGCGCTGGGAACTAAAATATTGGGTCCTTTGAAAGAGCAACAAGTACTCTTGAGTACTGAGCCATCTGTTCTGCCCCCAAAAGCTCTTTTTTTTTTTTTTTTAAGTTTATTGTCAGATTACTCTAAATAGGTTGCCATAATTTATACCTGGTGAGGTGGCACAATGGGTAGAGGTGCTTGCTGTACAAGTCTGTGTTAGTAGTAAGTTTTTTGTAATGTCATGTGTTTCTAAACATTAGATACATAAAACATGACAAGTGACATTAAAGTAATTGAGAAAAGAGTGGTTTATTTAGTCCTAGAATAACATGGAGTTAACAAATGGTGTGAGATTTGAGGGCATGTTTTTGTTTCAGAGAGGGTCTTACTTTGTAGCTTAAGCCAGCCTAAAATCCAGTGTGTAACTCTGGCTGGCTTTATGCTTTTTCAGCTAATAGTATGTTGGGATCACAAAGTATGATCCACAGTTTCGTGTCAGTGTAGGTTCTTGTGTGACTTATTTAGAGAGCCAGCTTGCCAGGGCTAAAGAAATCATTTTCAGTTTTCAATTATGTCACTTAGGTTTTACATTTCTGTGTTATTGTTTTGTTTCTTTTCCTTGTATCTTTGCTTTGCTCCCTATTTTTAATTAATTTGTGTGTGATTGTGTGTGTGTGTGTATGTGTAGATCTTTTGTGAGTCCTCGGGATTGACCTTAGGTCATCATACTGGGCAGCAAGTGTTTCTACCTGCTGAACCATCTTACTGACCCTATTTTGCTGTCCTGAAATTTAAAAGGCATCATAACTTCATGTAGACAGTTATTTCTGTTAAGCTATTACTGTGCTTTTTCATCTTTGGCTATGCTTAAGCATTTATGTTTATTGTCTGGATTGAAAGTAATTTGGTGCTGTTCAGACTTGCATTATATTCTTGTGTTAATTTTGGAGGTTTGACATTTGTTCAGGGTGATAGTTTTGCTTTCTTTTTTAATAACTATTTCTTGGATTTCATAATTTTCTTCATACAGTTCCTTTGCCTTTCTTTCTGAATGTATTCTAGGTGTTTATTTCACCCCTGTTGTTATTCTTTTTCTGTTCATTTCTAGTAAGTTAGTAATTAGAAATGACTTAAAATGAATATTATGCTATATTTGTCTGAGACAACTTTTTCTTGGATATACAGATGTAACAGAACTTGGATTTATAAAGAATATGCTAAGGAAAATTTACATTATTTATTTATTTTGATTTTTTGAGACAGGGTTTCTCTTGTAGCCCTGGCTGTCCTGGAATTACCACTATAGACCAGGCTGGCCTGAAACTCAGAGGTTCACCTCACTCTGCTTCCCATGTGCTAGGATTAGAGGTGTGCCACCATGCCTGACTTGAAAATTTATTATTAAGTAACTTTAATATTTCTGCTTTCATCCTATAGTCAAATGCTCTTCTGTAAGTCTCGTGGGATGAATGACATCTTACTAAGGTTGATGTTTATGATTTTACTTTGTGGTTCCCCTTAACTTGTTTTAATTAACAAAGCAAATTCTAGGCCTGGAGTGGTGTCTGATGCCAGCATTGTGGAGACGGAGGCCCCAGATCTCCATGAGTTTAGATACTGAGACTTTGTCTTAAGAAGACAAGCAAAAAGGAAAATGGTACTTACGTTCATACCAGGCACAGTTATAAGTTGTGTTTGGAGAATCTGATGAACTTTGTTGTTCCTTTGTTAATAATATTAGGGCGGGAAAGGTAAAACTTGCTTCTTAGTTTCTTAGTGTAACATTTGATACCTGGCTTACTATTGCTGTTTACTTGACCTTGGTTGCTGTTCACTCATCTTAGCGCTACTCAGTGGTTTGGTAGTATGCTTGCATTTTCACCCCTCACCCCCCCCCCCTTTTTTTTTTAAATTTTCAATGTTGTTGAATTTTGGTATGAATAAGTTAACCATAAGAAAGGATTGCTGTTGCGGTTAAGGAAGAATTGAGCTTCTGACCTCTTAGAGGAATGCCAGCTGGCTGCCCTACACAGGCTGTGGTGCTATTTCTGTGTGGTTACATATTCTATCATATACTTTTTTGTTTTGAAGAGCCAGAAGTTCCATTTTAGTAGTTTACCTAGGGATGATTCAGGTCAGACTGACAAGTGGAGAGTCGGAGTTGTAGTAATGTAGTTCACAGGAGCTGTGTTCTTTATTGGAACTTACATGTCTGTTTCCCACAGTATGCCATGCCTTGTATGGAGGTTACTTTGGGAATTGAAGAACTTGAGACAGTGAATAATATTAGGAAGTTGTATTTTGAGCTGGAAACAAGAGTATATAAAGTTAGTCTTTGACACTGTTACATTGAGTCATGTGAAACCTGATACATTAATTAACCCCCATTCTTCAAATATATTTAGCAAAACAATAATCTTCATTTATATGTGTATAGGTGTTTGCGTGTATTACCATATGTGACATTTATATGCCTGGTGTACGTAGAAACAAGAAGAATGAACCAGATCCCTTGGGAGTGGAGTTGTAAACTATGGTGGGGGTGCTGTGAATCCTACTGGGTCTTTGGTCTGAATTTTTTTTTTTTTTTTTTTGTAAAAATTGAATTTTTATTTCTTTTTATGTGGAGGAGTGTATGTTTGTGTGAATGCATTCTACATGTATGCAGATTTCTGAGGAGATGAGAAGAGGTGCCTGATCCCCTGGAGTTCAGAGATAAGGCACTTATGAGCCGCCTGCAGTGGGTGCTAGGAACTGAGCTCACTTCCTTTACAGTAGCAGCAAGTGCTCTTTACCACTGAGCCATTCTCCAGTACATGCTTGTTCATTCGTTCATCTGTGTGTGTGTGTGTGTGTGTGTGTGTGTGTGTGTGTGTGTGTGTGTGTGTGTTGGGGTGGTGTGCTTGAGAAGGTCAGAGGGACTTTGGGGAGTTGGTTCTCTCCTTTCACATTGTGGGTCCCAGGAATCAAACTCAGGTCCCAGTAGGATTCACCTCACCCACACGGCAGTAAGCACTTTTTATTTGTTGAACTATCTCATTAGCTCAGTTATGTTCTGATACTAACCTTCCTTAACTCTGTAGACCTTACTTTTATGAGCACATTTCTTCATACTGAGGAAGTATTCTTTCTCCCCATGCTCTCACCATTGCCTAAGAAAAACACTAAGACACTGGAAGATATTAGAAAGGAAAAATCTAATTTTTTTTTAAAAGCCAGTGAATCATATAGACCAGGCTTGCTTTTGCACTTTTTTTTTTAAAAATTATTTTATTTGCCTGAATGTATGAATGCTTGTGCACCATGTGTGTTTCTGGGGCCTGAGGAGGCCAAGAGAGGACAATTGGACAGACTGCAGTGATAGATAATTATAAATTGAACATGCGCCCTTGGAAAAGCTTGCTTTTAACCACTGAACCATTTCTCCATCCTTTGACTTTGAATTTCCAAGCTTCTGATCCTCCTGTTTGGGACATGCATATGCCCCATGCCTGATTTTTATGGAGCTGGGAATTGAATTTGGGGCTTTGTTAATGGTAGTCAAGTGCTCTACCAGTTGAGCTAAATCCCCTCTCTCCCTTTCTCTCTTACTTCTTTTTTTCAGACAGGGTTTCTCTGTGTAGCCCTGGCTGTTCTGGAACCTGCTCTGTAGATCAGGCTGGCCTTGACTCATAAATCTTCCTGTCTCTGCCTCCCTAGTGCTGGGATCAAAGGGATGTGCTACCACGAGCTCGATCCCCACTCTTTTAAGTTTCCCCGTACTTGCTTCCTTTCTTTTAAAAATGAATTAAATTTGCTCTTTGACGGTTGTACAGATGTACATAGGACTTACAGACCACTCTCATGGCCTTCTCCCAGCCCCACTTGTTTAGTGCCCTGCTCAAATCAGAGTGCAACTTGTAAATGCACTAACTTAGTTATATATATGAGAAACAAATTCTAGCATCACGCAGCATAAAATTATGGACCAACTATGAGAGGGAAGTTATGGCGCGGTGGTGGTTTGTTTAGTTAATTGGGTCACTTAGTTCTCAGCCACACAGTCCATGCCTGGATGTTATGTAGTAATCAGTGGCAAAAGAAGCTGTACTCTCAGTCCTTAGTCCGACCCATCCATCCACCCATCCATCCATCCATCCATCCATCCATCCATCCTTCCTTCCTTCCTTCCTTCCTTTCTTTCTTTCTTTCTTTCTTTCTTTCTTTCTTTTTTTCTTTAGCAAGAAAGACCTACCCAAGAAAAATCCTGTTGGTTAGAAAAGGGAGTGATTTTTTTTGTTGTTTTTTTTTGTTTTTTTTTTGTTTTTTTTGTTTTTCAAGACAGGGTTTCTCTGTATAGCCCTGGCTGTCCTGGAACTCACTTTGTAGACCAGGCTGGCCTCGAACTCAGAAATCTGCCTGCCTCTGCCTCCCGAGTGCTGGGATTAAAAGTGTGGGCCACCTCGCCCAACTGGGAGTGGTTTTAATGTTGAAAAGTTGGCTATAATTTAGATTTTTTAAAAAAAGACTTAAGAGTTCAAATGTCTTAGGTTGAGGTTTAGGTTGTAGCCTTAGGAACTTCATCAGTCTTTTGGTTTGTGTGCTTGGCTTTTGGCTGTCGGTAGCTCAGAGCTCTCAGCAGGTAGTGAGTTCTGTTGTGGGAAGCAAGTTATCTAGGCCGGGAACTGGGCTGAGTCCTGGCTGCCGGCTTTGAAGCAGAGCAGCCAGCATACCTTCACTTCATGTGCTTTGGAAGAACAAATACATGTTCTTTAGATAAGACTACTTTGGTATTCCTGATTCAATAAAAACAGTATTTATTGTGCTCACACTCAGAGGTGAGGAAGAGATAAGGGTGGCCGTACAAGGGATGACCTTGGGGATCTTGTCCTGGCATGAGTGAGGAAGTGAGCACTTCATAGGACACAAGCGATCATCCTGGCTTGAGAATGCTCATACTCCTTGGGGGACTCTTTATATATAGATACATAGATTTGGAAATTGACTGTTTTCTTCACTGAGTGATAACTTTTAGAATCAAAATAGACAATTGTTAAGCTTTTTTCCTCTGTTTATCAGTAATTTAATATGTTGGGGTTTTTTTTGTTTTTGTTTTTGAGATTTATCTTTTTTTTTTTTTTTCCAGACAGGGTTTCTCTGTGTAGTCCTGGCTGTCCTGGAACTCACTCTGTAGACCAGGCTGGCCTCGAAATCAGAAATCCGCCTGCCTCTGCCTCCCGAGTGCTGGGATTAAAGGTGTGCACCACCACTGCCTGACGAGATTTATCTATTTTTATTTTATGTGTATGGGTGTTTTGTATGCACGCACGTCTGTACCACTTGTTTGCAGAAGAGGGTGTTGGATCCCCTGGAATTGGAGTTACAGTTGTGAGCTGCTGTGTGGGTACTGGGAATTGAGCTTGGGTACTCTGGAAGAGCAGGCAGTGCTGTGGTAATAATTCTAATTACACTTTGAATATCTAAAATAACCTCATTTAATTTAAGTCCCCAAACCCAGTTTCACTTAACTTTTGGACAGAACATTTTCTAAATGGCTGGGCATGGCTTTGTATACCTGTAATTCTAGCACATGAGCAGGAGGAATTTTAGTTCTAGTTTGGGTTGCAGAGTTTTCTAAAATGAATTTTACAGGTTGAAGATGTATTGCATGCTCAGCATGCAAGGGACCCTAGGTTTGATTTTTCAACACTGAACAAACCAGGTGGGGTTGGACATAGAGTTAGGAGTTGAGCAAATTGAAGAAAGACTTAGGACCTTAGGAAGCCAAGCCATTGAATGCTTTTTGCTAGCATACTAACTAGATGGCTTCAATTCCCTCCCTTCTGTGTACGAACGAGTGTGTGAGCGAGCATCTTCACTTGTGTAGGCATATCTTACTGTTCTTCCCCTTAGCCTTTTGGGACATGGTCTCTCACTGAACCTGGAATTCAATCACTATCTTTTCGCATAGTCTGGTGGCCAGGAAAACCCAGTTTTTCCTGTCTTTGCTTCTTTTCCCTCCCCAATCCTCAATGCTGGCAGTACAGTCATGAGTGTGCTATGTCTGGGGCTTGTGCTGGGATCTGAAGTCTGGTACTCATGTTTGCACAGCAAGTGTCTGTTGTGTCTGGTTGGTGTTTTGGTGTTTCTTTGCTGCAATGAAAACACTATGACCAACAAGCAAGCTGGGGAGGAAAGTGTTTATTTGGCTTACATTTCAGGTTGACATAGGCTAGCCAGTGCATCTGGTAAACTATCTCCCCAGCACTTTTTGTTGTTGTTCTTTTGGTATTGTTGATTGAAGCCAGGGTCTTGTGGATAGATGGCACAATCTGTATCATCAAGCTATAGCCATATCCCTTTGTGGTCTTTTAGTACTTTGAAAAATAAAGCTTGGTGTGGTAGTGCATACCTACTATTCCAGCTTTTGTGTGTGTGTGTGTGTGTGTGTGTGTGTGTGTGTGTGTGTGTGTGTAGGGATAGAGAGGCAGACAGATTAGGAGTTGAAGGTCAGCAGTTATATAGCCTGTTGAAGTCAGACATGGCCAACCAGATACAACCAGATAGTTTATACTTTCCAGATAATGTGATAACAGTGCTTACTGAATGGATTAGATATATTTAAATTTAGAATTTTTTATTTCAGGACTGGAGATTAGTTTCAGGGCCTTTCTCATTATTTAGTTTAAGTATGAAATATTTCAGACATAAACATGGTGAGCAATAATAAATATTCATTTACCCAATATCCATCTCAGAAAGGAAATGTTACCAAAGATCCTGTATCTCATGCTGTCCCTGCAGTTGTGTCCTTCTCTCACAGATGTGCCAGGGGCTGGGGCTGATCTTTATCTTTCCCATGGATATGGTCACACCCTTCTTCTCTGTCCATTTTAAAAGAAAATGATCTTTAAAAAAATGCTCAAAAAACAGGGTTTCTCCAATATAGCATAGCTCAGGCTGGCTTTAACCTTTTTTGACCTTTTGTTCCAGGCTTGTGAGTGCTGGGATTACAGGGGTGAGCCATCGTGGCAGGCTAGAATAGTATGTTCTTTTGTGTTTATTTTATGTGTTATATTGAAGTCTTGCAATAACCCTTTGAGATAGGTACTTTCTCCACATTTTGCAGATGAGGAAACTGAAGATGTCAGAGTTTAAGTCATTTACTCAAGGACACACAGCTAGCTATTAAGTGGTGGAGCTAGGATTCAACCCAGGTAATTGATCCCAAGCTTATCACTTAAAGCTCTCAGTGTACAATTCCTTGTCTCAAGCTTGAAATTAAAGTTAACAACAGAAAACCAAGAACATTGAAAATGTGCAGGGTTTCATAATCTTTCCAGTGTTTACAAAATCTGACCCAAGTAGGCATGAATTTGTCGGTAACATTTTTTTTTTCACTTGGTATGACTGACTGTTTTTGCTTCAAAAATACCATCGGTAATTGAGGTAGTGTGCTAGACAGACATAGTGGGCAAATCAGCACAGTCCGTGTCTTCCGTTATCTTTACAAAATGGAAAAACTCTGAAGTCTGTAAAAAGCCTTCATTTCAAAAGAAAAAAAGGCCTGAATATAATAAATTATTTTGGCCATGACAAAATTTGAATTATTTGTATATGAACCTTTTCTTCTTTTGCCATTTGCTTGTTTCTTTTTACTATATGGCCAGAATTTAAATTCTGTCCTTCTCACTAGACTTTTGAGTTTTTCTAGTATTTTTTGAGACAGAGTCTGATAGCCCTGTTGGCCCCACTCTCCAGTCCTCTGGCCTGCAAGTACTGGGATTCGAGCTTCACTTTTGAGTTCTTAAGGATAAATATGTTGACCATTCTGGGCCCAAGTACCTGTTGGAATATCTGCCATTAAAAAAAGTGAACAAACATTTGTTGAGTGATTGTATTTTTTTAGTAAAAATTATTTAATACTTTCTCATGTGGTAGGGGGATTCACTGATTTGAACAAGGAGAATGTTATGTTATGAAACTGATTTTTATTTCATGTTTTTATTATCCCCCTTTTACTTTGAACTAGATCTGAACAATGCTGTGTTGATGCTATTTTTTTTTTTTTTGTATTCTGTTTTCTTGAAATAAATGACACTTTATGACATAGTCCCGTGGGCACTAAACTATTATTATTTTTAATTTCTTTTTTTTACTGTGTTCTTTTTTTTTAAGATTTATTTATTATTCTATGTTAAGTACATTGTAGCTGTCTTCAGACACACCAGAGGAGGGTGTCATATCTCATTATGGATGGTTGTGAACCACCATGTGGTTGCTGGGATTTGAACTCAGGACCTTCAGAAGAGCAGTCATTGTTCTTAACAGCTGAGCCATTTCTCCAGCCTTTAATTTCTTCATTAAGTACCAGATCCCATAGTTTTCTGAGTTTAAGATGCCTGGCTTTAATTGGCTGCAGTTCAGTTATATACATACTGTGTAGTATGTTTCTTTCTTTCTTTTTTTTTAAATTTTTTATTAGGTATTTTCCTCATTTACATTTCTAATGCTATCCCAAAAGTCCCCCATACCCCCCCCCCCCCCAACTCCCCTACCCACCCACTCCCCCTTTTTGGCCCTGGTGTTCACCTGTACTGGGGCATATAAAGTTTGCAAGTCCAATGGGCCTCTCTTTCCAGTAATGGCCGACTAGGCCATCTTTTGATAGTATGTTTGTTTCTTATTGAAGTTTGGAGCAAGCCTTGCCTTGGCCTTGCCTCCCCTCCTCTCCCCTCCCCACCTTTTTTTTTTTTTTTTTGGTTTTTCGAGACAGGGTTTCCTCTGTGTAGCCCTGGCTGTCCTGGAACTCACTCTGTAGACCAGGCTGGCCTTGAACTCAGAAATCCGCCTGCCTTTGCCTCCCTCCCAAGTGCTGGGATTAAAGACGTGCGCCACCACCGCCCGGCGTTGTTTTATATTTTTTGAGACAGGGTTTTTCTGTGAAGCTCTGGTTGTCCTGGAACTTGCTCTATAGACCAGGCTGGCCTCAATTTAGACATACACCTGCCTCTGTCTCCCAAGTGCTGGAATTAAAGGCGGATGCCACCACCTGAATTTTGTTTTTTTGATTTGTTCTGTTTTTATTTTCAGTGTTTTCTTTCCATAGATTACTTCACTCTTGTTAACATTTGGCACAACCCTTATTGTTTTCCCGTTTGTAGATTTATTTACATAGAATAAGGGTAAAGGGAGGTATGAGTTCCATTGTTTATCTTGGTTCTGTCCTACATAAAAGTTTAAAAGGGGCATAACTTAATAGGCAACTTGATTTGATTTGAATGTTTGGAGGGTACTGTCTTTCAATCAGCCACTCAGAAACTTCTTTCTGAACAACTTGACACCTCTGGTTCAGATCTATAGAGACCTTTTTAGTCTTCATTTTCTATGGGTTCTATCTAGTGGCAAAGAAAATGACTGTTTTTTGTTGTTGTTGTTGTTTATTTGTTTATTTATTATATGTAAGTACACTGTAGCTGTCTTCAGACACACCAGAAGAGGGTGTCAGGTCTCATTACGGGTGGTTGTGAGCCACCATGTGGTTGCTGGGATTTGAACTCAGGACCTTTGGAAGAGCAGTCAGTGCTCTTACCCGCTGAGTCATCTCGCCAGCCCAATGACTGTTTTTTTAAGTGAGACTACTTCGGTCATCTTTTAACTAAGAGCTTAGTAGATTTTATTAATTATTAAAATTTTAATATTTAATTTATATGCATAAGTGTTTTGCTCACATGTATGTATGTTGTATGAATGTGTATCATATATGTGCCTGGTGCCCATGGAGGCCAGAAGAGGGCATCAGATCCCCTGGAACTGAGTTATAGAGAGTTGTGTACTGCTACCTGGATTCTGGGACTCAAACTTAGGTCCTTTTCAAGAGCAACATGTGCTCTTAATTATTGAGCCATCTCTCCAGCTCCCTAATTATTTTTTATGGGGCACATTATGTTGCACAGAATAGTCTCAAACTCATGGGGTCAGATGATCCTTCTGTTTGAGTCAACCTAATTGTTTGGACTATAGGTGTACACCACCAGGTCTGGTTCTTATATTTCTCATTTGTTATTTATTTCTATTTGCTGAAAAAAATTTACTTTTTGAGACAGTATTGCCGTGTAGCGCATGCTGGCCTTGGACTCACCATCCTCTGCTTTACTGCCTTTCTAGTGCTGGGATTGCAGGTGTGTTCTGGGGTTTCTCTTCCCCCCTTTTCTTTTTTCTTTTAATTGAATTTATTTCTATTCTTTGTTTTAAAATTATGTTTTACTATTTATTTTGTGTGAGTGTTTGTGTGTGTGTGTGTGTATGCATGCTCGCACAAGAGCTGATTATCTTTAGCCACTTGAATTCCAGGGATCAGCTCAAGCTTGGCAGCCATCATCCAACCCCTCACTGCTTTAAACAAATAAATCAAAATAAAAAGAATAGATTATGTTTTTAAAAACTTTGTCCAATTTTATTTATGTATGGTGGGGGAGTGTGCTCAGGTGTGTGTGTAGAGTGGCCTTGTGTGTCATGTTTGTGTAAGTGGAGCTCAGAGTCTATTTTCTTTCTACCATAGGGGTTCCCAGGGTTGAACTCAGGTCATCAGGTGTGGTGGCAATGCCTTTACCAGATGAGACATTTCACTGGCTTTTTACCCAATTTTTCCCCCACCTGAGTTTAACTTTTGTTCTCAATCTGAGCCTGTTAATATTATGGTATATAAAGATATCAACTAATGTAGTAAGTTGTAACAACTCAGGAGAAAAAAAATGTTGCTTTTCTGTAAGCTGTAGATAGCCTAGTATAGGGGAAACTTCAACACCATAGGAGTGAGTCAAATAGGTAACTAATTAATTCTCTGTTCTTATACATGATATATTTAGCATCCATGACCGGAAATTTGTTCCATAAAAACCTATTGGCATTTAAATTGTACTTTGCTCTGGCTTCTAGTTCTCTGTCCGGGTCTTGTAACTCTAGTAACTGTTTCTCTCACACTTTTCTTTCACCAGCCAAGGACTTCTTTCTTCACTGGCTTTTTATGGTCAGTCTCTTAGATGGACTCACTGCAGGGATACCCCAACTTCCTTATTATCTGAGACCTATTCCAGGAAGACATCAGATTCATTTATTGCTTCAGTTCTCTAAAGACAGGGTAAACCAAAGATATTAACAGGAGAGAGCAACTGAACGGGCAGTTGAAGTCAGGGACAGTGGAAGCAGTAGTTCACACGTGTCCCTGGTTCTCTGGCTAGAAATAGCAGAAGAGAGCTCTGATTTCCTGTCTCTTCTTAAGTATCCCTGCCTGGATCCTATCTGTGAGGGAAGGGGCTAAACCTTCGGCCTAGATATTAATACCTTCTGCCGTGAAAAGCTTTGGAACCAGATTTCTAGATTGTCATGTAGAGATGAGTTATATCCCTCAACTTTAGTTCATTTCCTAAACATTTTTAGGGTTACATCTTAATAGGTGGGAATGTTACATTTCCCTTGAGAATGTCTGGTCCCTTAACAATTAACTGGAGTGGGCAAGTCAGTCACTGAGTACCTGCTTTAAGCTATGCTTAAGTAGTAGGAGATATATAAGTATCCTCACAATAAGATACTTTTCCTCCCCAGAATTCTTGCCCTCTGCACTCACGCTAGAGCCCTCATGAAGTTCTGCTGAGTTTGGCCCTTCGCCTTTTCTTTTTGTCTTTTGGGTATTAGCCTGAGCCCAAGTGTGACTGACTCTCTGCTTTAGGCCTTGTATTGTTTCTCTGCAGCTCTCCTCCTGGTCACCATGCTGCTCATCTGTCATGTGACTTATCTCCATGCTGACCTAACTCAATCAACATGTTTTTTGTCTCTTTTCTCTCTCCTCCAGGCTGCTGTCAAGATTTACAGCTTGCCTTCTGGAGTTTTTCTTCAAACTCTATTAATAAATTGTCCTGGAGCTTAAAAATAAAAAATCATGCTGGTGGCATGGACTTTATTTCTGTGATTTTGTGACTGATTACCTAGCTTAAGGTCTTGATTTTTTTTTTCCAAGTTAGATTATGTACATGCTCTTGGACTAGATTTAAGCTTTTCTAACAGTCTTTGTTTGCTTTGTAGAGCTATTGCGTGCTTGTGGGGAAACACTTTTCTAGCAGAGAGCTTCCCTGCTCTTATAGGTGCTGGGGCTAACCAGGGCGTTAGTGCATGCTAGGCAAGCTCTCTACCACTCAGCTCTACTCCTGTTCTTTCCAGTAGTGTTTGTGCTTGACCTTTGAGAGTATCTAGCCTTGAACCTGTACTGATCCTCAACTTTAGCTTCCCTAGTGCTGGAATTCCAGGCTGAGCCACCATGCTTTGCTAGGTAACTTTTCTCCATGAATTGAGTTTTAAGTAAAAGCTTACTTTTTGAACATAGTCTGGGCTTTGGGTAGTCACCGTTCTTGATCAAAATAGTGGCTGTGTTCTCACATGCATTTTGCATTTTTTCTGTTATATACTACATATGCAGCATACCAGTTTGCTTACAAATGTTTTATCCTGAAGCCTGTGTTTATAGTTTATTATTAAAGAAATGACTCTTTAAATAGATTAACTATTAAGCATCTTAATGTCAGTGAGAAATTGTTTAATGCCTTGCTTATTGAAATTTTACTATTTCTTTCTCTCCCTTTCTTCCCTCTCTTCCCTTCCTGTCTTTCTTCCAACCTTCCTTCTGTTCTTCTGTCTCTGATAGGGTCTCAGGTATTTTTTAAAGATTTATTTATTTATTTTATGTATATGAGTACATGTACATCTGGTTGTGAGCCTTCATATGGTTGTTGGGAATTGAATTTTTAGGACCTCTGCTTGATCCAGTTGCTCTGGTTGCCCCACTTGCTCAGGTCAACTCCGCTTACTCAGTCTCCCTGCTCACTCAGGCCCAAAGATTTATTCATTAAGTACACTGTAGCTGTCTTCAGACGCGTCAGAAGAGGGCGTCAGATCTCATTATGGGTGGTTGTGAGCCACCATGTGGTTGCTGGCATTTGAACTCAGGACCTTCCGAAGAGCAGTCAGTGCTCTTACCCGCTGAGCCAATTTGCCAGCCCGGGTCTCAGGTATTCTAAGCCGGCTTTTAACTCCTGACTCTTCATCCTCATCCCTGAGTGCTTGGATTATAGGTGTCTACTACCATGCATGATTTAGGCAGTGCTGGGGAATTGAACCCAAGCCTTCTGCATGCTAGACAAGCACTCTGCCAACTCCACCACACCCTTACCTGGAAGCTTTGGGATTTGCTAAAAGCTTTTGATTATGAAAATGTCATGTGGGCTGGTGAGATGGCTCAGTGGGTTAGAGCACCCGACTGCTCTTCCGATGGTCCAGAGTTCAAATCCCAGCAACCACATGGTGGCTCACAACCATCCGTAACAAGATCTGACTCCCTCTTCTGGAGTGTCTGAAGACAGCTACAGTGTACTTACATATAATAAATAAATAAATCTTTAAAAAAAAAAAAAAAAGAAAATGTCATGTACACAAAACCAGATCACTGAACATTCATGTATTCTTCAATGATCACATTTTGCCCCCACCTCCTGCCGCCCCCTTTTTCTTCTAACTTCTGTCTCCCCAGATTTGGGATTTTTTTTTTTTCCTTTTTGTTTGTTCTGTTACTTCTTTTTCTGGAGTACTTTAAAACAAATCCTAGTAGATGTGTCATTTTATCTGTGAGTGTAATTTTGAGGTATTGACCTGTCACCTTGTGCTCTTGAGCAAATTGCTGAGTTTTTTTAAAAGTAAATTTCTTTATAGGCAAGATGGGGATCATGATCTCTACCTTACTCACAGTGTGACCCGAGGAGGGCTGGGGATGTAATTTACTTAGTAGTAGAAAGCTTGCCTAGCATGCATAGACCTGGGTTTTATTTCTAGCAACACATAAGCTAGGCATAGTGGTGCATACCATTCAACCCCAACACTCCTGAGGCAGAAACAGGAGTATCAAGTTTAGTAGCAATTTCAGGCCAATATGAATAACAAAATGCTGACTCAAAACCAAAGAAAGAACAGAACAAATGATATAATAAATATAAAAATATTTTGTAAGTTTAGATCCTTGACTATTTGTCATAAAATGTAACCATAATACACAGGTAGTATGGATGTGGGGTGTACTCTTTGTGACCCCATGGCAAGCTGATTGTTGATCTGCACGAGGCAAGAACATGACTCAGTAACTGGTAGTGGTTCAACTTCTATTGTCTGACACTGACTTAGAGTTTACTATGTTGGCCTTGAGCTCCTGGTAATTTACCTACTTCTGCATCTCTAATGTTGGGATTACAGGAATGAACTAGCACACCTGAAAAACATAGATGTTCTATGTCCTGTCTTGATTTCTTTAGTAGTTAACACTTTGTGGTCTTTGTAGAAATTTATTCAGTTTTGGGATTTGCACATGATTCTTTTGGATAAGCAAACTTTGTCATATCTAAGCTGGATTTAGCAAGCCTTGTGTTCTTAAAAACCAGCCAGTATTTTATATGGGAAGTTGTACGAATGGTTTGGGGAGCAAAACATAAGAACATTTCTATTTTATGTCTTTTCTATATCCAGAGGATGCCAGCCCCCATCAGATTGCGGGAGCTGATCCGGACCATCCGGACAGCCCGAACCCAAGCTGAGGAACGAGAAATGATCCAGAAAGAATGTGCTGCAATCCGGTCCTCATTTAGAGAAGAAGACAATACATACCGGTGTCGGAATGTGGCAAAGTTACTATATATGCACATGCTGGGCTACCCTGCTCACTTTGGACAGGTAGGCTGAGTGGAGACCAACCACATCTGGCAAGGACACTTCTTTTTGAATGACAGTGACTTGGGGAATCTTATCTTTCCTGGCAGGGAGATATTTCGATAGCCTATAGTTCGCAGTCTGATCATTGTGACAGCAAGGGTAGGATGGAGGGAGCAACCGTGAACCTGGAAAGGCATGATGCCCTCATCTGCCTTCCCACTGTAATTATTTTTTTATGTGGATCAGAGATTTGTTTTTGTCTTTTTGTTTTTAATGGTGGTTTCTAGCTTAAATATTTACTGGGATTAACCAGAGGACTGATTGTTCTGCCAGAGGATCTGGCTATAATGAATATTTAATTAGTATTTGCTAAATGTTTTCTTAGTTGCTTTTCCTGGGCATGATATATGGAAAACTGTCTGGACAGATGTATTTAAGTTAAAGATTATTATTTTGTTTTGTCCTGATTTCCTCTGGCCTTAGTTGCTGCCGCTTTTGTACAAATCTTTCTGCTTGCGGATTCTCTTCCTGACACACATGCATGTTCTTCTTTCGCTTTCTCTAGTCTTGCATTGAGTGTGATCGTCTCAGTTAGAGGTGCTTTTTTCTTTTGATGCTTATATTGTGATAAAGGGGGCTTAGGATTTAGATATAGAGAAGGGTATATGAGCTGTTTTACAATTTCTAATTAGTATTTTTAGTCTAAAATTCTATTTTACTTAAGAGTCAGCGCTAAGTAGTCTTTTTAAGGAATGAACTACAAAATTGAAAGAATGTGCAATGCCAGCGAATAAAATGACTACTCACCTAGCTTTTCTCAAAGATCACTTGGTACATCTGCCAAAGACAACAGTCAGTTTATGTTTAGCTCAGAAACTTCAGTGGAAGGAAATCTGCTGCCAGCTTAACACACAGAGTACAGAAGTTGAATTTAACAGACTGATTTCAGTTAGTGTTCGTTCATGTTGGGGTTGCAGCCTCTTTAGAAATACATGATTGGGCATGGGAGAGCATTAGTTCCCCTGAAGAAAACTAAGGTATTACTGCAAAAAGAAAAGAGACTGGGTTAGAGGAGAAAGGGCTGTCTCTTGTGGATGTATTCATTCATTACCTGATTGCAATGGGAGTAGTTGTAAATAGCCTTGTTTTTTATATCCTTTGTTAACAGTTTTCTTAACAAATATAATCAGTGCCTCCTTTGATACAGATTTTATTTTATTTTATTTTATTTTATTTTATTTTATTTTTGGTTTTTCAAGACAGGGTTTCTCTGTATAGCCCTGGCTGTTCTGGAACTCACTTTGTAGACCAGGCTGGCCTCGAACTCAGAAATCTGCCTGCCTCTGCCTCCCAAGTGCTGGGATTAAAGGCGTGCGCCACCACGCCCGACTCCAGATTTTATATTTTATTCTTATAGAATTAATGGAGACAGAACCTAAAGATGTTAGTATTTGATCCAAATGTTAAATTTGATCCAGATAGTTATTGTATATGCATAGCATATTAGAAAACATATTAGAAATATAGTCTTGATTGATTATAATTTGAGACATTAGATCTGATTTATAGAAATCTGATTAGAAATTGAGCTTTAGAAAGAAAAGGTAGCCTGGTTGGGAAAAGACTCAGAGTACAGTGAGCCGTGATAGTGCATGCCATTCAACCCTGCTCATGGGAAACAGAGGCAGGAGGATCTCTGAGTTGGAGGTCAGCCTGATCTACAGAGTGAGTTCCAGAATCGCTAGGGCTACACAGAAAAACCCTGTCTCAAGAAACAGGAACAATAACAACAAAAACAAAAACCAAACACACACACACACACACACACACACACACACACACACACACACACACACACAGAGAACCCTTCCATTAGGACATGTCCACTGTTATATATTCCTAAGGGAATCCTAAGGGATACAGTTCTTGAGTATAAAATCAGAGTAGATTTAAGGTTTCGAGGAGATTTTATTTTGAAAAAGATACATGTGTACGGACACGTGTGTACACACACACCATACATCTAAAGTTAAGATTCATTTCTGGAACGTGATTAAATAAAATTACATGGGCTGAGGTATATTATAGTGGTGGAATTCTTGCCTGATAAATGTAAGGCCTACATTTGATCCATAGTACCACATTAAAAGAGATTACTTCTAAAGTGTAGGTGAGATTTTGGGGATATTGTGAAATGTAGTTATTTGATAAAACTCGGAATTTTTAGTTGAAAAGTGTAAATACTCAAAAAAATATGGTTAAATTTCAGTAAATAAAATAAAGGTTTTTCTGTTTGGAGTTAAGAGTTATAAGTCCACTACTTTTGTTTCTTTTACTTAAAAGTTCTTTCCTGAGCCAGGCGTGGTGGCACACCCAGCACTCGGGAGGCAGAGGCAGGCGGATTTCTGAGTTCGAGGCCAGCCTGGTCTACAAAGTGAGTTCCAGAACAGCCAGGGCTATACAGAGAAACCCTGCCTCAAAAAGCCCCCCCCCCCAAAGTTCTTTCCTTGTTCATGTCAGTAATTTTCTTTATACTATGTCCATAAAAAGGTTCATATCTTAATTCTCTCACTTGTATGTATGAGTGGCAGCTATCCTTGTTTATTTGTGTATAACAGCTGCCCTGTGATTACATCTTCTTGTTAACGGGCTGTTCGTTACGGTGGTCAGGAGCTGTCGGTCACTGAGATCCTGAAATACGCTAACTTAACTAAGGTGACTGTTAAAAGGAAAATAAAACTTTCCTGAATATTGATTCAGTTATTGGGAAACTTTTAAATGTGGTTTAAGCAATTGGAATATGTGAGTCAATTGTATATTTTATGAAATGGAAATACAGTTAAAGTATTTCTACAGAAAATGTATACAAATTGAAATGTGCTGTTTGAAGTCCATTCTGTATTTAGAAGCCTCATACACAAAAGTGTAAAATATTTAATACTTTCTATGATTCTATGTTGAAATATGATATTTTAGAGAAGTTGGTTAAATAAAATATGTTATGAAAACTAATTTTACCTGTTTCTTTTTAATTTTTATTGCAGTGTCTAGTATGATGCTGTCAATAGAAACAAAATACAAAAAGCCAGGCATGGTGGTGCATGCCTATAATCCCAGCACTTGGGAGGCTGAGGCAGGAGGATTGCTGCATTTTCAAGGCTAGCTTGGGCTACATAGCAAGTTTGAGGCAAGCCTGGGCTACACAATAAAACCCTGTCTCAGAAATGCTAAGGAAAAAAAAAATTTGAAGGTGAGACATATAAATAATGTAGACATTTTAGAAGCCACTTAAATAAAAATCTCATTCAAGTTTTACAGTAAAATCTTGATGTAGGTAATTCTCTCAAAGATGAATTCTTGCTTTGTGAAGAGAGAGCCAGAAAAAATAAATCAGAGTTTTAAATGATTTGTTTAAATTCATTCAGCTAGTAAATATTAGAGTAGAGTTCAGCCTTCTGTAACACAAAAGCCTATTCAGCTTTTGGGCATAGTTAAATTCTATAAATAGCTACTTCCATTAAGTTTATGTATTTTATCCCTGCCAAACCACAGAGCGCCTGAGATAGTAACAAGCGCCAGCATCAGTTTAACAGAATAAAACAGTAGTTCAAAGTTAGAATTGGGAGAAGGGACTCAAAACATCAGGCCAGGGTAGCTGTTGTTGAGTCAGCCAGAGTAAGAAAAGAAACTCTTAACTCCATGGTTGCCGATGCCAGAATTGGAGAGCAAGCCTGTAAGGGCCAGACTGCCTGCCTGCCTGCCTGCCTGCCTGCCTGCCTGCTGCCTGCCTGCCTGCCTGCTGCCTGCCCAATGTGTATTATTTCTTTCCTAACTTACTGTCTGAGTGATTTGGAACAAGACCTTTGATTTTTTTTTCCCTTCCTCCCACTCTTCCTCTCTTCCCTTTCTCTTTTCATATCTCCCTCTTCCTTTTTCTTTTCTATCTTTGACCTTTGTGTGTCAGTGTCCTCATCTGTAAAATGGAGACAATCCAGATTCCTACTTTATTGGGCTGTTATGAAGACTAAGTTAATAATTGTTAGATATTTATGTTTGGTACATAAGGCATTACCTATTTTATCATTTCCTCAAGGAGTGCAAACACGGCTTTTGGAAGTACTGAGTTCTAAGAGACTGTTTTTTGTAGTTCTTTTATTGTCAGGGTCTGTCAGAAACAGTACCCTTAACATTTTATAACAGAAACATGTCCGAAAAGATGTATAACCTTTCACTTGTTTGGTTTAGATATAAGTAAAAAATAGTTTCCTAGCACATGTTTGTTTCTCTCTCTCTCTCTCTCTCTCTCTCTCTCTCTCTCTCTCTCTCTCTCTCTCTCTCTCTCTGTGTGTGTGTGTGTGTGTGTGTGTGTATGTGTGTGTGTGTAAGTATCCCACTCCGCACATGTGGAGGAGGTAAGGTGACAGCTTGCAGGGATTGCCTCTGCCTCCTCCTGTAGATCTCAGGGATGGAGCTCAGGTTTGCAGGTTGGTGACAAGTGCCTCTACCCACGGAGCCATCTTGCAGACCACAAGTTGAGTATCTAAAGAATATTTTAGGAGTAGAAAACTGGGAACTAGGACCAAATTTATATATAGCTGTGTTGTAGGAATTATTTTAAAGTTCCTGCTAGTATATAAAAATGAAGGAACTTCACATAGAAAAACACCGGCTTCTACTATATCTTAGGAAATCAGAAGCTTTGGCAACCCTGGACACGCTTTTCCAGGTGACAGTCAGAGAGTTGGTGGGCAGTGTTCTCTGTTTTTCCTTAAATTCAGCCTGCCTGTTATGTCCTGTTCCCTGTATGTGAGCCATCTTTTTGTCAGTGTGGTGTAGCTGTCCTCTCCTTCATCATCACAGTACTGGCTATAAAGGCTCGTGCGTTCTAAGAGACATTCTCCTGCAGCTTCTTTAGAACATCTGTTCCTAATTACAAACTGTTCTTTCTGTGTGTGCGTACACACATACTTTGTTCTACTTTTTTTAAGTAATTGTGTCATAGATAAAGAATGCTTTCTTAAACAAACAATTCAGTTTTTATTTGAGATTTATTTTTAGTATATGTGTATGGGTGTCTGGTGTGGGGTTATGCCTATGGCACCATATGCATGCAGTGTCTGCAGAAGCCAGAAGAGGGTGTCATATACCTTGGCACTGGAGTTACATCTGGTTAGCTGCTGTGTTGGTCCCAGACCCTCTCTGGAGGAGCATTCAGTGCTCTTAACTGTTGAGCCATTTCTCCAGCTCCCTAGAAAAATAGTTTTTATAAATTTCTTGGCCTAGCATCATTATTGAATTTGGTTCCCAGAGTTGCTCTAAGGTTAGAAAAATTGTCTGAGAACAATGGGAATTCTTTTTCTTCCTTTATCATTCTTAATACTTTTTTTCATCTGTTTACTACTCTGTATAGGTATTGCAGTACTAAAAAGAGACAGTGTGGGCTGGAGAGATGGCTCAGCGGTTAAGAGCACTGACTGCTCTTCCAGAGGTCCTGAGTTCAATTCCCAGCAACCACATGGTGGCTCACAACCATCTGTAATGAGATCCAAAGCCCCTTTCTGGTGTGTCTGAAGAGAGTGACAATGTACTCACATACATAAAGGGACAGTGTTTAATCCCAGCACTTGGGATCTCTGTGAGTTGGTATATAGTCCAAGACAGCCAGGACTACATAGAGAGGTCTTTGCCCCCGCCCAAAAAAGCTAATAATAAATAAATAGGAAAGAAAACAATGACAGGCATCCTTATTAACAATTTTAAACTATATATGTCATGACTAAATATGGTGACTGTCATTGTCTTTAGGTATTTACCCTTTATTGTATAAAAACCCCTTGATAATTGATTTCATAAAGTCTTTTCACTGTGTCCTGAAACAATCATTGCTTTCTCTTTTAACCACTGTTAGTTATTTTTATTAATAGTTCCTCTGTTATATTCTCCTTTGTAGTTTGATTTTTTTCTTTTATGTTGTTAGATTGACCTTATCAATATCTGAACATACATATTAGCTTACGTCAGTATCTTTTGTCCATTAACATGTCCCGAAAACAGGAGCTGGGCATGTCGCTCAGGTGGGAGGGTATTTGCTATAAGAAGCCTTGGGTGATGATGCATGCCTGTAATCCCAACACTCTGGAGCTGGAGGCAAGAGGATCAGAAGTTCAGAGTCATTCTAGGATATATATATATATATATATATATATAGTTTGAGGCCAGCCTAGGATATATGGGTCTCAAAAAAGAAAGAAATGTCCTTAAAAACAATGATCGGACCATTAACAGACCCAGACTGTGGTCTCAAAATGTTTTTTCACTTAAAAGACCCAGAGCTCATCAGAATGACAGATCCTAAATGCAGGCTAAGAAATGTAGAAAAGTTAGAGCCATCAGCCTGTGTCGGGAGCCAGAAAGACAGAAGTTGTTTGCAGAAGGTTTCAGTTAGTCATTGGAAGAGGCTGTCATGTTCCCAACTCTGATAAATTGGGTATTGAGGCTAATAGTGTGATTAAAACATACAAACCCTCTCCCAATCTAGCATGTAGGTTTTGAACTCAGGTCCTAGAGCATGCCAAGTATGGGCTGTACCATGGAAGTCTATCTTCAGCATCAAACAAGTTAGTATCCATGAAAACCAATTAATATTTAAACAAAATTTTATGCATTTCATTGGTCATCTTTAAGAGATTTTATAAAATTAACTCATTTTGGAACTGGTCAGTAGCAGGAAAGAAACATTTATTTTTCTTTACCAATATTTTTTTCTGAAAGAATTGTCAGTAACTTGATACTATAGAGAAGTTGCTTCTTAGAACTTTTGTTTAGCTGATAAAGTGGGAGTGTAAAAGAATTAGACTATTACCATCTTGCAACACAACACACCTGGTGATCAGAAAAATGATAGTGTGCACCCTGATAAGAGTGGGCATTGTTACCTTAGGGTGGTACATATTTGCAACGTCAAATCAAAACAAACTTCAGAGTGAAAAACCTGATGAAGCCATTTAACTTACAGAGGGGAAAACAGTTCTTGCCGGTTATGTGAGTAAGCACTCAGCTAGCCGCGTTGTTTTCCTAGGGAAACAGTGGGGGGAACCCATGGTCCTCAGAAACAACAGGGGGCACATGTGTGGGCGGTGAGGTAGGGGGTGGAACAATACAGTAAATGTGACTAATACTATTAGAGTTGTGTCGATGGGGAGCGAGAAGATCAGTTATAAGATGTATTTTGTAATGTAATGTAATGTAATGATACCCCCAAACCAGCTTTTCCACATGTACAGTAGGGACAGCAGTTCTGTGGGATTGTTTATATTTGAAGTGGAGAGGAAGCAAATGGCTCTGAGGCTCAACATGCAGAGGAAGTGCAGAGCCAGCCTGGGCAACTTGGTGAGGCACTGTCTCACAGTAAAGATGAAAGAACTGGCGAAGGACATAGCATAGTTGGCAGAGTGCTTGTCTAGCATGCCCCATGCCCTGGCCTCAGTTAGGTGGCACAAGCCTGTCATTTCAGCGCCTGGAGTTGGAAGCAGATCAAGAGTTGAGAGTCATCCTCAGTTACATTGTGAATGTGAGGCCAGTCCTAAAAACAACAAACATTTTCAAGTGTTGCCCTGCCCCCACATTAAGTAGGGCAGTGTTGGTCGATTAAAAGGTAGTTCATTGTCAACTAGTGTTAGAGTTTTTATGTATTTTGAATAACCTCTCAATCTCTCTCTCTCTCTCTCTCTTTCTCTGTTTTTCCAGAGTTTCTTTGTGTAACAGGCTTAGCTGTCATCTTGGAATTTGTAGGCTTTGTAGACTTGGCTGGACTCTCAGAGATGAGTGCTCGGATTAGGTGTGTCGCCACACCTAGCTCATAGGTACTTTTCTTAAGATGAGAAAGTGATTGGATGTGTTGTCAGGTTTTAGGAATTTTTTTACTCTCAAATAGAAAAATGAAAAAGTTTCTGGTCTCTAAGGATTTTGTGTTGTTTAGCTACATAGTGGTGGTACTTATAACAAGCTTGCTTCTCAAAAGTGTGTGTGTTATTTTTTTCATTGGTAAAATAAAGCAAATGAGCATAGTTTTCGGCAGATGCATGTGTGCCCCTGACCTGTAAGAGCCTTTGAAAAGCTAACAGAGTGGAACACCTTTTAATCTGGAAAGTCATGTTAAACACTGTGTTTGTATTTGCTTCAGATAAGTGTAACAAGACCAGAAACCTATTGAATGCTCTTTTTTTCTTTTTGGTATTTGTGTGTTTGTGCACTTGGCCATGTTGGTGCATGTTGAGACCGGAGGTTGCTGTGGGTTCTCATCTTCAAGTTGCTTTTCCAACTCACCCTTTGAGGAAAGATGTCTTTAGTAAACCTGGAACTCACAGTTGCAGCTAGAGTGGCTGAGCAGTGCGAGCTTGGGATCAGCCAGTTTTGCTCATTGCTGTCTCCTGTCCACTCTTGTTTCTGGGGTCACAGATGCTTGCTGCTAAGCTTTCTTAAACAGTTCAAAAAATGTCATGTACTCCATGACTTGTGTGTGGAGATCCTAGTTCTTTTGTGGAAGTCTGTGCTTTATTTCTGTCATGTGGGTCCCAGGAATTGAGCTTGGCTTGTCAGTCTTGTCAGTAAGCATTTTTATCTGATAAGTCATCTTGCTGGCCTTCAAGCATAACTTAAATTTTAAAAAAATGTATTTTACTTATGTGTGTCAGTGTTTTCTGTACTATGCACACAACTGTGGGATGATATTTGTGAGCCACCATGTGGGGGCCAGGAATTGAACCCAGGTTCTTTGCAAGAGAACCGTGCATTTTTGATTACCAAGCAATCCCAACTCTGAGAACTAATTTTACATAGAGCATCCTGCTGAGGACGATTCTGAGGCTGTTTTAGAGACCAGCTACAAAGAATTAATGTCTGCCTGAAAAACTGAATTGAAATTCTTATGCTTAATATCCACTGAGACATAGTGTTCAACTCAAAAGTTCTTAATAAAAATTGGTTTGAAATTTTCTTTTAAAAAGGAACATTAAAAGTCATTTATAATCTAGAAATTCTAGATGTGTGGTTGTGCATCCTTTAATCTCAGCACTCAAGATGCAAGGCAGGCAGATCTCTTAAATTTGAGGCCAGCTTGGTCATATAACAAGTTCTAGGCCAGCCAGGACTGCATGAGTTTTTTGTCTCAAACATACAAACAAACAAACAAACAAACAAACAAACAAACAAACAAACAAACAGTCTCTACTTAAAATCTGCTCAATCCCAATTTCTTTGACGTAATCAGTTGGGCTGCTGCATAACTATCATTATAGCACTTGGGAGACGAGGCAGGAAGGCCAAGAGTTTAAGGTCATTCTTGAGGTACACAGGGGAGCTGTAGTTAAAGGCCAGCCTAGGATACAGGAGAGCCTGTCTCAAAAAGCCATAAAGTTAACAATAAATAGAATTTCCTAGAAGTGTCCTATACTTTCAGAACTGCCCGCTGATTCTCACTGGTCCAGGTTAGGAATCTTTCTAAGAGGCAACTGATAGCTTCAAGTCTCTTAGGCTTGCTGCTGATTGGGTGACTTGAATGTGCCTGCCGAGGAGGGTTCTAAGGCTGTGTTTTGACAAAATTCAGTTTTTGTCAAAAAAAGTTCAGCTACAAAGAATTAATGACTGCCTGGAAAGCAATGATGGGAAACCCAGGCCCCTAGGTGGAATTAGAGTCAGGGAGGTCCAGCTCCTAGATCAGACTGATTTCTTTCTAGTCTAGTATGTGTTTTCTAGGGAGATAGGAGCCTCTTCTCTGATCATTTCCCCCTCACCAGAATTGGATACCCTTGTTTTCATAGCAGTTAATGCATAATGACTGCCATATTTATATGTAACCCATACATATTGATACTATTATATTGTTCCTTTAAATTGGGTATCAGTGGACTGATGGCATTGATTACTACACTGCAGGAATTTGCTAAGTTAAAGTAGAATGTCCTTAGACATCAAGCTGATGGTAACCACCCCATCTCAGAACAGTGTCTCACAAACTAGAAGCCAATGTTAAAAGGAAATCAGGGAATAGGAACCAGATCATTATCAGACTTTGGAATTAGAGGTGGGAGAAGGCAGAGGTTCCTGTGGAAAAGCAAATATATTACAGTGCAAGTTAAATGTTGGCAAAGGGGAGTTTGACAGGAGATAAGTAATTGGTAGCAGAAAAAAAGCATAGTTTTTGTGAGGATTCGGGACTAGGGACAAACACATAGAAGCTCTTATAAGTACCTGCAGCAGTTACATGGTCTCGTAATCATTTTCCTTTTTAAAAAATTTTTGTTTTGTTTTGTTTGTTTTTTAAGATTTATTTATTATATATAAGTGCACTGTAGCTGTCTTCAGATATACCAGAAGAGGGCATCAGATCCCATTACAGATGGTTGTGAGCCACCATGTGGTTGCTGGGAATTGGAACTCAAGACCTCTGGAAGAGAAGAACAGCCAGTGCTCTTAACTGCTCTAGCCCCATAATAATTTTCTTTATGAATTTAATGACTGATTCATTCCCTGCTTTACTAAGTATTGCATCTTCCTAAGATTCTAGTGTTAAACTCTAAGCCTTATTTTGTAAAGTGTTCTAATGCTCAAATGTACTTTTGTTATGCTTTGAAATATATACTGTCCAGCTATATAGAAGGAGTCATTTTTCCCCTCAGTTATATTAGCTCTTCTAGCCACTTGCAACTTCTGTTTCTTTTAATTAATGAATTTAATTATTCCCTTCTAGAAGGGAATATTTGTCTTTGAAATAGGTAATGATAGTGTAATTGATTTTAAACTTGAAAGCTACAAAGCGATTAGGATTAAAAACTCCCCTTTCTATCCCTGTCTTTCTATCACTTTTCCATAGGCCACCAGTGGCTCAACTGCTTAATAAACATTCTTCCAGATACAAAATGTACATTGTGTATCTGCAGGTGATTGTGACATATTATTTCTGTTGGGCACTCATTAATCTGTCTTGAAGAGTAACCCATATCAATCTATCATATCACTACTTCATGTTCATAGATTATAATAAAATATCATATCAATATATAAGAATCCTTACTCAAGGGCTGAAGAGATGGTTTTGTGGTTAAAAACACTTGTTGCTCTTGCAGAAGACCTAGGTCCAGTTCCCAGTACCCACATGGTGGTTCACAACTGCCTATAACCTCAGTTATATCCAGAGGATTTGATACCTTCTTTTGACCTCTGCAGATTGCAGGCATGTACATGGTGCACAGACAGAACATTCAAACACATTTAAGAAGTTCTCTGGGCCATGGCATGTAGCTCCATGCAGAGACTCGGGGTCTCAGGAGGCCCTGGAATCCATTCCCAGCAACACAAAATATGTGTCCTTGTTTCTCCCAGCTTCTTTGATGTGCTCATAGTAGTATATTTTGTACAGTATTTTGCTACATGTATGAGTCATTATACTGGTGTCTTGGTAATGACACCCATTTTCCTATTTGAAATATTTGAATACTATCCATTTTTCATATTTAAAGTACAGGTTTTTATGAAAATTGCTGAGTCAAAGGTATATATTTATAATTTAAATAGATCAGAACTTTGTACGTCTTGTGCCAGTTTATTCTTCCATTGTAAATAAAGGGATTGCTGGTCTTTGCAAATCTAGATTTAAAAGTAGTGGCTGGAGAGATGGTTAAGTGTTTGCTGCTCTTGCAGAGGACTGGCGTTTAGTACCAGCATCTGTGTCAGGTGGCTGGAGTAATTCCAACTCCAAGGGATATGATGCCCCAAAATTGCTGGGGTCCCTTGCTACAGCTGGCTGCACTTTGACCAATACCTTCTTCTGGGCTTTCTTCAGGGACTCTAGCCCTGCCACACAGTTCAGGCTGCTCTTCATGACTCCTTCATGCCTTCAAAAACACCTGAGTGATTCATACACTATCGAGTTCAGATATCAGCACGATACCTTGGCCATGTCTGGAGAAACAGCTTCTGTGTGATGACTCTCAGGAAACACTTTCCAGAAGATTGTACTTAATTATTGTTGGTCTCTTCTTAATCTCTGCTAATTTCTTAGCTCTAGCTGACCAGCATTGAGCATCCCAATAAAGCAAAGGTTTCATTTTAGTAGTTCCGGTATCTTGTTAATCACAACTGAATCTTCAGCCCCAGCTGACCAGAAACACAGATTCTTTGCTTTCCTCTGAAACTTCACAAGCCAGCCCTCCATTGTCTGCACTGTTTCCAACATTCTTATCTTCCAGACCTCCCCTGAACAGCTAACTGAGCTCTCAACACTCAATGACTTTTCTAGCCCAAAGTTCCAAAGTCCTTTGACAGTCCTCCCAAAAACAAGATAGTCAGGTCTGTTACAGCAATGCCTCCGTTAGTTAGGGTCACTTTGGATGTGATAAGACACCACAACCAATGTGATCATAGTTCATCATCAAAGGAAATCAAGACAGAACTCAAGCAGGGCAGGAACCTGGAGGCAGGAGCTGATACAAAGGCCATGGAGGGGTGCTGCTTACCGGCTTGCTTCCCCTGGCTTGCTCAGCCTGCTTTCTTATAGAACCCAGGACCACCAGCCCAGGTATGGTATCACCCACAGTGGACTCCCCCAACCTCCATCAATCATTAATTAAGAAAATGCCCTGCCAGGTGGTGGAGGCATACACCTTTAATCCCAGCACTTGGGAGGCAGAGGCAGGCGGATTTCTGACCAGGCCAGCCTGGTCTACAGAGTGAGTTCTAGGACAGCCAGGGTTACACAGAGAAGCCCTGTCTCGAAAAACAACAACAACAACAACAACAAAAACCAAAACCAAACCAAAACCAAAGCCAAAAACAAAAACAAAAACCCAAAACAAAAAAAAAAAAAAAAAAAAAGAAGAAAGAAAAGAAAAGAAAAAATGCCCTACAAGTTTGCCTAAAGTCAGAGCTTATGGAAGCATTTTTCTCAATTGATGCTCTTTACTTTTTTGTTTTGTTTTGTTTTGTTTTTCGAGACAGGGTTTTTTGATGACTAGTTTATGTCAAGTTGACATAAAATTAGCCACAGCACCATCTTCAAGACTCCGAGGGGACCCCATATGCATGTGTACATACATGTGCATTCAGACATGCATACACATAAGTAAAAATCTTTCCTTCCTTCCTCCTGCCTTCCTGCCTTCCTCCCCGCTCCGCTCCGCTCCGCTCCCCTCCCCTCCCCTCTCCTCCCCTCCTTCCCTCCTTCTCTCTCTCTCTCTCTCTCTCTCTCTCTCTCTCTCTTTCTTTCTTTCTCCCGTCATTTTCTGAGACAGGGTCTCACTATGTAGCTCTGGCTGTCTTGGAACTCACTCTACAAACCAGGCTGTTCTAGAGCTAAGAGATCCACTTCTGCTTCAAATGCAGGATTAAAGGACCACCATGCTTGGCATAAAAGTAAATCTTAAAAATAGCATCTCTGTATGGTCGGGATTTATTACTCCCTTTAAACACCTCCATTGAGGCTTATTTTTATAAATCATACAGCTCACACTTTTCAAGTGTACAATTCAGTGCCTTAGGAATTTATTCAGTTCAATTTATATTTGTTTGATGAGGTTAACTTAATTTGAGCTGTGTTTTGTTTTCTAGGTGTTGTCTGGCCTAATCTTTTTTATTTTAATACTGTATTTTCGGTTTTTTTTTTTTCCACAATTAGTTGGTAGGATGCCATTACATAGGACCTCATGAGTGTGATATAAGTTACAAATGTTTCCCAAGGTGCATTTTTCTTTTGACTTTGGCCATGGAATTAGGTATACAAGTCCGTTCCCTCTTAAGATTGTCTAGGATATGAATATGTAAGTGGGGCTAGGCTGGGTAGCTAGTTTAGTTAGTAAAGTGCTTGTGTAGCAGTCGTGAAGACCCGAGCTTGCTCTCTAGAACCAAGTAGAAAAAGAAAAGCAGATGTCATGATGTGTCCTTGTAATCTCAGGACTGGGGAGCTAAGTCAGGAGAACCCATGGGGCTCACTGGCCAGCTAGCCTAGCCTAAAACCTGTCTTGAAAAAAAAAGGTGGGTGCTGGAGAGCTAGATGGCTCAGTGGCTAGGCTTGTTTATTGTGCAACTGTGAGGACCTGAGTTCAAATCCTAGGATCTACTTAGCAAGATGGGTATGGTCTCATGAATACCAGTAACTTCAGCCCTGGGGTGGGGTTGGGTAGTGACAAGAGAACTCACAGAAAACCAAATGATGTTAACCCATATGATTTACAACTATATCTCAATAAAGAGAGAAATAGGTTTTATGACTATTCAGACACAACTCTTAACTATGAGTGATGCCTTAGAGGATGGCCTGCTCACTGAGTAATCTAAGCAAGAATGGTGTTGGGTCCTAGTGCTTGGAGCTGACCATGAGCAAGATTCAGTAATGATGATGAAAACTTTGGTGCTATCAGAGTCTAGGAGGATTTTTTCCATGACAAAATTTTTATAAAATTACTCAATGGAATGTTTGAAAAACAAGCATAAAGTAGAATTTTTGTTACAGGGTTTGAGGTAGTGTGATGCATAGCCCAGGTTAGCCTTAAACTTGCGAAGTTAACCTTGAATTGACCTTTCTGCTGGGATTCCAGGCCTGCCCTGCCCTAGCAGGCCTGCTTGAATAGGGAAGTTCTGGCAACATTGTTAATTCTGATCTGGTCTTTTGCCAGTAGGTCTTTCCTACAGACATTGTAAAAACAACATCAACTTCTGTGCAGAAATCATTTTAAAAATTGCCATAGGACATGTAGCAGGAAGGGTAGGGCTGTGGTTTACCTCTTCACTCTCCTGCCCACCTCCCCTTACAGAGGATTTCTTCCCCTTATCCCTGGTCTTGGGATTTAGTGTTGTGATAGTGTAGCTAGTCACCTAACTTGAGGTTCTCTTGTAAATCCAGGTACTTTAAAAGGATAATTAAGAGTAGCCTCAAGCAGTTCTATTTGTGGAACTGTGTTATACTTCCTTCCATTTCCCTTGAGCCCATTAGATGAACTCATAGTGGACAGCAGTCTCCCATGACTGGCTGGTGCTTCCTGTGTACACAGCTCTCTGGTGGGGGCTCCTAAGCCAATGCACGATTCAAAAGGAGAGAGGAATTTAAAAAGTCTTCTTGGAGAGCTTGATTGGATATGTCCTTTAAAGAACACTAGCCCAGAGGGAATGTTTGGCCTTTCCTTTGTCTAGTTGGAATCTTAAAGTGTATCAGAGTGGCTGTGATTTTCAAGAAAGGCAAAGTTTCATTTTAAAAGGCTCTTAAGCTTTGAGGAGTTATTTAATAATAGTTGTTGTTACCATTATTTTGTGAATCAACGATCTCGCGCAGGCTAGAAAACTGCTCCTCTAATAATTATGTGAAGAAAAAAAATAGAAAACAATTTTGCTTAGTATTGCTGTTGTGTTTCACTCTGGAGATTTTATTGTCTTTCTGCATTTGATTTCTCTGTTTAAGCTCCAAATGTGGTTCATTTACTTTTTGAGTTCATTGTACATTTTGATATCTAAAGTACTGTAAAGTTCTTTATTTCCAGCTGCTGAATGATTTATTGTTTTATATATAGGTATAAAATATGGCTATTTGTATGTGCACCACATGTATGTGAGTGCAGTCAACATACTCTAGAGTTGGAGCTATCTGATGTGTGCGTTGGGAACCAAGCTGATGTCCTTAACTTACAATGCCTGAGCCATAGGAATGCAAACCAATGTACCAATGTACAAATGCACAGTGCTCTTCCCTCTCTGCTCACCTTTTCTTTCTTTCTTTTTTTTGTTTTTTGTTTTTTTTTTTGTAGTTGGAGTGCCTCAAGCTAATCGCCTCACAAAAATTCACAGACAAACGCATTGGCTATTTAGGAGCAATGCTATTATTAGATGAAAGACAAGATGTGCATCTTCTCATGACCAACTGTATCAAGAAGTAAGTCTTGCATGCCCCTTCTCCTCCCCCTCATAACAACTGTTCTGGTCTTTTCAGGGTATCTGGTGGGAGTAAGAGTAGCTACTTAATGATTTTATACTTATTGTCCAGAATATATTTTGAGTGACTTTTGATTGTGGTTAATAGTTTAAAGATACTAAGCAAAAGAAAACCAAAGCATTGCTGTGCATCTTTGGGCACAGTACATAATTAACAATTAGATAAGTATTTGCTATTCTTAGAAAAGAGAAGAAAGCCTTGGTGAAATCTGGATTTTCATATTTTATCTTTCTAGTATGTTGGATACCATGAATAATGAAATATTGCCTTTATTAGTACCAATCTATATTCTGAGTATGGGGCTGAAATTTTAGTAGTATGGAATTGTACTCAATTCCTAAGAAAATATTAGATTTATTTCATTATTTTGTGTGTGTATGTGATCTCCTGTATGTGAGGGGAGCATGGCCAGTGTGTGTGTGTGTGGTGTGTGTGTGTGTAAAGACAGCCTTGTGGAGTTGGTCTTCGCCTTCCACTGTTATATGATTTTCAGGGATTGAATGCAGGTCATGAGGCTCGTGTGGTGTGTGCTTTACTTACTAAGCCATCTCACTAGCCCTGAAAATGTTTGCGACAGGGTCTTGCTAGTGTTCCTCAGGCCAGCCTGGATCGCTGGAGCACGACTTGGTCACTTAAGTCTCCAGTGTCCTCACTGATGCAGTAGTTGTTGTATTTACTCACGTGTGGAATAACCAAGGAACACCTGCTGTGTGGAGAAGCGAGAGACTCTAGGAGGGAGTTAGCTGTTTTCTCTAGTGCCCTTCCTACAGTAGTCTGTGAGTGGGCTGCAGTGGCACATGCCTGTGATCCCACCACTTACAGACTCAGTCAGGAGATCACAAGTTCAAGGCTAATCTGGGCTGTCTGGTGACACAGTGCCAACAAACATACAGAAGTTTGAAAGTTAAGGAAATTCTGCAGGTCTGAAATGGTCAAAGGTACCTTTTGGTATCTGTTTAATCAGTAATTTAATATTTTAAATTTTCTTTTTTGTTTGTATTATGTATTTGACAGAAGGTAGAAGTAGGGGATAGGCGAGGCATTAGGGTACAGGTGACTGTCTTAGTAGACATTTACATTGCGTGCATTTCTCTCTTTTAGGACTGACCTACATCAAATTTTACATTGTAATAGAATATTTCAAAATGAGACTTAGAATTTGGTTGTAATTGTGAAGTATAGCACCTAATTGTAGCCTGTAAACTTGATTTTAGAATGTCTTTCTTTTGGGGGTGGAGGGAGGGTCTATGAAATATGAGTAGTGAACATCCAGGTGGATTAATTATTCATCTTTTGTTGCACACCTGCCTACATACCAGGGGCTGTTGTAAGCACCAGGGCAGAGAGTAGATAAACATGAACAGCAGCCCTTGGTGACATGAGAGTACATCCTTAAGACGGTCTTCATGGTTCTCTTCCACATTTGCTGTGGTCGGGGCTGTAGGAAAGTCTTTTCCGTTGCTTCTTTAATGGTCTGTTGCCCAGTCATGTGGAGATAAGCTAGGAGTTCTGCCCGGCAGCAAGACTTGTTAGAGTTAGTACCAAACCAAAGGCTAGCCCTGGAGCTTGATAAAAATTGAAAATGAGGCACATAAAACAAAACAAAACAAAACACACCCCCCCCCAAGAAAACAAAACTAAAAAACAAACTAAACTGTGTTTAGGTGGTTTTTTGTTTTGTTTTTGTTTTTAAATAATCTCTTTATTCAGTTTTTGTTTTTAAAAGCTTTATTTATTTATTTTATGTATGTAAGTACACTGTAGCTGTACAGATGGTTGTGAGCCTTCATGTGGTTGTTGGGAATTGAATTTTAGGACTTCTGCTCTCTCTAGTCAACCCTGCTTACTCCAGTCGGCCCACTTGCTTCAGTCAGCCCAGCTCTAGCCCAAATATTTATTTATTATTATACATAAGTACACTGTAGCTGTCTTCAGATAGGCCAGAAGAGGGCATCAGATCTCATTATGGGTGGTTGTGAGCTACCATGTGGTTGCTGAAATTTGAACTCAGAATCTTCAGAAGGACTGCTGTCAGTGCTCTTAGCCTCTGAGCCATCTAGCCAGCCCCCTTGTTTTTGTTTTTGAATAAACATTTTAAAATAAAAATTTTAAAAATAAAATCTTATCTTGGTGTAGTGTCATGCTTCTAGAGTCAGGTGGATCACGGTGAGTTTGAGGTCACCTGGTCTACACAGTGAGACCCCGTTTCCAAAACAAACAAACAAACCAAAACCACAAACAACAACAACAACAACAAAAACCCTTTTATTATGAATGTCAGGCTGTTTCAGATTCATTGTGTAGTCCAGGCTAGACTTGAACTCCAGATTCTCCCACCTCAGACTCTGAATGCTGGCATTACAGGTGCACAGCACCACTCCCAGCTTGCTTTCAGTTGTTAGGGTGCCCGTCCCGGGTGGATTTAGGAGAGGGTGTTTTCAGATAATTAAGAATTGATCAAGCATTTCATTTTAAGCATTGTATTATCCCATGTCTCCCTTCTGTTCTCCCTAATGAAAGTCTGTTAACAAATGTGTGTGGTTTTTTAAAAAATGTTTGGATATATATTTTATATATATATTTATTTATTTATAAGGTTCATGGTATAGCAACAGTTCAAAGTTTAATACTGAATAGCTGCCTTATTCATTGGCAGAGGAAAAACAAGATACTTAAAGATCTTAAAATGAAGCCTTTTAAGAAACTGAATGTAATATTTAAGAACTTGCATTTTTGAAGATATGCTTAAATATTGAAAAATGAATACAAAATCAACTAAATATTTGTAGGAACGGGGCCCCTAAGTGTTAAATACCATATTCAAATTTATTTTTAATAATTTTAAACTGTTAAATTTGGTAGAAAGGAGTAAACTTAACTTTTAAGCTTTATTTATTTTTTAATTAAAAATACTAATAATGGGGCTAGGTATAGTGTGGTCATCCACTCCTTTAAACCAGCACTCATGAGGCTGATTCAAGTGGATCGCTATGACATCAGATCAGCCTGATCTATGTAGCGAGTTCCAGGACAGCCGGAGCTACATAACAGAGAGACTCTGTCTCAAAAAACCAAACCAAAACAAAAAAACTAATAATGCCCTCGGTGGGAGGGCTAATTTAGTGGTAAAGGGTTTGCCGTGTGTGTGTGTGTGTGTGTGTGTGTGTGTGTGTGTGTGTGTGTGTGTACCAACAGCCCACTCCCCTAGAGAGTAGTAACGAACTATTGTGTTAATTGTATGATTTTTCTTTTTGTGTGGGGGAGACAGTCTGCAATTCAATCTAACTTGGTATATGCTAGAATTATAGGCATGTGCCTAGCTATAAGTAAACAATATTTTCTAAATTACAAAAAATTCCTGTGTAAAGAGTGAGATTATTTTATATTTTTTCACTGTATCCAAAGGAGGACAATATTCGTGTAGAATATTGACTGGTAGAGGTAGAGAACATTTAGCAAGTGTAATGTGGAGAAGGGAAAAGTAGGTAGGTGCATGGTGTATAATCCTATGTGTTCCAGAGCTGCAGCCAGAGGATTGTAAATTTGAGGCCTGCCTGGGCTACAGAGTAAGTTCAAGTTGGATCTGGGCTGTAGTATTAATATATTAATAAATCCCAGTACGGGGCTGCTACTTTCCTGAATGAAAGACACACACACAGTCTTTGTATGTTAATATGCCTTAAGGAGCACAATAGCGGGCTGGCGAGATGGCTCAGTGGTTAAGAGCGCTGACTGCTCTTCCAAAGGTCCCGAGTTCAAATCCCAGCAACCACATGGTGGCTCACAACCATCTGTAACGAAATCTGATACCCTCTTCTGGAGTGTCTGAAGATAGCTACAGTGTACTTACATATAATAAATAAATAAATCTTAAAAAAAAAAAAAAAAAAAGCACAATAGCTGGGCAACTGCCAAACTTCCATGCTGTTAGGATCTACCTCCCACCAAGTTACCTAGTTACTACCTACTGATTTCTATGTTTCATCTCAGCTACTCTTAACTTCAATTAATTAACCCTCTGGGCCATGTTTTCTTGGTCCAGAGCTTAGGCTGCTCTCCTTGCCTCTCTACCCCATGGCCGCTCTTGACTCTGTCTTGCACACTCCTAAGACATGGCGTCTCTCCTTCACTCCTGCTTCCTCGAGGAAGCCCAGGAACTTTAAATCCCGCCTCTCTCTTCTCCCCAGATATTGGCTGCTGGCATCTTTATTTGCCAATCAGAGTTAACTACGGGCAGGTTTCCAGATCTTCTCATGCAAACAATTTTGGGGGACTCAGATTAGCAAAATGTAAGCAGCTACACATAGCAACTTAGACTTTGCTTCAAAAGAAAAATAAACACAGATCTGGATATACAGCCCCATGGTAGATATAGTTTTGCTTTTCAGTCTCAGCAGCATGAAAAGTCGAAGAATGGCTTGCTTTTTTTTGGTTTTTCGAGACAGGGTTTCTCTGTAGCCCTGGCTGTCCTGGAACTCACTTTGTAGACCAGACTGGCCTCGAACTCAGAATGGCTTTTTAATAACTCAGTATTCTTTGCTACTATGCTAAAAATGAACACGTAGCCACTTCTTAACAGTGAAGGACAGTGTGGACTGTGAAACTCTGCCTGATGTATTAATAGTTTAACAATTCACTGCTCTGTTACACTTTAACATTAAGAATTTTTTTTTCTGTGTGTTTCTCTGTGTAGCTCTGGCTGTCCTGTAGCTCACTCTGGGGACCAGGCTGGCCTCCAACTCAGAGATCTACCTTTCTATGCCTCCTGAGTGCTAGGATTAAAGTTGTACTCTGTTGCTGACACCACTACCACCACCCAGCTAAAAAAAATGTTTATAAACATTTACTTTTGTGTGTGTGTGTTGGGCTGAGTGTGTGGGTGTCAGAGAAGAACTTGGGGGGATTGGTTTTCTACACTTGTAGGTTCTGAAGACTGACCTCATCACCAGCTGAGGTGGGCAGTAATATGCCTGATCCCTTGAGCGTCTCATTCTCCCCTTAAGTTATATCACCACAGTAGAACCACTTGGGAAAAACATGTTGACAAAGTTATATAGATCTTTTAGATACTAATGTTTCAGCTTAAAATATTAAAATGTCATAGATTAGTATCGTCACTGATTTCACCACGTCATTATTTATAAACTGTCAAGTTTGTGGTGATGATAGAAGTTTTCCAAAACTCTAGTTTTTACGTCAAAGCTTGGATTATGTTGTTGGCAACAAATATGAGCTATTCCTCTTCCTGTTTGTCTAGAAAGTATGCCTCTGATTGATCTCAGCATCCTGAGGGACAGAATCACAGACAGCTGTGTGTCAGTGTAGCTGTGGCTGCCTTCCTTCCCCATCCTTGCTTTTTACCTCAGCTGTGCAGGAGTGACACAGTGCCGCTGCCTTGTCTGGGGTGTGGACAGGCAGCTTCCCACCAGGTGACAGCAGTATGTTAGGATTAGGAAAGCAGTTTGGATCTCATGAACTCTTGAGAATTGCAGAAATCCTTTGAACCTGTAGATTGTAACCCCTTTGGAGCGTGTATATCAGACATCTCACATATCAGATATTTATATTACAATTCATCACAGTAGCAAAATAACATCTCTATGAAGTCGCAGTGAAATGACTTTATGGTGTGAGTGTGTGTGTGTGTGTGGGGGGGTCACCAGAGCATGAGGAACCATATTAAATGGTTGCAGCATTAGGGAGATTGAGAATCGCTGCTTTGAATCATGTTGTGCTAATGATACAGAATGCTTAGCACCCGACTGGTAGAAGTGTCATAGATCATATGATGACTTGGCTTCTGAATAACAGAGTTGTTTTCAGTCTGTAAGTATGCTTCATGTTTTAAATACCTTAGCCTTTTTTTTTAAATAAAAAGCTGTTTTATATAGTCATACTTATTTTCTGTTATGATCAGAATTTCTGAGGCTATATTATATAAAGAAAAAAATATTTTAGTTTGCAGATTTAGAGGCTGAAAGTCCATGATGTGGCAGCCTACCAAACTGCTTAGCTTCTGGGGAGGGCCTTGTGGTCGATAGCATCGTACAGCAGGAGTATACACTAGGGAAAGGAGGGGTCACACCAGGAAGCAGGGATCTCTTGCTCCTTTAACATACCTCAGTTTTATGGCACATGTTGAGTTCTCAACACCAGTGTTGCTTCCATGACCTACAAGGCTCCGTGTCTTAAAGATTCCACTGTCTGCAGACTGGGACCCAGCCTCACTGTCTATTCCATGAGCACACTGGGACCCAGTCCCACTGTCTGTACTATGAACACACTGGGACTCTGCCCCACTGTCTGTCTGCACCATGTACACACTGGGACCCAGTTTCCAGTGTACAGGGACTCTCAAACCACATTGATCTCTTAAGAAAAAATTAGAATGGGTCTTGGTAACTAAGTGACTACCTTGGTATGTGCTTTGATTAGTGCTATTTATATCATTGTAAAAACAATTCCTGCTTTTTCTTCTTGAATAATTGTAACTAGAAATATAAAAATATATTTGATGTAACATGGCTAACAGAAGTCCAAAAAGTCAGAGTAGTTCTGTTTTGTTTACATTATCTTAAATTCATTAGCAATTGAGATTTCCTTTTCTGATTGTGTTTTGATATTTATTTATTTATTGGAGACAAGAGTCTCACTGTGCAGCTCTAGCTGACTTGGAAATTACTATGTAGGCCAGGCTGGCCTGGAACTCATAGACATTCTCCTGCCTTTGCTTCCCAGGTTCTGGAATTAAAGTGTGTGCCACTTTTATGTTGACACCAGGCTATAAAAGAATTTCAGTTAGAATGAATCTTAACTTTTCTTAAAGGCAATACTAGATTATCTCTTAGACACCTTTCAAGACAGTTTTGCTACATCTTTTTACATTCAGTGGTTGCTAAGTTTTCTAAAGTGGATATCTTTAATATCCAACAGGTAACATATTCTTGTTTGTCATTTTGAAACCTTGGATAGAAATTTTAGACATTGTTGGTTCGCTGTGTTAATAATTTAAAATAAAGTTGGAATAAGCATAATTTAGTTCTATTAATTTTAAATGAATTTTTATTGTGTGTGTACTGCGTGTTCATGTGTGTTCGCATTTAAGTGTGCACATGTGCTATATAGTACTTGTATAGCCTTATGTCTCAGTCCTGTTTTCTACCTTGTTTGAGACAGAATCTCTTGTTCTCCCATTTCTTATCCTAGGCTAGCAGTCCTGCAAAAGCCTCTGGAGAGTTTTCTGTCTCCACTTCCCATCTGGCCAAAGGGCACACATGTGCTACTAAGTCTGGCTTTGCCTGGGATCTAGGGATCTATACTCGGGTCCTTAAGTTTACAAGGCAAGCTTTCTCCTGAGCCATCTCTTCAGCTCAGATTGTTTAGTTTTTAAATTTTTAAAAATTTTTTAGTGGAGTAATCTTGAAACTTTGTTAGGCTGCTTCGTGGGGAGGCCGAGCATTTGTTCCAACTTCTCCCCTTTTTCTCTTACAGTGATCTTAATCATAGCACGCAGTTTGTGCAGGGGCTAGCACTTTGTACCCTCGGCTGCATGGGCTCCTCGGAGATGTGCAGAGATCTTGCGGGAGAGGTAGAAAAGCTTCTGAAAACCTCCAACTCTTACTTAAGAAAAAAGGTAACTGCACGAAGTTATGTGTCTGTCTGCGCTAGGCATATTAGGGAACTGGGAAGCCAGGGCACTTATTTTTGAAAGCTTAGATGAAATTAAAGTATTTTTTCTTTGTTAGAGCAAATACATCTAAGTGGTTAGACATAAATTTAGATTCCTCTTTATTTTTAAAGAAATAATTTGTAGACAAACTAGATCCTCAGTGGCATACCCGACTACTTTGTAAATCATCTCACATATTAAAATTGTGATAATGAACAGTTTCTCATTGACGTTTGTACTAAGTGGCACATGTGCTCATGTCTTTGTACTTGCACCTTTGTGTCCTTTAAGGGCAGTCCTGCTGGGGCCTAGATGGCTGGGAGAGAAGGATGGAGGCCAAGTCCCAAACTCCTGTGTCTGCTGAGGGTAGTAATAGAGAGAATGCTCTGATTCCCACGTACATGCCTCGGTTTGTTTTTAAACAGTTTTCATTGAGTTTACAGTTTTGCTTCAGTCCTAAAACCTTGATAAAGGAAGGGTAGAATGTATATGTCCAAGAAATGAGCATAAACTATCATCTTGTTAGCATTTATTGAATCTGTTACTGCTGTGAGATTAAGAATCATATAGGGCCATTTCTTAGGATTCTGTATTATGCACACAAACACAAGCTTCCTTAGTATGTATGCTTGTGCTTTCAATACTGTGGGAACTACTATTCTTTTCGAATGTACAATATTGCATTAAATAAAACACTCTTTTCCAGATTGGAATGCCTCCCCATAAAGTGGAAGGGAGTTAGCAGGAATCGTTTCTAAGCAGTCTAAGTTGGTGCTGCATTTGAGTAAAGTAATGGCTGTATTTACTTTGAGGGTTCACCGGAGTCAGTCTTCAACTATCCTTTCTTTCTGGAAAACAGATGAGGAAGACTGTCTTTTCTTTAGGAGACACTAGTTAGTACATTTACACTAACCCCATCCTTCCTTCCTCCTGTTTTCTCTCCGTTTACTTTCCTTTTTGTTTATACTGAGAATTGAACTCAGTTGCTCCCAAGCTGTATTTCCTAACCCCCTAAGTGACTTTCTTGACTTGAGAAGAGTCCATTGAGGGCAAGATACTGTTAAACTTAGTATTAGGTTTACAGCCAGTGTCTTTAAGTTACACAACACTGTTAGATGTATTGATATTCAACTCAGGGATGTCTATATCAGAGATGGAAGTCTGTTCCTCAGAATTTTACTTTCGTTTAACTTTTGTGATAAACTGGTATTGACTATGATGTAATTGAAAGTGTTTTTCTCACTTGTCTGGCAACATGTGAGTAAAGAGACATGTGAGTGTCAAGTTTCTCCTTGTATGCGCTAGTACACACTGGAAAGCCCCAGGCAGCTCCATATTACTAAATTCCGTTATCCAACTTCTTACTTTTTCTAATAGATGTACTAGTTGGTGGTGTTCTTTTATAAGACTGATTGCCCTGGCTTACCAGAAATAAATTTTTTTTGTTCTTCTATTTTTCTTTATAGGCAGCACTGTGTGCTGTTCACGTCATCAGGAAGGTTCCTGAACTTATGGAGATGTTTTTACCAGCAACAAAAAATTTATTGAATGAGAAGAACCATGGTAATGTGATTTGGATGAACTTATAAAGTATCAAGAAAGGAAGGGTCAGCCCTGTGTCTCAGGGCAGAACACTTACTGGAGGTCTTGCCTGCTAGTTCCTAGATTTACAGTTCAATTGATTTCTTCATAGTAAATAATACCTTTCAGTTCTGGTCCTGTCTTAAGTTATTAATATTCAGTATGATGTGCAAATGATCATATCTTTGATTTTCATGTAATAGCCCTTGATTTCTTGATTGTTTTATAATAAAGGAAAACATTTTCCTTTACTATCAAGAGTTAGGAATATAAAATTAGTAAAAATTCTTCTGAGTTATTTCTAACAGGAATCTGCAGTACATATTTAGATATCTATATAAAAAGCTTGAGAGGAATTAAGTAGAGTGTGGCTGCTTTTTTCTTTTCCTTTTCTTTCTTTTTTTTTTTTTTTTTTTTTTGGTTTTTGTTTGTTTGAGACAGGGCTTCTCTGTGTAGCCCTGGCTGTCCTGGAACTCACTTTGTAGACGACCAGGATGGCCTCGAACTCAGAAATCCGCCTGCCTCTGCTCCCTAGTGCTGGGATTAAAGGCGTGCGCCACCATGGCCGGCTTATTTTTGTTTTGTTTGTTTTGTTTTGTTTTTTTCTTTTCTCTTAAACCTTTGTTATTATCATGAACTCAGTGAAATGAGTTCGAGTAAAATTTTATATCTTAAATATTAAGAAAAAAATGACATAATATATTTAATTTCATTAAATCATACTTAAATTAATTTAAGTTTGTGCTGTGCCCAGACTGCTCACAACAAGTGCTGAGCACAGGGGGGTCTAGGTGGCTCTGTCATTTATTACTTAGTGAAATGTCCTTTGAGATTGTTTTTTACTAACTTTGGGACAAGGGATTTGACTTGTCATTTGTCATTATCCGGTGTTTGAGACATTTTATCTGAATATCCAGTATCTTACTAAAGTTTTTGTGTAGGATTGTCTGTTAGAATGTAGCTAAAATGTATTGAGTAAACCGGGAGAAGGAGAGATGTGATTTGTAGGGATGTGAGCCTGGCTATTCACAGATGGCCAGGCTGGCTCTTGTCATCCTAACAGTTGAGAAAGTTGTGATGTGAGCAGTGTTGCAGCAGCAGCCTCTGCTCAGTGCCGTGGTCCTTAGGAGAGGACTGACAAGCAGGAGCAGTGAGCCTCCTTTGGGAATCCACCTTCAGGGATGTGAAACCCTTTTTCTGGAATTGAGTAGACCCTCATTTTTGCTTCCCTTTGACCGTTCCACAGGTGTCCTTCACACGTCTGTAGTCCTCCTCACAGAGATGTGTGAACGGAGCCCAGACATGCTCGCACATTTCAGAAAGGTAGGTGCCTTCTGTGTGATTTTCCTGACAAGTACATGTCTTTTTCACTTAGGATTTTCTTCTGAAAGCAAGCAATGAAACTGAATAAAGGATGTAACTAGCCCTGCTGTGTGATGGGGCTGGAAGCCAGAGTTAGGCATATAAGAGCTGGTATTAGTGTAGGGTTTCCCCTTTCAGAATACAAGTCTTTCCTTGTTGGCAGACATACCAACTGCTCATGTGTTTTATCTGTTGTTTTCACAGTGAGCCAAGCAATGTAATCTGAGCTCAAATTACAAATAGAATTGTTTCTCTTTATTTTTAAGACAGGTATTTTTTGTTTTTTTTTTTTTGTTTTGTTTTTTCTTCAGGTGAGAATAGCAAACAGAATTTTGACTTTTATTAGTTTGTTACAGTGTTTATTTTAGGCCATAAATTCCTGTGAAAATCCTACCTTTTTAAGGTCCTATGTCCAGTGGAGGGCAGGGGGCTCACCCCCTCCCCTCCAAGACAGTGTTTCTGTATGTAGCCCTTGGCTGTCCCGGAACTTGCTCCATAGACCAAGGTGGCTTGAATTCAGAGATTCAGTTTCCTCTGCCTCTGAGGTGCTGGGATTAAGAGATGTGCACTGTACCGCCTGGCTTCCTTTCCCCCTTTTTTATAGCATTTAAAAGTAGGCACTTGTATTTCTCCCTTTAACTTACTAAGAAGGATTCAGAAAGATGATTCTTTGTCTAGTTAGGAGCATTTGTTCCTTTAGAGAGGACTGCTGAGCACTCCACAAAGAGCTCATACTTTCGGGTGGTTTTTTTTTTTTTTTTTTTTTTGGCTCCCTCTTCCTTAGATGTTTATGTGTTGATTAAATTAATGTAAAACAGTATGAGACCCGTATCTGTCCCTAATGCTTGCTTTGTATGTTTTGTTCCTGTTGTCTGTTTGGAATCCTGCTGTATGTTAGAATGAAAAGGTAAGAATTAACCCTCTTTTTTTAGATGGTGCATGCTGGCTTTAGGTCCTTAGTAGCATTTGTGTATCCATCCACAAGTGTGGCTTTTAACTGTACTAATGCTGAAGCTGTGCTTAATACTGTGAATTATTTGTTCTAGCATTTTTGGCTAACTCCCTGGTTCAGTTTCTGTCTTGTCTTTTAATCTCCTGATTCCAAATCCAGCCTTGGATTTCAGTTGCAGCCTTCCCTGAGTTGTAACCCTCCTCCTCTGCCTTGCCTTCATCTTCATGTGAGAGGCTTTGAGCAGCTGCCCTTCCAGATCTGCCTGGCGCCCTTACACAAAACATTGCTTCCTTTTGAAGTAGATACTTTAGAGCCATCTGTGGGTAACCCATACTTGGAAAAGCTCCACATGTCCTTGTGCGCTGGAGCTCAGGCTCAGAGCTTTTATCCCCCTCTCACCTGGACTTAGTCTTGCTGAGGAGCTTCGGGATATTGAAAGGGTTTAGAGGTGGAGTCCTCGGCACCAACTGATTTTCATGGCTGCAGCTTTTCCTGTTACCGTGCTTTGTTTGTCCTGTCATCGGTTTTAGTAACTTGCATTTTTGTCTGAAAACTAAAGCTGGGTTCCAAGAACTTGTATGCTGAACACTTGGTCATGAGCTTTCTGTCCAGGGCAGCCTTATGCAGTGTGCTGGCCTCGGCAGCACAGAAAGCAGTTTCTCAATTCAGTGAGGACTTCTCCGAGAACTAAGTCAGATTCTTAAAGGTGACTAGGGTGGTATGCAGTGCTCAGAGTGCAGAGAGCAGGGACTGTGTGAGCTGAGCTGAGTATCTTCTTTACACTTTGGTCAACAGACTTACTGAGATTTTATTTAGAGTTTACAGATCTCTGAATTTTAGACTTGTCTTATTCTTGGAGTTGTCCAAATTTGATTTTTGTTTTAATGATTTAGCAGTCACTAAATTCTGAAGTATCATGGCTACGTGACTTAAGGTCACATATGCTCTTTTGCATTTGTAAATGGCGGTAATGTTCTAGTGTTTTGGGTGCTTGTCTTGAGTGTAGCTTGGCCTTTCATTTTAATCTTAGTACCTTTCTAGGTTTTGGGGAGTAGGGAGGGAACAGAATAAACACAAGGGAAAATGATGAATTGCAGCAGTGTTGGCTCTGTTCAACTGCCCTATAAAAAGATGTAGTGTTTGTCCCCTTTCTTGTTTAGTTTTAGGTAATAAGAGCTGTTCATGTAGATAAATGGGGTTTTCTTTTGGAGACTGGGAAAGTTCAGTTGTGGCAGACGTTTTGGTATAGGGATTTCACATTAAGTAATTGATTAACAGAAAGAAAATGAGCGTTCATATATATTTGCAAGCATCTGTAACTAGATTGACAATAATAATTGACCTGGACCCAGAAAATGAAGGTCAAAGGAATTCTTAACTAAGGAATGTGTAGTCTATTGGGTGTGATAGGAGAACACACTAAATATGGCAGAATTCTGTTTGAGTACTGGGCAGGACACTGGGGTCTTAGGTATGCTTTCTCCATCTGTCATTTCCGTTTGGCTCATGTTGGTCACTTGGGATTTCCTGCTGCTTTTTTGGGAAGGGATATATAACTAAACCTATCTTCAGAGGAGAGACCTTTTTTTTATTTGAAGTGTGATATGCTTTATATTTAATAAGATCATTGGTTAATGCTTGATATGACTTTATTAGAATGGATAAAAAAGAACTGATTTTTGCTACCCAAGAGTTTCAAGTTCTACAAAAGTAGACCTGCAGCATGTCCCGTAGATCTCTTTTATTTGGTTCCCATTAGCTCTTGGCCCACTATGATTCTAGTGTCTTTACATATTGAGCTCCAGAGGAAAAAGATCTGGCTTGTTTTCATGCTGATGAAGTGCATATTACTTGGTAGGTTTTGGCTTCAGTATCTGAGTTAATACTTCAGCCATTTGCATTACTGTATTTACAGCAGAAGAAATTTCTTGGACTCAGACCCTTGCATCAATTTTCTAAACCAAAGGCTCTGCTTATTGAAGAGATAGGTTCATAGAGTCACTATTTTGTTGTTGTTGTCTTGATACATCTTTTTTCTTTTCCCCTGCAGCTTGTGCCCCAATTAGTTCGTATTCTAAAGAACCTCATCATGTCCGGATATTCCCCAGAACATGATGTCTCTGGTATCAGTGACCCCTTTTTGCAGGTGAGGCTGAAAAATATTTGGATAAATGTCACGTGACTGCAATGCTTTTGAAGAGATTGGATTTTTTCATCTTAAGTTTATATAGGGTACAGATTTGATAATTCATTAATTATATTAATAAGTGAACCGGGACCAAATAATTATTGCGTTTAATTAATGAAGTGACAGTGTAACTGAAAGTTTATTAGTAGCTGCGAAGGGTGGGCTATCTTATAACTTCATTAGCTGTGGACATGTGCATGGCCTCTTTCAAAAGATGTTGAAAATTCTCCTGACTTATCTCTGATGCATCTAACTTCCTTTACATTATTTGGGTTCCATTCTGAATGAGATTGAGTCAGACTTAATTTGTTGACCTTTTGTATCCTGCATATTAGGTACGAATTTTGCGGTTATTAAGAATTTTAGGACGGAATGACGATGATTCAAGTGAAGCTATGAATGATATATTAGCACAGGTGAGTTGATCCAACTTGAAATCTATTAAGTTTCATTTTCGTCAGTTCTCTTCTACAGAGAGTAGAAGGTGTGGTTATTAGGGTGAGTAGTTTCTGTTTACTCCTTAGTGAGTTACTGAAATCACAGTATGTCTCGTTGCATTCGGTAGTTTTGGAAGTGTTGCTTTCTCACTTATGCACTGCTGTCTGTTTTTCAGGTTGCCACTAATACAGAGACTAGTAAAAATGTAGGAAATGCTATTCTGTATGAGACGGTTTTGACTATCATGGATATTAAATCAGAGAGTGGATTGCGAGTAAGTCTTTTTGAATCTTCTCTTTCCTCTAAGATTTCCTCCTTATTTAGAGTGATTAAATTGGGCTTCAGTACTTTGGAAAGGAAGGACTGATGTACCAAAGCATGATACTATGTTTTCTATGTGTGCTTTAACCTTGATGAAGATGATAAGGCTTGGAAGAGTTAAGGAGGGATGTAGCTGTATACCTGTCGTTAAGGAGAGCTATCAGAATAAGCTTTTACTAGGGACACAACCTGAATTGTACCCATCATTTTAAACAAGGCACAGATACAATATTTAAATAAATTTATTTAAGGAATAAACCTAGAGAACAAGAAACTCAGGTAGCCCCAAAGTTATACGGAGTGGAAAATGTTAGCTCTGTAGATTTCACACATAGCTACTAGGTCTCCTTCAGAGGGAAACAATGTTTTGTGATGCTTCGCTTCCTTTATACTCAAACAGCATCTTGGCATAACATAGATGGGGCTGGCCTGGAACTCTTCTGTAGGGTAGGTAGGTTGTCCTCAGTTTCTTGATTCTTCTGCTTTAGCATCCCAGTTCTGGGGTTATAGGTGTGCTTCACCACATCCAGCCCTTTCCTCTACTGTCATTTAACATTGAAACAGTTTCAGACGTTTTGAAAGATTTATTATTTTTTTTATTTGTGTGCATTCATGTGCTTGTGGTGAGAGCAGCACCCCTGGATACCAAAGGAGGATATTGGGTTCCCTGGACATCAACCATGTCCTCTGAACTGCTCAGCCATCTCTAGCCCCTAAAGCCTCAGCTTCTATATATGCCCTTTGCCCACTTTGCCCTTTGTCCAGAATGCCAGGCCGCACATTGTTATTTTTCTTAGTACTGTGATACCAACTGTGTATGCCTCCCCAACCCCCATGCTACCTCTAAAACTCCCCTCCCTCCTCTCTTCCCAGTCCCACCCTCACAAATCCCTCCCCCATTATACCCCTTGGATAACACCCCATGGCAGGGAACAGAATCTGAGACAGCCCCGCTCCACTTGTTAGGGGCCCATATGAAGACCAAGCTGCACATGTAGTTTATTTTTTATGTGGATGAGTGCCTGTAGGTATATATGTGCTCCATATGAATCCCTATGCATGCCTGGTTCCTATGGAGTTTGGAAGAGAGCATTGGGTGCCCAGGAACTGGAGATATGGATGATTGAGCCATCATGTGGGTGTCGCTGAGCCTCCAGCCCTGTATGTTGGTGTCTTTAGTACTGTGTATTTACTGTCTTTCCCTTTATAATTAAAATTTTTAGGAGGAGATAACTTTGAGCCTGTGCAAAAATACATTTTTAGGCTTTTGTTCATGATTTTTGTTATCTGTCAGATATTCTTGTCTTTAATAATTGCTAGGATGATATTCTAATATTAGTCTTCATTTTTCTCCCTGATTAAATAATAAGAGTTTTATGGAGTTATCCCTGTGAATTTCTCCTTAACCTAATCAATAATTGCTCAGTAGCAATCTATTAATGTAACTATAGTAAAATTTTTTTGAAGCAGTGTTTCTCTGTGTAGCCCTGGCTGTCTTGGAACTTACTCTGTAGACCAGGCTGGCCTCGAACTCAGAAATCTACCTGTCTTTACCTCCTGAGTGCTGGGATTAAAGGCGTGTGTTACCCACCCTGGCTTAATCCAAGTATTAATATTATAATTGCTAATCCAGAGCCTTTAAAGAAATAGACTTACCAGTTAGAGTATGATATTATGCTAGCCTGTGATATATCAAATCAACTTCCATCAATTTCTTTTTTTCCTCCTTGTAAGCAAAAGCAGCAGCTGTATATTGGTCTCTCTCTGTTAGAAAAATGGTATCTTGAAGCTGCTTTTTGCAGTTACCATTTGGATCACTTAAAGATTTGTAAAGATGGCCTTAGTACATTTATATAGCTAAGAAACCAGTACTGGCAGACTTTTCCAGAGCTTTTTTTTGTCTTGGTATCCTCCCCCCTTTTTTAAATCAATTTTTTTTTAAATTAAAACACTCTTTAAATGACTTTATTTCATGTATATGGTTGTTTCTGCTGAAAATACATTCATGCGTCATTTGCGTATCTGGTGCCTTTGGAAGGCAGAAGAAGGTGTCAGATCCCTGAAACTTGGTTTACAGATGCTTGTGGCTACCATGGGGTGCTGTGAATTAAACTCAAATCCTTTGGACGAGCAAGAGCCGGAGCTGTTAACACTGCCATTTTTCCAGTCCCCCCCTCCTTATTTTTAAGAAAATTATTTATTTTGGAAAATTAGTCCTTAAAAACACCATTTTGTTTTGTCTGTGGGTTTCTCCTCAGATTTTGCAAAGATACAGAAACAAAACAAAACAAAACAAAACAAAACAAAAACCCAACAACCAAGTATGGAGATACAGCTCATCTGGTAGAGTGTTGGGTTCTATCACTTCAGCAAATGAAGTGTTCTGTCTCCTTCCCTTCTAATCTGTATAGCTGCGTAATCAATAGATACTTTACTTCTAACACCAGATATGGAGATTTTCAGTGATATTTTCAGTGGCCACCAGTTGGTATTCTTTAACTTAATTCAGTTTAAATATTCTCCACTTTGAGATAGTGTCAGATCTCAGGCTGAAGGCTTAGTTCTACAGGACAGTCTCCCACATCAGATGCTAATTGTATAATTGGTATTTTAAACCAGCCAGCTGTGATTCTGGGTTCCTACATCCCTCTCTGTGAGCTTAATTAACATGCTAGAATGGCTCACAGAACTCAGAGGGATACTCACTTGTCCTTGTTATAGTAAAGACTATTCAGAGGATAGGGATGAATATCTAGATTGGCAAAACAGGGGACAAAGCATAGAGGGATGGAGAAGAAGCACGTGTACCATCTTTAGAAAACTCCATGTGTCTAGCTATTCCAAAGTCCTGTTGTTTTGGGTTTCATGGAAGCCTCATTGTGTAGTCATGGTTGATTAAATCATTGGCTAAAGGTGAAGATTATAACCTTCAGCACTTTTTATTTCCAGGATCTTGAGGAAGGGCTGAAAGCTCCAGCCTCCAATAGCATGGTTGCTTCCTCTGACAAGCTAGCCCCATCCTCAGGCCATTCAGGGATCCATCAAAAGTTACCTCATAACAACTAAATGTAAGAATAGAGATGGCTCAGTGATCAAGAACACTTGCTATTTTACCAGAGGACTAGAGTTTAGTTCCTAGCACCTATGTCAGGTGTAACTTCAGCTCCAGGGTTCCAGTGTTCTCTTCTGACTTCTGAGGACACACACACACACACACACACACACACACACCCCATAAATAAGCACGCATTTTAAAACCTTTTGAAAAAAATTAAAACTAAATGAAATTTAGGAGCTGTATGTCAAGAAATGGGGACGACAGTATATTTCACAGTATCATATATCTCATACGAATATAACCATATAGTATTTATTCCTTTGCTTGTGTTTTCATCTCTTTTGCTTTTGTTTTGTCATATGTCAGATGCCTTTCTTATAATACCTGAATAAGACTCCATTGTACATGCTAGTAATATATCCAGCAGATTTGTGGTTGATGGCTATCTAGGACATCTCCTATCACGTATTCCTTGTTGATATGGCCCCAGGAGATTTTGTGTCTATGCTTGTACCATGCATTTGTTACATACATTCGTAGAACTATGTGCTGCTGGAGTATGCATTTCTCTTAGGTTCAAGGTCATTGTTGATTTTATTGTCCTTCTAGCATTAGGCGGCATTCCAAAAATGGGGTATACTTTCATTATACCCTCCAGTTATTTTGGTAATTACTGCTGAAACTGAATGTGGTTTTTAAAAATAATTTATTTTGTACGTGTGCACATGCATACATACTGTTCTACACACATGGCGGTCAGAGAACAATTTGAGGGAATGGATTCTGTCCTTCTATTATGTGGGTACTGGAACTCAGGTCTTCAGGCTGTGGCAGGCACCTTTATATATCTGTTGAGCCATCTTTCTGGCCTCTGAAATGAAACACGATTTTAAGAATGCCTTTAGATAACTTCTCCTTTTGCTAACAATTTATAGATAACCAGCTGCCATCTTTAGGGAGCTTCTACCCAGAGGCCAGAAATTTATTCTTTAGATTAAGAAAACAATATAAATATATCATTTTTATAGATTAAAAAAAAAACAAAAACAAATGTATGCTATTTCTCTTTAGGTTCTAGCCATAAATATTCTTGGTCGATTCTTATTGAACAATGACAAAAATATTAGGTAAGTCAACTGAAAATTTTTTCATATATTTTATATTATAAAAATTAGTATTTTACAGAGTGGCTTTGCTCAAGATTTTATATATATATATATATATATATATATATATATGTATATTATGTATTGTGTGATCTAGAATTTGAAGTAAGAAATTTTAGTTTTAGTTTAGTCTTAAAATTGCTGTTTTGTAAATAATTTGAGGATTTTCTTTGTGGCTTAATGTTTAATTTATAAGTTAAGGGCAAACATCATATAAAGGGCCAAATGGTAAACATTTTAGGCTTTCTGAACCACAGGGTCTTTGTAGCAGTTACTTAATTACATTGCTTTGGTGGAGGTGGTAGTGGTGACAGTTTTGAAACAGGATTTTTCCATGTAGTCCTGGTTGTTCTGGAACTCAATTTGCAGACTAGGCTGGCCTTGAACTTAGAGATCCACCTGCCTCTGCCTCCTAAGTGTTGGTATTAAAGGCAGGCACCACCATGCCCAGCTTTAAATTCAAGTTCTTATAAATAGATAGGAGCAGTTTTTGGTATTGGTATTAAAAAAGAGCAGAAAACATTTAAATGATGAAATTAAAGTAATTTCCTTTTGTACATTGTGGGTAAGGCAGTGTGAAAAAGCATATATACTGTATTTTTTTCTTGGGAAGATTTAGTCAGTTACTGTTAGAAGTTTGAATAGGGCCTGGGGTGGGGGTGGTGGGTGGCGGTGGCGCACGCCTTTAATCCCAGCTCTTGGGAGGCAGAGGCAGGCGGATTTCTGAGTTCGAGGCCAGCCTGGTCTACAGAGTGAGTTCCAGGACAGCCAGGGCTATACAGAGAAACCCTGTCTCGAAAAACCAAAAACAAAAGCAAAACCCCCAAAACAAGAAGTTTGAATGGATGCTGTGAAAGCAAGGCTAGTTCCAAAGACTCCCCACTTGTCCCAACTGTCGTTTCTGCTCCTGTTGCCATAATGATGCTACTTCCTAGTCACTAGCTCTGTGCTCACCTTGACATACTTTCAGATGTGTGCATCTCCTCATCTGTTGGACAGCTTTGTTATTATTCAGACAGAGGGAAAACTTCCTTGAGTTTTACATTTTAGCTTATTTATTATGAAACATTGTTCTGTGCAGATATGTTGCTCTGACATCTCTGTTGAAGACTGTGCAGACAGATCATAACGCTGTACAGAGGCATAGAAGCACAATTGTGGACTGTCTGAAAGATCTGGATGTCTCCATAAAAAGGTAAGAAAGAGAGTCTCTCTCCAGCCTGGTAAGTGGAACAGATTTTTGATAAGGCTGTGTCTGTCCTCTACCAATTTGATAGTTTGTTGAAATTTTGAGAGCCAAGCTTTTAGGTATTTAGTCCCTGTGTTCAGAAAGGAGTTCCAGTTATAGAGACCCGTGGGAAATACTGAATTGTGCACTGAGAGTGCTCTTGGTTCTTAGGTAAAATAATTGGCGCAGTGTACTGGGCCAGTGTTTCCTTAGCAGAGGTGCTGTGTTACGTGTGCTGGAGGATGAAGTAAGGAGTGATCCATCGGCTAAGTGTTTTCCCACTGTGCTGACACTCACATTGCTGACAGTGCACGTTTTCACAGCACCTCATGATCCCAGAGGCAAGTGTGAGAAAATCTCCATGGAGACATGACTGTAGGCAGTTGTCACTCTCAAATGTCATAAATCTCTCTGTTGAGTGGAATCTGGCAGTTCTTCTCATAGAAGTGTGGAATTTATAGTTTGCTTTAGTGAACGTTTACTGTGTTCAAATTCAAGACAAAGGAGATTTAAAGTGATCTTTGAAGTCATTTAGTCAACAAACATTTATGTACACAGAACAAATGCTAAGTGCTTGAACAATCTACAGATAAGACCTAGAATTAGTAATACCAGCTTTTTTTGTTTTGGTTTTGTTTTTGTATTTTGAGACACAGTTTCTCTGTGTATTAGCCCTGGCTGTCCTGTAACTCTCTTTTTGTAGGCCAGACTGACCTTAAACTCAGAGATTCGCCTGGCTTTGCCTCCCAATTACTAGGATTAAAGGTGTGCACTACCATGACTGCTTTAGTAATACCAGCTCTTATGATATTCCCCTCTGGATTACCCCTCTACCACCCCCTCTCCTATGCCCCCTTTGCCTCTATGAGGGCGCTCCTCCACCCATTCACCCACTCCCACCTCACCCCTCAGCACCCCCTGTGCTGGGGCCTCATGCCTCCCTCCCTTCTCATTGATGTCAGATAAGGCTATCATCTGCTACATATGTATCTGGAGTCCTGGCTCCCTCCATGTATAATCTTTGGTTGGTGGTTTAGTCCCTGTGAACTCTGAGTGGTCCAGTTAGTTGATATTAATACTAGCTTTTTTTTTTAATTACGTATTTTCCTCAATTACATTTCCAATGCTATCCCAAAAGTCCTCCCCCCCCCCCCAACTCCCCTACCCACCCATTCCCATATTTTGGCCCTGGCGTTCCCCTGTACTGGGGCATATAAAGTTTGCCTGTCCAATGGGCATCTCTTTGCAGTGATGGCCGACTAGGCCATCTTTTGATACATATGCAGCTAGAGTCAAGAGCTCCGGGGTACTGGTTAGTTCATAATGTGGCACCTACAGGGTTGCAGATCTCTTTAGCTCCTTGGATACGTTCTCTAGCTCCTCCATTGGGGGCCCTGTGGTCCATCTAATAGTTGACTGTGAGCATCCACTTCTGTGTTTGCTAGGCCCTGGCCTAGTCTCACAAGAGACAGCTATATCAGGGTCCTTTCAGCAAACACTTGCTAGTGTATGCAATGGTGTCAAAAATATGGAACGCTTCACGAATTTGTGTGTCATCCCTACGCAGGGGCCATGCTAATCTTCTCTGTATCGTTCCAATTTTTAGTATATGTGCTGCGAGCACTAATACTACTAGCTTTTAAAAGAGCTTTGGAAAAGGGTTTTATGGCACCTTCCTTCTTAGTTAGTTCTCACAGTAAGTCATTAAGAAGCAAGTAAGTTCTGTGCCTGATTAATAGACTCATTAAATTATAGTCATCAAATGATCAGGTGACTATAACCCTTGAAACTTTGACCCTTAAACTTTAACCCTTGAAAAGGGCAATTCTAGAAATAGAAGTCAGACCTTCTTTCTCTTATTTTCGTTGGGCTAGGGTATTTGACAGAAGATGCAACAATAAGAGCTGATCCTCAAGCCAGAGCTGTTTCTCATTGTGACTCCACACCTAACATTTTCCCTACCTTTTCATTACACTGTTGCCTCTGATGTAAAATGTAGGTAGAGGGCCACCCAGTTTCAGAGGTTTACAAAATACTAAACTGAATTTATATATATTAAAACTATCTTAACTTCTCATGGGAATGATTATATCATTGAGGGTTGAGGGTTGAATTGCTGTTGTGTGTATTAGTTAATATGTTATCATGTACTTAACCTAATTGTTAGTTTTGAAACGCAGAGTATGTTTAGTATTTACTACCTCCACTAGACGGTCTCAGAATTTTCTGAGTAGCTGAGGTTGATTTTGAACTCCTGATTCTCATGTCTCCAGCTCCTAAGACTAGGATTATAAGCATGTACCATTCATTATTCTGGTTATGAAAATTATTTGAAAATTTTGACCAAATATGAAAAAATGTATATGGAGTTTTGTATGTTAAATATTTTTATCTTTGCCTTTATTAACAAACTTAATAGGCATCTAAAGAAACTTTTATTTGATCTTATAGGTGTTTCCCCCACCCTCCCCTTTAATGGTCAGTTTCCTGTTAAGTTTGTTTTTACTATACTATACCTTTTTCAAAATAATTATTTTTGATATTATATATAATTACATCATTTCTTTTCTCCAACCCCTTGCATACCCCATTGCTGTATATACACATACAACTCTCTGTCTGTCTGTCTGTCTGTCTGTCTGTCTGTCTGTCCCTGTCTCCTAAATATATACATATAACCTGTTCAGTCTGTATAATGCTACTTGTATATATATGCTCTCATTAAAATGTATAGTCTCTTTCTCTTGAATTATGGCTAGGTGTGTATGTGTGTCTTACTCGGGAAGAGTATTTTTCCCGGCTCTCAGCATTTCTTAGTCCTTTGTTTATGGTTGAGGCCTTGTGTGCTTTCTTTCACATTAGCATGTCTGTTGGTGTCCCATTCATGTTTTGGGGACTAGATCTCTCTATGTAGTAGTCCTGGGAGATATGGAAGTCATTATGTAGACCATGTTGGCCTTAAACTTGTGATGATCTTTCTGCTTCTGCCTCTTACGTGCTGGAATTACAGAGATCCACCTGCTTCTGCCTCCTGAGTGTTGGGATTAAAAGCATGGACTACCACACCTAGCAGTTTTTATTACTTTTACATTGGTACATTTATGTGTGTGTGTATAGACATGTGCTTGTGAGGTGCCCTCAGAAGTAAGAGACTTTGGATTTTCCTGGAGTTGGAGTTAGAGGTGGTTGTGAGCTGCCTGAGGACCTGAGCTCTTAATGGCTGAGCTCTCTCTCTAGTCCCATAACCAGTGTATTTAAGATTTATTTTTATGCTGGGTGGTGGTGGCGCACACCTTTAATCCCAGCACTTGGGAGGCGGAGGCAGGTGAATTTCTGAGTTCGAGGCCAGCCTGGTCTACAAAGTGAGTTCCAGGACAGTCAGGGCTACACAGAGAAACCCTGTCTCGAAACAAAACAAAACAAAACAAAACATTAATTTTTATTACTTTTAATTATGCTCTCCCCTTTTGAGACAGGGGTCTGGTGTAATCCAGGCTGGTATTAAAGATACTATGTAGCTGAAAATGATTGTGAATTTCTTATCTCTCTGCCTTTACCTTCTTAGTGCTGGGAGTATAGATATGGCCCACTTGCTCAGTTTCTTCACTGCAGAGTGTGGAACCCAGGGCTTTGAACATGACAGGCAGGCACACTTAACACCTAGGCTACATCCCCAGTCCTATGATACTGTTTGATGTAAGCAAAGTTATGTTGTATTTGGAGTGCAAGTAGAATATCATAAACAAATACATTTTTAGAGAAATAATACAGAGACATTTTCATTGGGTAATAGCTTTATGCTTCTTTTTGAGAATTCTAAGTCTTAGAATAGACTAAAGAACTATAGTTATTAGACTTTGCCTATGTTTTTTATTGGTGTTCTTTGTTATTCATTCGTCTCATATTGATTGATTGACTGATTGATAATTTATTTATTCATTCATGGGGAAGGGTCTCATGTAGCTTAGGCTGATCTTTTTCTAGCTGTGTAGCTGAGAATGCCATTGACTTCTGACCTGCCTCCGCCTCCCAAGAGCATGGAGATATAAGTGGCTGTGTGGACGTGTGCCACCATGCCCAGGTTCTCTCAAGGATTCCTGGAGGAGAGTATTGGGTTAACACTCACAGTAAGAGCTGTCATAGGAATACATTTTCATGCTTATCTGGCTTGTAAAGAGTGCAATCACAGACTGTACAGATGTTTATGCCACTGCTTTTGGTATATAGGGAAAATACCTGAGTATTTGTTACATTCCCACCATCAATATGTTTTTTCCTCTCTGCAAGACGTGCAATGGAACTGAGTTTTGCCCTGGTGAATGGGAATAATATCCGAGGCATGATGAAAGAATTACTTTATTTTCTGGATTCCTGTGAGCCAGAATTTAAAGCTGATTGTGCATCTGGAATCTTCCTTGCTGCAGAAAAGTAAGATTTAATTTTTATTTTCATTGGTAGAAGGTGCTTGGAACGTCCTAAAAGCATCTTTAAAACATGGTGCCAAGAGACGCTGTAGACATGTTTAAGACACATAGCATTGATTTCTAGCACTGAATTAGAAGTAATTGTAGCCAATGTTGAAAAAAGATGAGAACAAACAATATACTTTCCCTCTGTATCCATTCTCAGCCTCACACCTATTATGAAGAGACAGAAAAACATCTGAATTAAAGCCATGTGTAAAATCCAATTTACACAGTGCTTCTCACTAGTAGGGTTGCTGTGGGGTGTTGACACACATGCATGTAGAGGTGCAAGATTGATGTTCTCAGTTGCTCTTTCACCTTCATTATTGCTGGGTTCTCAGTGAAACCCAGGGCTCTGTAATTTGGCTGAGCCTCTCATCCAGCTTGCTCTGGATAGTCCCTGTTGCCAACCCTCCACACTGCATTCATGTGAGTCCTACACTGTGACTCTGGTTCTCAGGATTCTGACTCAGGACCAGATCTGCTGAGCTTTCTCCTTAGCCCTCCTCAGTTGCCTTCTTCTTTCCTGACAATGTGATTTGTCGTCTGAGAAACTGTGGCAAAGTCCCATGTTATCGGCACATTACTCCTATTGTAATATTGTGGGAAATGTGAGTTTGATTATATTTGATGCTTTGTTGAAATGATGGTTTCTCCTAGGTTTTATAGTGTAATGTCTTCAAATAGAATAATTTTACTAGAAGACCTAGAAAAGATTGTAGAACAGAGCTTTTGAAAGTCACTGGGTATAGTGCAGTTTATTAATTTCAGTGTTTTCACCTTATTTTCTCAGGTACGCACCTTCCAAACGGTGGCATATAGATACAATTATGCGTGTCTTGACAACGGTATGTAGCTTTTTAAAGCAGACTATATAGTGAATGTACCTAGAAATGAGGCAGATGAAACCCCTACTCTCATAGAGGAGATTGGAAATTATGTAACTGTCCTGGTCTTGCTTTGATAAAAACACTGACAACTTGAGAGGAAAGTGTTTGAAGCTTAGAAGCTACAGTTCATCACAGAAGCCAAGGCAGGAACCTAGAGGCAGAAATTGAAACAGGAAATGCTGCTTGTTCCCCCATGGCTTGCTGAGCTTACATTCTTATAAAACTTAGGACCACCTGCACAGGGGTGACAACACTCTCAGTGAGCTGAGCACATCCAACACCCCCCTCCACAACCACACACAGAGCCCTTGCCTCCCAAATCAGTCATTAATCAAGAAAATGCCCCACAGGCTAATCTGTTAGAGACAATTATTCAGTTGAGGGTCCCTCCTTCCAAGTGACTGTAGTTTTTGTTAAATTGACAAAATATGGGTTTCACTGTGTTGGCTAGGCTAACCTAGCATAATGTCAGGTTTGGATGGATGCTGGTGCATAAGGCACTTAAGTCAAGTGTTTTATACTTTGGTTAGAGAAGGTAAAATTTGAGAAATGGGCTTCGTGGAAGGAGGAGAAGGTCATGGAGATATCTCAAGTGTGTCCTAATCAAAGGGAATGGTAGGTGAGACATTCTGGGGTAGCAAGCTTGGGCTGCTTGGAAAGCAATGGAAAGACATTGAAACCAGGAAGTGGAGAGAGGCAGTGGGTAGTTTTATTTCAGAGTCCTAACACGTGCCATTATACAGAGATTACTAAGTGTTGGATTTATTTTGAATAAGGTAGAAAGGGGTTGCAGATTATTTTTTCCTTGTAGTGCCAGGGATCAAACCCAGGGCCTTACACATGCTAGGCAAGGGCTCAGACTTGGAGTTCTGTCCTCTATGCAGTTGTTGCGAGGTTTGAATGACTACATTTATTTTACAGTTCCTGTTTCAGATGTTTTCTTTTCTTTGGCATTCTTCTCAGATTTGAGGATGTCTGTTTGTTTTCTGTTTTAACTAGTTAATAGAGTGTGGTGGTCGAGCAAGAAGATGTACTGTCTGACATGATGTTACTAGAAATTGATACCATAAAGGAAATACTGCATTTAAAGTTAGAAACTCATAAACCAGCAGATCTAGGAACTAAGCAGGGAAAACATCGCAACACAACAGCATATTGATACCTTTAATATGTAAATAAAATGGGAAAATCCAGTGACCAGTGATTGGCATTTGAATTGGTAGTTCACAAAAAGAAAGAAGTGTTTAACACATGAAAAACACTTTTACAGTTAAAGAAATAATAGGAAAAGTAGAAACAAAGTATCATTATTAATTCTGTTGTGCTTTCTCCTCTGAGAGTCCTCATGGAGCTCAGGCTGGAAGAGAACTGGCTGTGCAGCCAGGGCTGACTTTGAACTCTTAATCTTCTATCATCTACCTCCTGAGTGCTGTGATAATAGGGATGCCCCTGTCTTCATACTTTCTCCTTTAGCTTGGAAGCCTCAGCCTTAGTAGCTGAACCATCTCTCCAGCCATCTTGTTTTTGAGACAAGATCTGTCTCAGAAACAGACAAGCTGTCCTGTGTTGTTCAGCAGGACAGGTGTGGGCAACCCACTAGGCTTCTATTATACTTTCTAAACCCAATTTCTAGTATTAGTTAAAGAATATGAACAGGTAGAAGTGACTGCCATCAGTCCTGGTGACTGAGTCTAATCCCTGGAGTGCTCATGTTGGAAGAAGAGGACTGACTTTCAAAAATTGTCCTCTGACCTACATATTCATGCCACAGCACACAAGCTCATATACATATAACATATAGAAATGTGTAATTAACACTTGAAACAATGGAGAAGCAGGCCCCACTGTTTACTTGATAGTGTAATAAATTGTGTTATCTTTTCAGAGTACAGTATGGAAGTCTGCAATTAAAGTGTTAGGTTGTACCTTTTGCTGCATTGATACAATCTTTTAGGTTTTAGCTTAGGAAAATAAAAAAGACAAGTGTAGAAAAATATGAATGTAAAAATGTTCATCTTGCTGGGTGTTGGTGGTACACATCTTTAATCCCAGATAGAAGCTGTGGATCTCTGAGTTCAAAGCTTTCCTGGTCTATAGAGCGAATTCCAGGATAGCCAAGGCTACACAGATAAACCTTGTTTGGAAAAACAAAACAAAAAGTTTCAATCTTGTTTTATAATAGAGGCCAACTGGACACAATTGTTAGTGCATAAATGAGAATTGGTTCAGTAAGTTATGATGATGTAGATGCATTTATTTCTGGACATGGTGGCTTATAAGCACTTAAGGAGTCTTAAGGAAAAGGACCTCCAGGATTTCAAAGCTAGCCTGGGCTATAGAGTAAGTTTAAGGCTGGCTTAGACTGTAGTATAAGACCCTGCCATTTGACAAACAGAACATCAACAGAATTTGGTAGGGAATTTTCTAGGATAAGCTGGTTTTTATTTAGCAAATTTAGTTAATTTCCTAGGAGATTATGATGGTTTGTATACGCCTGGCCCAGGGATTGGAGGTATTTGGAGGTGTGGCCTTGTTGGAGTTAGGTATGGAACTGTGGGTGTGGGCTTTAAGACCCTACTCCTAGCTGCCTGGAAGCCAGTCTTCCACTAGCAGCCTTCAGATGAAGATGTAGAACTCTCAGCTCTGCCTGCACCATGCCTGCCTGGATGCTGCCATGCCCCTGCCTTGATAATGTACTGAACCTCTGAACCTGTAAGCCAGCCCCAATTAAAAGTTGCCTTGGTCATGGTGTCTGTTCACAGCAGTAAAACCCTAAGACAAAGACTGAAAGTTGATAAATGGATTGATAATAGGGATTAAGCATATTCTAACAAAGTCTTGATAATTTAGAACACTCATTCTTATGATGGCCATGTGACATTTTTTCCTTAGCCCTGTGAGAATATGACATTAGAATCTAGCTGCTGCCTTCCAACAGGTCCTAGCGTCTTACAGATACTGACAGCCACCCTACTGGGGGCATTGCAGACAGGCTATTAATGTTAAGGTGTCAGTGCCACATGTGCCCCACCCCTCACTCTTTCCCTGGCTCTGCCTAGAGACAGCTCTTGCTGTGAGCTTTTCCCACCAGAAGGTTTAAGAACTATACTTCTGTCACATGGTTCTTGATTGTCTTCAGAGACAGATGCAGTTAGTTTCTGGTCTAGGGCCTAAACCTCAGAGCCCTCACTGTGCTGTTGCCCCTCTGTCCAGCTTATATAAATGATTTTTATTCTTGAAAATGCAGTAAGCTTTTTTTTTTAATAGCCAAAAATGTGGGGTTTTTGGTTCAGTGTGAATTTGAAAAGTTGTTTTTTGTTGGATGAAGTAGTTAGTTTCTCAAATTGTGATACTTTCTCTTTTTGAAAGTGCTGTACACGGGAGTATGTAAATATTTAAGCCATATTATAGATCTTTTTAGCTTCCCACTTTCTTTTTGACCATTTTTCTTCGTGTTGAGTGGGCATTCTGGTTGCTTGTGATACCAGCCCTTCCAGAATGCACAGGGTTAGGTCTGGCTAGTGTCTTGTAAGTCAGCTCTGCTGTTGTTTCCTGCAGTCGAGTGATTTTGGCTGGGATCCCCACTCTATGTCACAAGTGGCTAGTTATAGCATTCTAACTGCCTGGAACTTATCTTCCCCATAGGTTAAGTGGCTTTGCTTTGTTGTAGCTGCAGATGTTGGGAGAATATTAAAATATTAAAGATAACAGGCTTACTAATCAGGGGTGGGGTTCCTTGCAGCTTTAAGCCTGTAGTACAAGCTATGCAGGAGGCTGAAAGTTCAGGTCCTGCCAAGGTGGTGAGACTGTACTTCAAAATGAAAGTCAGGGCTGCAGAGATGGCTCATTTAGTGAAACACTTGCTGAACAATTTGCAGGCCTGAGTTTGATTCCCAGTCCATGTAAAGAAAAGGTTGGGTGTAGTGGAACATTCCTGTAGTTCCAGTGTTGTGCAGGCAAAGACAGATTCTTGGAGCTTGCTGGCCAGCCAGCTCAGCTGAATCGGAAGCTCCTGAATCAGTGATAGTTCCTGTAAGTAGAGAGTGACTGAGTGACTGAGGAAGATACCAGATGTCAACCTCTGGCTTCAGTATGTGTGCACATCCATCCACACATAGACACAAGCACGCCAGTAAGAAGAGGGTGGAGGTGGGGTTGGTGCTGGCGAGACTAAGAGCACCTTTTGCTCTTACAGAAGGCCCAGATTTGGTTTCCAGCATCAACTGGCTTACAACCAACTGTAACTCCAGTCCCAGGGGATCCAATGCCCTGTCTTGACCTTATGGATACCAGACACACATGTAGACACCCATGCAAGCAAAGTACACGAGTAATTGGTAGGGAAGGCAACTGAAGAGAAGGTTCAGTGAGTGCTTATGTAGCATTTACAAGACTGTTTTCAATCCCAGGTGCCATGCCAAAATCAGTGGATCAGTGCATGAATAATAAATGCAAACTATTCCCTTCCCCACCGTTTGTTTATTGATTGATTGATTGTATAATATCAGTGAGTACTAGTTTTTAATGGCAGTGTGATACTTAGATAAGCTGATTTTTGACATTCCTATGCTGTGCTGGGGTATGGTATAGTAATGATGTTTGCCTGGCCTTGGTGAGAGCCCTATATTTGCACGTAATGCTTAAAACAAAAGAAAATAACAGAACAGAACAAAATAGACCCGTCCTTTGGCTCTGTGCACAGGAGGCCTGTCATTGCTTTCCCTAGAGTAAGTGCTGAAGCTTGCTCATGGGGTTTTAATAATGTTGGGGGGTTGTGGAGAGCAGAAGTGGTTCACAAAGAATGCGGTTTTGAAATTTCAGGGTCTTAACCTAAGTAGAAAAAAAATGTTATCCTTGGAAATGTGAAATATTGTGTTTTGATTTTGACTGTCAATTTGTGTGTGTGTGTGTGTGTGTGTGTGTGTATGTATGTGTGTGTGTGTGTGTGTGTATGTGTGTGTGTGTGTGTATGTGTGTGTGTGTTAGAATTTGTTAGAATTGAAAAGCTTAAACTATTTTAGCCAGACTTTGAGGCTTGGGCTGTTTGTAGACCTGTTGGTTAGAATTACCCTGTGTTTGCTTTTTGTTTGTTTGGTTTTGTGTAGTCTTTTCAGAACACAATTGGCAAACCTGATCGCCTGCGCTTACCCACACTGCTTATGTGGTCTTTAGTAACTAACTGTTCCTGTTTCCTTTTAGGCAGGAAGTTATGTTCGCGATGATGCAGTTCCTAACTTGATTCAGTTAATAACCAACAGTGTGGAGATGCACGCTTACACCGTCCAGCGCCTGTACAAGGCGATTCTCGGTGACTATTCTCAAGTAAGTGCTTCATTTTCGGTTTCTTCTTGGGAAGAATGCTCTGATTTTCTTCTTACATCACTAACACTGAGACATATGATCTGTTTTGAACTTTACAATTGATGATACGTAATTTACATTAAATATTTTTTTGGGCCTGGACAGTAGCTTAGCCATTAAAGTTTCTGGACTCCGCAAGCAATGAGGACCTGAGTTTTAATACCTTGTACCCTTGGTTCTTTTTTTATTATTTTTATCATTTATTAAGTTCTGTGACACAAGATCTTACTATGTGTCCCTGACTAGCTTGGAACTCACTGTATAGACCAGTCTGTTCTCAAGTTTATAAAGATCTGCCTGCTTCTGCCTTCTGGATGCTAGGATTATAAAGGGCACGTGTCACCCACCACCCCTACTACCCACCCCCCCACACACACCTCTTTTTTTAAAAAAAGATTTATTTTTTATTGTACATAAGTACATTGTAGCTGTCTTCAGACGCACCAGAAGAGGGCATCAGATCTCATTATAGATGGTTGTGAGCCACTATGTGGTTGTGGAATTTGAACTCAGGGCCTTTGGAAGAGCAGTCAGTGCTCTTAACCGCTGAGCCATATCTCTAGCCCCCACCCCCCTTTTAAGGCACATGTGTAATCCTAGTGCTGGTGAGCAGGAGACAGGTGAATTCCCGTGGCTTTCTGGCCAGCCAGCCTAGCCTGATTGGTGAAGACAGGCCAGTGAGGGTTCCTGTCTCTAAAAGAGTTGAACAAAAACTGTGGCTGAGACTGCAGACATTGCTAAGTGGATAAGGCTCTGTCTGTACAAGCAGACATCTTGAAAACTATAGTTGGGGTCACCAGAACAAACATGAAAGGCAAAAAATGGGGTCACCAGCACCAACAAAAGAACATAGACGTGCTTACGTATGCCTGTCTACCTGTGGTTCTCACACTCACATTGTCTGTTCAGTAGAGAGAGAGAGACCCTGCCTCAATGAATAATGTGGAGATGGAGTGAAGATGTCAGCCTCAGGCCTCTACTTCCACATGTGCACATATGCACATAAACCCACACACGAGTTTACATGCATACACATATAAGAAAAAAAGGCGGTCAACATCTGAGAAGCAACAGAAAGAGGTTGATTTCTGGCCTCTACTTTCAGCCATGTCTATGTACACACACTTAAACCAATATATACAAACACACTCAGATACATGTATACCTACCTGCACATATATAAACATGCACATATAGAAACACATGCACAACAAGGAATTTTCTGGGAAGATTGAAGGCCTTGACTTTGTTTTGGCAGCAACCCTTGGTACAAGTGGCTGCGTGGTGTATAGGTGAATATGGCGATCTTCTTGTGTCTGGCCAGTGTGAAGAGGAAGAGCCTATTCAGGTATCTCTTGATATTCTTAGCTAAGGAGGTAATGAGAATGTGTTTTTGATAATGGAGCAATGTTTAATGGGGAGTTGGAATTGATTCTTGGAAGCTTTTTACAGAAATCATATCTGGATTGTTTTAGACATGTGGCACTTAGAACATGCAGGATCTTGGGTTGTGTGGATTTAAATCCATTTTAGCAGGTCTGGGGAATATAGTAGGGTTATGGAGTTCTGGATTAGTGCTGGGTTCAGTCCCCACTATCCAACACAAAAACATGACCACTGATGTCTCTTCTCCATTGCAAATGTGGCTCTGGTTTCTCCCACTCTGGGCAGTTAAGGCAGCTGTGTTCATTTCCATTTGCTTATGGAAGAGTTGGCTTTTGAGAGGGTTTTGACAACAGCCTTGAACTCTTTGTGTTCTGTATGCCTCTTTCCTTCTGCCATAACCTGTTCTTAATTGACAATGGCTTTTTAAAAACCTGCTTTGACCAGTGGACTAATTTAGCATGGACTGCATGAGAGGCAGCACCTTGAGCTCACGGTTGTCACTGGCTACATGTTGCATCTTCTTCCTCTCAGGTGACAGAAGATGAAGTGCTGGATATTTTAGAAAGTGTCCTGATCTCTAATATGTCCACCTCTGTGACAAGAGGCTATGCTCTCACTGCCATTATGAAGCTGTCTACCCGATTCACCTGTACTGTAAAGTGAGTACTGAGGGAAGGAGAGTTGCAAGGTTGGTCTGTAACTCCCAAGGGTGATGGAGTGTCCTCAATATCACTCTCCACCTTAATTTTTGAGGTAGGGTTTCTTACTTAACTGGAAGCTCACTTATTTGACAAGTTGGCCACAAAGCATCAATAATCTATGTCTAAGGGATCACTTCTATAGCGCTAGGATTATATACTGTCACACTCAGTGCTTGCATGGGAATCGCTTTACCCACTGAGCCACCTCCCTAGCCTGTTCTGTAGCTCATTTGGTATTTTATTTGCCTAACACATACAAAGACCCGGGGCTGATCTTAAGCACTGCAAAAACCAGGGTCTAGATCAGGTGTCTATGATCATCCTTGACTTTATGACTAACTTCACGCTAAAGCTAGTTTATATGGGACTCCGTCTGAGAAGTTTAAAACCTTATCTTAGAAAATTTCAAGAATAGACAAAAATGGGGCTGGAGAGATGGCTCAGCAGTTAAGAGCACTTGCTACTCTTGAAGAAGACCCAAGTTAAATTCCCAGCATCCACATGGTGGTTAACAGCCATCTGTAACTCTAGTTCCAGTGATCCAATATTCTCTTCCAAATCTCTTCAGGCAGTGCACATACATGGTGAGCAGACATATTTTCAGACAAGGCACTCATACACATAAAATAAAAATCTTAGAAAAAAAGAAATGGAAAAAACTAGAGACAATAGTCAAATGAGTTTTAATTTACTTAGTACCACACACAGAATGATCAGTTCATTGCTCATCTTTCTTTTGTGTCAGTATTTTGTTTTGTCATTGTCTCTCCCTACTGTGCATTATTTTGCAGTATTTTTATAGTATAGTTTTATAGTATAGTTTCTAACATTTGTGGTTTATTGGGCTTTTTTTGTTTGTTTGTTTTTTGAGAAATGGTTTCTCCATGTAGCCCTGATAGTTCTAGAACTTTCTCTGTAGACTGGGCTGGCCTTAAACTCAGAGATCTGTCTGCTTTTGCCTCCCAGTGCTGGATTAAAGGCGTGCAGCACTATGCCTGCCTTGGTTTATTATATTCGAAGATGTTGGTGTAGGAATAAAATCCAGATTTGTGTGAGTGTCTTTGTGGGGGGTGTGTGTGTGTGTTTAAATCTTTTGAGTTTTAATTGGTGCTATTTTGAGCAAAAATTGATTTGAGTCAGTTTTCCTGGACTTTTCCGTTTCATTTTCAAAGTGGCCACAACCTATGAGCCAGATAGCTTTGTGAGAAGTGTAATTATTTAGTGTTTAGATTGCTACAAGGATTGTAGTGAGCACGCTAATGCTAAAACCTCATTTTCAAAGTTACTAAGAAAGAGAATTGGACAATATCCATTTCTTTGTGGCAAAGTGATGGGTGCTTTTGTTTGCAAGGGTCTCAATGAGGAGATTGGACGTCAGTCCTCACATGCTGGGCAAGCACTGCACCAGTAAGCTGTGTTCCCACACCTCCAGTAAGCTTGAGGATGGGGAATAAATACCTAGGTAGAAGTTTCTCATTACAATTACAATATTGATAAATGAGTGAATAGAGATAAGGGAATTATAGTTGTTCTTGAAACACAATTTGAATTAAGGAAACATAGAGAAATCAGAAATTTAACCAAGAAACTCTGTTTTGATCATCTTCACTGCTCCTTATAAATTTTGTGTTTTGAATGATTGATTTCATTTATCCTATTATCTGTCCCACAGCCGAATTAAGAAAGTGGTTTCCATCTATGGGAGCAGCATCGACGTAGAGCTCCAGCAGAGGGCAGTAGAGTACAACGCACTTTTTAAGAAGTATGACCACATGAGGTGAGCAAGAGCCTTGCTGTACCCACCTCTGGCACCTGAGTGACATGTCCTTTTTGTCCCTGAAGGACACTTGTTGCTTGTGCTGCATTTCCTTCCTTCTCACTGAGTGGCCGCTTTTCTCCATGTTTTCTTCTTTCTAACCTCCTAAGAAATAAACGTATTGAGTCAGATGGAGGCAGAGGCAGGTGGATCTGAGTTTAAGGCCAGCCTGGTGTACAGAGCGAGTTCCAGGCCAGCCAGAATTACATGGTGAGACCCTGCTTCAAAATAAATCATTAAAAAACAATGTGTTTTTTAGTCTACCTCCCTCCTCTACCTCTGTATGTAAAGTTTGCATCATTTTCCATTTTATTTGGCTAAAAGGCAGTTGGAGTTTTTTTCCAAAAGAATTTTTTTTCTTTATCTTTCTTGAGACATGGTTTCTTTGTATAACCCTGGTTGTCCTGGAACTTGCTCTATATACCAGCCTGGCCCCAAACTCAGATATCTGCCTGCCTCTGCCTCCCAGTGCTTGGACTCAAGGTGTGCACCACCACTGTCAGACCCAAGAGAAATAATTTTATTCAAATCCCATAAATCCCATTATTTGTAACATTTTGGTGCCTTGCTTTTTTTCTTCTTTCTGTTCTATAATACCTAAGTCCTGATTGAAGTCTGCTAATACCTGCTGGGTTACCTTTCGTTTGTCTTAGTTGTGTTTGGGGATTTAGATGTACATTTTATTTATTCAGAGACTCTTGACTGTTTCTAATCCAATTGAGAATGTAGGTCATGTATGTATTCTTGTAATACACCTTCTGTTCCAGTTTACGTGAGTGTATGTGAGTGCGTGTATGTGAGTGCGTGTATGTGAGTGCGTGCGTGTGTGTGTGTGTGTGTGTGTGTGTGTGTGTGTGTGTGTGTTGGGTGGGGAGGGAAGGGGAGATGCTTCCTCACAGTAACTGATAATAGTGGTTGTTTTGTGTAGGGTATGGAGGCTAACTGCCTAGAATGTAATTGACCACTGCAAATTCTTCTAGGTCTGCCCTACTTGAAAGAATGCCTGTCATGGAAAAAGTGACCACAAATGGCCCTTCGGAGATCGTGCAGACAAATGGAGAGACAGAACCAGCGCCCCTAGAGACTAAACCACCACCCTCAGGGCCACAACCCACAAGCCAGGTCCTTGTCTGGGGCTACTGGTGATATTATAGTTCTGTAGCTTATTTCTTAGCTGTTGTCCTTTAGTATTTTTTGATTGCTTGATAATTGCCGTCCTTGATGTTAAGTATTGAGGAGAAAAACTGTTAAATACACTTTAGACAAATAACTCGTGAATAATTATTTCCTTATTTAGGCCAATGATCTATTGGATTTGTTGGGAGGAAATGACATAACACCTGTTATCCCAACTGCACCTACAAGCAAACCAGCATCAGCTGGTGGAGAACTTCTCGACTTGCTAGGAGACATCACCCTGACAGGTGAGCCAGTCTGGGGTTATTTACTTTTTGGGTAGATAGACATCTTGGGGTAAAAGATACTGAAGGCATTTTTTTTTCTTAATGGTTATTTCTAGGGAACAGAAGTTAAAACATCTGAACTTTTTGTTCTGGTTTGGTCTGTGCTTTTGTATATTGTTGGGGCTCTTTCTTTGACCTGTGTTTGAAGTAACTGCAGGGCTTCCCTGAAATTGACTTTCTGTTGGAATTTGTTTTAGGTGCTCCAGCTGCTGCTCCTACCCCTGCCTCAGTGCCACAGATATCCCAGCCCCCCTTCTTGTTGGATGGGCTTTCCTCACAGCCTCTCTTCAATGACATCGCTCCAGGTACAGTTTCCATGCCCATCCTCACTTGAGCACTGAGTTGTGGTTATTGAGCAACAGGAGTACTGATTGTTCTGTTGTTACCTGCCTCCAATATGACTGATCTTCTTGTAATTTCCAAGGCATCCCCTCCATCACAGCGTACAGTAAGAACGGCTTGAAGATAGAGTTCACCTTTGAACGGTCAAACACCAACCCCAGCGTAACAGTGATAACGATACAGGCCTCTAACAGCACAGAGCTAGACATGACGGACTTTGTTTTCCAGGCTGCAGTACCAAAGGTATTACAATGGCTTCTCTGCCTATTTATTTTGATTAAAAATTAGCTAACATTGTTCCATGCATTTGATGAAGAATATATTTAATGTTTAGAGATTAAAATTTCAGATTTAACTTAAGTCAGTAGTGTTACAGAATCATTGAGGTCATCAAAACATGCCATTGTAGTCGATACTTTTACTTTGTTACATGCTTTAAAATATGTATGTATTTGGATGGGTCTCTGTAAATGTATTCTGTCTGTCTGTCTGTCTATATCCAACAAGGCCAGAAAAGGGCATCTGATCCCCTAGAGATGCACTTATAGGTGATTGTGAATTGCCTGATGTTGGTTTTGGGAATTGAACCTGGGTCCTCTGGAAGAGTAGCAGTTGCTCTTAACTACTGAGCCCAGTGATTCAGGCCCAGTAACTCTAGACCCAGTGACAGATACTCTTTCGGGTAGGATAATGAAAGAAATTTAGCTGGATATGATGGCACATGGTTTTAATTTCAGCACTTGGGAGAAAGAGGCAGGAGGATTGCCAAAAGTTCAATGCCAGCCTTATCTAAGTAGTGAATTTTAGATTGCCAGTGCTACATACATAGTTAAGACCTTTTTTTTTTTTTTTTTTTTTTTTTTTCCTCCGAGACAGGGTTTCTCTGTATAGCCCTGGCTGTCCTGGAACTCAATCTGTAGACCAGGCTGGCCTCGAACTCAGAAATCCACCTGCCTCTGCCTCCCGAGTGCTGGGATTAAAGGCGTGCGACACCACGCCCGGCCTTTTTTTTTTTTAAAGTAAACCAAAACTTAGGATTAGTGAGAACTGAATTTTACAAGGTTGTAAGTTAATGCTTGAATGTTGACATAGGTGTAGTAATATAGCCAAAGGTCTAAAGCCACAAAATTTAATACAGAATTGAATGTTAATTTAGATAAAGGACTGTTTGGTAGTTAGTCACTAGATTAGAATTAAATTTTTTAAAAAACTAGAGATATTTTAAACCTTTAAAGTTACATTTATTTATTTTATGTGTCTGGTCATGTGCTGTCATGTATGTGTGTGGGTGCACATGTCGTAGTGTGTGTGGAGGCTGGAGGACAACATGCAGAAGGTGGTTCTCCCTTTCTGCCCTGTGGGCTCTGTGTCTTGAACTGTGGTCATCATCAGTGTTGGTGCAAGCACTCACTGAGCCATCCTCCAGCCTCAGAAAAGTTCCTGTCATGATACCTGGGTGAGTGAATCTTTCCCCTCAACCTCCAGTTTACTATTGGTACAGTGGCCATTTTGTAAATTGAAGTGTTTTAAATTTTAACAAGTTTTAATTTTTAGGAATATTTACATTCATTTTTGAATATTGAAAAAATTTTAATGAAGTTTAGAATGGGCAGAGAACAAAGGTTTTCTCTGAAAGATCACTATCAAGGTGTAGCCAATATATAAGTGAGCAAGTATGACTTTTCCAGTAGAATGCTAGAAACAGATATTAGGCTGTAATTTGCCAAGCCCTGCCTTAGACTGAACTAATCTTTACTAGTTTAACTAAAGCTAGTCTTAGCCTAACTTAGTCTTTGTGTGGCACGTGCAGCGTGGCATTCGTACAACACGAAGTTGGAAGCTGACAATGCTTTATCGTAGTTTCTGTTCATTTTTGTTAACCTTTGCTCATAATTTTTAGATTGTGTATAACGTATGTGTTTTAAAGTTATATGACATAGTTATGTCACTAATAAATCCTAGAGCTGTTTTGCTTTGCTCTTAGTACTCGCTGTGCTCCCTGACGTTGGCCAGTCTTTGTCTCATTTGCAGAGAGTGATGACGCCTAGCAGCATCACCTTTGTATGGCTTTGCTTTGGGTGTTATACCGGGCACTGTATTTTGTTGGTGTATCTTGAGTTTCAAGATGCTACATTTTATAGATTCTACTATGTAGCTTTCATTTTTTAATGTCTCTGAAATTGACATGCAGTTTGAACTTGATACCTTAAAAGCTGAGGATGGAGCTCAGATGGAGCACTTGCCTAATGTATGAGGCCCTGAGTTGGATCACCTCTCCCGGTGCTTAGTCATAGTTTAATAAACTTGGTGCCTAGTCATAGTTTAATGGGAAGCTTTTGTTCTTTTTTTGGTGCTATATAAAATAACTATTTGCATCATAGTTGATAGTATCTTAAATGTAATGAAATATATTTAATGACATTTTCACCTTACATAATTCATTTTGAGAGTAGAATTATAAATGCGACTCAAGACAATAAGTCTGTGCTTCCTGTGTGACTCTTTCCTTTTCTAATATTTGAGCTTATTTATAAAAGGGCTTCTCTGTCAGTCAGGGAAGGCTTTTTACAATGTGGCTGACCTGGCTTGCTTAAAGCACTTTCTTGTTTCATCTTTAAACAGATAAAAACCTATCCATACTCAACAAATTAAAGATATTTGGCTTATCTTGGTCTTTGTTGTTTGGGCTGGTTTTGTGTGTACTTGTTCTTTAGGGCCTTGTGACTCTGGTGGAATAACCCTGAATCTTCCACTTACATAGTAACAGCTGGCTTTTCAAGCCATTCCTTCACTTCTCTTGTAGGGGCAAACCTTGGCACACCTTGGCATAATGCACATTATTCAGGTTTTAGAAAACAAGTCCCTGAGGCCTAGTCATCAAGTTCCACAGAAACATAAAGGTCTATAGTCAGGGTCTAGTATGTTGGCTTATTGTATCTGGAAAGCTTTTCTTTCAGGTTCTTTTTGGCTTTGTTTCAGTCCACAGGCATCCAATCTTTACTTGCACAGTTGATCTACTAAGCTGGGTTTCCAGAACAAGGAGGGTTACCTTTTGAGAAGTGAGTCTAGAGCTCCCTTAGCTAGAGACAGGAAAGTGGCACCTTTATGTTCCCACAACCAGAGACTTGAATTGAGTGAGTGATGTTTTGCTTATATATCATGGGTAGGTGTCTGGAATGTATGCACTGGGCAAAACTTAGAGAAACCTGTTTTTTGACCCATCTGCTGGCTGTCTAACTTCTTACTTGCTGACATCTTTGACCTAACACTGCTGTTTGTTCTCAAGAGTCCCCTTTGTTCCTCTGTAGACATTCCAGCTGCAGCTTCTGTCTCCTAGCAGCAGCGTTGTCCCAGCCTTTAATACAGGGACCATCACACAAGTCATTAAAGTTCTGAATCCACAGAAGGTGAGTAGTACATTTGAAACAGGTCTGTAAACGATATAAGCTTATTACTTTATAAAATAAATCTTCATTTCAGTTTTATATGTTTCTGACTCAGAACTAGGAAAATGCCTGGTCTAACTTCCTTGTTCTTTTATAAAGATAAACCAAGCTCAGGGACATCAAAAAGATTAGTGACATTAAAATGCAACTAAAAATTCTCTATTGTGAGGGTTAAAGGTATAGTTTTGAGGATTTAGCAAAAGTTTAAATCAGAGGTAAAATCAAAAATCCGTATTTACTGCTGTAATTAGTATGATTATCAAAACTGGGAGCATTTTAAGTGAAGTAGTTAAATGAAAACAGTAGAAACCCATTTAGCAAGAGTTTCACATTATCTTCTCAATAAAATCAATTGGTCCTGCTTCATAACTAGCTGTGTGGTTTTCAGTGTTTGCTTTTCAGACTCTCTGGCTGTTTCCTTTTATATTACTTTGCCTTTTCTCAGTTCTTTTGTATCTTGATCATGTCATTAGTACAAACAAGCACACATTATTTTCATCATCTGATATCTGCATCAAAACTTTTTACAATGTTTTTATATTTGACATTTGTCACAGAAAGTATAATACTCTTAAAAAACCATTCTTGTTACCTGTGTACCCAGGTATTTCTTTTATGCTTTAGAAATACAAACATTGATGATATTTACTGTGGGTTTCGTAAACCAACCAGCAGGTGACCCATATGTAGAACTTGTGACAGTGTGTTTCCTCATTTTTCTAGAGACTTGGACAAAGTGTTAAATCGTTTGTTTCCCCACCCCACAACCCCACCATCGGAGACCTACTTGGTATTCTAGATGTGTGTGTTCTCTCCTATTGATGGCTTGATGCTGATCCTTAGGCTCCTAAGTGACAGATGCTTTAGCACTGGCTGTTTGTCTCTGTGCCGCTTGACACAGCCAGTCAAGCTGTTCCTTGGATGCACTCTATTTACCTTTAGGATTAAATACATTGTGGAGCCAGGCATGGCAGCACGTGCCCGGTAGTCCTCAGTACCTGGGAGCTTGAATCAGCATCACTTGAACTGAAGGGTTCGGGGCTAGCCTGGTCAACGTAGTGGAACCCTGTTTCCAAGAAGTAGTCCATTTGTAGACTGGAGAGACAGGGAGATTTCATTTCAGTGAATTAATTTATGGTTCTCTTTCCCTTTTATAGCAACAGCTGCGAATGCGGATCAAGCTCACATATAATCACAAGGGCTCGGCAATGCAAGATCTAGCAGAAGTGAACAATTTCCCCCCTCAGTCCTGGCAATGAGGATGCAGCACCATTCTCATTCTTATCCCACTCAATCAAAGGAATTCTGGGAAGGAGGTTGTGATTGCTGGCAAGTCCCCCCAACTGTACCATGGGCACGAGGAGCTGAGAGAACTGTTGAGGAGGGTTTTCCTCAAGTTACTGCTGACCTTGAAGCATCAGTAAAGACTAATGTCCTCTCCTCCGCTGTTGAGGCTGGCTGCTTCTCGAGGCTACTTTGCACTCTTCCTCCTCTCCTCCCTTTTCTGCACTTCACCCCTCCCACATTTGCAGCCAGAATCAACATTCTCTGGGCCACTGAGGCAATCAGCAGCTGGCCTGGAGGAGAGGACTGGGATTCACGGCAAGAAAACAAACACTCTGTCTCTACAGTCAAGAGTGGCCCCTACTTTCTACTGTTGCATCTCTGTGGACTGGGCAAGGTGGGGTGTTTATTCCTCACTAGCTGGTTTCCATCGTAAGTCTGGAATGGAATTGTAACAGTGGACACGAGGGAGCTCTGCCCTTTTCTGCTGGTTCTCCTGATGTTTGAAAGAGGTGTTAGGCTCCTGGAGCCTTATCTGTGCATTGCTGTATACACACAGACACACATGTATGTATGTTTGTTATATAAAAAAGCTGGTTAGACCTTGAGAGGTTGTTTGTAAACACTGGACAGATGCAGTTCAGAGAGCTTGGGTTGAGATTTGGCATGAAGGATATGGTGCTCTATTTGTAATAGAAACTTTCAAGGCTCTTCCAGCTCCCTTTCTCTTCGTTCTTTAGCTGTAGTCACGAGTTCTCGCTCCATGATTTTCAAGATCAATTCCCATTAAATTGCAAAGTGGATACTTTCTAAAAGACACATGAATAGTTATTAATGATCCTATTCCCCCACAATGATTCTCCCAAGCCTGTCACTTGCCTGTTTGAGCTGTGGTAAATGGGTCAAAAGAGGAGTTCAGTCTTAAGGAGCAGACTCTGTCACAAAACACCGTGGCCCATAGGAAGAGCAGACCCAGACTCACTCTGGAGTCAGCTTATCCGTTGCTCCAATCCTCCCTTTTAGTTTCCTGAGCCTGGCTTGGACCTTGGCATTCCGTTTGAATTCCTTCTTCTAACTGGAACATTTGTGTTGTATCTGTAACACTGGCACTGAAATAAAGACCACACGGTTAAAGAAATCGTTCCCACATTGTACTTTATGGTGTTGAAATGAAGCTTTGTAGCTTCCTTGCCCCCTATGTGAGAGCAAGTCTTACGGTCACCATAGGGTAGGAATGTCCTTTCCTGAGTATGAGAAATTGGTCTCTTAAGAAACCAATCTCATGAACATTCGAATTAAAGGTTTGAGCTTTTTAAACAGTAAGAGTGCCGAGTGTTTTTTAGAAAAGACCCCAATATTACCAAATCTTTATGTTGAATTGTTGGAATGAGGTGAAGGTGATTGTCTGTGGTACACGTTGAATGTACTATGTATGTTCAGGTATTCAGGCATCATGTCCAGTTTACTGCAGGAGAAAGTAAAAGTGGGCCCCCTTGCTTGTAAAGCGTTTGCAGTTGTTACTGTATTATGCAGTAAGACGACACTTTGGCTTCAGTTTTAACTCTTGATACAAATCTCCCTTTCTCCCTGCTCCATTTCACCACGCCTTTACTTAAATTCTTCAGTGTCTTGTCAAACCTAGCTCTGTATCAGATGCTAGACTATTCCTAACATTGACAAACTGGAGTTGAACTAAAGGCTCCAAAAGGGAAAGTTTCTGGTCTTAATAGTCCTGTAAGAGCAAGATTTACTGAAATTTACTTGACTGGGTAAATGGACATCTGAGTTACAAACAGGATATTTCTCCTGTGTTCAGCAAAACAGGTGTGGACAAGTGCAGACTTTAGACAGCCGCTCTGCCTGATCAGTGGGAGCCGTTAGGATTTCCTGCAGACGGATTTCATTGGATGCATAGTTAATGCTGTGAAACGTGATAGGATTAATGCTGTATTGGTGGATTTCTTGAATAGAATTTTGTCTTAACATTCCTTTTTTGTGTGGAGGCTTTATTTTCTCCATTTGTAGCTAACCAGCTCAGGTTTTTTGGTTGCTTTTTGTTGTTGTTGTTGTTGAACTGAGTTGAATCTGAAGAAATCTGCTCAAGACCAAGTGCTAGCCGATGGAGCTGGAAAGATCTCCTCTGTGGACAAAGCCTCAGCCCGGGTGATGAGTTTGGAGGTAGCATTTACAATCATCCATGGCTTTATCGAGAAGGAAAAAAAAAATCATGGCCTTAACACAAAGGGTGCTGTGTAGATATGGAGTTCATTTGGGAGACGACCTGAACACCATACTGACGGACTAGCAGCCAGATGCCTGCCTAGGATGCTGACGGTTGTGAAGACTGTCCCCTGTGATTGGATCTTTGAAAGCTTCAGCGTGCCTTCTTAGTTTCTAGGAGCATTAGTTCTCTTCTCACTCGGCCTTGCAGCTTAAAGGAGGAATCTCTTCGTTTCTGTGACTACGCGCGCACATTTCAGTCATTCCTTTCCCACACGTGACCCTTCAAGAGGAAACAGATTTGGATGTATATGACAACCTCGGAGCCTTTGTGAAGAGAGTGATTTCTGTGACTTTTGAATAAAGCCAAGGTGATAAGCAGTGAGCCCCACTTATTGACAGTTTTATACGCACTTGTACCTCATTAGCATCGCCTTCCTCGAGGAGTAGTTTTTATGTCATCCTTCTTTCCCATCCCAGAGTCACCCTAAGGGAGAGTTCCTCTAAGTAATCTCAGACAACTGTACACGCTTCTCCCACAATGCTTTGGTGCTGTTACCTTGAGATGGTTTAGGGAGTCATGGAGGTTTTCTGCTGTGTATGTTATCATCTGTTAAACTTCGAGGTGTTTTGGTTTTTTTTTTGGTTGTTGTTTTTTGGTTTTTTCATTTAAAGCAACATTCCTCAGTGTAACAGTACAGGTATTCCTTGCTTGGTTCCTGGTGTGGCTCTTAACCTTTGTTTGTTTCCCTCACATATGAAAACAGACTTTTAAAACTGTCCAGCACTAATAGTTTGAAATTTTCCATCTCCCATATGACACCTTGCTTTTCATTTCTGCGCCCTTTTAGAGAATGTTGGAAGTTAGGGAATACCGCTTTTGTGGTTCAACTTTATTTTCTTCTACATTGGAATATATTTCGGCCGTGAAAACTTGGGGAAGGAGGAGTTTGAATGTGTATTTTTCTTTTCCTACTGAATGTATTTTAACTACAGAGCCCTAAACTGAGAGAGAACAACAACAACAACAAAAAATGCATATTCACAAACTTTGTGGTTGGGAGGGCATTTGTCAGTCTGGGTGTGGGGGAAGGGAGAACTGCACAGGAAGTTCTGAAGTTTAAAATACTTCTGACCAGCTTTGGCTCGGGAGGGTGGGGCTGTTTGTGGAACTGAAAGTGAAAACCCTTTTCAAGCAATAGCAGAGAGTGGGTCCCATGGACAAGGTTCCAGTCCCAGAACCTGGAACTCTTAAACAGAAGAAAAAGCTGAAGCGGCTTGAAGCAGCTTGAGCAGTTGCTTCTTGCTCCTGGCTTCAAGACAGAGCATTGGAGACTTTCTCCCCTTAAAGACCTGCATTTGCGCTTTGTGTGTTTTGTTTTTATTTTATTTGGGGGACCTCATGGGAAAGGGCTTCTGCACTCCTTCCTTTGTGAACCCCACTGTGTTCTTGTATCATCGTCCTTCTCCTTTTACTATGTTGTAAGTTACGGTTTTCATTAGGCCCCATCACATCTTCTTTACTGTAAAATTATTAAAAGGCTGTTTCCAAGTGGGGCAGCTAATGAAGTTCTAATTATTGCAGACATATTTTTGAGATGTAAAACACTTTAAAGTGAAATGATAAGTCTCTTGGAGGCGAGTGAGGAATAACATGGATGTAAACATTTACATGGGATGCATTCGGATTCTGCTGTGTGTATTGTCTTTTGGTTGAAACAAATTATGAACAGTGACTAATAATAAAAAGTCAATACTCAATGATTTAAACTTTGCTGCCTTGCTTCTTGGATGTGAATCAGAAGCCCAAGATGAATTCTTATTCCAAAGCTTTGAGCTACACCGAGCCTTTTAATGTTCCTTTGAGCAGAAATCTCACCTAGAGAAGAAACATTTAAAAACCTTGTAGATGTTTTACACAGAGAAAAGTCCAAAGAGCAAGTGGACATTTAACTGGAATGCAGTTACTGTCAGGTTTGTTTTCTCCACATAGGCGAATCCTCAAAGCTCTGAAGCCACTATGATGAACTATGTAGCAAGGGTACCCATGTTTTATTATAAGTTAGGGTTCGTGTTTTGTTTGATTGATTGCTTGGTTGATTTTGGTGAGTTGTTTTGGTGACTTGATAGAGAAAGGCCTAACTAGCCCAAATGAATGACATTCCATGGCTTATTTTGCATAACACGTGAATTCCTTTTTTACTTGGGAGGCAGGTGAAAGGGCAGCCTCTGTTGCTGTAAAGGTGTTGTTCCTCAGGAGCCATTCTGCTTGTTATTTGAAATAGTCACTAGGACCTGGGGTTCACCCATTAGACAAAGCTGGGTGGCTATTGTCTCCACATCCCCAGGGCTGTGATTACATTAGACCTGCTTTGGGGAGTTCAGGTCCTCATGCTGGCATGGCAAATTATCTTCACAAACTTGATAACAGTTTTTTGCTGAAGGTTGAAAGCTCTTGGTTTTCTCTTGACTCTCACAATCCCTAACATTCCCTTAATTGAGAATGAAGAAGATATGACAGTTTCCAGGTTGAAGAGGGGGAGGGTGTGGGCCTGGGTAGGTTATCTCCTTTATGCAGCAGTGCCCTTTGGCACTGTTTGATAACATTTCTATAAACTTGTTTTCTACTTGGAGTAGTTAAAATACATCGTTTCTGTATTTAAGTTTAACTGATGGAAATCTAAATATAATTAGGTGAAACTATAAAAGCCACAGTAAACAGACAGTAGATGTTTACTTAACAGTACGATGGGTTGTGCATAGGTTTAAATGTCATTCCAGAACTACAAGATTAATTTTAATCACATGAATGGCTTATTATTCTGTGATCTCCTCCAGTTCAGCTGTCTTTATATGTGGGGGGAAGAACTGTTCAGTGGTTGGAGGTGCAGCTTAGTTCTTGCCTAGCTTATATGAAGCCCCAGGCACACGTTAAAAGGAGAAACAGAAAAAAAATTCCTTCAAATTTTGAAATCAGGTAAACATTGGAACCAGAGGACACAACGCCTAGACCTGCTTATCCTGTGGTAGCATAACATTGGGGTTGGGCCTAACGAAGACTTTGTGATCACTGAAAGATTGGGAGCTAGGTATCAGTAAATAGATCTGAACTTCCAGGCTCCTCTACATAGTCTGACCTTAGCGCTCTTTCTCGACGGTGTTCTGGAGAGGTAGTGGGCGTGTGGAGCCCAATAGGAAGGAGAGGAGGGATGCTAATGCCTCTTTGCCTTAGTATGATGGGTAGTGAGGAGCCTGCAGTGATGGCAGATGGTTTTGTGTATACACACACACACCCCACACACATACATAAATCCCAGAGGAATTTATTTTTAGGGTTAGTCTCAGCTGTTCACCATTTCCAGAAATGATGGTTACATAACACTTGGCATACATGTTGCCTTGACCTGGGGGAGAGCACCAATTGTGACCTTTGTGACAGTGTGCTATGTTAATGGCAGTCCATAATCTGAAAAGGAGACATCAGCTGATTATTGCTGATTAACTGGATCTGAAGTAGTGGGGACCTTTAAAGGTAGCTGCTTAGAAAAAACTGATTCTCTGAGACCTTCCGAGCCAGTGCTCTTGGGCTATTTTTTTTTTTTTTTTTAATAAGTGGTGTTGCCAGTTTGAAGTAGTAAATCTTAGCTTCTAGCATATGGATTCATTTTAAATTGATGGTGTAGGCTACTATCCAGATAAGGAAAAAGATAACCATCTATAAAACATTGCTGTTCCCTAGAATGAACTCATTGCTGGACTTGGGACACCAAAGTGATTAAGTCACATGCGATCTGTAAAAGGTAATCTGTAGTACCTCAAGAAAGTGGCTTTTGGAAACCATCTCCAACTATTTCCCTGCCCTTGGCTATCTACTTCTGTCTTCATGTTGGTGCCTGGTCCATTCAAAACAAAAAACCAAAACAAAAAACCAGTGTGTTTGCTGTGAAATCAACCAGGGTTAGAAATCCAACTAAATCAGGTAGGTATCTGAAATAATTTCAAAGTAGAAAGAAAACCCTGGGATGTAGCTTTTCTTTCACCTTTTATTAAACTTCACAGAGAGAAACCATGCTTACTGTAGTAAAAGAAAACAAAGAAAGGAAGATTGGGACTGTGGTAGAGGAAGGCAAAAAAAACGCCTTTTATAGAAGAAATGATTTGTATGAGGCAGAATCTTTGAAGCAAAGTTTTATCTTTCTTTTTCTTTTTTTAGATTTATATATTGATATATGTCAGTACACTGTAGTTGACTTCAGACACACCAGAAAAGGATGTCAGATCTCATTATGGGTGGTTGTGAGCCACCATGTGGTTGCTGGGATTTGAACTCAGGATCTTCGGAAGAGCAGTCAGTGCTCTTAACTGCTGAGCCATCTAGCCAGCCCGCAAAGTTTTATCTTGACATGTCAATTAGCTCCAAATTGAACAAAACATCTTAAGACAGGGCGGGCCAGGTCTATCTCGAATGCTGTTGCTTTTAAGCCTACAGTTAAAATACTCCAGACAAGTAGTTGCACAGGCCAAACTGAAGCAATGGGTAATAAGTGACCCTTTGCCCGGTTATCTTAGAAGTTGTTTTGCTTTTTAATCCCTTACAAGTTGGCTGAATATTCAACACATACATAAGAGAGGAAGCCCTAAAAATGAAGAGATCTAGAAGGCTTCTTACAAAATGTAGGAGCAGTTTAATGCTAATCACCTTTTGGGAAACCTAGAATTTCAGAATTACAGTGGCTACTATGAATCTTTAATATGAGTTAGGCTCTTTGTTCTGTCCAATCCACCTTGATAATGGCCAGGCAGATGTTAATCTAGTTCATTCACTCCTTAAGAACCAACGCAAGGGTCTAGAGAGATGGCTTAGTGGTTCAGAGCACTGGCTGCTCTTCCAGAGAACCCAGGGTCAACTCCCAGAGTTCACCTGTCAATTTACAACCATCTATAACTCCAGGTCCAGAGGATCCGACACTGTCTTCTGGCCTCTATCATCAGTCATACACGTGTTGTGTTGCATAGACTTAATACCCATAACAACACGGAAGACCCACCTGAAGCTGGGCATAGTGGTGCACATCTGCACTGGGGAGGTGGAGACAGGAGACTCTAAAAGTTCAGGGCCAGCTTTGGCTATATAGTGAGTTCGGGTCTGCCTGGGCTATGTGTAATTTTCTGTCTCAAAAAAAAAAAAAATCCGAAAGAATTAGATCAAGTAATTTGTACATGTATAGAATGTATAGATCTAATAATGAGTATAATTAACGGGGTGTGGTGACCCACGCCTTTAATCCCAGCACTTGGGAGGCAGAGGCAGGCGGATTTCTGAATTCGAGGCCAGCCTGGTCTACAAAGTGAGTTCCCGGACAGCCAAGGCTACATAGAGAAACCCTGTCTCGAAAAACCAAAAGAAAAAAAAAAAAAAAAGAGTACAATTGAGATTTGGAATTGGAATTAGGCAGACTTATAATTTGGCCCACTAACCACAAAACTATCTTTCACTCCAGGAACAAAAAGAGTCAGCTTTTAAAATAGGTGAATTAAGACTTGCAAAATAGAAAGCGGGCTTACACACCATGTTACTGGTTGAGTGGTTGAGGACGAGAAAGGAAATCTGATACTTTGATTACAGGAAAAGGACACTGAACTGTGCCTGGAAAGCTTAGTGTACTTGAGGTGGTTTGATGAAGAAGGTCGCCAGCTATCCCTAAGAGGTGAGTATAAGCAACAGTTCTTTCACCCCCAGTGGGTGCCAGGGGACAAGACACATTTGGGAGCAGGAAGCGTCTTGGATGGAGAATTCCAGCGCCGCCCATGGTGGAGGGTTGTATCTTGTCTATTTTAACAGGTGCAGGCCTTACCTGTCACTTCCTCTGGCCGCTTCTTGGAGGATCCAGAAAGTACCAAATTGCTCTCCCTGCGCCCTGGTCCTAGGAGCTCAGGGTGGAGCGCAGCAGAGGCTTACTCCGCCTGCAGTGGCGCCAGCCTCCCACAATTCTACTCCGGCCTCGCCAGGCTGACGACTACGCAGGTCCAGCGGGTCGGGGAGGGACCGAAGGGGGCGGAGCGTCTTGGTTAGGGGCGGGGTCTAGGCGGAGGGGCGAGGCCTCCCGCTGCTCGCGCGCGCCTCCGAGGCTCGCGCTGTCGCGCCGGGCCGGGCGTCTCTGTAAATCCTTGGCCGCCAATGGGGGAGGTGGAGCCCGTGCCCGCGGGCCCGCTGGAGCCCCCGGAGCCACCTGAAGCGGCGGCGCCTCGCCGGCCCGGAGGGATTCGGGTCCTAAAGGTGAGACGGCAGGGAGAGGGAGGAAGCAAGAGGGCTGTGGCCGCCTTCGCTAAGCTGCCCGAGGCGGCGGGCGCCCCCCGCCCTGCGTCCCTGGGCCGCTTGCACTTGGCCGGGCCGCCGCGGGCCTGCTGTGGGGCCTCCGGGCCGCGCCCCCGCCCTGGCCTCCGCCGCCCTGGTCCCCGGCGCTGTCCATCCCTGACCGCCGCCCGGCAGGCCCACGCCTTCGGGCAGCCGCTGCCCCCACCTTCCTTCCTCCCCGCATCCCCGGGACCTCAGTCTCCTCGCTGGGCCTAGCCCGGGGCCCCGGGACGGATTCCGGGGGGCTCCGAGGGCCGGCCGCGCCTGGCGGGAGTCAGGCGGCGAGTACGCAGGACTCGGCGGACACCTGAAGACATCACCCCAGCTGGAGGATGGCGGCGGCGATTGGCCAGGCGCCGCGGTGTGCGCGGGCTGCGCCGGCGGGAGCGGCCACGCTGCCCTCGGGACTGGCTGCGGGAGTTCCGAACCGGCTCTCGGCTCCAAGACGCAACACCCCGCGCTTCCCGCTCGGGGGACAGTCCCGGAGGATCTGCTGCCTGTGGACCTGCTGGGCGTGTTGCAGGGTTTGGGGGGCGGGGGTGGGAGAGCAGAGCCCGAAGGGGCACTCCTGCTTGGCTGACAATCCGGGGAGAAGGCAGTGGGGGAGCCGTTATGCAACAGGCAGCTAAGCGGGGCTTTTTGGTAGAATCAGGGGAGTAGGAGGATAGGAAAACAGATGCAGGGGAAAGGGGAGTGGAGCCTTGAAGGTGAGTGATGACAAGAAGTTTCTATGCAGGAAGAATGCAGAAGGTGAGCTGAGGTGAGGTCAGCAGAGATGGCTAAAAGGTGGCTAACTGGGTGGAGTTCTCTACTAACCTCTGAAATAGTGCAGAGACATTTTTTTCTGTAGGTTCAGTATATAAACGAACTGGAATAGTGGAATGGAATTCCTCTAGAGTTCTAGAAGAGCAATTGGCAGGATTTAAAACTTGCCAAAGAAGGGGAAGAAAATTAAGATTTAATGTGTTTCGAAACCAGTCTGCCAAACATCGAAGATACTTAATGTTAAAAGCAAACCTTAAGTAATTAAATGAGATTGTTGTTGAGTAATATTTCCTTTTATTAAGATTATTAGTAAAGTAGCACAAAGATGGAAGCAGCAGAAAAATTTATTTGTTGTACTTAGTGAATTCATAAAACCAATACTCAGTAGACTGAAATTTTATTTTCTGGCACCTCCCAGTGTTAATGCATAGTTTACTTTAGACTAACTTCATAACTGTTACCTACACTGTTACCTACACTGGAATTTACTCAAGCATAAATCGAAGTGTAATTACTCAAAGTCTTCCAGATATTTAAAATGATAGCAAATAACGAACTGTAAATTGTGAGTGGATTCAGTACAGGCAAGAGATCTGCAGGACTAACTTATGAGGAAATAGTTTTGAGAGATATCAAATGGCTTTTGGTATGCAGAGGATGGTCAATTTAAAAAAAAAAAAACTTTTCTTGTAACCTTTTTGGGTCATGTTGAAATGGCCAATTGCATGAATGGAGGGTTCCTGAAGCTCTCATTTTGGGATCATTAGAAAGATTCCAGTGATGGGTCGGTCAGTCTTGATTCTTGGTCAGAATTGAGCTCTTGCCATGAAAGTCTTTCTGAAAGGCCTTCCTGGCCTTGCTTTCCTGAATTAGTTAACACTAATCCTCGTAAATAAGTGGGATAGATGGTCATGGAAACAGGCCTTGTGTGTCCCGCAAGCAGAAGTTCTCTGGAGTTGCTGAGTGGTTCGCTCTCTCAATTTTAGCCTATAAAGAGTACAAGAGGTGAGCAGCAGACTTTCTGAACCTTGAAGAATGTCATGTTTGCCCACAGGTTTTTCTCTGGAGATGTTTGTAAAGACTTCTCTAGCCTAGGAGCATGGCTCTGGGTTAGGAGTGCAGGGAGGGTCAGCAGCCCTCCAACATACAAGGCTCTGGTTTTATTCCTCAGCTCAAGCATCAAAATACTTATAAAAAGTTGATGCATGCCTTAATCTTAGCACTTGGGAAGCAGAGGCAGGCAGATCTCTGAGTTCTAGGGCAGCCTGATCTATAGAGTTCCAGAACAGCCAGAGATACAGAGAGAACCCCTGTCTTGAAAAACAAAACAAATAAACAAAAAGACTTTTTATTCCTTTATACTTACACCCAAATCATGAACATTATTCTCAAGTTTTCATAAAAAGCTCTTCATAAAAGCCTTACATGACTGAGCCAACATAATTTATTCAGATTATATCAAGGACCATAGGACACTGGAGCATTTTATAAAAAGTGCACTGCTAAGCCAAGGCTCTGGGCTTGTACCTATGGCCTCTGCTATTCAGAAGGTTGACATGAGATCACACTTAAGCCTCAGGGTCTAAGGCCAGTTTGAGCAACGTAGAATGTATGTCAAAGTTCTAAAACTTTCTCAAGTTCCTGAATCAGGCTCAAGAGGTTTTCAGATGTTTCCTATGCTTTTGAGATTATGGTTTAGTTTAATCAGTCAGGAGATGATAGGAAGTTACAGCCAGTCTGGTTTGAATATTATTTGTCTTTTGTTTTTATCAAAATAGATGTCTTTGAAGTTGTGTTTAGGTGCATGCATGTTTGTGTGCCTGTGTATGGAGGTCAGGGGTGGATGTCAGATGTCTTTATCTATTGCTCTTCACCTTGTTGTTTGAGACAGGCTTTCTTACTGAACCAACTTACTAGACTGGCTCCCTAGTAAGCCTTTGGGTCTCCATCTTCCAGCACTGGGGTTGCCTGTATTTATTGCCACGTCCTGAGTTTACTCATGTGTAGTGACTTGAACTCAGATCCTGTGCTTCCGTGCCAAGCACATCACTGACTGAGCTGTCTGCTCAGCCCTAACTGTTGTGTAGCCCTGGCTGGTCTGGGACTTGTTATATATTCCATATTGACCTAGAACTTGCAGCACTCCTGCCTTTGCTTCCTGAATGCCATGTGGGCTCTAAACAACCAATTCCAAAACATTTCTAATGAGCTGAAAGGTTCTTCCTCTCCTGTTGTCCCTTAGAAACACTTCATAACGTAATACTGTTTAGAGCTGTTACTTGAAGGCAGAAACATCGACCTTAAAGTATTCTACATTCTGATGGGCTGGTCAGGCCAGAGCATAAGACTTAGAATTAGTATTTATGGTTGACTACCTTTGAGCTGACCTTAGTCCTCATGTATTATCTTTATTCTTAGAATTAAAAGTATTAAACACAAGTGGTGGCTACTCAGCTCGTGGTCTACATTAAAACGGTTGGCTTTGTAGACAGATTTTAATATTTAAAACAGTTTTTAAGGTTTATATTATCTTATGGGCTGAGTGTTTTGCTTGCATATATGTATATATATGCACTATATGCATGCTGGTGCTGTGGAAGTCAGAAGAAGGCTTCAGGCCTCCTGTTTTATGGTTGGTTATGAGTTACTGTGTGGGTGCTGAGAATTGAACCCGGGTCTTCTGCAAGAGCATCAGGGGTTGTAACTGCTGATGTAGCTCTCTCTCCAACCTTGACCTTTAGATGGTGAGTCTTTGTCCGTGTGCTTGATGTGATGTGTGGTTGTAATTGTATTCCCTTCTGGGTAAGTTTGTGATAACAGCTTTTATAAAAGTAAAGGAGGAAGCAAACTATCCACAAACGAGCAGCCCGAAGCTAGCTGACTCTTAGAAGTCGAAGCTGTCCAGAGGACAGTGCCACTGCAGCACTGCCCGTTCGGAAGTTCTCTCCAGCAGTTCCTTCCTCATGAGGTAGGCAGTGGAGCAAGACATTCCTGAGAAGAAGGAAGCACTAGGTAATTTAGTGGTGGCTAATAATAGCTCAACACTCTATCTTTGTTATTGTTGCTATATGTACATCTTTGCTTTGCTTTGCTTTGCTTTGCTTTGCTTGTTTCCAAGGCCTGTAAATGGCTGTTGATGAAATGCAGGTAAATCCTCTCTCTAGGTCCTCAGCAGTTTTACTTCAGAGAGTCTAGAGTGTAGAATTATAGATAGTCAGATCTCGAGGTGACCAACAAACGTGTGTTTTGATAACATAAAGCTCTTTACAAAATGTATAGTCTTAGAGGAATACGTGTGCACAGGTAACCAGTAGATGCTGGGTGTGGTGGCACACACTATAATCCCTGCACTTGGGAGAGGGATAAAAGAGTCAGGGTTGGCCTTACCTACAGAGTGATTTGGAGGCTAACCTGAGGTACATAGGCTCCCATTTCAAACAAACAGTTCTTGGAATAAGATTTATAATACTTCTTGGTCTTTCTAGACTTTTTCTAAGACCATGGAGATCAGTGAGTCATTATTTGACCTGCTAACTCATTATATTTTTATTGTTCTTTTGGCAACAGGATTTCACTTTGTAGGCCTGACTGTCAGGGCTCAAACTTGTAACAGTCTTTCTGCCTCAGCCTCTTGAGTTCTGAAAGCACAAATGTGTGCCTCGTCAGTCTCGGTGGTGTGCAGGGTGTGTCTACTCACTCTTCCTTTCTACTTTGGTGTAGGATCAGAGCCTCTTTGTATAAATGTTACTCTACCACATAGACCGCTGGCCAGAGGGACTTGTTAGTCTTTATCAGGGATTAGGAAATAAGGAGTTTTTCAAAATTAGCTGCGGGTGGGCTATTCAGTGGTTACAGTCTCTTAGTGGTACAAACACGATGGCTCTTGTATGTTTGAGATGAACACTTGAAAGCCCTTTATTGATTCATAGAATAAGCTGAGATTGAGCTTGGAGGGAAAGGGCCTGATTTCCACCTGTCAGGGCTACATTTGTATGATTTTGAATAATTGTAAGACCTTGAAGAGCTGCAGGAAGATCAGTCAGTGAAGGCTGAAAGTGGCCTTCAGTTGCCGAGTGCCCATCTGCTATGTCAGGGCTGCGGTCAACCCACGGGACTGTTTTTCAAAAGCCAATTTACCTGTGTACCCTAAATTTTAAAGTGAGGGCATTCATCTTGTTTTACAGTCACCACATGCCTGCTTACCCTGGCTTTTACTCTTTACTAGTTTTGATGTAGCCTACATTGATTGGTCTTGGATTTGATCCTCTTGCCTCTAACTTGGGTCTCCAGTATCTGGGATTACAGACCTGTGTCTCTATGCCTGGCTTTGTTTACAGTTGTTCTTGAGTAGCTGCTGTCTCTCAAACTAATACTTTCTTTATATGTATTTCTGGTTTCTAATGAGGAATACTAGTGAAATGGTTTTATTCATTTTGATTTTGGAGATAAAAATTATCTGTTTTACAAAAATTGAGACTTCCCTTTTTTTTTTTTTTTTTTTTTTTTTTTTTTTTGGTTTTTTGAGACAGAGTTTCTCTGTATAGCCCTGGCTGTCCTGGAACTCACTTTGTAGACCAGGCTGGCCTCGAACTCAGAAATTCGCTTGCCTCTGCCTCCCAAGTGCTGGGATTAAAGGCGTGTGCCACCATGCTCGCCTGAGACTTCCTTTTTAAGTTTATTCAATTCCTTGTTATAGCTAATTAGTGAAGCTAAAGTGCAGAATGGGTGTCAATTCCCGTGGTGTTACCTGGTCTTTGCATCTGTGTCTGTGACAATCTACATTAAAAAACGCTCTCCAGGGTGTCTGGGGAAGGGAATGAGAAGTCACAGAAAGGATTGCACTCATGGCCGAGCCTGTGCAGTAGACTCTACTCACGGGGAAGGTGTTCTGTTGAGAGCAGGATCCTTGATGCTAGGCATGGTGGGAGCTATGGAAGGTTCCAGGGTGAGCCCTGCGTTTGAGTAGGGCTTTGGAGAACAAGCGTGTGAATAAGTTGGAGATGTTTTAGACATGCCACGGTGTAGTGGAATGGTTAACGATCTAAGGGACACAGATGGCTAGAGAGGAGTGACACATGGCAAAAAGGGCAATGGGAAGTCAGTGGACGTTTCCGTTTTGTTGAATATAAATGTTCCATGGTGAAAACAACAGGCAAATGGTGACTTTTAGAAACGGTTTGCTGCTGTTTTCATTTTTGTTTGTTTTGAAACAGCCTCAGTGTGTAGGCCAGGCCAGCTTGGAGCGCACTCATGGAGGCTAAGGTTGTCCTGACACTCAAGATACTCTCCTTGCTCTGCGGCCTGACTGCTAGATTAAAGCAGTGCCTCGCCTTGCCTTGTCAGGCTGGACATTTGTTTCATGTTGGTTCTTAGCAGTTCTTGCTGTAATGTGGCTTGACTGCACAGTACGTATGTGAGTTTCCCATCCTGTAGCCAGCAGTAGTTATTTTGAAGTGTGCCAGGAGTCGGACAGCTTCTGTATATAAGACTGTGTGTGCTGTTTAGTGCTCTCCATGCTGGTTTGCACTGAGGTCTGGGGGCCAAGTTAAAGAGGGAGGTTGTTATTAAGTGACTTCATGGTGTGAAAGGCTTAGTTTATATGTATCAGATTCTATCTGAAATGTGAATAATTACTAATAATAATTAGTAATTATTATTTTGATTTTTTTTTTTTACTATTAAAACCCCTTTGGAAATAAAAGCAGCAGACACTGACATTAACCAGACCCAAAGTCTGTACAACTTAATGAACTTATATATAGTTAGAATTGGCATACAAAACAGAAACTTCACATTAAATTTGACACTTTTGGTATTAAATTTATTTATTTTATGCACTTATCCACCACCAAGACCCCCCAAAAAACTGTCAGAATTAGAACTAGAAAAACATTTATCTATCTATCTATCTATCTATCTATCTATCTGTATGTATGTATATATAGATAAACTTGTATCCATTAGCAGCAGCATTCACTCTATATTCTCTTGTTCTCTTTTCTTTGCTATACTATAATGTGTACATTTGCTGTTATACACACATATATGATTGACTACTGTCTGTTCTTTAGAATAATGATGTGTGAGTTATGCTTGCATTGCTAGGACTAGGTAGCTGAGAGAAACATCTTAGGAGGGAGAGGTTTCTTTTGGCTCATGGTTTTAGAGGGTCTAAAGGCATCAGGATAGGGAAGGCAGTTTATGCTCACTGGATGTTGAATCAGGAAGTAGAAAGCACCTTAGAAGGAAGGGCTGGACTCACTCCTGTGAGCTGCCATTGCCAGCTTAGTCCCTGCCTCCTACTGAATAGCACATCAGCTGGGGAGTAAGCACTGTCTCTCTGTGTGTGTGTGTGTGTGTGTGTAAGACAGGGTCTCACTATGTAGTGCTGGTTTGCCTGGAAGTTTGCAGACCAGGCAGGCCTTGAACTCAGATTTGCCTGCATTTCCCTTTGAATTCTAGGAATAATGGTGTGTGTCCTCATGGCTAGCCAGGAACAAGCCTTTGAATGTTTGTCTTGCTATAGTTCAAATTCAGCCCATAACAGATCTGAACTACTAAGTCAGAATGTTGAAAATTTGCCCAAGGCAGGTAGTATGTCTATATTTTGTTAGCACATTCCTGAAAACAAAACAGGCTCAAATGGGATGGTAGATGGAGGCCTAAAGGGCAGGGTTGTAGGGTTCTCTAAAGGAGCAGAGCTGAGACAACTGATATCAAAGGGATTTCCAGGATGGAGTGCAGACAGTTCAGCAATAGCTATCTCACAACAAAAGGCTGAGAATCTGGTAGTTGTTGAGCCCCCGGGACTAGATGTCTCAGCAGTCTGAATCTAGTGCTAGAGTCTGGGGAGGTTCTTGAAGAACTGTTCATTCTTGGTCTGTGTTGGAATCTTGAAGAAGTTGGACTTAATACCAGTTACAGTAACAGGATAGACAAACTTGCCAGCAGAGTGAGGGCAGGCAGGCAGACAGTAGCAAAGTTTCCTTCTTTGTGTCCTTTTATGTGAGCTGCCAATAGGTGTGGTCTAGGTATAGGGTGAATATACCTGCTCAGTAATCTCTTTAAGAAGATCCCTTCTCACTGCTGGGCTGCAGTGATTCTAGATGTTGCCAAGTTGACGATCAAGATCAGCCACCACCGAGGGGATGCCTGACCAGCCAGCGTTGATTATAAGGACGGAACACATGCAATTCAGACAAATGTTCTTGTTAATGATTTCTTTCTCTTGGTACTTTTCAGAGAAATATGAAACACAATGGGAGCAGAACTTGTTTGAATAGAAGAAGTAGGTTTGGTTCCCGAGAAAGAGACTGGCTAAGAGAAGATGTGAAGAGAGGCTGTGTTTACCTTTATGGAGCAGACACGACCACTGCCACTACAACCACCTCCTCCTCCTCCTCCTCCTCCTCCTCTTCTGATTTACATCTTGTCCTTTGCACAGTAGAGACACCAGCGTCAGAAATATGTGCTGGAGAGGGAAGAGAAAGCCTCTATCTACAGCTTCATGGAGATCTGGTCAGGTGAGGCCTAGAGGTTTTCTTCTTGTTGATGTTTTATCTTGTTTTGAGTCAAGAGCTGCTCTCCTTCATTAGTGTGTTCTCAAACTCACAGTTCTGCTTCGGTCTCTGAAGTGCTAGAATTTTAGGCATGCACTGCTATACTGAGCTGAGCTCTGAGTCTTAACACTGATCCTACTGTGATGTTAGTAACTTGTCTGTCTGATGGGAAATGGGCTTGAGGATTATAGTCACATTCTGTAAGTGATGCTGATTTTACAGTCAATGGACTTGAATAAGATTTGTCCTTGGAATAATTAATGTCTTTAAAAATTACTGTTTTGTATGTAGTGGGTCCACATAAATATTTATGTAGGTGCCTGTAGGTCAGAGGTTAATGTCAAGTGTCTTCCTCTATTGTTTCTTTTTTTTTTTCTTTTTTAAAGATTTATTGATTTATTATATATAAGTACACTGTAGCTGTCTTCAGACACACCAGAAGAGGGCGTCAGATCTCATTATGGGTGGTTGTGAGCCACCATGTGGTTGCTGGGATTTGAACTCAGGACCTCTGGAAGAGCAGTCAGTGCTCTTAATCACTGAGCCATCTCTCCAGCCCCCCTCTATTGTTTCTTAAAGTTTTATTTTGAACTATGTTTAAGGATGTGTGTGTGTGTGTGTGTGTGTGTGTGTGTGTGTGTGTGTGTGCATGCACATATGAGGTGTCTGACTTACATGGTAGGAACCTAGCTCAGGTCCTCTGTACCAGCAGCAAGTGCTCCTAACTGCTAAGCTATCTCTCCAGCCCTGTATTTTGAGGTAGCTCCTGAACCGGGAGCTCACCAACTGGTAGACTGACTTATCAGTGAACCCTGAGTCTCTGCCAGTCTCTGCCTCTAGTGCTAGTGTTTCAGGCGTGCGTCAGGCATCAAACCGGGCCTGTGTGTGGGTGCTGGGGGTCCAAACTCAGGCCTTCCTGCTTACATGGTGGATACGTCCCTGACTAAGCATCGTCCCAGCCTCATACTCAGTCTAAAAACTATAATGAAGGAAAATCTGATAGTTCTTCCATCTGGAATACAGTGTGATCCTGTATACAGACTTAAAGATTTAAAAAGTTCCCTTTTGGGGAATTGTAAGTAGAATAGCCAAGAGTACAGAGTGAGAAGTAAGTCCTCTGCCCACCAGTCTGGAGCTAGTTACACCTTTCCATGAAGACAGTTGCTATTATGTTTCTTAAGCATACACGTTCTTATACCTGCACAGCCACGTCTTAAAGCAATGATGCTGTACACAACACATTGGTTTTCTTTTTGTTTGTTTTTTAAGATTTACCTATTTATTATATGTAAGTACACTGTAGCTGTCTTCAGACACACCAGAGGAAGGCATCAGATCTCATTGCAGATGGTTGTGAGCCACCATGTGGTTGCTGGGAATTGAACTCTTAATCGCTGAGCCATCTCTCCAGCCCAACACATTGTTGACTTACTATCTCTGAGAGATATCTCATCTCCATATTTATATAAATATCATTTACTTAATATCTACATGACTATTCTACTTTATGGGCTACCATAATTTTAGCTAATTTCCCTAATCTCATTATGGATATCCGCCTGCTACCAGTTGTTAGCACAGCAAACAGCGCCACAGATGACTTCCTCTGTATCTTTTACCTCACACAGAGGGGTTTCTCTGGAGGGTGAGCCCATAGAAGTACAGTTATCCTCGGTCAAAGGAATATGACCATTTATAATTTTGATAGATATCTTCAACTCCTTCATAAAGGTTATATTCCCATCTAAAATAGAAAAATACTGGGCTAGAGAGAGGTTGAGTAGCTAAGAACACCTAGCTGCCTTTCTGGAGGATCTAGGTTCAGTTCCTAGCACTGATATGGTAATTCTCAAACATCTGTAACTCCAGTCTCGGGGACTCAGCATCCTCTTCTGGCTGCCTTGAGCATCAGGCACACATGGTACACATGGTACACAGACATCCATGCTGGCAAAACATCCGTGTACAAAAATAAGTCCTTATTTTTTTTGTCTTTCAAGACAGGGTTTCTCTGTATAGCCCTGGCTGTCCTGGAACTCACTTTGTAGACCAGGATGGCCTCGAACTCAGAAATCCACCTGCCTCTGCCTCCTGAGTGGTGGGATTAAAGGCATGGGCCACCACTGCCAGGCTCCTTATTTTTTTAATTAAAAAAAATCCCAGAAATAAAATATAAAATATACCCATTTTTTCTTTACTTTCTCCAAAATGTTAGTATTAAGTTTTATATGTAAGTGTAGATACATACTTTTGCATGAGCTGAACCTGCTTATAAAAAAATACCAATTATTTGTTTGTTTGTTCATTTATTTATTTACGTTTCTGGATTTAAGCTCAAGGCCTCAACCATATTAGACAAACACTGTACACTGAGAGGTGCTTCTAGACTTTGTTGGCAGTTTTAAAGTAAGAGACTCCTGACGTCAGCTTTCCAAAGACAATCCTTTTCTAATCCTACTGGAAGTTGAATAGGAGGTTTTCTGGTTCTTTCTGAGACAGGGTCTCCTGTAGCTGAGGTTAGCCTTGAATTCCTCATCCTTCTTCGTTTGCCTCCCAGCCGCCTGGGATCCCAGGTGTGCACCAGGCTTAAATGGGAGTTTTGCTATATTAATATTTATTTCTCGCAATGAATATTCGCACAAACTTAAAAGTAATTTGTGTCTTAATTTTTTATATAACTATAAAGACAAATAGTCTTATTTGCCTTAGTTAGGGTTTCTATTGCGGTGAAGAAACACTACAACATAGCCTTAATTGGGGTTGGTTTATAGTTTCAGAGGTTCAGTCCATTATTGTCTTGGCAGGAAGCATGACAGCACACTGGCAGACATGGTGCTAGAGAGGTAGCTGAGACTTCTACATCTGGATGGGCAGGCAGCAGGAAGAACAAATGAGCCACTGGACCTGGCTTGAGATTCTGAGAACTCAAAGCCCACCCACCCCCACCCCCATGACATACTTCTTCCAACAAGATCATACCTCCTAGTAGTACCACTCTTTGTGGACCTGTGGGGGCCTTTTTCATTCAGACCACCGCATTCCACTTCCTGGCTCCTGTAGGAGCCATATCATAGTCCAATTCAGAAGTCCCCATAGTCTGTCACAGTATCAGCATTGTTAAAAAGTCTAAAGTTCAAAGTCTCTTTTGAGACTCATGCCGTCTCTTAACTGTGATCCCCTATAAAGTCAAAATGAAAAAGCAGAATGCATATTTCCAGCATATAATGAATGGCACAGGATATTCATGTATTACCATCCCAAAGAGGGGGCGGGAGCATAGGGAGGAAATACTGGACCGAAGCCAGACCAAACCCAGCTGTGCAGACACCACACCAGACTACGCTCCAGGTCTGATGTCAAAGTGCCCTTTAGATCTTCAACTCCTTTCAGCTTGGTTGGCTGCAGCACACTTCTCTCTCTTGGACTGGTTCCACTTCCTGTTAGCAGTCCTCCTGGGTAGGTATCCCACAGCTCTGGCATCTCCAACATTTTGAGGTCTCCAAGGCAATCCAGGCTTCACCTTCATTGTTTCACACTGTGGCCTTTAGGCCTTCATGCAGGCGCACCCCTGACATATGCCTGGTCTCAGCCGCTTTCCTTAGTTGTGGAGGAAGATTTCATTACTCCTTTCTTCTCTGTCCTTGACTCTAAATTGAGAACCATGTGACCACGTCTGCCATGTTCTGCTGCTTGCTGGGGCTGGAACATGGCCCACTTGTTCAATTACATCTTCACCAGCTTTCTGATGTCCTTCACTGCTTAAGCTTGGCTGTCCTGGAACCCAATCTATAGCCCAGACTGGCCTTGCATTTAGAGATCTGCCAGCCTCTGCCTTCTGTGTGCTGGGATGATAGGTGTGCACCACAGTTCCTGGCTTTTCCTAAGCTTTTCTTTAGTTCCCCTTTACTCTCCTTTAATTCCTTCTCAGGAGTTGGAGGCTTAGCTGGGTGGGATCTTGTCCTGACACCAGCACTACCTTTATTCCATTTGGCATCAGGCTTCTCTTTAATCGGTTTATCTCCTTGAACACAGAACTTACCTCCATTCCACTTTCTGATGTCCCTTCTCCCCTCAAACTGTACGTTTTATATTTTTTCTTGCTCAGCTTGCTCCGTTTCATTTTAGATCTGCATAAGAGTGAACACTAGTAGCCATACAACAGAGTCAATACTGGGCTGTTTGGGATTTTTCTGTCAGTGAAATTAATCCAAAACTCTTCAATTTAGTCTGAAGGAGACTTTTCAGACAAAGGCAAAAAGCAGCCACATTCTTTGCCAAAATATCATGAGAACAGTCTGTAGGCCACACACTAAAATTCTTCTCTGAAACATACTGAGTTGGACTCCTATAGTTCAAATTACCCCCTGCACCACTGCTTGCATGTACCTACTAGTATGACCCCATAAAGCCTCACTTAACGTGTTCACTATCTTTTTAAAAGATTCTCTAAAATTCCAAAGGCTACATTCCTCCAAACAAAAGCCAGGTCCAGACTATCCCAGCAATACCCCAGTTCTCCTGGTACCAACTTCTGTCTTAGGGGTTCTATTGTTGTGAAGAGATACCATGATCACAGCAACTCTTATAAAGGACAACATATTAATTTGGGCTGGCTTCTAATTCAGAAGTTCAGTCCGTTATTGTCCTGGCAGGAAGCATGACAGCACACAGCACATAGTGCTAGAGAGGTAGCTGAGACTTCTACATCTGGATAGGTAGGCAGCAGGAAGAAGGACTGAACCCCTGGGCCTGGCTTGTGAGGGCAGTGACTTCTTCCAACAAAGACCACACCTCCTAGAAGTGCCACTCCCTGTGGACCTATGAGGATCAATTTCATTCAAACCACCACTATAGATTTTTATACTGTGCATCTGAACTCTATTTCAACGTTAAAAAATAAAATTAGTTCTTTAAATACTTGAATATATGTTTCTGTCCTTTTCACTAGTAAACTGAAACAGAAGTCCAGGCTGTGGACTCAGCATTCTTGACGTGTGTACATGAAGGAGTTTCTTACACCTTAGAGGTGTGGTAATAATAGTAACACCTTTAGCTGAGCCCAGAGCTGATGCCTCTCAAGTGTGAACTGAGGTTTACTGGGATTCTTTTAGGAGCTGCAGGAAATCCTGAAAAAGTAGATTAGCAGTTGAATGTTTTCCCTGTTCCCAAGTTAACACGTTGTTCCCTAAATCCTTTTGTATAATAAAAAGGATCAGAGGGGTGATCCTTAGGCTCTTGTAAGTCTTAATGCGAATCTGATCTAATTTTATCAGGGGAAGCCTTGACCTAGATTGTAGCTGTAGTGACTGATGGTGCTCACTTGTTTAAGCAGATGTCTTATTCACCTACCAGTGTTCGCATTAGAAGATGCCAGGAATTTGAACAAACACACCCTCCATATTTTGTTCCCACTAGTTGTGTAATTAGTTAAGAATTCAAATGTTTACTAACATGAGAATGTAAACTGTAATTAAAATGGAAAGTTTACCTCTTATTACCCTGTAGCTTTGATAATTAATAGTGAAGTAGCTCTTTAAAGGTATAATTTATTAGAAAATATTGAAAACAGTGTTGAACTTTGGGTGGATAAAGTAGGTGTGCTTTTATTATAGGAGGAGGAGCTCAGGAGCTTACACGTCTAAGGAGGAGCAAGAGGGCGCCTGGTCTCAGCCAAGCCCCTGAGCTTATTTGCAACATCAGGCTCTTAGTATATTACCCATTTTTTCTCACTACATCTTTACAAGAACTTTGAGATTGACTCTTTCCTTTTATGTGAGGAAGATTGATGCTATGAGTGGGTCCAAGGTCAGGCAGAGATCGCTGGGCACTTGATTCACACTCAGGGACTTCCTTCTGAGTAAAGGTCTTAGAGGAGAGGAGCTGGCACAGCAACTCTTCCTACTCAGTTTTACTGCCCAATCACGTCTGCTTCCAGATCTGTAAGATCTCTTACTTAGTTGTTAATGGCTTGAGTTTAGTCTTCTGTTGTCTGATCAGAGGAGTAGGTCCTTCCTTCATAGTAGCCCTTTGTAAGGTAGTTGATAATTGCTGAAGCAGTGTTGTTTCTGAGAACCTTTCTTGCTCATTACTGACGTGTTCTGTGTGCTTATTGAAGAAATTTTGGAAAATGAAAAAGCATATTCATCATGTATGCTTTATATAGATTACCTTATTAAATCCAGAGTCTTGTGAAGTAAATGGTTTCCATTGCATAGGCATAGTAAGTGATCTAAGAGGGAATACTCTGGCCTAAGAGTAATCAGCTAGGACGTGGTGGGGCTCGAGCTTGAGCTCTGGCGTTCTAATACCAGATCCTGTCCTCACAACCTGTAGTTGTAACTTTTTGTCACCAAATATTTTACAATCACACATACACTTCTTAATAATTATATATTTGAGCTCATATCATATATTCATTTTATATCCTTATAATTCTCTTAGTATAAGATCATCTTAATTTTATTGTGTTATTAAAACTTTGCCTTTAGATCCAGTTTTAATAGTAACAGATTATTCTATCTTATAAGTATTTTATAAGTTGTTTAAAAATTGAGTGTTGGGGGCTGGGGAGATGATTCAGCACATAAAGGCACTTGTTGCCAAGCCAGACAAGTTGGATCCCTGGGCTTCACATAGTGGACATGCACACCATGGTGTGTGTATGCATATACATACACACTAAATATAAAACTTTTTTTTCTTTTTTGAGAGCAAAGTTAGGTGTGTTGATATACACCTGTTGCCCCAGTTCTTAGGTTGAGGCAGGAAGGTGAGAGTTCCTGGTCATCCCTCAGCTACACATGATGTTGGAGGCCAGCTCACACTACCTGAGACCTTATCTCTGAAACTGAAAAAATAATCGAGACTTAATATACTTAGATTGGATTATAAAATGAAGAAATATGGTTCAAATCCTGTCCCTGACAATTTACCATGCAAGTTCATAATGTTCTGTGCCTTATGGATTTGTGGAATGGAGAATATTTTTATTGTTTTTTGTAAGGATTAAATCCACTGTATCTGATATGAAAAGTAATGAGTTACTACTTGTAAGTAACACTTGTTAAGGTATAGATTCTGGCTGTGTGGTGGTAATGCATACCTTTAATCCCAACACTTGAGTGGCAGAGGAAGAGGCAGGTGGATTTCTATGAGTTGGAGGCTAACCTGGTCTACAGATTGAGTTCCAGGTCAGCCAAAGCTACACAGAAAAACCTGTCTTGAAAATGATAGATAGATAGATAGATAGATAGATAGATAGATAGATAGATAGATAGATAGATAAAATAGGTAGGTAGATAGATAGATAGATAGATAGATAGATAGATAGATAGATAGATAGATAGATAGATAAGTAGGTAGATAGATAGATAAGTAGGTAGATAGATAGATAAGTAGGTAGATAGATAGGTAGGTAGGTAGGTAGATAGATAGATAGATAGATAGATAGATAGATAGATAGATAGGTAGGTAGGTAGATAGATAGATAGATAGATAGATAGATAGATAGATAGATAGATAGATAGGTAAGTAGATAGGTAGGTAGGTAGATAGGTAGATAGATAGGTAGGTAGATAGATAGATAGGTAGGTAGGTAGGTAGGTAGATAGGTAGGTAGGTAGGTAGATAGATAGGTAGATAGATAGATAGATAGATAGATAGATAGATAGATAGATAGATAGATAGGTAGGTAGGTAGGTAGATAGGTAGATAGAATGCAGATTCTGATCCAGAAGATTACAAGAGCCTAAGATCATACTTCTGATTTGTTTCATTGGTTGGTTTTTGTCAGGTAGAGTTTTGCTGTGTAGTCCTGGTTGGCCAGGTACTTTTCTGTGTAGCTCATTGTGGCTTTGAACTCATAGCTGTCCTCCTGCTTCAACCTTGCCTTCTGAGTGCTGAGATTACAGGTATTCATCACCACTCCTGACTTTTGAGATAGTAGCCCTACTAAGCTCCTATGTGATACACAGCACTTAAAGTCAAGCACTTAGAATGTTGTCTGGTACTACCTAATAAGTATTCATGCATTCCACCTCACTTAGGGCCATGTGTGGTAAGCATGTGCTCAGCCACTGAGCTATTTTCCCAGCCTAGTGCTTAGTAAGTACTCCCTATGTGGGTTGTTTCCATCATTCAACTCTTAAAAGTAGTATTTTGCTAGCTAAACCACTGCATGTAATCCTGGCTAGGTCCTGGCAATCTGTTTTCTCTAAGTTATTCATTTTTTTCTTTGCTTTTAAGTTGTATTTAAACTGTTCATTCATTTCCTTCACTATTGTCTTTTCCCAGTTAGGGGCTTGTATGGTGGTTTGAATAAGAATGGCTTCTATTGGCTCATGTATTTGAATGCTTAGTTACCAGAGAGTGACCCTATTTGAAAGAATTAGAAGGATTAGGAGGTGTGACCTTGTTGGGAGAAGTGTGTCCCTGGGAGTTGGCTTTGAAGTTTCAAAAGCACTTACCAAGCCCAGAGTCTCTCTGCCTGAGGATCAGACTGTAGCTTTCAGCTACTGCTCCAGCACCTGCCTGCATGCCACCTTGTCCCCCACCATAATGACAATGGACTAAACCTCTGAAACTGTAAGCGAGTGCCCAACTAAATGCTTTCTTTTATGAGAGTTTCCTTGGTCATGGTGTCTCTTCACAGTAAAAGAACAATGACTAAGACAGCTTGTGACTCAGTTATACTAGAAGGGTTACAGACTTATAGAATTGTAGCACTTGAAGGAACCTTTGAGAGATCATCTTCTAGTGCAGTAAACAAGTATATACAACCGAACAGCACCCTCATATCCATTGTGTGTTGGGGCAGGGGTTCTTGGTTGTGTCAACTGCTGGGATGTTATCCAGCGTTTAGGGGGCAAGAGAAAGAAGCTTATTATCTCAAATGTGTGGCACAGCAGATTATCCTCCTTCCAAAGCCAGGAACCTCCTACTGGGGTTCACTGAGGCCATTTACTTCTTTCTTTCTTTCTTTCTTTCTTTCTTTCTTTCTTTCTCCCTTTCTCCCTTTCTCCCTTTCTCCCTTTCTCCCTTTCTCCCTTTCTCCCTTTCTCCCTTTCTCCCTTTCTCCCTTTCTCCCTTTCTCCCTTTCTCCCTTTCTCCCTTTCTCCCTTTCTCCCTTTCTCCCTTTCTCCCTTTCTCCCTTTCTCCCTTTCTCCCTTTCTCCCTTTCTCCCTTTCTCCCTTTCTCCCTTCCTTCTTTCCTTCTTTCCTTCCTTCCTTCCTTCCTTCCTTCCTTCCTTCCTTTCTTTCTTTCTTTCTTTCTTTCTTTCTTTCTTTCTTTCTTTCTTTCTTTCTCTCTCTCTCTCTCTCTCTCTCTCTCTCTCTCTCTCTCTCTCTTTCTTTCTTTCTTTCTTTCTTTCTTTCTTTCTTTCTTTATTAGGTTTTTTGAGACAGGGTTCCTCTGTGTAGCCCTAGCTATCCTGGAACTCACTCTGTAGACCAGGCTGGCCTCGAACTCAGAAATCCCCCTGCCTCTGCCTCTCAAGTGCTGGGATTAAAGGCGTGTGCCACAACTGCTCAGCTCCTTTTGTTTTATAAATGTGCAAGAAGCCCAGAGGATTGGTTAGATGATGTTCCTGTAGTTGATTGATGGCAAAGTTGCACTGGGAAAAAGTATTTCCATCTCAGTGTATTCTTCCCCTTGCACTGTTTGGCCTCTTTCTGTTTAAGTGTAAATGACTCCTCAGTGAAGCTTAGTAATTGTTCCCTTCAGGCTAAAAAGTTGTAACAAGATCATACATAATAAAAACAGATCGCCCTTTGACTCTCTGTCATATATCTGCTTTTGTTCTTAGTGACCAAAATGACTAAGATGCCAAGTGTTTGATAGCTGTCCTTTAAGGTAAACTCTGAGAGCTGATAGGCTGGTTACAGCAGAAGAAAACACCAGAGGGATTTGAACTCCTAAGCTCTAATCTGTTTGTCACTGCTGTGTGACTTTACAAGTCATCAAGACTGTTTTTTATAGACACACACCTATAGACACACAGACATCCGTACCATACGCTTCCTTTTCTCCCACTCAGTGCAGTGCTGAGGGTCAGACTTAAGGATGACCCTAGGTTAAGTTCTCCACTGAGCTAAAGTCTTATCCCTCTTTACCGTACTGTGAAGCAGAGCGAGACTTCTTGTTTCAGGGTCTATATCAGACTGTGACTGAAAGAAGAAAAGGAGATTTGTGTTGTCTTCACATTTCAACACCCTGCTTTTGAGATTATGCCTCATGTAGCCCAGGCTGGCGTTGAACTTGCTGTGTAGCCAAGAATGACCTTGCCCAGGAGTGTCATCTGTCTTCACTCCCTCCTGCCTTCACCTCCCGTGTGCTGTGATTACAGGCGTATGCCACCACACCTGGCTTTAGTACTCTTTTAAGACTTTGAAAGAACAAATGTGTTAAGCTGGAGAGAGCTTAGTGACTCCTGGACTGTAAATAGTAACCAAGTACAAGCATGAGGGCTTGAGTTGGACCCAGAACCCATGTTCTGGGCATGTGACAGAGCTGGGCATGGCTGTGGCCTGGGTTCTGAGTGCTGGAGACCGTGAGTTTGGGGATCACTGGCCAACTGCAGGCTACTTGGTGAATCTCGGCTGGTCAGAGACTCTGTCTCAATGAAAACGTGGGTGGTACTGGAGAAACAATATCCAAGGTTGTCCTCTGGCCACTGTATACATCATTCATGTGAACATATAGCCACATACATGCTACATACGGATGTGTTACATAGTATACATGAATATTCACTGTGCTATATAGAGTAAAATCAATATAAATAACTTATTTTCAAACTTTTGCTTTTTGATATTTATAAAATCAGTATGTATTTTACAGTCACTAGCAGGTGATAGTTTAGTTTAGTTCTCTTGTAATGCTTGTTCTGATACCATCTCATTCACTGCAGTATTCACAGCAGATTATCCTCCCTCCAAAGCCAGGAACCTCCTACTGGGGATCACTGAGGACACTTGTTTCCTTTTGCTTTCTTTATTCTTTTTGTTTTTCGAGACAGGGTTTCTCTGTGTTGCCCTAGCTGTCCTGGAACTCACTCTGTAGACCAGGCTGGCCTCGAACTCAGAAATCCGCCTGCCTCTGCCTCTGCCTCCCGAGTGCTGGGATTATGGGCATATGCCACCATGCCTGGCACTGCAGTGTTCTTCATGTGCCAGGGTTAATGATAACTTGAGAAACTAAGCTTAGTCCCTGTTTGAAGGAGTTGCAATCTGTGAAATCCCTTACATTTTACTGACATTAAAGAACTTTGCCCTGTTTTACAATTAAAAAAAAAAGGTAGTAAAAAAAAATCACAGATACTTGGGCTGGAGAGATGGCTCAGTTAAGAGCACTGGCTGCTCTTCCAAAGGTCCTGAGTTCAATTCCCAGCAACTACTTGGTGGCTCACAACCATCTGTAATGGGATCTGATGCCCTCTTCTGGTGTGTCTGAAGACAGTGACAGTGTACTCACATATATGAAATAAATAAATTTTTTTTTTAAAAAAAGAGAGGAATGTCGTTATTTCAGAATGGTGCAGCTCTTCTAGAGTACCCAGGCCATGTGCATGTCTGCAGAACTAGATATAAATTGGAAGTTCCTATGAGCTGCTCAAGTTCAGTAGTTTCCTGGAAGACTCAGCAGAGGGGAGGAAAGTACTGTAGGCAGAATTAGAGTTTGGATATGAAGGATGCAAGTCAGAACCACACCTGAAGAAAAGCAAGGCAGGGTTTGGGAGAATCCTCATCCATCGACGTGTTTTACCAACCAGGAAGCTTTCCTGAGCTTGTACACAACCCTTATTTATGCTTAGTATAAAAGTCCATGTCCACAAGTGTCTTAGTTAGGATTTTACTGCTGCGGACAGACACTATGACCAAGGCAAGTCTTAAAGGACAACATTTAATTGGGGCTGGCTTACAGGTTCAGAGGTTCAGTCCGGTATCGTCAAGGCAGGAACATGGCAGCGTCCAGGAAGGCATGGGAGTGCCCTCCATTGGTGCAGGAGGAGCTGAGAGGTCTCCATATTCATCTGAAGGTTGTTTAGAAGACTGGCTCCCAGGCAGCTACAAGGGTATTGAAACCCATAACCACAAGGCCACACCTATTCCAAAAAGGCCACACCTCCGGACAATGCCATTCCCTGGGCCAAGCATACAAACCATTACATTCCCACTCCTTGGCCCCTATAGGTTTGTTTAAACATATGAGTCTATAGGGGCCATACATAAACTTAGCATAATGCAAAATATATTTAGTCCAACTTCCAAAGTCCCTGTAGTCTATAGCAGTTTCAACAATGTTAAAAGTTCAAAAAGTCCAAAGTTCAAAGTCTCTTCTGAGATTTATCCAATCACTTAACTGTAATCCCCAAAGCAAGGCAGGAAATCAGCTGGGCAAACTCCAAACTCTGTATCTCTGTGGCTGATGTCAATGCAGTCTTCAGATCTCCAGCTCCTTTTTCATCTTTGTTGACTGCAGCAAACTTCTTTCTCCTGGGCTGGTTCTACTCCCTGTTAGCAGCTTTTCTCAGCAGATAGCCCACTGATCTGAAATCTCAAAATCTTGGGGTCTCCCAAGGCAACTTCAGTGTCTGGATCCACATATGATCTTGTGGGCTCCTCCCAAGGGCTGGCATCACTTCTCCAGCTTTGTCTTCTGTAGCACTCTAAGCTCAGGTTGATCCACTCCACTGCTGCTGCTGTTCTTGGTGATCCCTCATGGTACTGGCATCTTCAATACACTGGGGTCTTCAGCTGCAACTAGGCTTCACCAATAGCCTCTCATAGGCTCTCTTCATGTTGCCAAGCCTCAAATCCTTTGCATGACCCCTTCAGTCCTAGGCTGTCAACTGCAACTGAGGCTATACCTTTACCAATGGCCTTCTATGACCTCTCACAGTACCAAACCTCAGCTGCTCTCCATGACCCCTTCATGCCTTCAAAACCAGTAACACCTGGGTAACTCTTATACATTACCAAGTATAGTTGCAGCACGAGGTACAACCTTGGCTATCTCTGGAACAAAGCTTCTTTGTGCTCTCAGAAAACACTTCCCAGAAGATTTCACCTCAGTAATGCTGGTCTCTTCTTAATCACCACTAATTTCTTAGTTCCAGCTAACCTGCATCAATTGTCCCAGTAGTCCTTTCTATTCTGGACTCTAAAGCCAGAGAGCCACATGGCCAAAGCTGCCATTTGCTGGGGCTGGAACATGACCCCCTTGCTATATTACATTATCACCAGCCTTCTGTTTTCTAACTGTTTCACTGCCTAAGCTTGGCTGTCCTGGAACTTGCTCTGTAGACTGACTTTGAACTCAGAGATCTGCATGCCTGTCTTCTAAGCACTGGGATTAAAGATGTGGTCCACCAAGCCTAGATTTAAGTTTTTCTTCACCTAGAACTTGCTCTGTTCTAGGCTGGCCTTGAATTCAGAGATCTGCTTGTCTTTGCCTCCAGGGATTAAAGGCTTGTAGTAGCATGCCTTGATCTAAATTTAGCTGGATGGGATCTTGCCCCTAGGTCACTACTCCCTTAATTCAATTTAATATCCTTGAACACAGGATTCAACTCCATTTTCACTTCCTCGTGCCCCTTTAATACTCGAACCATATATTTTGTATTTTTCTTTTCTCAGCTTGCTATGCTTGTTTACAATGTTCTTCATGAAACTTAACCAGAGTACACAGTCTCTGCTGGGCTTTTTTGAGACTTCCTTTGTCAATGCAGTTTAATCTGAGTCTCTTCACCTTAACCTCAGGAGACTCTTCAGACAAGGGCAAAAAGTAACCACATAATACTACAAAAACAGTCTCTAGGCTACATATAGAAATTCTCCACTGAAACCTCTTGGGCGAGGTCTGAAGAATTCAAATCACTCTTACTAACAAAGCCTTCCACATTCCTACTAGGATAACCCATCAAGCAAGCCCCATTTAAAGCATTCCACTGCTTCCCAAATCCAAGGTCCCCAAACTTCCAGACAAAAGTATGGTCAGGTCTATCACAGCAGTACCCCACTCCTGGTACCAATTTCTGTATTAGTTATGGTTTTACTGCTGTGAATAGAACCCATGACCAAGACAAGTCTTATAAAGGACAACATATATTTATGGCTGGCTTTCAGGTTCAGAGCTTCAGTCCTTTCCTCAAGGTGGAAGCATGGCAGCATTCAGGCAGGATGGTGCAGGCAGAGCTGAGAGTTCTACATCTTCATCTGAAGGCTGCTAGTGGAAGATTGGCTTCCACGCAGCTAGGATGAGGGTCTTAAAGCCCGTGTTCACAGTGCCACACCCACTCCAACAGGGCCACACCTTCTAATATTGCCACTCCCTGGGCTGAGCATGTACACAAACCATTACAGTGGCCTGTACTTAAAATTCCAGCTGTTGGGAGATGTAGAGAGCAAGGCCATTGCAAGATTGAGATGAATCCAGACTCCACAGTGAGTTCCAGGGCAGCCAGTTCTCTGTATCTAGGCCTTGTCTCAGAAAACTCTGCTGCCTAAATAAGTACTGATAAAAAGTTTAATACTGTGTGTCTTATGTGCTGTATGTTCTCCTCTGGCCCCCGTGTTAGTAGCAGCAGCAGCAACAACAACTGGTAATTAGAAGACATATTGAGCTGGACATGGTAGGACAGATTTAGAAGTCCACTACTTTGGAGGCTAAGGCACAATTGTCAGGATTTCTATGCTAGCATGGGTTATAACAGCAAGCCCAACAGACAACTAAACTGAGCAGGAGGAAGGCAAGCCCAGGTGTTGGTTTATTTTTGGTGTACCATCTCCTCTTTGGTTCTTATTTTGATGCAGGTGTTTGTATGCAGCTTTTGTAGTGATTACTGTTTTCATTATATATATATATATATATATTTTTTTTTTTTTTTTAATTAAATCCTGTTGTGTCAGTGTACTATAGTTACTCAAATATAAAAGACTAACCTTTATAACTTGTCTTTATAGGTAAGTATGTTATATTTCTTTTTTTTTTTAATTCTTTTTTTAAAAGATTTATTATTATATCTAAGTACACTGTAGCTGTCTTCAGACACTCCAGAAGAGGGTGTCAGATCTCATTACGGATGGTTGTGAGCCCCCATGTGGTTGCTGGGATTTGAACTCAGGACCTTTGGAAGAGCAGTCGGTGCTCTTAACCACTGAGCCATCTCTCCAACCCGTTATATTTCTTTTTTATTTGTTGTTGTATTAGTTTTATTTTATTTTTTTGAATCAATGTCTTATTTTGTAGCTTCGGCTGTCTTGGAACTCTCTATGTAGACCAGGCTAGCCTTGAACTCACAGAGATCTTGTTTCTGCCTCCCAAGAGCTGGGACTAAAGGTGTGCACCACAATATCTGGCTCTTAGTCAGGGTTTCTGTTGCTGTAAAGAGATATTGTAACCATAGCAACTTTTTTATAAGGAAAACATTTAACTTGGGCTGGCTTACAGTTTATAGGTTTGCCCATTGTCATCATGCTTGGTGCGGAGTATGGTGGCACACAGACAGATGTGGTGCTGGAAAGGCACCTCACAGTTTGATATATTTGCTTTGGTAGATAACAGGAAGTATGAGTGAGCCATTGGGCCTGGCTTGAGCTTCTGAAACTCCAAAGCTCACTCCCACAAGATGATACCTACTCAAACAAGGCCACACCTCCTATTAGTGCCACTCCCTGAGAGCCTGTGGGGGCCATTTTCATTCAAACCATCTCTGGCTTTCATATCTTTTTAAACAGTGTACTTCCTAAATGTTCTTTAAGACCTTTTGAAGATACACCTAGACTTTGATGTACTGCTTGTTTATTGGGTTTTCATGTCTAAGAGATGCTTTCTTTTTATTCTAATTAAAATGTATTATCAATCTTAACTTTTCTTACATTTGTGTGTGTGTGTGTGTGTGTGTGTGTGTGTGTTGTGGGCACATGTATGCTAGTGTGGGGTGTAGATGTCAGAGGATAACTCCAAGGAATCACAGTCAGGTGATCAGGTCTGGTCTCACTGATCTCAGTCCTAAATTCTTTTTGAATTACACTGGTCAGTATGTCTGGGGACACATGACATGCAAGAGAGTTTGCTAAGCACTTCACATGCTATATAGTTCTCGTAAGAAAGCAGGTAGCCTTAATAGCAGCCCCATGGATTGAATTTTCATTCTCATTCTACTGGTAAGGAATTTAATACAGGAAGGTTAAATAAGCAGGTCAGGGGGCTGAAGAGAGGACTTGGTGGTTAAGAGCACTGACTGCTCTTCCAGAGGTCCTAAGTTCAATTCCCAGCAACCATATGGAGACTCACAACCATCTGTAATGGGATCTGATGCCTTCTTCTGATGTGTCTGAGGACAGCTACAATGTGTTCATATACATAAAATAAATAAATCTTAAAAAAAAAGCAGGTCAGGCAGATGATAATTGTAGAACTGAGTCTGTAGCTACTATATCCATTACTATTTGCTTTCTGATTAAAAGAATTATCTGAAGATATGTCTGCTATTGTGACTGCTGAACCCCTAAACTCCACAACTTTTATATTTTCAAAGTATCTTAAATCTGATTTAAATGAAGAATCACCAGGAGCCTTAGCTTTTAGTTTAGTAAAAAAAAAAAAATTTAGGGGTAGGTGTTATTGTGGCCTTCATTCTTAGGTGTTTTGAAAATCTCTTCTGTAAAGCCAGTGGGGACACACGGTGCCCTGAGCGGAGTAGGAAACACAATCTACATGCATGTCTGTGTGTGCAGCTTGTTTGAGATTAGTTATGGATGAGCATAATTTATATTTCACATTTCTGTTGTTATTATTTCTGTCTTTTAATCTATATCAGAAACATTCAGAGGACCCCAGGAGCCCTCTGATAGTTTTCCCAACCCCTGTTTGTTGGTTTGTTTGTGTTTTGAGTCAGGATCTCATAGCTCAGACCAACATCAACCTCTGAATCCTCCTGCCTGACCATAGTGCTGGGCTTTTTGAGGCACATTCCAGCAGAGTTGCTTTTGAGAGTCTTTAGAGAGAGAGGTATGGGAGGTTGGAAGCACTCTGTGAAATAGTATTTCTTTTCCTTTTTGTTTACAATCCCTTGTAAGGATGCAGTAATGCTTTCCAGAACCTACCTGGCAGACTACCTCAACAGACCAAGTAGAGGAGGAGATAGAGAGAAATTTCAGCTATGCCTGTTAAACCATCTGTTAAAAAATAAAAAACAAAACAAAACAAAACAAAACAATGACTGGGCATGGTGACATAGATCTATAATCCTAGCACTTGGAGGTAAAGGCAGGAGAATCAGGAGTTTAAGTTCTTCCTCGGCTGCATACTGAGTTCTAGGCCAGCCTAGCTTACATGAGACCCTTTCTCAATAAAACAAAAACCTGAAAAGATAAATTCACAAAAGTGAAAAGCATTGAGTGTCACTTTTAAAACTAAACTCTGCATATTTTAAGTAATTCATGTTACTTATACAGTAGGTATAATTGTTTTAAGATAAGTCTTTGGAAATTCTTAACTTTAATTTCTAATTCAGTTATTCAGTGAATAGAGTGTGTGTAAACAGAAGCTTCTTGTGGTCCTCACAATGTCAAAAGGAATCCTAAGACTCCTTATGAAAACCACTTGTATAGATTAGTTGTATGATATTAAAACCTATGTAGATAGCCCAATGGGCAAGAGTGCTTACTTTACAAGCTTGAGTACCAGGGTTGGAAGTCCACTCCCCACATGAGCAGCTGAGCATGTCTGCCTGTGCCTGCATTCCAGCACTGGAAGGTAGAAATAGGAGGCTCCCAAGAGCTTGCTGACCAGCCAAGTCCAGCCCCAAGGCAAGGCAGCAAGAGAACTGTCTCAGGGAATAAGTGGGGATCAATAGAGGAAGACACTTGACATCGCCCACTGCCCTCTGTGCACCTTTATACTCATGTGGCAGTGCTCACTGTGAGCACGCACACACACACGCACACGCACACACACACGCACACATACACACACGCACGCATGCACACACACACGCACGCGCACGCACGCACGCGCACACACACACATGCACGCATACATACACACACACATACGCACGCACACACACACACACGCACACACGCACACACACACGCACGCGCACGCACGCACGTGCACACACACACATGCACGCATACATACACACACACATACGCACGCACACACACACACACACACACACACACGCACGCACGCACACGCACACACATATACACACACACATACACACACACGCACGCGCACACACGCACACGCACGCACACACAAACACATACACAGAGTTTTATTTGATCTAGGAACAAAAAATAAAGAAGAAATCAAGATCTGAGGAAAATAAACACATTTTATTACTTACCATGTTTTATGTTTTGAATTGTGCAAGCAGGAGACTGGAGCCCTCTGAACGGCCTCTCCAGATTGTTTACGATTACTTATCCAGGCTGGGGTTTGAAGATCCCGTGCGCATACAGGAGGAGGCTACGAACCCTGACCTCAGCTGTATGATTCGATTTTATGGTGGTAAGAATTTATCAGTAGCTTTGTGAATATGTTAACTACTTTTAAATTGGTTATTTGTATTTTCACTTTCTGTGTGCTAAAAGTATTTGCTATAAACAAAAACTATTTTTAAGTCAGTTAAATGAAATGAGACATAAATATGTACAAGAAAAAGGACTAAAGGAAGATTTTTTTAAAATTAGCAAAATACCAGTAAAGATATCTTCCCTTTAAATGTTTATTATTTTTTCCAAACTTTAAATGTTTATTATTTTTTCCAAATACAATTATTTTTATATCTTTCCTAGGTTAGCTTTATTTCTGTTTTTTAAGATTTATTTTTGTTAGCCTCAAGGTAGTGGCTGGCATATACCTTTAATCCCTGCACTTGGGAGGCAGAGACTGACAGATCTTTTGTAGTAGGATCTGATGATTTCTTGAATTTCCTTAGTTTCTGTTGTTAAATCTCCCTTTTCATTTCTGATTTTGTTAATTTGGATACTATCTCTGTGCCCTCTGGTTAGTCTGGCTAAGAGTTCATCTATCTTGTTGATTTTCTCAAAGAACCAGCTCCTGGTTTTGTTGATTCTGTTTATAGTTCTTTTTGTTTCTACTTGGTTTATTTCAGTCCTGAGCTTGATTATTTCCTGCGGTCTACTCCTCTTGGGTACATTTGCTTCTTTTTGTTCTAGAGCTTTCAGGTGTGCTGTTAAGCTGCTAGTGTATGCTCTCTGCAATTTCCTTTTGGAGGCACTCAGAGCTGAGTTTTCCTCTTAGCACTGCTTTCTTCCTTAACCAAGTTATTATTGAGTAGGCTGTTGTTCAACTTCCATGTGTATGTGGGCTTTCTGTTGTTTTTGTTGCTATTGAAGACCAACCTTAATCCGTAGTGATCTGATAGAAGGTGTGAGATTATTTCAGTCATTTTATATCTGTTGAGGTCTGTTTTGTGACCAATTATATGGTCAGTTTTGGAGAAGGTACCATGAGGTGCTGAGAAGAAGGTATATTCTTTTGTTTTAGGATGAAATGTTCTATATATCTGTTAAATCCATTTGGTTCATAACTTCTGTTAGTTTCACTGTCTCTGTTTAGTTTCTGTTTCTATGATCTGTCCATTGATGAGAGTGGGGTGTTGAAGTCTCCCACTGTTGTTATGTGAGGTACAATGTGTGCTTTCAGCTTTCGTAAAGTTTCTTTTATGAATGTGGGCGCCCTTGCATTTGGAGCATAGATGTTCAGAATTGAGAGATTTTCTTGGTAGATTTTTCCTTTACAAGTATGAAGTGTCCTTCCTTATCTTTTTTGATAACTTTTGGATGAAAGTTGATTTTATTCGATATTAGAATGGCTACTCCAGGGCTGGCAAGATGGCTCAGCAGGTAAGAGCACTGACTGCTCTTCCGGAGGTCCTGAATTCAAATCCCAGCAACCACAAGGTGGCTCACAACCAGCCATAATGAGATCTGATGCCCTCTTCTGGTGTGTCTGAAGATAGCGACAGTGTACTTACATATAATAAATAAATCTTTGGGCCAGAGCAAGCAGAGTTGACTGGTACAAGCAAAGGTCCTAAAATTCAATTCCCAACAACCACATGAAGGCTCACAACCATCTGAATAGCTACAGTGTACTCACATACATAAAATAAATAAGTAAATCTTAAAAAAAAAAAAAGGGATGGCTACTCCAGCTTGTTTCTTGGGACTATTTGCTTGGAGAATTGTTTCCCAGCCCTTTCCTCTGAGGTAGTGTCTGTCTTTGTCACTGAGGTGCGTTTCCTGTGTGCAGCAAAATGCTGGGTCCTGTTTATAAATCCAGTCTGTTAGTCTATGCCTTTTTATTGGGGAATTGAGTCAGTTGACGTTAAGAGATATGAAGGAATAGTGATTGTTGCTCCCTGTTATTATTGATGTTATTTTTTATGTTTGTGTGGTTATCTTTTATTTGGTTTGTTAAAAGAAGATTACTTTCTTGCTTTTTCTAGGGTGTAGTTTCCGTCCTTGTGTTGGCGGTTTCCATCTATTATTCTTTGTAGAGCTGGATTTTTTGAAAGATATTGTGTAAATTTGTTTTTGTCATGGAATATCTTGGTTTCTCCCTCTATGGTAATTAAGAGTTTTGCTGGGTATAGTGTGTATATATTATTTTTTACAAACTGAAGTGGGCATATTGCCTTCAGGTAATCAGAAATGGAAGGTACAAAAAGTAAGTAGAGTAGGAATTAATACATTTAGGTACATATTCTTGAAAGACATGAGAGTGAGTGTCTGAGTGTGTATGTGTGTGTACATGCAAGTGTATGCCTGCGTACCAGGAGAGAGAAATGCAGATAAAATCCTTTGGTGATTTGTGGAGGGAGAATAGTTGATAGTTTGAAATCAAATCGGAGAAAAAGTAGGACCAGTTTGAACTCATCTGTTGCTATAAAACTTGTTTTTAAAAACCCAAGCTTGGGGCTGAAAAGATGGTTCAGCCGTTAAGAGCACTGACTCCTCTTCTGAAGGTCCTGAGTTCAAATCCCAGTAACCACATGGTGGCTCAGGACTGTCTGTAATGAGATCTGATGCCCTCTTCTGGTGTGTCTGAAGACAGCTACAGTGTATTCACTTATAATAAATAAATCTATCTTTAAAAAAAAATACAAAAAAACCAAAACAAACCTAAGCTGAGGCCTGCAGGAATGGCTCAGAGGTTAAGAGCATATGCTCTTTTTACCAGGGATCTGACCTTGGTTTGTAGCACATATATACAGTGGTTGAGTCAAAACCAACCACCAGTAACTCCTTCTTCGGGCCTCTGGGGCTCCAGTTCCCAAATGCACATACCCAGATATACAAAATGAAGTAAATAAAACAAATACTAAAATCCCTGAGGTGAAATAACAGCATGTTCCTTTCCTGACTGTGACTGAACTGGGTTCTTTATGTAGTCAATGTTTGGAATTCCAGGATGAAAGCTGAGCCTTGGGATTTCTTTTACACACAAGGCTATAGCACAGCTGTTGGCTCTCATGCCACCAATCTTCTACCACCACTCGATAAATCATCCTATGACCAGAATCTTAATATGCCTTTAAGTTCCAGTGTAAACTACAAGAGTAAGTTTGTGTTTGATGGTAGGTATGGCAGTGCTAGACAGGGAATCTTAAAAGATGCTCTATTAGTTTAGATAAGCTAATGTAATTTGAATGAGAAACTTATGTTCAGTAAAGGGAATTTTGAAAGTAATATTAAAAAAAAAAGGGCAATATATACATTTGGTGACCAAACCAAAAAGTTACAAGAAGATAGGTAGGCAAGAAGGTAGGCAGAGAGGTAGATAGGTCGGTGAAGAATCTCTTGACTATGTAACAAATTGCCTCAGTTGACAGTACTGTCAACTGTATATTTTGTACTTTCTATGGGTTGGAAATACAGGAATAGCTTTAGCTGACTGTTCAGGTTTTAGGGACATGTAACAGCTATCTGGAGCTTGAAGATTCCCACCTCTCCTTTTTTCTTTTGCTTATTTTTATTTTACATGTATGTACATGCACCTACCCTCTGCATGCCTAGTACACTGGAGTCTTTTAGAAAGGGTAGGCTCTCCTGGTTGAATTGTCTGAGCAGCAACTGCTCTTAGTTGCTGAGTCATCTCTCTAGCCCAAGCACTGAAATTTTCTTTGTATTACATTTGTGTGTGTTTGCATGTATGTGTATGTGCATGCACATGTATGTATATCCATGGTGTGCATGGGAAGATCAAAGGGTAGCCTGTGGGAGTCAGTTCTCTTCTTCCATCATGGAGGTCCTAGGGATTCAAGTCAGCTTGACCGGGCTTGAAGCAGGCAGCTTTACCCTTAGAGATAGCTCCCCAGCCTTGAGGGTTCACTTTTACTATGGCTTAATTAAAGGCTGTTGGTTAGGGGCCTTGGTTCCTTACTGACTGTACTGGCTGGTTTTGTGTCAACTTGACACAGGTGGAGTTATCACAGAGAAAGGAGCTTCAGTTGAGGAAATGCCTCCATGAGATCCAACTGTAAGGCATTTTCACAATTAGTGATCAAGGGGGAAAGGCCCCTTGTGAGTGGGACCATCTCTGGGCTGGTAGTCTTGGGTTCTATAAGAGAGCAGGCTGAGCAAGCCAGGTGAGGCAAGCCAGTAAACAACATCCCTCCATGGCCTCTGCATCAGCTCCTGCTTCCTGACCTGCTTGAGTTCCAGTCCTGACTTCCTTTGGTGATGAACAGCAGTATGGAAGTGTAAGCCAAATAAACCCTTTCCTCCCCAACTTGCTTCTTGGTCATGATGTTTGTGCAGGAATAGAAACCCTGAGCTGACTAAGACATTGACCATTAGTAGGACTCCTTAGTTCCCTGCTCTGTAGACTCCATGAACCACCTATCTGTGTCTTAGCTATGGCAGCTAATTTACTCAGGGTGACCCCACATCTACCATGTACACACATGCAGGCCTCAGTTTCTTTTTGACAAATTACCATCATTTTTAGCATCTGTTTATTGAGATTGGAGAGATGGCTCATCTGTTAAGAATGCTTACTGTTCTTCTAAAAGGACACAAGTTAGGCTCCCAATACCCATATCAAGCAAATGTGAACCACTTGTAACTCCAGTTGCAGGGGTCAGAAGCCCCCTCTGGCCTCTGGGCACCTGCACTCACTTGCACACACAAATGATTTTTAAAAACGAATTTAAAATCTTAAACAAACAAACAAACAAACAAACAAGCAAACAAACAAGCAAACAACCTGAGTCATTGACCACAGCATGCATTTCAGAAGAGGAAGGAAGGCAAGAGCCAGAGAATTCGGGACATACCTCAAGTTGATCAGTGAAAGACTGTTTCCCTCTTCTCAGTTCCCAAGTCCAGAGACATTCAGAGTTAACCGAAGGAAAGAAAATGTTTCAAGTTTTATCTGTGAGCAAAATGCTAAGTAATCAGTTTTAAATATTTCATGTATAAAGGTGTTGGTTGGTAAAGTTGTAATCTATGAATATAGATTACATAGAACGTAGTCGTTGAGGTCACGAGGGCCTAAGTTCAAACCAGTTAGCTTTTTTGTGTTCCCTACTACAAAGGATGGCCAGTACAGAGACTGGGAAAGACTTCGGATGCAGCTCAGTGGTAGCTTGCCTGCTTGGGTGACGCTCGGGGTTCTCTTTCCAGTGCTGTCAGGACAGGGTGGCAGACACAGGAATACATTTTCCCCTGAAGTCAGGAAAATTTGAAATACGTTCTTTTACCCTTTTATTTGTTTGAGAAGAAATGGAATTCAAGGATGTGATTTGTTGAGAAGTTGTGGTTGTAGGCAAGCAGCTCAGGGTGCCTCTTTTCTTCACCGTGGTATCTGCCTACATTGTTTAAAATACTTTGTGTGAAGAATATAAATGCCACTGAGAAGCCATGAACAAGAATTCTGTGTTAGTCACTGTCCTTGTTGTGGTAAGCCACCTGTCAGAATGACACCAGGTGAGCCTGCCACTTTCAACAGGTGACTTAAAGAAGAAGTTTCTTTTGCCTCCCAGTTTGAGGGGAGGTCTTGGCAGTAGGACTGTGTCCACAGGAAGCAGGAGGATGCTGGCGCTCAGTTCTCTCTCTGTGAGCCTGGGCCATGGGCTGGGGCTGCCCACACTTAGTGTGAGCCGTCCTCTTCCACTAAACCTTTCTGAGGGTCTCTTAATAGACTCACTCAGAGAAATGTTTCTATGGTGATTCTAAATCCAGTCAAGTTGATGCTTAACTCTCATAAATCACACAGTATGTTTACATTTAAAGTTCACAAACCAGCAGGGCAAGGTGGCACAGACCTATACTCTCAGCACTTGGGTAGTAGAAGCAGGAGGATCAGGAGTTGAAGGGAGATCTTGGCTATATTTTAAGTTAAGAGCAGTCTGTGGTATTCTGATACTGTTTCAAAACAAACAAACAAACAAACAAACAAACAAAAAAAACCCAATACAACAACAAGACCCCTGAACACCCAAAAGTTCAAACACACATATTTTGTGTTTATTTACTGTTTGGAAGCTTGAGGGCGCGAGGCAATAGTTTGTATATTTAGGTCCTGAGTAGCAGAGTTATAGGTTGCACCTGATTGTCCAGACTGTGTTTTCTTCAGTATAGGAAGTGGAATTCGTGAGTGCCACTTCTACACCTGGTTCTGTTCCTCAGTGTTCTTTCCTCCTTTGAAGACCTGGATAACAGCAGCCAGATGTTACAAGGAAACTGTCACCCTCGTGTTCTGAGTAACAGCATGGATCTCTTGCTACCCAGAATGCCCATCTGGGCAGAGTTAGAGGTTATGTTTGAGCCATTTTGTCCCGTTGTGGTGGTTTAACCTGTACTATATAGGATAGATGCATTAGAAATGACAAATCTAAAGAGCAGGAAATGACTGTAGAAAGGGAAGAGGCTGGCTTCCTGAATGTAAGTCACATGAGCAGAACTTTGGGGGTATTATAGGCATGCATTGTACATTTTGACTAGATGTTCCTAAATTGCACGAATATGTGATACCAGTAAGCACTTTGTTCAATAGAACTTGAGAGTACTTGGTTTTCTGTATTTCTTTCAGTATCAAGTAACATTGTTAAAAATTAATTGGGGGGGGGGGGCAGCTAGAGAGGTGGCTCAGCTGTTAAGAACATGAGCTGCTCTTCCAGGGGTCCTGCATTCAATTCCTAGCATCCACATAGTGGCTCACAACAATCTGTAATGTGATCTGATGCCCTCTTGTGGTGTGTCTGAAGATAGTGACAGTGTACTTACATATATAAAATAAACTTTAAAATGTATTTTTTTCCCTCAGAATTGCAACTTACATATTGCCTCAGGTTAATTTGTATATCTGAAACTTATTTGTTAAAATATAGTAGTGCTGGGACTGGAGAGTTGGCTTTGTGGTTAAGAGCAGCCACTGCTCTTGGAGAGGACCTGAGCCCCAGTACCCACATGAGGTGGCTCACAGCTGTCTCTAGCTCCAGCTGCAGGGAGAGCTGATGCCTTTAGCTTCTGCAGCCATGTTTATTCATGTGTATACACACACACACACACACACACACACACACAATTTAACAAATCATAAAAATAATTCTTGAAAATAATATACTCTTGATATACTCTCTAGAGAAAACATCCCACTGCACAATACATTACTTTCATAGTCTGTATTTTTTATTTTATATGCATATTGTATATTTATATTTTTTGCACTCATATTTTACCTTTCAGGAAATCTTGTTTAATTACACAAATAAAATAAAATATGTCATTATATGTATTTTATTTAATTTTTTACTTACTTCTCAAGCTCATTAACTTTTGATCAATAGTCTCTATTGTCAGCTTAGTATATATCTCTTTATATTAAGTGTTGAACACTTAGTTGGTGATGTCTGGCTGGTAGAGGAAACTAAGGAAATACAGATCTGGGAGAACCAGACTTCCTAAGGAGAGGAAATTAGAATGCAGGCAGAGGATTAGCTTAGCTAATTCGTAAGTCTGCTGTTAACAGCCTTTTTGAGAAATGCAATGGAGTCTGAGGTATCTGACCCACTTCTTCCATCTTACATGTGCAGAAAGGCTTGGGTAAATGAGCAGAGTGGTCCTGAGGGCACACGGTTGGCCAGTCGTGTGCTGATCTCTGTAGAGCTGTCTGCTGTTTGTCCCATTTGTCATTCTTGCTGCTTCCCTTGGTTACTTATTTTGATTTTGATTGACTGATGATGTGTGTGTGTGCACGCACATGTTTTCCATGGTGCAAATGTGGAGTTGGGACAACTTGTAGGAATTGATTCTGTCCTTCCATTGTGGAATTTGGGGTTCAATTTAGGCACTTCTAACAGCCGAGCCCCACTTGTCTATGTGCCTTTACAAAGAGCTTTGCGCCTTGGTCTCAGTGTTGTGTTTTGCTCATTGTATCTCAGTCATATGAACATGATGGAAAGGAGGGCACCTAAAGGAGGAGGCACTCCTATGGATGCTCTGCTTCTGCTCCTGTGCAGTGAGCGGCTGACTGAATTACTACTCACAGGCTTTTCCTGCAAGAGCCAGAGAGGTGGAGATTATAGACAGGGTTAGAGAACTCTTTTACATCTTATACTCTTATTATAAAGTAGATTGATGTTAATAATGATTGTCATTTAATTTCACACATCTTTTGTAGCCTCATTATGCTTAATACTTCATGTTATTTTACTTTTTCACATGAATACTCTGGAAGATGGGTTAATAAAATTCAAGACAACATAGGATGATAGAATCTAATCTAAACTCTGTGAGGAACGTAAGCTCAGTGGGCCAGGTAATTGAAGGGAGTGGTATAACTTGCATTCAGGCTCCAGCGTATCTGAACCCAAAGTCCATGATCTAGCTAACCCTTTCGAGAAAGGTGGCAGTCTGCAGAAGGGTTAACAGTGACATCCGAGGTAAAGCCTATTTCCATTGTGTAAGTGCAGTGGTAGGTGTTATTTTAGGACCAAGATCTTATTTTGTAAAACCCATATTGCTTCGTTCCTCATATCTATAAATAGGGCTACTGGATGTTGGCACACACATTTTCCTTTCAGTGTTAACGTTTCTTTAATGGTACATTCTGAAACACTTGTTTTCTATTCAGAAAAACCATGCCAGATGGATCATCTGGATCGAATCCTACTGTCTGGCATCTATAATGTACGCAAAGGAAAAACCCAGCTGCACAAATGGGCTGAGCGCCTCGTTGTTCTCTGTGGTACCTGCCTTATTGTTTCCTCAGTGAAGGATTGTCAAACTGGAAAGATGCACATTTTGCCGCTGGTTGGGGGAAAGGTAAGATTTACAGATTTTAAATATTACCTTGCTTATTAAGAAATGTCAAGGGTGTGCTGGGGAAATTGCTCAGTTGGTGAAGGAGGATGTGGGGGCCTCCATTTGATCTTCAGAGCCCCTGTTTAAAAACCAAATGAACCACCACCACCAACAGCAGCAAATCCAAGGGTGCTGGAGCATGCTTGTACTCTGAGTGCCGAGGAAGCAGTGACAGGCAGGTCCCTGGGCTTGTCGCCCTGCCATCCTAGCCTTATTATCAAGCTTCAGGGGAACCAGAGTCTCTGGTTCAACAAACAAGGTGTACTGCTCCTGAGGAATGGCTTCCCAGGGGTTTCCCTGGCCTCCACATGTACACACACACACACACACACACACACACACACTCACACACTCTCGCACACAGGCTGACTGTGTGCTAGGCTGTAGCTCAGTTAGCATGTTTGAGTCCCTGGATTTTCTCCTCAGCATTTGAGGAAACAAAGGAAAGGAGAGGCGAGGAGAGGAGAAGGAAGAAGAGGGAAGAAAGAGGAAGAGAAAGGAGAGAAGAAAGGGAAGGGGAGGGGAAAGGAAGGGAAACATCCTGCCTGGTTTTCATGGATGCCAATAGGAACATTATAAAATGTTATCAGAGACTCTTGGGAGGTTCCAGAACACTCTATTCCCCAAGTGCTGTTGTAGAACTGTGTGCTTTCACACCTAGGAACCAGGTGCTGTGGCTGATGACACCAAGGTGGTGTTACCAGAGTGCTACAAAGAAATGGCCTTGGGAACTAGAAGTAGCTGCCTAGATCCTTCGCCAAGATAGATTCTTTCAGGTGTCTTCTTTTTGCCTATTAGTTTAAAATATAAGAGTTGGGTAGTCATAAGCCCCAATTCAACAGCCAGAAATATGGTCTGTCTGTATCTGTCAAGAAAAAGTTCATTGCCAGTTAAACAGAGTGACAGGTTAGGATTTATAGGACACTATAATGTTTTGAAGCTTGATTGGCATAACCAGTGTGAACTGAAGAGCATTATGACAAAATGACCTTTGAAATGTGTGATTGGTCTAAATACACAGCAGTATAGACATAATAGTGTATTAAAAAGACAGATAATGTGGACTAGAGAGATGACTCAGAGGGCAAAAGTGCTTGCTGCCAAGATAGCTATAAGTGCAATAACCAAAAAATAAACTCATTTCAGACTGAGGTAGAAATCAGTGCATGCACTGAAAAACCTTGAGAATGAGGTTTTTCAACGTTTAGGATGTTGTGAGACAGACAACAACAACAACAAAAACAATTCTGAAATCAGAATCCTGGGGAGGAGTCAGTGCAAAGCTTGGGAATAGAAATATTATTACTCAAATTTAAAAATAATGGGCTGTAGACATGGCTCAGCATTGGCTGTTCTTAGAGAGGACTCAGGTTCAATTCTAAGTGGCACCCACATGACAGCTCACATCCATTTTTAACTCCAGTCCCAGGGAGGCCCACACTCTCTGTTGGCCTTCATGGGCCCAGAACATGTGCAGACACACATAGTCACAGCCACATACACATTAATACAAATGAAAGCTAAAATCTAAAAAATATATTTTACATTGGAATACTTAGTTTAGAGAATCATACATAGTCAAATACTGAGAAAGTTTTGTGAATTACTCATTAGTAGCTTTTAAAGCCACTATTTCTATGTAATTATATTAATTTGGTATTATGTGAATTGACCTCGTAATTTTACATATGTACAACTTTGAAAACTATTAACTACAAATGGTGAATTTTCTTCTTTTATCATTTTGTAGTGGGACTTACTGCTACAAAGCTTTTTCCATTACCCTGTTTGTTTGTTTGTTTGTTTGTTTGGCACAGGGTCTGTCTCACTGTGTACCCCTGGCAGGCCTGGGTCCTAGAGACCCTTTTTCCATTACCCTGTTTGTTTGTTTGCTTGGCACAGGGTCTGTCTCACTGTGTACCCCTGGCAGGCCTGGAGCTCCTAGAGACCCTGTCTTCTTCTGCCTCTCAGTGCTGGAATTAAAGATGTACGCCACACCACCTGGCAAAGTCTTTTTTTTTCCTTCCTTAAACTGTACAGAGGTTAATTTAATATATCTAAAATGAAGTTCACTTAAGTTTTAAGAAATTATTTTCCTTTTCTATTTTATTTTATGTGTATGAGTTTTGTCTCTATGTGCGTATATGCACCACATGTGTACCTGATGCTCTTCCGGGCTAGAGAGGGCATCAGATCCCACGGGACTGGAGTTAGAGATGACTGTGAACCAGCCAACATGTTAGGATCAGAACTCTGGTCCTCTGCAAGAGCAGCAAGTGCTCTTAATTACCGAGCCATCTCTCCAGTTCTCCATAGCAATATATTTAAAAGATTATCCTAGAATATTATCTGTTGGTTTCAATGAAATTATTTGTTTTGCTACCAGTTTATATAGTTGTACTGATTTCTTACCAATGAACAATGATTATGTTGTAAATATTATAATTAAATGTTACCAAAAATTTTGTTTTATTGAATCTTTACAGTGTGCTTCTTTTTTGCTCAAAGTATTTTATGTTTCTGCCACTAGGATCTATCTTTAGTAAGCACTAGAATGTATTGATTTGCAAGTATAACTTGTAAATTGTAGCTGGTCTGCCAAGATTCAGAAGCAATGTCATCCAAAGTAAGATGCCAAAGATAGAAGTGACTCCATGGCGGTAGGAAGAGTGTCTTTAGCATATCGGTCGGTGTTAAGTGGAGTTGTTGCAGTTTAGGGAAAAGTCCTTTTTGAGACAAGGATGTTTAGGTAGCCCAGACAGACCTAGAATTCTCTCTGCATTGCTTCCTGGGTACTGGGATTATAGGCATGTACCCCCACATCCAGCCTTTGTTGTAGTGTGGTTTACCTCTCTATAATGGCTGTTGATGTTGATCATTGTTTCATGTTCTTGTTGGTTATTCATGTATATTATTTGGAGAAATGTCTGCTCAGATTCTTTGCCATTTTAAACAGTCTGTTCATTACTGCTTTTTGACCATCCTTTCTGATTAGAAGTTGTGACTTTTTCCCTCCTCTCTTCAGATAGAAGAAGTGAAGCGCCGGCAGCACTCCCTTGCTTTCAGCTCAGCTGGAGCCCAAGCTCAGACCTATCATGTCAGCTTTGAGACTTTGGCTGAGTACCAGAGATGGCAACGGCAGGCGTCTAAGGTTGGAAGCTTGGATAGAGATGAGGATGTAGCAGCAAGTGACCATCCTTAGTGTCACACTTGGTCTTTCTTAGTGCACAATGAATATAATAATGGAATTTCACTGGGTCTTTACTTTTTGTATTATAATAGAAAATGGTATTAAATGTTTTCAGGTACATTTCTGTCTGTACCATGTTTGTGAGGTGGGTCTTCGACAGAGTTATGGCATAGTGAAATTAGACTTTTAAAGGAACTGAGACCTGAGATCTCCATTGCTTCCCATCTGCCACAGTAGTCACTGATAGACACACCTGTCCCTAGTGTGTACCTGGTGCTTCGTGCTCTGTACTTTGTTAGAACAGCCTCGATGAACCACTGAAAAGGTGGACTTACTGATGGGACATGACCTGTGATTCTGTCACAAATCCGTCTTCTGGTATGTTGAGGGTAATTGGCATTTCAGCATAGCTCTGCTTAGCTATTGAAGATATGACACTGAAGTGCACTGCATCTCTAAAACTTGTGCTCTTTGGATTCTTTATGTCTCAGGACACAAGTGACTTTCCTCATGTGTTTTTAAACACATTATGGATTTTGAAGACAATTCCGTTTATTGGTCTTTTGTTGCTATATCAGCTATACAATGTGTTTTTTCGTAAAAACTGGTTTCAGTTGTGAGTAACTTCGATCCTTCTGCCTCTTTCAGGAGAAGTTACTGCTTCTTGGGCATCTTTGGCAGATTCAGCAATGTTGTGTATGCTTTCAGTAGAAGAAAAGACTTTTTGTGAATAATCAGCAGAGGCGTGTGGCTACAAAAGGCATTTTGTCCCACACTGTCTCTTATTAAAACTTAGCTATTTTGAATTATCTTAACATTGCTTCTGATTTGGAATGTGAAATTTTAACCCCTTCCTTATAGAGACATGAGCAGCTTTTTTCTTTTCCTTCCTTCTTTTATTTTTATTAAAGACAAGGGCTCACATATTTTATTGGCTAGCCTGAAATTTATTCTGTGGCCTAGGGTAGCTGTTTGTAGTGATCCTCCTCCTCCTCCTCTTCCTCTCCTCCTCAGTCTCCCAAGTGACATATGTAAGCATGGACCCACTCTGCTTGTAGTACCATGGGGTTCTTGTTTTAGGTTTCTTGTTTTTTGATAGGCTGGCCTTAATTTCTCTATGTAACCAAGGGTTCCATAGGATTGATTGACTGACCATCCTGCTTCCACGTCCCCAGTGCTAGAATTACAGGCCTTTACCTTTGTTTTCTTAAGCAGCTTGTAGTTTTAGAGAATAGTAAAATTCAACTGGTTTTTATAAATGAGTAGTAGAACCTCTCCGTTCTCCCCTCTCTAGTTTAGTCAGAGTGAGCCATTCTGGCCTGGGCTGTGAAGCAGGCGTGAGCTCAGGAGGCGTTCCTGTCTGTCTTCCCCAGGTGGTGTCGCAGCGGATGAGCACTGTGGACCTCTCATGCTACAGCCTTGAAGAGGTTCCTGAGCATCTCTTCTACAGCCAAGACATCACCTACCTCAACCTGCGGCACAACTTCATGCAGCTAGAAAGACCAGGGGGCCTTGACACACTCCACAAGTATGTAGGGAAGAGGTTTCCAGACTAGTATGTTGAAAATGAATTATAATTAGTAGCTTAGTGGGTCATATTTTAAGTGGACAAGTTTACTGGATTACATCATTCCTCGTTTCTATAACAGAATAACCAGAGGCTAGATAATGTGTAAAGAGAAGAGGTTTAAATGTCAGAGACGGTGGCTTTGCTGCAGCATGGTGGATGGTGGGAGCCCACATGACAGGAGAGGTGGGATGGCAAGACAGGAGACCAGGGCTAGTCAGCGGTCCATGCTGACTGTCTTGGAGCAACCCATTCTCTTGGGAACTAACTCACTGTGTAATCCTTTCCCAGGACAGAGTATTCAGTGACTTAATTACTTCCTCTTCCTCTTTTACCTTTTGGTTTGTTTATTTTAGTGAGGTTGGGTATTGACTGAGCCCAGAACCCTGTGCTTACTAGACCAGTATTCTCATTCTTGCCATTGATTTTGATACTATTTTTTGGTGGGTTGTTTTTCTTTTGTTATGAAATAGGGTCTCAAACTGGCCTGGCACTCACTTATGTAGACCAAGGTGACCTTGAACTCACAGAGATCTGCCTGCCTCAGCCTTCAGGATGCTGGCCTTGAAGGCCTGCACCACTCTGCCAGGCTTGTGATAATCATCATCTGCATCTATGGCAGACTGTGAGATTCTATATATACGTGGACAGCTTTTTAATCAAAAGTTTCTAATTGAAGTGGCTTCAGGCTGGGGCACTCCTCCTCCTCTCCTGTGTATTCACTCCCACCTGTTCTTGAGTCCTTCGTCATCTGTGAAACCTTTCTCTCTTGATAATCGAGCCATTTCACCCTCCAAGACTGTGAGCCATGTGTTTATTTTCTTTCTTAGAACATATTTTTGCCTTCCTGTTTTCCCCAATTCCCACCTCAAATTTTCACCTAAAACAACATGAGAGACCAGCCTGGGCTATGTTAAATGAGTGAGAGACTAGCCTGGGCTATGTTAAGTGACACCCTGTCTCAAGAAACTACACAAGACAGAAACTTGATACCCACCAGGCAGTTGGTGGCGCACGCCTTTAATCCCAGCACTTGGGAGGCAGAGGCAGGCGGATTTCTGAGTTCGAGGCCAGCCTGGTTTACAGAGTGAGTTCCAGGATAGCCAGGGCTACACAGAGAATTCCTGTCTCGAAAAAACAAAACAAAACAAAACTGGATACCCATGAATAATGACAAGGTGTGATTGTGGCTTCTGCTAGGGAGAAATTGAAAATCAAAGCGAAGTGTTCTGCATTACATGGTGAATGAGAAATAACACATTAAAACGACGTTTTGTTTACTCATGTTAATAATGTAAGTCTCATAGTCCTAGTGCAATAATCAGAAAGCACGGGTATTTACAACTTCATCTCGTACAGATACAAGGAATAGTAAGTAAGATATTTAGCAATGATACAAGCATTTGACTTATATTTGAATAGTAAATTATGATAAGGTATAATATTAAGGAAGTCAGTCTTTAGCACTGATACGGTTAGAGAGCTTGCCAGAGACTCTGAGGTCAAGGCACCTGGGCAAAGGATAGGACGTGATGAGACTCAGGCCACCTGGAGGTCAGAAGGAAAGGTTTGAGAGAGGAGCCTTAGTGTTAGGTTCCACGGGTTCCATTTTCAAAGCAGAACAGTGCCTTTGGCTTATCATCTCGTTTGTATGATATAAAACCTGATGTTCCACACACCCATCCTATGGCCACACTATCTCGAGGTCAGATAATATAGAAGCTGTGACTGCATAAATGGCAACAGCACAGGGTTCATGTGGCTCACACACTTCACAGCACAAGGCTGCCGCCCATTTTCAAGCTCACCTGTGATCCATTTATTTTGAGTGACATTCAAGCCAATATAATTGCAGTACAAAAAGAGTTGCTTTTAATGTGCTGTGTATTTGTTAGCTCTTGTGGTATCTGAGTAGATTAACTTTTGTATATTCCATGTAGACATTTAGTAAAACGAGTTTAAAGGGATCAAGTGTGACTTGATGAATAGAAAGGCACCGTGACAGCGTGAGTCCCATGTGCATTTCCTGCCTCATTTTAGAACTCTCTTGACCCATTGGCAGTATGCTCTGTGTTTTAACCACTTTGCTGTCCTGTGTCCACACAGCACTTGCTAGCACATGAAAACATGTTTTTAGAACAAATTATATATATGTTATATAGATCATTTGATTTCTATATAGATCATTAGCTGGTTGTGGCAACACATGTCCATAATCCCACCACTTTGCAAATGGAGGCAATATTTTGAGTTTGAGACCAGTCTATGCTATATTGTGAGTTCTAGGCCAGTCAGGGCTACATAGAAGGTCTCCAACAGCAATAATCAAACAGTAAAAAAAAAAAAAATCATCACAGTCCATTGATGGTCCCTGTAAAGACATATAGTGAGTGTCTTAGTTATTCATGCCATCACAGTGGGTTTATGGAAATAAAGTCTGTATTGTGCCTTTGTTCTTTAGATTTTCTCAACTGAAGGGCCTGAACTTGTCCCATAATAAACTTGGACTGTTTCCTGTGCTGCTGTGTGAGATTTCTACCCTGACTGAGCTCAGCCTTTCTTGTAATGGATTTCATGACTTGCCAAGTCAGATTGGTAAATTGCTAAAGTAAGTGCCGGCCTTTTCCTCTAGTCTTAGAATGCAGTTAGCACTTTGAACTTTCACAGTGAGATAAGTCACATTCTTATCAAGATTCTGTTAAGTAATGGCTCTTGATACCAGATGTGACCATGCCACCAAGCAGTGACCCATTCTTTTCATCAGCAGCAGAGACCCTGGATCTTTATGTAGTGTCTGAAGGCCCAACCTTAGAAATTATGTCTAACTTCTGATACTCTCCATGGGCCAAGATGTGGGGGAGTTTTGTAATGTTTGAATTGTTAATAATTACTGTCCGGGCTTAGTAATGGCTTACAGCTTCTTTTGTTGGCTCTGTGTGCGTGAGCTGCTCCACAGTGCGGGCTTGTTTGTTTTCCAGTCTTCAGACCCTCAGCCTCGACGGCAACGGCCTCACGGCTCTGCCAGATGAGTTGGGAAACCTGCGGCAGCTCACTTCTCTGGGAATTTCCTTCAACGATTTTCGTCACATCCCTGAAGTTTTGGAGAAACTTACCATGTTAGATAAAGTGGCTATGGCAGGAAACCGTTTGGAGGTCCTGAACCTGGGGGCACTGACCAGGATGAGCCAGGTCAAGCACGTGGATCTGAGGTGAGGCGCTCTGTGGGCTTGTTTAGTTCTGCTGGGATAGCCCTGATGTCTTCTCCTCATAATGCTTCTTTAGAACATTAGGAACTTAGAACAGTAGATTTCTCAGATCTGCAGTAAAACTTCGTTATTCATCCAGTAGCAGAGAGAGAAAGGATCTGGTGGGTTTGTCAGTGACAGACTTAAGTTGCCCAAGGTTGTCTTGACTTACTCTTTCAGCAACATTTATGAGAATTTCCGTCTCCTTGAGCCTTTATCCGTACTGGACTCAGCAGTCTTTCTTCCCTTCACTGGCAGTAGAACGTGCACCATTGCAGCTCATTGTTTTGATGAGCATTTGCTTATTTATGAGTGATGTTGAACATCATTTTGTATGTGGACTAGCGGTCTCTAGTTTTCTATAAATTTGGCCATTTTTCTGTTGAGTCACTTATTTTTTCTTAATAACATTGTGTTGTAGTTGAGCTATTCAAGGCGTCACTACTAAAACCTCATGAGTTTTACTTTATAGTGACCATCGCTCTCTAAAGAAAGGTGGTCAAAGTTATCTACCTACCTGTGCTGACATTTCAGGAAGGTGAGAGTGAGCCCTGTAAAGACACAGGCTGGGATTTAGGAGTATACACGAGGAGGAGAACAGGGCTGGTTTGTGCTAAGTCATGTAGGTGAGGAGACAAGAGGCAGAAACATTGTATGAAGTTTGTGTCTGAACCGTCCCTATGCATTCAGTCTGTTTTCTCCTCAGTGCGTACGAGTCTTAGCACTAGATTAAAAGGGGGCGTAACCCCAGGGAAGGGAAGCTGCTCCTGCCTTAGCGTCCTGCTCACCGCAGAGCCTGCCCATTTTCTTGTCCTCCCATGCCCCACCTAACCTTGCGAAGAAGCATTTACCTCTTCGTGAATATTGCCTTTTTTGTGTCTAGTTTGTGTATGCATTTACTGGTTCTAACTTAGCTCGATCATGGCTTCTTTTTCTAAGAATTAACTGGTTGTTTTCTCTATTTAGTATCTTGAAAAATGAAGCAAGTAGTGAGATTCTCATGCTTGGTAAAGAGGAAAGGGTCAGCCCTCTCTACAATGTTCCTAAGCCCGTAATAGAAATTCTCTTCATTTATTTTCCTATTTCTGAATATTAAGGATGAACCACTTGAAAACGGTGATTACTGAAAATATGGAAGGAAATAAACATATCACGCACATGGATTTGCGGGACAATCAGTTGACTGATTTGGACCTTAGCTCCTTATGTAGCTTGGAGCAGCTGCACTGTGAGCGGAACCAGCTGAGGGAGCTGACACTCAGCGGCTTCTCCCTTCGAACCCTCTACGCCAGTTGGAACAGTGAGTTCTCTATCCAACCTCCTGTTTTAGCTCTTCCTCTTGTCTGAGCCTTCAGACGAGAAGGGTGGCGCCTGTGGTCCTCAGCCACTCTGCAGAATAGAGTTGTGGCTCCTTGAGCTTCTTTTTTAACTTTGGTGTTAGCCCTGAAGCAATGGATATATACATAAAAAGGCATGGCTGGGTGCCTTGAGAGTCACTGTGTACAGGAAGAAGCCTTACAGAGTCATAGGGGTCGCCTAGGTGGTTGAGCATGCTCAGACCAGAGCCTCTGTTAGGAGGTAGGTGTTGGTATCCTTACAGCCTAGGGCTAAAGAGGTCCTGCCCCTGTTTTTTGTATAGTCTGTAAAGAATGGTTTCTTAGTTAAGAGTTTCTATTACTGCAACCAACACCATGATCAAAGAGCAAGTCGGGGAGGAAAGGGTTTATTCAGCATACACTTCCACATTGTGGTTCGTCACTGAAGGCAGTCAGGACAGGAGCTCACAGGGCAGGAACCTGGAGGCAGAAGCTGATGCAGAGGCCATGGAGGGTGCTGCTTACTGGATTGCTTTCCCTGGCTTGCTCAGCTTGCCTTTTTATAGAACTCAGGACCACCAGCCCAGGGATGGCACCACCTACAGTGGGCTCTCCCACTTTGATTACTAATTGAGAAAATGCCTTACAGCTGGGTCTCATGGAGGCATTTTCTCAACTAAAGCTCCTTTCTCTGTGATAACTTCAGTTGTGTCAAGTTGACATGCAAAAACAGCCAGTACAAATGGGTTTTATATTTTTAAAAAGTTGGGTTAAAAATTGGAATATTTGTGACTTGAAAATTACATGAAATCTAAGCTTTCCTATTCATAAACCAAGTGTTATTAGTACACACGAATAGGTTTGCATTTAGTTTCTGTGTCACTGTTTTCATGTTGCTGTGTCTAAATTATAGGAGCAAGACACTGTTCCAGTCCACAAAGCACAGAGGATTGCTTTCAGCCCGCATGGAGCAGCACACGCTCCGAGTTCTAGTGTGAATGAACAGACCCTGTCCCAGGAGTGTAGGGAGCACACGTGCCAGAAACAGAATGACAGTGCTCTCTACAGTGAGTGTGCTCTCTACAGTGACTGTGCTCTCTACAGTGAGTGTAGCAGTGACAGAGTGACAGAAAATCCACACGGACAGAAGCATCATATAACCTGGTAGTCTGGCTGCAGTGAATCCAAGTTCTTTTATTCCAGTCTTAATTACTAATACAAACTCTCATGCCATATAGTAGCCAGTACATATGTATATATGCATATATGTGGTTTATAGAATGAAAATAAGCTAAAGAGGCTGCTGCAGAATTTAAGAGATTTCAGAGAGTCTGTATTAATAAGGTAATGAACCAGACGAATGCCAGGAGAGACCTGCTGTAGTTAGGTTTGAGAGCAAAGCGACAGACTTCAGCTGCAAGGTGAAAGGCTGAGCAAAACCATAGACAGAGAGTCAGGAACAGATTAAGAGCAGGAAACAGCATGTCAGGCAGGTCCAGGTCCAGAAAGGCAAACAGGTAGTCACAGACTACATAAAGAATGGGGTCTACCTGAGCTGAAGCTCAAGGAGTAGTAGGGGAGGCATTAGTCCTACACACAAACACACACACACACACACACACACCAGGAATCAGATGGTAGGTTGGTATGAAGCCCATACCATCACAGTGTTTAATGTCTGTCACCTTTATGGGTTCCAGATAAGTGAGTCATACCCTTTTCTTGGCCTGACATGTCCAATAAGTTATTGGGCCTAGTTTTCTTGATGTGATTTTAATATGTTCATATGCCCCTACAGTCTCAATTAATCCCAATAAACTTACAGGGTAGCTCTCTTTGGTCCCCAGGAATAAGTCATTTATCAGCCTGTGCTGGATGTGTGGTGACTGGTACCTGGGTTACCCAGGGGCTGGAGGCATCCTTCTTCCTCAAAATGGAGTCAAAGCTGCTGTTCACAGCCTGAAAAACCACTCTGCTTCATACAACGTGGGATGACTTAGAGCAGAGATTAGCTTCATCAGCAACTAGAGATGGTCTGTGGGAATGCTTTTCAGGGTAAAAGGCCTTGTGTGTATAGAGACCACTGTTTTGTCTATTTGAGACAGTCTCATGATGTTGAAGCCATTTTTATGGAGAGTTCTTTACCAGTTAGGCTTGTTATGTATTTTGTTTAGGTTTTAGTGTTTTAAGGAAGTTTCACTGTACCACCCAAGTTGATTTCAGACTTAGCCTTCAAGTACTGGGATTGTAGGTGTACTTACCATGCTTGGCAGTTTTCTGTGTTTAAGGAAGGAAAGGAAAAGAAACGTGTTCACTTTCACTAACTGCCAGAAATGACAATTTAACTACTTTATCATCCTCAGTTTGAAGGGGGACGTGCTAAGTGTGACCAGAGACTAGACTTGGTATCTCTCTCCTGGAGTCCTCACTATAGCCAGTGAGAATTTGAATGAAACCACCTCAGGAGAAGGTGACCATGTCAGAGAAGTGGCAGAGCTGTGTGAACAGTGATTTCCTGCTGCCATTTATCACAGAGCTACCTACACACAGAAGGATTGTCACAGTGTTGTGTTGTGTTGTGGTGAAAACGTCGGACTGTTAACAGGAAAATGGGTCAATCAGCAATGATAGATTTACATGGTAGATTTTGTACAATAGCGGAAATGGATGGACTAAAGCTTTGCGTACTGGTGCAAATAAGCCTTGGAAGCAGTTTTTGACTAAGAAACAAAATTGCATGATCATAGTGTACTGTGTAAGTTATACCAAAGCCTAAACACAGAAACAGCATGTTCTAGGTTAAAACTGTACCACAAATGATACATTCAGGGAAATGTTTGCCTCTTGGTGCTAAGGCAAAGCATACAAGTCAGGCATCAGTGTGTAAGAGCTAACTGATGATGGCGGAAAACTGCTTTTTTTTCTTTGTTTTTCTGTGTTGGAATATGTTGCTAGAGACTTCCGTTTTCTGTCTTTCATCATGTTATGGAGGTTCACTCATGGCTCAGATGAATCCTGAATCAGGTCTAACTGTTGAGCAGGACTGCAGGGTGACTCTGTAGGTAAAAGAACTTATCACAGCCAAGCCTGACGACCTGAGTTCTGTCCCTTGGACCTACAGGGTGGAAAGAGAGAACCAGTTTCCACAAGCTGTCCTCTGGCCACCATATGTCACCGCATGCAGACACAGACACAGACATACATGCATGCAGAGATAAATAAGTAAGTGTAATAATAAAAAAGAGCTTGTTGAGTAAAAACTGTGTGCTGTGGCCACACTTGTAATCCCAGTACTTGGGAGGATCAGGAGTTTCAGGCTAGCTTGAGACACAAAGTCAATTTCTATTTCAGCCTACCACTACCCTTAGAAAAGCCAAAACAACAATAACAACAATGTCTTGAGTGCTAACTGGCACTGTGTATTGATATGCCTGAGGTTCCTCTCTTGGTTCATATTCATCATCTATGCATAGATCACTTCACATGTGTGTGGATGATAGATTCATAGTCACTCTGAATTGGAGCAGCCCTACCTACGTGCCCAGCAGCCCTACATTAAGTAGTCATGGAGTGTTTGCCATCAGTCGGCTGTCAGGGTCCTTACATTCTACCACCTAGAAACCACCTCTAGACGAGGAGGAGTGCTGGCTTCAGCAACTTTTGTACCTCATGACATGGCAGTGAGTTGGGTAGCCAGGCCTGGTGGCTCCCTCTAGTGTTACAACTCCTACATAGGTCTTTGTAGTAGAGCCCTTAATCCTGCAGGTGAAGCACTGCCTAGGAAGTCAGGATTCCTCGGCCTGCAGCAGCAGTTGGCATTGTAGCTTCTAGACAGACCTAAATGTCAGGAGTCCTCATCCCTTGATAGCAGCCACTGTTATAGCTTCCAGACCTGGGATGTCTGAAGACTTAATAGCTTGCTGCTATTCTTCCAGCAACTAGGGCTTGCAGGTGCTTTTTTCTGCCTCTTTATAGCCCCTGCTTTGTTCCAGATTAGCTTTCTACCCTCTTTTGCTTTCTCTGTACTTCCTCTGCCATCCTTGTCCCTGGCCTGGCTGCTCCTCAGCTGCCTCTTGTTAGTCCACGTCCCAGGAAACCACTACTGCTGCCCTGCGGGCTTTCAAGCTTGTAGCTCTCCTTAGCTTCTTCCTCAGTTCTCAAGAAGACAGTTTTGTCATCTTTAAGCTTAGCATGCTCCAATGTCCTGATGTGCTGCCTCAGCCACCACCGCAGCTCCACTGTCCCTGCTGCTGCTTTCTCTGTAACCAGCTTAGCCTCTTCTGGTAAGGGAGGCAAGAAAAAAATAACTCGAGAGAAATCTTGTATTAGAGCTAATTGTTGTGGCTCCAGCTGACTCATCAAGTGAGCAGAAAGCTTGCTCACACCAGTCACAGCAAACCTCTCATGCGAAGGAAGGTTTGTATTTACACCACTCTTAATGGTCCCTCTGCTAGGCCACTAGGGTTAAGTGTCTCTGGCTTAGGTGGGAGTGGTTATAGAGACATCTAGGATTCATCAAGACTTGTGACAGGAAAAAGTCACATATAAACTGTTTGAAACAGCCCTGGCTTGAGGATGTCGCCTCAGGAGCCCCTTTAAAAGCTGCAGTAAATAGCAGCACAGTTGTCATATATTTCCTCTAGGTTTCCTGGTATGGTCATAAGGTCGGTGCTGGCCTAAAGTCATTTGGCTGACTGGTAATCATTTTGCTTAACACAGTCGGGGGCAGCAAGGGAGAGTCCAGCATCTGCCAGTTAAGACACCAAATTGCTTTATCTCCCAACACTTTTCCCTTTTTACAAGAAAACAAATATTAGAAGGGATGCTTACAGTAAGAATTTAAGTAACATCATTAATACTAGTAGTGATTTTTGCTAGGTATTATAACATTTTAACAAAGTTCAAAACCTGTTCAGAGCCCTATGAAGGAATGAATCTCTCAGATGTGTTTCATATTCACACACACACAAAGAACATTCAAAAGATATAACCACATGCAATAGTGTGAACAGAGCATAATGTGGAGTCAGACCAAAGCATATGCAGGAAGGCAAGAGAAGAGACTCAGGAGTCCAAGGCCATCCTCAGGTACATAGTGAGTTCAAGGCCAGCCTGGGCTACATGAGACCTTGCCTCAAAATGAAAGAGAAGATAGCAAAGTATGTCTGGGATTACAAATGTGCACCACCGTGCTTGGTTCATGCAGTGCTTGGTTAGAGCCCAGGGCTTCCTCCGTGCTGGGTCAGCCAGCATGTGGCCGACCGAGCTGCCATCTCCAGCCATCATGGACCCTTTTATCTCCCAGTATTTGGGAAAGTAAAGCAAGATTATGAGTTCAAAGCCACCTGGGCTACCCAGAAACCTCCTGTTGGGTGGGGCATGGAGGAAAGTTTGGTTTTATAACTGGCAGGTGTTGTCTGCTGTTTGTAACCAGGGTAGAAAGTGGTACGTTTGAGTGTGTGGTGGCTAGAAGAGGAGATGAGGAAATGCTCAGGAGGTGGCAATACCTTGGGGATGGTCTGAGCCTTAGCTCACTGCTGTTCCATTTCACTGATCCATACACTTAGGATTGGTTCTCTAGCTGCGTTATACTTCAATTAAAAATGACGTTATTTTTACCAAAAATGTAGATATTGTCCTGGAGAGATGGCTCAGTGGTTAAGAGTTCTCAGAGCTCCTAAAGAGGACCTGAGTTAGGTCTCTAGCACCCGTGTGAGGCTCTCAGAGTTACCTGCTAACTCCACCTCCGGGGAGATCCAATTTCTCTGCTCTCTGGGGACTCCTGCACGGTATGTTCATGCCACACACATACATGTAATTAAAAAGAAATGCTTTTTAAAAATCTAAGTATTAATTTTTCAAGTTATAAACTAAGTGGTACTGTTAACATTAGTGGTTGTAGTGTTAACATTAGTGATGTAGTGTAAATGCGAAAGACCCCAAAGTTAGTAGTTGTGTATGTTTGCAAAAACAGACTAGGGTTGAATGTCAGTCAGAGTGAGCTGCCAGTAGTTTTTATCTTTAGTCATCTCTACAAAACCGCTGTTGCTTGTTTACAAGCTATTCCTTTAAAACCTGTGTATACGTGTGTGGGAACATGCAGTTGCCCATGGAGGCCGGCAGCATCCCAGCCCCAGGAAACGGGAATTAACAGGCTGTCATGAACTACCCGCTGTAGTGCTGGAACCTGGACGTGGGTCCTCTGGAAGAGCCACTGAGCCAGCTCTCTAACCCTCTCTAGTTCCTGCTCTTTGTCGGAGACCATTGCTAGCATGTTGTCTGTTTTCTCACAGGGCTGACGGCAGTGAATGTGTACCCAGTGCCCAGCCTGCTCACTTCTTTGGAGCTCTCCCAGTGAGTCTGTCCACGAGGGTGGAGCTTGTTTTGATTGGGGGGGGGTGCTGTCTCAGGGGAGGGGGAGAGATACTATTTCGTGGCTAAAGGAAGGAGGGTAAGAGGAATTAGATCTCTGCTGTCTGAATAAACAAAGTGTTGCTTAATTCCACTGTCTTCACCTTTCTGTCTCCATTTGTCAGGAGAGCTGTTGCCTTGCTTGCCATTTCCTTATCTCGTCAGCAGCTCACTTTTGGCCATCTCTAGTTCACTTTTCCCTGATGATACTACTCCTTCTTTTAAAAGGCAGCTTTCAAACTGGCCATGTTCTTTGTAATGCCATGTCAGTCGTTGCTTCTGTGTCTTTGGTTCTGTTGTGTTCTCCTGCAGGCAGTCACCCCCCAGTTCTGACTTGGCACACTGCCCTGTTGCAGATGCAGTCTCATTGAGTCCAGTGATTTGAGTCACTGAGTGTTGGCATCCGCCAGTTTTCTAGACTGAGCCTCTCCTCTCAGGTCAGGCTTATGTATCCAGTTCTTCGCCAGTTGGTTTTGCTACCCACACCCCAGGAGTCTCAAACCTCTGTAACATTAGCTCAACTTCCACTGCTCCGGACTTGTTTTCTGTGTCTGTTCATAATTCAGCCCCGTCAGGCCCCTGGTCCTCCAGGACCTGAAAGTAGCTTCCTTCCATCTTTCATTCTGTCCTCCTTCTTTACCTAATCCTTCTCTGAGTCATCGCCGTTGCTGCCCCTGGGCAGTGCTGGAATTCCTGCCTCTCCTTCAGCTGAATGACTACTCACTCAGGCCTGTATCACTCCTGCCTCTCATTCTTCTTTCCTCTTCCCTTTCTTCCTTCTTTTTCTTTCTTCTCTTTCTTCTTGGCAGAATCATCTTTATTGGGCTCCACCAACCAGTCATGTATTTAAAGCACACAGCTGACATCATCTGTATACTGTTTATAAACCCTTGAGGTAGGCCCTACACATATAGGATCGAGTAAGAACTTTGCAGACATGGTTTAGACCTAGTTCCAGCCTAACTTTCCCTGTTTCCAGGGAAACACTTCATGCTTGGCCTCCCATTACACAGCACACTCTTCCTTGCCATATCTCTGTGCTGTGACTCAAGTTGGCATCATTGCTGCTTAAGTATTTTCATGTAAGGTCACAGAATCTAACCCAGTTCATGTCATTTTTTTTGTTTTTAAGATTTTATTTATTTTATGTTATGTGAGTACACTGTTGCTGTCTTCAGGAACACCAGAAGAGGGCGTCAGACCTCATTACAGATGGTTGTAAGCCACCATGTGGTTGCTGGGAATTGAACTCAGGACCTCCGGAAGAATAGTCAGTGCTCTTACCCACTGAGCCATCTCTCCAGCCCAGATGTCATGTTTTTGAGCAGCTAGTGGCCTTGGCTATTTCAGGCCAAGTTTTCTTTTCACAAACTTGTCACAGCAAAGTCTGCTTCTCCTATAGCTCTCACTTCAGCCTGCCACATAACTGATATACACCTTGAGATCTGGAAGGGGTGGGTGACCTCTGACAGTAGAAGTCTGTATGATGCGGGCGGAGCTGTATGAACTATTTCGAGTTTGTTTTTCCAGTGACTTGAAACTTTGCCCTGCTGCTGGTTGCCTTTTGTGTCTACTTTCTCACTGTTACTCCTTCTGTTTTTCTGAGAATTTGCTTCTTTTCTCTCTGTCATTACCTATAGAATTCCTGGTTATCTTTGATGCCACTTCTCCCAAATCTCTCCTCATCATGTCTCACTGCATCCTGTTGCTTCTGTTTGAAGTCTTCTCTGAACGTGTGATGTCACACAGTTGGCCCACGTTGCTGTGCACATTTGAGTACTGGTCTCTCCCTTTCTACTTTAGCAGCATTCTCTGATTGACGCCTGTATTCCTGGCAGCGTCCCAGATTCTTCCTCAGAGTCTAGTGAAATGGATTCCGTTGTTTGTTATTTAGATTTTCATAACTATGACAAAATACCTGAAATAAGCAATTTAAAAGAAGTAAAGTCTATTTTTAGCTTGCAATTTCCGATCCGTGGCCACTTAACCATGTCACCTAGGGCCTTTGGGGAAGTATATAGTTATATGGTGGCAGCTCGTAATGGCTTACCTCATGACAACTGAGAAAAGGCCAGATCTCCTTTGAGCTCTTCCTTCCTTCCTTCTCACTTTTTTGCTCCCTTGTTTTCCTTACCCTTTTTACCTTTCTTCTGTTTGTTTTTTAAGATAGCTTCCATATTTAACCCAGGCTGGCCTTGAATTTATGATCCTCATGCTTGCCTTAGCCTCCCAAGTGCTAGGATTACAGTACGAACAAACTGTCACCCTGGCTTAATCCCATCAGTTAATTTGTTTTTAATTAACTTTCAAAAAAATTTCTGTGTGTGGATATTTTGCCTGTGTGTGTGTGTCTCTAATACCACATGTATGCCTGGTGCCCGGAGACTGCGTTAGAGATGGTTGTAAGCTGATATGTAGGTGCTAGGAATTGAACCTTGGTCCTCTGGAAGAGCAGCCAGTGCTCTATAGCACTAATCCATCTCTCCAGTCCCACCCACCAATTTGTAATACACCACAGGCTACTAGAACAACTGCAGTAGCATGTCTGTAAGGGAAGCATTTAATTTCCAAGCCATAGCAACTTCTTACCTTAAGTGATGATTCTTATTCTTTGCAGAAACTTGCTGGAGTGTGTCCCTGACTGGGCCTGTGAAGCAAAAAAGCTGGAAATACTAGACATAAGCCACAATCTTCTTACAGAGGTCCCCATGAGGTATGTGTATACATGCGTGCATGATATATGTGTTTAAGTGATTCTCTAGATTTGGGTTGCCTTTCATTGTTGGCGACTGTTGAGGAGGGGCCTGCTGAGTAGGAGGTCCTGTAAGGGACTAGCGATGAGAAGTGCATGGCCTTAGCCTACAGGAAATGTAGTAAGACTCTGACGTATATGCAGAGAATTGCTAGCGTGTGCTGTCAGCCTCTGGCATGGTTAGTGGTATGGTGGGATGAGTTTAGCTTCTATAGGGTGACTTACAGTGAGCTGGAACTGTCCTGAGAGCTTAAGTCCTATGATCTAACTCATCCTTTAATCCCTTGTCTGTAGGTGCTGTCAGCCTCACCTTAGATTCGAATGAGGAAACTAAGAACAGTCAGGGAGCCTGTCCAAGGCAACAGTTCACCAGGGAGCTATCATTTGAATGTAGCCATCTTCCTCTGGAGGCTTACTCTTAATCACAACATTTATCAATTGTTTCCGAATGTCAGGAGAACTTTAAATAATCAGAGAGTGCTTTGTGATAAGATGGCATTTGAGTTCACCATTACCAGATGGTGAGATTTACCTAACTTGAGGAAGGAGATAGGTGAGGATGTTATACTATATATTCCAAAGTACTTAAACGTAAAACGTGTGCTTTGGAGTTTTAAAAATTAAAATACAGGCTTTGTCGCACAGTAGGTCTGCATCAAGCCTCTGATCTTCACACCCAGACAATGTTATCAGTTCAGTGGGATCTTCGACAGATCACTACATATTTGGAAAGTCATTAACACTTTTTGGATTTTATTGGTAACAGCCTAGTCATAGTATATTTTTAACTCTTAATTTTTATTGTGATAAAAATTTCATTATGGAATTATATTAATAAACAGACTTGAGTTATTAGTATAGATAAATGCTGTCCAGACTTCATTTCTGCCTAGACTTAAGTTAAAATAGATTTATTCTAGAAGTTCCTTTACCAGTGATTTCCAACCTTCGTAATGCTTCGACCCTTTAATACAGTTCCTCATGTTGTGGTGACCCCCACCATAAAATTATTTTCGTTGTTACTTCATTATCGCCAGACTGTCTTGACCTGCCAGCTTCCAGTAATGACACAGAGACTTATATTTGTTTATGATGCTTAGGCCTTAGAGCTTAGGCTTGTTTCCAGCTAGCCCACATAGCTTAATTAACTCGTTTATTATAATCTACCTTCTGCCATGCAGCCTGTTACCTCTCAGGGCACCTGTTCCTTCCTCTGTGGCTGGCTGGTGAATCCTCTCCCGCTCCCTTCAACACACCTGATTCTTTCCCACAGTTCCTATCTCTTCTCAGCTGTTCTGCCTGTCCTCTTCTGCCTCAGTTATAGGCTGTTCAGCTCTTTATTAAACCTTTCAGGTGATGGAGAAGAAAGTTTACAAAACTGAGACAGGTGATGCTTCATAAAGATAACAATACCAAAGTCCAGACAGTACTCAGCTCTCTGCTGGCACAGAAATCAATATTTGAATAATACAAAGACAGCTTTTACACAGTGCACAAGATTATCCCAACACTTCGTAGCTATAATTTTACTGCTGTTATAAATCATAATGTAAATATTTGTGTTTTCCGATGGTCTTAGGTGACTCCTGTGAAAGGGTCATTTGACCCCCAGGATTAGACTCTGCGCCACTTATACTAAAGATCTCATTGTGACTCCTGGGTGGGTGCTAGGTGATGTATGTGACCCATTTTCTTTTTTTTTTTTTTTTTCTCTCTTCCAATTTTTTATTAGGTATTTACTTCATTTACATTTCAAATGCTATCCTGAAAGTCCCCTATACCGTCTCCTCCCCCACCCCACCCCCACTCCCCTACCCACCCACTCCCACTTCTTATCCCTGCTGTTTCCCCTGTACTGAGGCATATAAAGTTTGCAAGACCAAGGGGCCTCTCTTCCCAATGATGGCCGACTAGACCATCTTCTGCTAAAAATGCAGCTAGAGGCACGAGTTCTGGGGGTACTGGTTAGTTCATATTGTTGTTCCACCTATAGGGTTGCAGACCCCTTCAACTCCTTGGGTCCTTTCTCTAGCTCCTCCATTGGGGGCCCTGTGATCCATCCAGTAGCTGACTGTGAGCATCCACTTCTGTGTTTGCTAGGCACTGGCCTAGCCTCACAAGAGACAGCTATATCAGGGTCCCTTCAGCAAAATCTTGCTGGCGTATGCAATAGTGTCTGCATTTGGTGGCTGATTATGAGATGGACCCCGGGTGGGGCAGTGTCTGGATGGTCCATCCTTTCGTCTCAGCTCCAGACTTTGTCTCTGTAACTCCTTCCATGGGTGTTTTGTTCCCAATTCTAAGAAGGGTCAAAGTGTCCACACTTTGGTGTTCGTTCTTCTTGAGTTTCATGTGTTTAGCAAATTTTATCTTATATCTTGGGTATTCTAAGTTTATGGGCTAATATCCACTTATCAGTGAGTACATATTATGTGAGTTCTTTTGTGATTGGGTTACTTCACTCAGGATGATGCCCTCCAGGTCCATCCATTTGCCTAGGAATTTCACAAATTCATTGTTTTTAATAGCTGAGTAGGACTCCATTGTGTAAATGTACCACATTTTCTATTATCCATTCCTCTGTTGAGGGACATCTGGGTTCTTTCCAGCTTCTGGCTATTATAAATAAGGCTGCTATGAACATAGTGGAGCATGTGTTCTTATGAAAATTTCCTTGGCTCAGTCACTTGTCAGTGGTTGCATATTTTAAAAGTAGGTTTGTTGATGGTTTTAATTAACTGGCCTATAACAGACTAGAAAGGGTTGAAGTGAGCTTTTGTGTCTTTTGTTTCCTCTTAGAATTCTGAGTAGTCTGAGTCTTCGGAAACTGATGGTAGGACACAATCACATCCATGTCCTTCCTGCACTGGTGGAGCACATTCCCCTCGAGGTCCTGGATATCCAGCATAACACTCTCTCCAGGCTGCCGGACACGCTCTTCTCCAAGGCCTTAAAGTGAGTGCTGCAGAGGAGGGGTCATTGCCTCCCCACCTGCCCACCGGCCCCACTCATCTCTGTTTGTAGTTTTCCTCATACTCCAGCTCTGAGTTGAAGTAACTATCCAGTACTTAATCATGTATGTGGTAGATGATTTCAGCCGGCTGGGCACGCTCAGGGTTTCACTGTGTTCAGAGAGAAATAGCGTCGGGGGAAGCCTTTGATGAATTTCAGCTTTGCACTGAGAAAAAAAGGACACACTACTAAAGTCAATTTTATTTTAGCTTGATCAAGTAGTCTTTGAGTGGTGTTTTCCTGACTTCCAGAACATTAGTTGCTTGCCTTGAAAAACATTAATTTAAAAAAATAAAAAAATAATAAAAACATGAATTTAAACATAATATCCTTCTAGAGGGTATTGTTTGCCATCTTGTAAATTAGTAAGTACATGGTATGTCTTCCTGTTTTAATATTTATAATCAGGTTTACCTGAATGTCATCTTTAAAGAAAAAGTAGATAGTGTGTGTGTGTGTGTGTGAGTGTGTGTGTGTGTGAGTGTATGTGTGTGTTTGTGTGTGTGACTGAGTGTGTGTGAGTGTATGTGAGTGTGTGTGTGTATGTGTGTGTGAGTGTGTGTGTGAGTGAGTGTGAGTGTGTGTGTGTGTGAGTGTGTGTGTGTGAGTGAGTGTGTGTGAGTGTGTGTGTGAGTGAGTGTGTGTGTGTGAGTGTGTGTGTGAGTGTGTGTGTGTGTGTGTGAGTGTGTGTGTGTGTGTGTGTGTGTGTGTGTGTGTGTGTGTGGTGCTAGGGATTAAGTTCAGAGTATTGCTCTTAGTAAGTACTGCTCTACAGTTCACCAATCCTAACCTAGGAAGGCTGGTTTTAATGACAGTCTTTACGGTAAGAAGGGAGCGTAGAGCCGGAGAAACAGGCAAGGAACGGACGTTGACCCAGGCTCACAGTTTGAGACCCCCAGCAGGAGTGCACAGGTTTCTTGTTTCCTGATTTCCAGCTTGTGCATCTCTTATCATAATATCCTTAGCTGGATATTCCTCAAAATAAAATCTTTAGGAAGCGAAAAACAGCAGTTAAAAAAATATGAAATGACATTGTTCGGGGGGAATCTTCAAGTTTCTGTGACGCGTTGAAGTTGTTAATTAACAAGTGTGTAGTCTTGCTTACCATAGCCTAGAATGGAATCCTAAGTGACTGAAGAGAGCTAATGCAGCTAATGCTGTCAGAACTGACACACGTTGTCCTCACACACTTCCAAGCTCACTGGGATGCTGACCAGGAAGCTCGCCATTTAACAGCACACGTTGAATAGGGGAGCTCAGTTGGTAGAGGGCTTTCCTCCCAGGCTCAAGGATTTGAGGTCAGTTACCTAGAACTCAGTAAAACTGCAGGGCATGGTAGTGTGTGCTATTGCTCTGGCACACATGTGGTGGAGACATATGGACCCCTGGGGCTTGCTGGCCAGCCACTTTAGTCTAAGTGGTAGCCCTGAGGCTGATGTGAGATTCCTACCTCAGAGGACGTAGGCAACATTTTTTAAAATTACATTTATTCTGTGTGTGTATGTGTACACGTGTGCCTATGCATGTACTATAGCATACATGTGAAGGTCAGAAGACTGTTTTGTGGAGTCAGTTTTTTCCTGCCTTGTGGGTTCTGGGGATCAAACAGGTTATCAGTGTTGATAGAAAGAGCCTTTACCTGCTAGGTCATGTCACCATCCTAAGGGTGGCATTTTTGAAGATGACACTCAGGATCATCTTCTTGTCTACACACACACACACACACACACACATGAAACACAAGTTTAATGTGATGCTTCCTTTCATTGAGGATATTCTATGTTTATAAACATTGTACTTGGTCCATTATTAAAATTATACCATGGTTTGTTAGATTGACAAAGATTAAATTGACATACGATACTGTAGATAAAAATGTGGTTGCATTCTTCTTGTATAAGTGCAATTTGGACTTAATCTTAGCCAAAATGCCAAGAAACAACACAATTGCTATTTGATATAGCTTTTCTGGGCCTTAAGTTAAACAGGCAGTATATTCTTAAAAGCCATTAAAAACCATGTATTCCCTTGATCCCATAAATTCTGTTTTTAGAACTGTACACTAGGAAAATAATTGGATAATAATACAAGATTTTCATTGAGTGTCTATAGTGATATATGTACGAAAGTGTAAATACTCTAGATACACCATCAGTATTATGGGACTCGTTAAATACATTATGATTTGTTACAGAGAAACAGAATGTTGCGAAGGTTACCTTTATAGCTCAGATGTATGTTATGGTGGTGTTCTACGGTGGCCTTGGCAATGGGAACAGGTGGTTTTGCATGCAGCCATTACAGAATGCTAGAAAAATAGCCATGCCTGTGTTCCTTCTTGTCATCTGGCTTTGAGTTACATAGGTAGAGAAGACTTCCTGGGGGAACTTATTCTTGACTTTGGGAGCTTGGCAGCCTCGTTCCCTGTTGCATGGGCATGAAGGTGTCTACTTAAGAAGGTCACAAACTCAAAGGGAGCGATGTTCTGTCAGTCTCAGGTACTTGAATGCATCTGCAAATAGTCTGGAGTCCTTGCCTTCTGCGTGTGCTGGAGAGGAGAGTCTGAGTGTGCTGCAGCTGCTGTACCTGACCAGCAACCTTCTGACAGATCAGTGCATACCAGTTTTGGTCGGGCACCCACACCTGCGAGTTCTGCACCTTGCAAACAACCAGCTCCAGACCTTCCCTGCAAGGTGAGTGAGTGAGCACAAAGGCTGGTCCTTTCAGAGTAAAACCCAGACTCTGTGTGACGTCTCAGCTATCTAACTATGACACATCGGACTTGCTGGTGCTGTGACTTCATCACCTCCACAGGAATGTCTTGCTTAGTTTGTCCCTGGTTAGGTGGGGAATAGCTAGACAAATTACAGTTAAAATGTGTTTGATTTTGTTTTAATTATTTAAATAATAATCTGAGAATATTCTACCCAGAAAAGTACAAGGTTATGAAATAAAATTTAAATCTCTTAAGTTTTTTCTTGTTAGCACTGTATTATATGTTGTCTGATAGTTTATTCTTTATGTGTACTTGTATAAAATTCGAGATATGTGTCACATACTGTGTTATGTGCCTCTGTCCTTGAACCTACAATCAGATTGGAATAGATAAGCATCTTGGAGCGGCTCTCACTTTTCTAACGCTGCAACCCTTTAATACAGTTCCTCATGTCGTGGGGACCCCCGCCATAAAAGTGTTTTCATTGCTACTTCATTCATAACTTTAATTTTGCTACTGTTATGAATCCTAATGTAAATATTTTTGGAGATGAGACGTTTGCCAAAAGTGTTGTAAATCATAGATTAAGAACCTCTGGTCTAGGCAGTTTCCATGCAGCGTAACAAGTCCAAGACATTAAAGAGCCCAGTTTAGGAGCTGCAAAGATGACTTAGTCAAGAGTGCTTGCTGCTCTTCCAGAAGGCCCGAGTCCAGTTCCCAGCACTCATGGCTGAGTCAGCTCTGAGGAGAGAGATTCTCTCTTCTGGCCTCTGAGGACACCTGCAGGGTGTGGCATACACCCACAGAGACATATAAGTAAATGGAAATTTTAAAAAAAGGTTGCCAGCTAGGTGTTAGGCCTGGAGGAGCGAGGAATAATAGTTAACAATCTGTAACTGCAAGAAGTCAAAATGGAAACAGTGACCATGGAAGAATTAATATATTTCAAAATAAATTTAACTTAAAAAAAGAATTGGGCCTGGTAATGTAACTCAGTTGCTAGAGTTCTTGCCTAGTCTACACAAACCCCACGCTCCATCCGCAGCCCCGCATAACCAGGTATGGTAGCACACACCTATAACCCCAGCATTTGAGAGATAGAAGCAGGAGCGTCAGAAATAAAGGCCATTTTCAACCACATATCAAGTTCGAAATCAACCTGGAATACACAAGACCCTGCTCCCTAAACCCATTACCAAAATTCTATCATTAAAAAAAATATAACATTTCTGGGGCTGGAAAGATGGCTCAGCAGTTAAGAGCACTGACTCCTCTCCCGGAAGACCTGGATTAAGTTCCCAGAATCCACATGACAGCTCCCCACTGTCTGTAACTCTAGGTCAAGGGTTTTGATACCTTCACACAGATACCTGTGCAGACAAAACACCAATGCACATAAAATACATAAGTTTAATAAATCAATAAGTAAATTAAAAAATATATTTTTCTTTGTTAAGTTTTTTAGGTTAGCGTATGGGTTTTGTTATAGCATCTTCACAAATATGTGTCATTACATTTGTTATCATTCATTTTCTCTTCCTATTGTCTTCAAAAAATAATGTGTATATATAAATATGTAGCCCTGGATATTCTGGAACTCAATATGTAGACCACAGATCTGCCTGCCTCTATTTCCAAAGTGCCCAGAGTAAAGGCCTGGGGTACTATGCTGGCTTTAATGGTATTTCTATTCTTTAATACAATGTATCTTGAACCTATTCGTACATTCATACCTACTCTCTCCACTCCCAGTCTTCTCTCACCCAATTTTGTGATTTCTTTTTTAATCCCTATCAACTCTAGTTTGTAATGCCCAAATAGTCTTAGGGAGGGAGACCTGTCTGGTGAGTGTTTTTGTCCTAACATGGGTCACATTTTTAAAGCAAATTGACTCTCCCAGTGGCTACCAAATGCCAATAGTTCTTCAACTAGTGGCAGAATTTCCTGTCCACCTTGCTCTTTCCATACTGGGGGTTTTATCTAGCTTGAGCCTGTGCAAGTCTTATGTGTAGCATGGTAGTTGCTGTGAGATCATATGTTTTGTCTAGAAGACATTGTTTCCTTGATGTTCCCACTCTATCTGGCTCCTATCTCTGCCCTCTCTTCTGCAAAGATTCCCCAGGTCTTGGTGACAGGCATATGATATGTATGTCCCATTTAGGGCATATCATTCTACAGTTTCTTATTGTAGGTCTGCTGACCATCTTGTAGGAATTGGCTTGTTCTTTCTACCAGGTGGGTCCTACGGATCAAAGTCAGGTAGTCAGGCTTGGCATCAAATGTCTTCCTTTATCCATGGACTTATCAGCCTGACTTTAGAATCTAGGCACAGTTGTATATGCAGTCACTAAGCAGCTGATTTAGGATATGGGTAGTGAACCTAGGTTGGGAAGAGAGTAAAAGAGAATAGGGCTCAGTGGTTAAAGTACTGGCTGCTTGTCTGGAGGACTCGGGCTCAATTCCCAGTGCCCACATGGCAGCTCACAACTGTCTGCAACTCTACTTCCAGGGGACCTGTTACCCTCACACAGACATACATGCAGGTAAACACCAATGCATACTAAAAAAATATATTTAAAAAGTGGGGTAGTGGTGGTGCGTGTCACCACGGGGTCCAAGTAGACACGCATGATGCTCCATTACGCATTTGTCATTGTTCCCAAGTCTCTGACATTTCATCAAATAGTCCTCAGGATGTGATTATTTATCGTAGTTAGGTTAAAAGGTTTTGGGGGAGTTGTGGCAAAGTGCTTGCTGTGCATACTAAGTTCAGATCACTGGAACCCACATAAAGGGCAGTGTGTAGCTGTGATCCCAGCGCAGAAGAAGTAGAAACAGGAGGCTCTCTGGGGCTTGCAGGCCAGTTAGTTCAGGCAAGTCAGTGAGCTTCAGGTTTAGTGGGGCCCCTGTCTCAAAACAAGACAATACCCAGCATTGACTCCTGGCTTCTATTTGTGCACACACACCTGAATGTGCACATAAAGTTGTACACATGCACACACACAAATAATGTTTCTATTTGTCTTTATTTCTAGTTCCTTTAAGTGTACATGTATTATCACACAGTACAAAAGAATAATCTTCTAAGCTTGCTTATCAAATGTGTGAGGTTTTTTTTCTGTGTAATACAGGTGTGTATCTTGTGATGAGGTGCACTCGCAAAGTAGGAATTTCCTAGCAGTTGAGACTGTGATGTATTAGAAAAGTATGGTGGAGCCAGGCGTGGTGGTGGTGGTGGTGGCGCACGCCTTTAATCCCAGCACTCAGGAGGCAGAGGCAGGCAGATTTCTGAGTTCGAGGCCAGCCTGGTCTACAGAGTGAGTTCCAGGACAGCCAGGGCTATACAGAGAAACCCTGTCTCGAAAAACAAAAAAGAAAAAAGAAAAAGAAAAGAAAAGAAAAGTATGGTGGAAAATTCATACAAAGTCGTAATGTAAGGAACTGAAGATAGCTTACCAGTTGAAAGCAGAGGACCTGGGATCAGTTTCTAGCCTATGCATGCCTCTCAGAGCTGTAAACATCTGGCCTCTCTGGCCTCCATTGGCCATGCAGGCAAACACAAATATGTGTGTGTGTGTGTGTGTGTGTGTGTGTGTGAGAGAGAGAGAGAGAGAGAGAGAGAGAGAGAGAGAGAGAGTCAGAGTCTAAAAACCATTTTGAGAAATCTGGTAGGAAGTTTAGTGTAATAGTAATTCTTTCAGATTGCTAGTACTATTGGTGATTTATTTTCTAAACTTTATACATTTATTGTTTCCAAAGAAATTAGAGATGTTTGTTAATGGAGACATTAGGCTTAGGATATTTTGGTTAACATGTAAAAAGCTTTATAATCAGAGTGGTGTAAATAGTTGCCTTGTGCCGAGCAGGGTGCTGTGTGTACAAGAACTTGGTGGTTAGTGATGGGGGTGCTGCCAGTTGGTACCTATAGACGTGTAAAACTGCAGCGAGACTTGGTTCAGTGTCTTCAGTTTATAGCACACAGTCAAGGCCCACTGCTGTTTGCTTACATAGGATTCTGCAGCCTTGTCAGGGCTGCAGCAAGGAAGGCGTGCTGCTTTCTACTCACTCTGTAGACCAGGCTGGCCTCGAACTCAGAAATCCTCCTGTCTCTGCTTCCCGAGTGCTGGGATTAAAGGCATGTGCCACCACTGCCCGGCCTGGCCAGTACTTTATCAGGGACTTCCTGTAAGTCAGGCAAGATACTTATCTCACTTCTGTAAGGAACACAGGGCAGTGCCAGCCTCGAAACCCTGAGTGCTGAGAGGCTGTCTGTCATGCTGACAGGTAGCAGGTTTGGTTGCGATGGTGAACTGAGCATGGCTGATATCTGATTATTCCCTACACATGAGGTTCTCTGCAGTAAATCAAGTTGTCTTTAGTCTGTGGCTGCTATAAAATAGTGCAGCTGCTCTCTTCTGATGCACCATGATGTTGTGATTTCTCTTTTTTCAGCAAGCTAAATAAACTGGAGCAGCTGGAAGAGCTGAATCTAAGTGGGAACAAACTTACAGCTATCCCCACAACCATAGCCAACTGCAAAAGGCTGCACACCCTTGTCGCCCATGCCAACAACATCAGCATCTTCCCAGAGATCCTGCAGCTGCCTCAGATTCAGGTACTTAGGTGAGGCAGCCTGCCATCCACTGCCGAGCGGCAAGGGTGAGAGTCAGGTGCCTCTCTTAAAGGAGGGAAGCAAGGAGTGTGAATGAGATTGCTTCCCCTCAAGACTTTCTCCTGAGTGCATTTTCCTCCCTACCAGGAAGATTCATTGAGGGACAGAACTGTGTAGCTGTGCTGCTTTCTGATAGCCCCAAATAGGGTACAGTCCTCTACTTTCTTAGACCCTCCCTCAAATGGCCAAGTCAAAACCCCAATCCTATATTAGGTTTCTTCCCACACCTTCTTCCCTATACACCCCAAAGGTGAGCATTCTCTATTGCTGTGACGAGAATCAACCAACTTTAACCATAGGTGTGCCCTAGAAGTGTTTGGCTGAAGAATATTGACAAAACTACTGCTTAAACAACATGACCAGACATCTTTATAGCTTTGCAAAGCTAATATGTACTGCCCATGAATATGGCTGAATCCCCCTTTTCTTCAGAGATAAAGAGTGGGTCTTGTTCTCTTGTCGTATGCTCAATTTAAAATCTGGCTATACTTAATTCATTCCTGGAAAGAAATAAGTTCCCAGTTGAGGCTATAAGGGAAGATTGAATGTTTGGGAATAGAGGTTGTAATATAATGTATTCTTTTTTTGATTTCTCTATTTCTTTTCAGTTTGTAGACCTGAGTTGCAATGACTTGACAGAAATCCTAATTCCAGAAGCTCTGCCTGCTACTTTACAAGACCTTGATCTGACAGGAAATACAAATCTGGTCCTGGAACATAAGACTTTGGACATGTTTAGGTAAGGAAAAAAACGTGAGCCAGGAGTGGTGGCGCACGCCTTTGATCCCAGCACTCAGGAGGCAGAGGCAGGAGGATTTCTGAGTTTGAGACCAGCCTGGTCTACAGAGTGAGTTCCAGGACAGCCAGGGCTACACAGAGAAATCCTGTCTCGAAAAACCAAAAAAAAAAAAAAAAAGGTCTCATTTTATATGGCAAGCATAGATACATATCTGGTGGCAGAGGTCACATTTTAACCTCTAAGTGACAATGCCTATGTATTGTTTCAAGGTCTTTTATATTGCTTAAAAAGTAGGCACTTAATACAGCTTAGAGATCGTTGTGATGTCTCAGTTGAGCCTACACTTACTTAGCTTGTGTCTCTCTTATACTTTCTGTTCTCCTACATCAGAGCCACAGGCTCGTCGTCCCACTTGGATTCATTCTTCCTGGAAATGTGTCTTCGTCTGTCAGAGATGACTTTGTAAAACGCGTTATGATTATGATAGCTGTGATGACCGACAGAAGCGACTGTGATTTAACCTTGCCTTGCTCCCTCTCACAGCCACATCACAGCCCTGAAGATTGATCAGAAGCCTTTGCCAGCCACAGACTCTGCAGTTACATCAACCTTCTGGAGCCATGGCCTGGCCGAGATGGCAGGGCAGAGGAATAAGTGAGTCTGTTGGCCTGGAGCCTGCGAGAAAGGCCTGCAATGGCCTCCTAGACCGGCTCTGCTGCCCTCCATCATAAGGCTCAGAGCTTCAGCATGAGATAAAGTCCTTCTAAAGCCATGATAGAGAAAGGATAAAATAGACATGTAGCCCACAAAGTACTAAATACCTCCAATGTTTCCTTATGGAATGCCCCTTTCCTATGAGTGTAATTTATAGCAAGGCCCAGTCATATATCGCGCTGATTTTCAACTGCCCCCAATCTGAATGATCCTCTGCTCCTGTAGACTTCCTCTGAATGGTCCAGCCAAAGCCCAAGTCTATACTAAGATTTTCTCTATACACTGTTCTGTGGCGAGCAGTTTTCCTTGGAGCAAGGAGAATAAACCCAAGTTTATCAGCAGGTGTGCTCTAATGGTCTCTTACTGAAAGACATTGACAACATCAGTTCTTAACCACCATGAACAGAAAAAAAATGCATCTTTCCAGCTTTTGGTAGCATTGCAAAATTACTGTGTACTGCCTGTGAATATGCTGACTCACCTTGCTCTGTCTCTGTTAGCTGCTGCCTGACTATCTTGTTTAGGAGTTGCCTTCTTTTGGACATAGACTTACCATGATGACTGTCCATCTTCAGTTAATACTTTTAAAAAAAAAAAAAACTTCCTGAAGAATAATCTTTGCCAGTAACCTTCTCTTGTGATTATGTTTCTCATCTTTGTTCCAGACTCTGTGTGTCTGCCCTGGCTATGGATAACTTTGCAGAGGGTGTGGGAGCTGTCTACGGCATGTTTGATGGGGACCGGAATGAAGAACTCCCTCGTCTGCTGCAGTGTACAATGGCAGATGTGCTTTTGGAAGAAGTACAGCACTCAACAAATGACACAGTTTTCATGACCAATACCTTCTTGGTATCTCACAGGTAAGCAGGTGGGTTGAATAATTCCCTAGTTCCACTTTGCTTCTAGAAAGTAGATCCCAGAAATTGAAAGTCTTTGCTTATAGATTCAGGACAGAGAGCTGTTACTCCTTCCTGGACCACATTCTCTTGGCATTAGCAGAGTGTGATGGCCATTCCTCTTTGAGGAAGTGGGGGAGTTATCTGCCTACTCTTGCCTACTCTGGGAAGACTAGCACCATAAGGCTAAAGGTTCTGTGCCCGACTGTGTGAGCATTTAGGGGAAGAAGGCTGCCTGCTTTCCTGAGATTATCCAGTTAGCTCACGGCCTACAGAAGGCCAGCACAACACTTGTAAGATTTGTGTGTTAGAAGAATTAGTACTGGGATTTATCCACCTCCTCTTCCTCATTAAAGTTTCAGCCATTTTCAAGCAAAACCCTTGAATCCCAACTCCTGAAAATCTCTAAGTAGCAGAGAGTGCACCTCGGGTCGGCAGCCTAAAGGATGCAGAGTGCTGAGATCATAAACGTGAACAGTCAAGACTGGAACAACTTATAGCTGGATCTGGTTTTAATTTCACATGTTCAAAAGCAGGGTGTTGGGAAAAGAGTTCGTTTTTTTCAGTAGAATTAAGCTAGAGACTTGGCAGATTAACAGTTTGAAAGAGGGAACTCTGAAGATTGTATTTACCAAGGACCAAGAACTATACCATACAATTTTCATCCTTACCTTTCAAAACAGCCAAATAGGTAGAAATTTTATCAGTTTGATTTCTTACAGAAAGAACTTGCTGAGATTTTACAGTTAACAAACATGAAAGGGAAATTTGGAATGAGATTCTTCTGGTGGTATCTACTGTGTGTTCCATTGCCTCCAGGTTGCTGAACACATGGTGTGTGTCTGTCTGTCTGTCTCTCTCTCTCTCTTTGTTCCCAGCATTCTCAGCATGCTTACTAAAAACTTGTTAGACATGCAGGGCCAGCTTCTCACCCAAGCTCAGAAGCTCTATGGTTGGAGCCAGGCCCACATTCTGCTCTGACTGTGATGTGTGATCAGGCCCTCTGTGTGCACTGTGTGCACGGTGCGCTGAAGTCTGAAAGCTCTAGAATAGGATGTCTCTGGACAGGCACAGAGACAGTGGAGCAAGATGCCCCTGTTTGCCTTGGGACCCCCTTTAAAGTCTTTGTAGCTGAAAGTGGTAGGCTAGACGACGACGACTCCTCCTCCTCCTCCTCCTCCTCCTCCTCCTCCTCCTCCTCTTCCTCCTCCTCCTCCTCTTCCCACCACCAAGTATCTGCCATGGTTGGATAAGGGTGAGTAGTTCACCATAAAACTTTGCCATGTCTTCATTTTCTTTTCTTTCTACACAGGAAATTAGGAATGGCTGGCCAGAAGCTGGGTTCTTCGGCTCTCCTGTGCTATATTCGACCTGACACTGCCGACCCAACAAGTAGCTTTAGCTTGACTGTAGCCAATGTTGGCATGTGCCAAGCTGTCCTGTGCCGAGGTGGGAAGCCAGTACCTCTTTCTAAAGTCTTCAGCTTGGAGCATGACCCAGAGGAGGCTCAGAGGGTGAAAGACCAGAAAGCCATCATAACAGAGGTACCTCTTGCTCTCTGGCAGTCACATCCCCTCCCCAGATCTACTGAAAGCTGTTTGAATAGAAGTAGAGAGGGTCTGTTTTCTTCCTCTCATGACTTGTAAATTGTGTCCATCTCCTGATAAAGGTTTAGTTCATATGGCTTCAGGATCAGCATTAAAAGAAATATATAGGCTGATGTGGTGAATGCTGTGAATCCCAGCACTTGGAAGGGAGAGACAGGTGGATCTCCAAGGTTAAGGCTGGGCTACACAGTGAGACCATGTCTCATAATGAAACAAAATCTGCTGAGCAGTTAGTAACTAGCAGAAAGCAAAACTGAGAAGGTATAGATAATGGCTTGTGGGTAATGAAGGTTGCGGTTGCCTTAGCGAGTCACCAACTCATCTGGCTTTGTTATTCTCAGCAAACCTGCTGAGGTGCAGAGTCTCCGTCTTGTTCCTACATTCACTGCACCGTTTACTGCACTTGTGTTGTGTCTTTATAACAGCTATTTATATGTTGTGTTAAGCAGCTATTTATAGTTTTTCTTCTCTTTTCGAAATTTTTAGCTGGGGCTGGAGAGATGGCTCATTGGTTAAGAGCACTGACTGCTCTTCCAGAGATCCTGAGTTCAAATCCCAGCAACCACATGGTGGCTCACAACCATCTGTAGTAGAATCTGATGCCCTTAAGTGTGTCTTAAGTGACAGTGTACTTACATAAAACAAATAAATAAATCTTAAAAAAAGAAATTAGCATAACCTTTTGCTTCTGCAATTAATAGTTATATATGAACATTGTTTACTGCAAACAATTCATGTCTTATGCCATTTTAAAGTGGATTGGTATTTGTTTATGGTTGAGTATTAAGAGATTTCTTTATGTATTTTAGAAAGAAGTCTTTTATTAGATATGTGCTCAACAAATATTTCAGTCTATAGTTTATCTTTCCATTCTCAAAACAGTGCCTTTATTGGTTGTGACCCTTTCAGAGGGTTCACCCAAGATCTTTGGAAAACACAAATATGTGCATTATGATTCATAATAGTAGCAAAATTACAGTTATGAAGTAGCAACAAAAATAATTTTATAGTTGGGGTCACCACAACATGAGGAATGGTGTTAAAGGGTTGTAGCATTAGGAAGGTTGGGAACCACTGCCTTAGCAAAAAGGGATTTTAATTTGTCTCCTTTATTTATTATTACATGTGTATGTATGTTGTGAATTAGGAGGGACAGCCACAGCCTGTGTTTGGAGGGCAGAGGGCTACTCCTGAGGTCAGTTCTCTCCTTTCTCGTTTGTGTGGGGTCTAGGGATCCAGCTCAGGGCTCCTGGCCTCACAGCACGCACCTCTCTTGTTGAGGTTGAACTTGCAGACCTGAGGTGTGTGTTGTGTTGTTTTGTTTTGTTTTGTTTTGTTTTGTTTTGTTTCAAGACAGGGTCTTACTTTGTAGTTCTGACTATCCTGGAAATCACTCTGTAAATCAGGCTAGCCTTGAACTCTGCCTGCCTCTGCCTCCTAAGTGCTGGGATTACTGGCATGTACCACCACTACCTGGCTGTCCTGAGTAGTTTTAATGACTACAATTCTGTCTGCTTTTTGTTTCCTAGTGTTAAACATGAAACTACACTAACAAACCCAAGATTACTTGTTTTTGTCTACTTTATCTTCTAGAAGTTTTATAGCTCTGTAGAAGCTATAAAACATTTGGATCTGTGGTCTAATTTGAATTAGTTTCCAGAAAGCACAAACTCTTGAGTCTTTCTTTGTTTTGCTTTTGTAATTAAATTTTTTCTCAGTTTCTAAAGTTAATTTTCAATTTATTTTTTGAGAATTTTATACACGAGTATTATACATTATTTCCATTCCTTTGTCCCCTAACCCTTCCTGTTTTCTTCCCCTCAAATTCATGACCTCTTCTTAAATCAGTTACTGTTCTGTGTGTGTGTGTGTGTGTGTGTGTGTGTGTGTGTGTGTGTGTGTGTGTGTGTGTGTGAATATGGGTGTACAGCTCCATATGGCCATGTAAGAGGACAGCTTTTGGGAGTCTCTTTTTCTTCCACCATAGGTTCTGAGAACCCAACTCAAGTAGTCAGCCTTGCATAGCAAGTGCTCTTAGCTCCCCAGCTCAGAGGCTTGATGGGTTTTGTTTGTTTGCTTTTGCTTGAGACAGGGTCTGTGTGTGTAGCCTGGCTGTCCTGGAACTCACTCTGTAGACCAGGCTGGCCTCGAACTCAGAGATCCGCCTGCCTCTGCCTCCCAAGTGCTGGGATTAAAGGCATGCGGCACCTCTACCCAGCTAAATTTGATTTTATGATACATGCCTGTGGTGGTTTGAGCCCCATGCTTATTCATGAGAGAGTGGCACTAGTTGAGGAGTACTAGGTGTGGCCTTGTTGGAGGAGGTGTGTTTATTGAGTGGGATTTGAGGTTAGAAAAACCCATGCGAGGGCCAGTTCTCGCCCTAAACACTGTGATTTAGAAAAAGCCCCAGTTGCCTATCACTGTTGCTTTTTTCTCCCCTCTAGGACAACAAGGTGAACGGAGTAACCTGCTGCACCCGGCTGCTGGGGTGCACATACCTCTACCCATGGATCCTCCCCAAGCCCCACATAGCTTCCACTCCACTTACCATTCAAGATGAATTGCTGATTTTGGGAAACAAAGCACTGTGGGAACACTTGTCATATCTAGAAGCTGTCAATGCAGTACGTCACGTGCAAGACCCACTAGCTGCTGCTAAGAAGCTGTGCACATTAGCCCAGAGCTACGGTTGTCAGGACAACGTGGGGGCAATGGTGGTTTATTTGAATATTGGTGAAGAAGGCTGTACCTGTGAAATGAATGGGCTCACCCTTCCAGGCCCTGTGGGATTTGCTTCAACTGCAGCCCTCAAGGATACTCCCAAGCCAACCACTCCCTCCTCCAGTAGTGGGATTGCCTCCGAGTTCAGCAGTGAGATGTCCACCTCAGAGGTGAGCAGTGAAGTGGGCTCCACGGCCTCGGATGAGCACAACACTGTGGGCCTGGAGGCGAGCTTGCTGCCCAGGCCAGAGAGGCGCTGCAGTCTGCACCCAGCGTCCTCCGCAGGGGTGTTCCAGCGCCAGCCTTCTTGTGCTACTTTTTCCAGCAATCAGTCTGACAATGGCCTGGACAGTGACGATGACCAGCCTGTTGAAGGAGTCATAACCAACGGCAGCAGGGTTGAAGTAGAGGTAGACATCCATTGCTGCCGAGGCAGAGAGCCAGAGAGCTCCCCTCCGCTCCCGAAGAACTCTTCCAACGCCTGTTCAGAGGAGCGTGCTAGAGGGGCGGGGTTTGGGATCCGAAGACAGAACAGTGTCAACAGTGGTATACTTCTGCCAGCGAACAGAGACAAGATGGAGCTGCAGAAGTCTCCCTCCACTTCTTGTCTGTATGGAAAGAAACTCTCCAATGGCTCCATTGTGCCCCTAGAGGACAGCCTGAACCTCATTGAGGTGGCCACAGAAGCACCCAAAAGGAAAACTGGCTACTTTGCTGCCCCCACTCAGCTGGAACCAGAGGATCAGTTTGTCGTCCCTCGAGACCTGGAAGAGGAAGTGAAGGAGCAGATGAAGCAGCACCAGGAGGGCAGGCCTGAGCCCGAGCCCCGGGGAGAGGAGCGGACAGAGCCCCTGGAGGAGTTTGATACAGCACTGTGATTGTACCTCTCGTGTGGACGCAGCCTGAGGGAGGGCTGTGTGGTATTGGGGAAGGGACCTTCAGGAGATATTTGCCTCAGTGTTTCAAACCATAGATAATATGGAGTAGAATTTGGAGCCAAAAAGTTGAGCACTAGCAGGGTCTGGCTCTTGATGGGCTCGGACCGCCATCAGTGTTAAGCTTCACATTGGACCTTGGTTGGACTCCCAGCGTTGCTGGGAGACAGCAGATGTTCTGTGTCAGTCCTGCCACCTGCCATTAACCCTTTCTCTCCTAGGATCATTTGAGAAATTGCCTGCCTGGGCAGGAAAGGGACTATTTCTGTGGAGGAAGTAACTGAAGGTTGATTCCCTTTACTAATTGCTGCTGATGGATCTCTGTGACAAGAGAAATCACCTTATCTCTCAGACTAACTAGTGGGATGTGATGTGACTAGTCACATGGCTTTTTATTCTCTAGGAGAATACAGCCTATCAAATGTCTACTGGAGATACAGAACCAATCAAGCAGGTGACTTATGTATGTAATGTTGTGTAACGAGAGCACTTTTCATTGACTGTGAACCTTTTATTTTTGAATCTGCACTCGGAGCCAATCTTCTTAGAGGCAGCCCAGCTCCTTTGTCCCTAGGTAGAAGTCATTGAGCATTGGAGCCTCTTTGAGGGTGCTTGGGAGGGTCCTGGAAGTTGATGTGCTGGATGTCAGACTGGGAAAGCTCCTGAGAAACTTGGGGTGGGTGGGTGGGGATTTATAAGATGGGGGAGGAGTGAGAACTAAGTCAAGTCAAAGAGACTCAGCCTTGGATAAGCTGACCCCTGCTAGGAACTAGGATCCCAAGGCAGGGACTTGTGGGTTTGCCTCTTTTCCTTAATGTGGTAGACTTGGCAGCTAGCCAGCCTCTTGACAGGTGGGCTGACTCCTTGAATTATAGCAAGTGAGTACAACAGGAGACCAGCTAGGAACATATATGGGCAGCCAGATCTCACAAGTTAGACTTGCTCCCCTCTCTCTCTCTCTCTCTCTCTCTCTCTTCTTACTCTTCTTTCTCTTCTCTTCTCTTCCCTCCTTCTCTTCCCTCCTTCCCTCCCTTCCTCCTTCCCTCCCTCCCTCTCTCAGGATGTTTTCTAGAATGTTGTAGTGAGTGTGTTGTTTGGCACTGTGCCCTTCTGAATATTGCTGAGTCCCCTGACATGGTGACATGGTTCAAAGTGCTGGCCTCAACACAGAGGAAGAAAGACTATTCAACTGAGCGATTGCTAAACTTACAGAAAACCTGTAATTTTTTTTTCACATTCCTCTTAACTCTAGCAAGTGACCACTTCTTGTGTATTTCTGTTGCTCTTTCCGTAGGTTACTAAGGAAACTCATTCCTATTTATTGATGTAAATTTTGGCATTGCTTGATTTTACTCAGTTGAAAAATGTGCTTTGAATTTTTAGAATATTGCACAACTAAAAAAATAGATTGGGGCATTTTTAAAAATTTTCCTTTATAGAAACAAATTGTTAAATATAAGATTGAAAGTGTCTATTTTTCCTTTGTTTTTGAGGAGGAAGTTTTTGTTTAAAGCAATACTGAAAAGCAGACAGATAATTCTGTCCTCAGAGGCCCTGTGCTCATGTGCACAGGGTTAGTGGTTACACTGGGGGTGGGGTGGGGTGGAGGATGCTCTATCACTGCAGCAGCTGCCTAATAATTCAGTTCTCAAGAATCTGAACGTGAGCCCCCAAGTCGGCAACACTCAGCTTCCTTCTGTCAGTTACTGTCAGTTACTGGGAAACATTAGAACTCAGGTGCTTGATTTGAGATGGGGACCCAGCGGCTTATACAGATTGTAGGTGTACTGCAGGGAGGAGAGACCATGGCACCACCTTGTGTTCCCACCTTATTTTTATATGGGAAACTTGAAGAAAAAAAAAAGAAAGAAAATGAGAGTGAAGGAAAAACACAAGGTGAGGATGCTGCAGAGAGCCTCCTGCTCAGCAGAGCCTTTGAGCTGAAGAACGAGAGGTGGTGATTATGAGAAACCAGTTATGTGGAAAAGCAGCACTTCGGTAGTCTTAGAACAATTGTCTTTTTATTATATGTGATCTGTTTTCTTATCCTCTGTTTGTTTACCTCCCCATTCACTAAAGTCGCCTCAAAACTCAGTTCTAAACGGATCTTGACAAACATGAACGTACTTCCCTTCTGGTTAGCAGAACTCTGGGGTGCAGGGTCCTTTGTGGGGGTTCAGGGTTCCTTAGGTTGTGTTGAGAAACCTCAGTGTAGGCCAAACCAAAATGGATGGTTCTGGTTTTGTAATTGTCTTTCTTTCATGTCCTATTATACTCTGTATTAAAAAACAGAGGGTTAAAAGGCCATAGTCCATTTCCCAAAACGTAATACACGCCTCTTGTAACAGTGAGGTGATTTGCTGATGTTTTTATCTGAGTAGGCTGTCAGGTGAGTGTGATTCCTTTCCCGTACCCAGAGGGTACATTCTCCAGGTGGCCAGAGGACAGGTTCCTTCTTACACAGAGCCTGCCCTCCCTCTATATGATTCTTGGTCTCTGCCCACATCTCCCGTTCAGTTAATTTAAACAAATCTCTGAGGCCAGGTGTGGTGGCACAGTGGCTCACACCTGCAAATCTGCACGCACATGGGAGGTTAAAGCAGGAGAATCAGGGATGAGGGTTAGCCTTGGCTACAGAGAGTTCAAATCCAGTCTGGTATACATGAGTCCCAGCCTCAAAACCAAACAAACAGGATTTCTGAAGAAAGAGCACTCGGCTGTTGGGTGTGGTTCAGGAAGCTCACTGGCAGAGAGTGTCTGTGGCCCCAGTCAAGGTTTTTACCCAGTGACAGATAACTGGAAATGACAATGTTGATAGGAAATAAAGTGTGGTGCCACCATGGAGTCATCCCTGGCCACTCCCGACACAAGCGAGGCTTGACTATACTACTGTGGAGTATACACGTGCAATAATCAGTGAACTCAATCCCTGGTGGACAGAAGAGCCGCCCAAGCTGCGTGTAATCTCTGGGTGCTATCACAGTGCGTTTCACGAGTGCTGTTTCCAGGCAGTTAGGTTGGGCTGAACTTGTGAGTATCAAACAGTGCTCTTCTTTCTGTGTAGACCTTCAGCAAAAGCAGGTACTTGGAAACCACAGGCTCACCTTCTCTATCTATTCAGTAATTATTAACAAAGAGACCTCCATAAGGGAGCACTTGGCTGTTACTGATAATGTACCAATTGCTAAAGAACCCGTCTCCAAGCCATCCGGTGATGTGTGCAGCATCACTGTAGAACTGTCCCGTGCCGCTCTTCACTTCCCTTTGGGTGGAGCCTTTTCGACTCCCCATGGCAGGCTAATCTTTCTCTCCAGGTAGTAACTTGGCCCCGAGGTTGGGCAAGTACTCCCCAGACTGAGAGAAGCGGCTGCGTCACATCTGCTGTGTTCCGTCATTGGTGATCAGCCAGTCAGCATTCGCTCCCTGTGTCTAACTCTCTCTCTCGCACCTCTCCCAGATGCTATCTATCGGGTTTTCTCACTGTTGCCAGTGGATGTCATCCAAACAGTGGGCTCATATCTTATGGTTTTTGTGCAATCATTGTCGTATTGTAGTCCTAAGACTCATTATAGTGTATTTTTGATATTTTTGAAATGTGTTAAATTTTTTAATTCAATAATATGAGCCAGAGCATGTTGCAGCAAATCTATTGTTTGTAAAAAATAATAATAAACAATAAATAAAATAAAATGGGATATCTTTTCCATGCCTGTGCTTTATGAATATTTTATGAGGAAGTGTAATTATATGCATAACTAGGTTATTTACTAAAAATATGTTTAGGACTTTTCTACTTTGGGGGAAAAGAACATGGAAGACCTATTTTCTGACACCATGAAGACAGTGAAAAAAATGCTTGCTTTATTGTTAAGCACCTCATACAGATATACAAGGAAATATGATCATGGCTGCTCCCCACTTTTGCCCTCCAGCTTACCCCTCTCAACCTCATTTTGCTTTATAACTTCCTGTTAGGTCCAGTTACTGCTGCCCATCCTTCGTGGGTGTGGGCCCAGAGCGTGGGAGACCTCCAAAATGAATGATTCTCCCCCCCCCCGCCCCACCCCCGGTATGAAAATAGCGTATATATTTTTTCTGCTAGTCAGCTTTGTGCCCTTATAACAGAGTATCTGACCCAGGCAGTTAGTGAAGAGGGAGATGCTTGTTTCTGGAGTGACGCAGGGAAGAGTGGAGAAGGAAGGGGTCGCCGCTCAGCCAGATAGACCTGGTCAACCCTAGTAACCAATGAGTCATGTTTCTAAGAGCACCAGGCATCTCACGGCCAAGGCTTCTGTGACAGTAGAGAACACAGACCACACCCAATCCATAGCACCGTTTTCTGCTGGAATGGCAACAGAGATGACTCACTAAAGTTTATGGTTGAAGAAATGCACTTAGGAGGTGGAGGCAGGAGGCTCAGAAGTCTGAAGCCAGCCATGGCTTGGGGCGAGTAAGACACAAAAAAAGTCACTATAGGCAGCATAGTTGTCAAATGAGGGCTATTAGCTGAGGAAACCGGTTTATGAGCCGTTAAGTTCCTTAAGTATATCACAGCTGTTGGCACCGCAGGAGTCAGGTAGCTAAGCAACCCTGGGCAGCGTTCTTTCCATGAGGTTAAAGTGGAGCATTAGGACTTTAGACTTGGTGAGTGTTGCTTTCCAAGAGAATTAGCGTCCAGTTAAGCCTCCAGCTTACTGCTCTCTCTGCTCTCACCAAGTGTCTTCTAGTCTGTGGATTTCAAACAAGATCAGCTACCTCTCAGCCCAAGTAAAGGCCGTGTTGAAGTCATCTTTCAGGCTTCCTCTTCATCCGGAATCAACATTTTAAACACTTGGTTTCTTGGCAGCACACTCAGCTCTTTCGGTGTGCCTGCCAGGCAAGCACTGTACCCCCGCTTCTTGATACCTCTGTCCCATGTGATATATGGGCTGAGGTGGCACAAGTGGTCTCAAGTTTGTTTTCCAGTGCCAGTGATATTCCACGGCGTCCTGAAGGCCACAAGGACTTGTCTGTTACTTGTAACACACCTCTATTATGACTCAGAGGGCCGTGGTGGTGGTGGTGGTGGTGTGTGTGTGTTTAAGATCTATTTTTCTTTTTAATTATGGGTGTGTGTGTGTGTGTGTGTGTGCACATGTGCTTGTGGACTCCAGAGGAAGATAGCAGGTCCCCTGGAGGTTTAGTTATAGGAGGTTGTGGGCCACCTGATTGGATGCTGGGAAAAGCATCCTCATAACTGCTAAGCCATCCCTCTATTCTGTGTCCAAGTCTTATCTCCGCTGCTTACAGGTTTTGTGACTGTGGGAAAGTTAACCTGTTTAAAGCAGTTTAACATTGAACAGAAGTCACAGCTTCGGTCATTTGTGCCAAAGTGGTAGATAGGAAGAACTTCTATACCACTGAACAATAATGTTCTGCAGTGAGTCGCTGGTAAGGAACATCAGCCCTTGCCCTTCTTGGACCTTGCCTCCTCATTTGTAGCACACGAATGACAAGTCAGCGTAACCCGACAAATAGTGAATCCCATCGGGTTTGCTAGAGGGTTTCTAGTACTGAACTCTGGACTTGTGGCAGTGTGGTTAGTTTACTCCCTGATGGGTTCTAATCAGAAGAGGAGCTGCCACCCAGGAGCCAACCGGACACAGGGCTGGGGTCACATAGTCAGTCTACCTTATCCAGTGAAAGATCCAAGGTGGGCAGAGATAACAATAGGAACACAGAGAAATCATGAAAACAGTGCCCTGGGGGTGCCAGTCTTTTGTTGAAGGGCACACATGTGATTTTGGCGATTGTCAAAGTTTCTTTGTCACTTATCAAGCCTTAGTGCGGGACACTAATCACTACCAGGCCAAGGGTGACAATAGAGATTTCCCTGATTAATTCTCCCTGAGCTTTGCCTCATTTCTTAAGAATTCCTTCGTTTTTATTTTATGTTTGGATGTTCGCCTGCCTGCCTGCCTGCCTGCGTGTGCATGACCTGTGTGCCTGTGCCCTCAGGCAGGTTGGATCCTTGGAGCCGGAGTTACAGATGGTTGTGAGCTGCCATGTTAGGGGCTGGGAACTGAACCTAGAGTCCTCTGCAAGAGCAGTAAATGGCTCTCGACCAGCTAGCCATCTCTCTCCAGCCCCTGTTTTCCGATTTCTACATGGGGTGTGAGTGCAGATGTCAGGGTGTAAGCTTGGAGAACAGCCTGAGGGAGTCCATTCTTTCTCCACCATGTGGGCCCCAGGGGTCAGACTCAGGCCATTTATCTGGCTTGGCAGCAGGCACCTTCGCCTGCTGAGCCATCCCTCTGGCCATCAAGGACTTGTATTTTAAAAGAGAAAAATCAAAAGTTAATTCCAATGGCATAACCTTCCTCCCCACAAATGTACATGGCACAGCTAGTGGAAAATATTTTCCTCTGGCCACTGGGAGTTACTCATTTGAACCCAGCCCCACAACTGCCTAGTAGTGTGCTGTTGCCCCCCCCCCCGCAAAAAAAAAAAAAAAAAAAAAAGGAAGAAAGAAAAAGAAAAAAAAGTGTAAAATTATATGCATATAGGTACACGGCATTCATGCAGTGCCCTTGAAGTCCAGCAGAGGGCGTTGGATCCCTCCTTTCCCAGACGACTTGCGGACCATTGTGAGACACAGTGGGTGCTGGGAAGGGAACCTGGGTCTTCTGCAAGAGTAGCCAGTGCCCCTAACAGCTGAGCCATCTCTCCAGCCCCTCCCCATTGCCTTTATGCGGTTCCCACTACAGTTATTTACAGTTTGAGGGAGGAGTTCTACTGTAGCACGGCACATGCTACTCTCTGATGTGTCTTCTCTGGCTGGTCTCCTACTTAATTAACACTATAGCCTTACCACAAGGCAGAGCCCTATTTTCAAAGAATGATCCCGCCCCGCCCCACCTCCGCCCCCTAAGCTTTCATTGGAGTGGTCCAGCAGACTGATTGGTCTCCTTTCACAACTTTACTCTGCTCAGGTGCCTGAGCACTGAGGGAGCTTAGGAATCAAGTATGGGAAATCACGTTGTGCTTGTAGGGGAGGAACAAAGGAGGTTCCAGCTCTCCTTAGAGCGTCCCGGACCACAGGTATTCTGGAACATCACGGTAATTTCTGTGTTGTTCCTGGCTGTCTTTGTAGTGCTTCTGTTCTCGGTAGGCCCGCAGGGCCATCACCACGCTGGCCGCGTATAAAATCACTAGAAGACAAGCGAAGGTGGCTGCTGCCCCATCGGTGCCCGCCAGCTGGCAGTTCATCCAGGTGAGGCCCTTGCGGGCGTAGACTCTTTCTCTGGTTTTGCAAGTGTCGGTGGAATTGATGCGCAACGCCGCATACAGGTAAAAGCCAATGGCGACGCAGTAGCCCACCGCGGCCAGGAGGCTGAAGGCGGCCTCCAGCAGCAGCCATCTCCTGGGCAGCTTCCTTAGACTCTTAGCTCCCTGCAGTAAAACGCCCATAGTGAGGACGCCCAGCCCCAGGGAGACAGCCACGCCGCCGTAGATCAGGGGCGACCGCAGGATCGTGTACTGCTGGTCCAGCTGCCGAACCTGCTCCAACTCGGTGCCCTCAAAAGGTGAGTAATAGTTATTTCCGAAGCCGCTGCCGCTGGCAAAGCTGGCGCTGAATCCGGCCAGGACAAAATAGGAAGCCACGATGCATATGAGAACCATGGCATTCAAAATCACCTCCATTATCTGCACCACACCTAGGGGAAGAGAGAGTCCGGTTTAAGGTTGGATCACTCACCTGATCAAGGTAGGGGTTCCCTGGATCCTTTAAATAAATGATCTGATTCAGCAACATTGTCAACACTCTTGGTTTTGTCTTTTTTTTTTTTAAGATCTTTTTATTTTATGTATGTGAGTACACTGTAGCTGTCTTCATGCACACCAGAAAAGAGCATCAGATCCCATGAGGATGCTTGTGAGCCACCATGTGGTTGCTAGGAATTGAACTTAGGACCTCTGGAAGAACAGTCAGTGCTCTTATCTCACTGAGCCATCACTCCAGCCCCCTGGTTTTGTCTTTAAAAAAAAACAAAACAATACAAAACACCCTATGTCATTTTAAAAAGTCCCAGTGCTTGTGGTGGGACCCAGGATGCAAGCAGCAAGTGCTCTACGGATGGGCTGAACAACCCCAGCCCAGGTGTTCTGTTTCTAAAACATACTTTAAAATATCATTGCTGGCTGGGTGGGTGGAGTGTTGGCTCAGCAGTAAGCGCAATTGTTGCCCTTACAGAGGACCTGGGTTGGGTTCCCAGTACCCATGCACCAGCTCTTAGGCCGATTTAATTCCGGTTCCAGGGAATCCAGTGCCCTCTTCTGACCTCCGCAGGCACCAGATATACAAACAGTGCACACAAAAAACTCTCATATACATAAAATAAATATTCACATAGAAAAATCAATGCCAGGCTGGAGAGATGGCTCAGCGGTTGAGAGCACTGACTGCTCTTCCAAAGGTCCTGAGTTCAATTCCCAGTAACCACATGGTGGCTCACAACCATCTGTAATGGGATCTGATGTCCTCTTCTGGTGTGTCTGAAGACAGCTACAGTGTACTTAAGTAGAACAATAAATAAATCTTAAAAAAAAAATAAAGAGAGAAAAGAAAATCAATGCCAATCTGAAAAACTTGGAAATGCAAAAAAATTATATATATCTGGTCTTTGTAGCTCAGGCTAGCCTTGAACTCTCGATCCACCTGCCCCAGTCTCCAAAGTATTAGAATTACAAGCATGCAGTGCTGTAACTGCCTTAGAGTAGTTAAGACAGTTAAACATGTGTGTACTGTGTGGCTCCACAATTGTACCCTTAGGCATTAGCCCTAAAGAAATAAAAAGCTACTTGGCAGTTTAAGGAGAACCTTGAGGAGGAGGCCTGCCTGGGCTACATACTGAGAGCCAGCTTCAAAATTTAAAAAAAGAAAGAGAGCTCTATGTCCACACAAAAACACGTTCGTGAGTCTTGACAGTAGTAGCTTTATTTGTAAGAGCCAAATGCAGGGAGAGCTTATCTGTGACTGGGTCAGCGGAATGGACAGGGAGCGACCTGGGTAAGTTTCAAGGTGATTATGAGTGAGAAAGAAGTTCTGGTCTCAAAGGGTGACATAATGAGTGACTCCATCTGTGGAGTGGTCTCAGTGGAACAGAGTTCTGGAGATGTGGCACACAGGTGGTGACTGGGGACAGGGCTAGGTGGGATGGGAGGGTGAAGAGGGTGTGTGTGGCTTTAAAGAGGTAGGGATGGAGCGCTTCCGGTCCGTTGCGGAGATCACAAGAATCTACCAATCACAAAACCTCTCGGAATCCTGCACAGAGGAGTGTGCGCCAGCAAATGAGATCTGTGACAACTCGGAGATCTCCATTTTCCTGGATCTGAGATCCTTGTTCGAGACGACAGCTGCAGAAAGCTGCAGAAGGGCCCAAAAGATTGCGCTATGCCGCCCTTGTGACTTCTTGTGAAATTTCAAATTTAAAGTTGGTGAAAAAACAAGACAAAACAAACCCAGAGACTAATGAAGTATAAACTGAACATTTTCATCGATGTCCTCCATCTCTCACACCCAAAGTACAGTCTCGCTATGTGACCCAGATGGTCTTAGACTCTGACCCAGCCACCGGGACTCCAAGCAGTTTTTAAAGTTTTTAATATGCTCCTCCTACTTCCTTTGTCTCTGTCTCTCTGTCTCTGTCTCTCTCTCTCTCTGCATGCTTATGGTGTGCTGGTAGTTCAGAGGACAGCCTCAGGTGACATTCATTCCTCAGGTATTTTCCACCTTCCGTTTGAGGCAGGTCTGTCTCAGATCTGGTACTTCACCAAAAAGGCTGGAATAGCTACCTACCTACCAGTGAGTTCCAAGGACCCACCAGTCTCTGCCCCCCATCTCACCAACACTGGATACAGGCATTCACCACCGAGCCTGGCTTTTGACACATTCTGGGTCTCTGGACTCAGGTCCTCATGGTTGTGAGGCAAACACTTTATCCATTGGGCCATCTGCTCACCTGTTTCCCAGCCTTTCTTTAAGCATTCAGCTTAGTGCTTCTCTCTCTCTCTCTCCCTCTCCCTCTCCCTCTCTCTCTCTCTCTCTCTCTCTCTCTCTCTCTCTCTCTCTCTCTCTGTCTCTCTGTCTCTCTCTCTCTACACATACATACACACACACACACACACACACACACCTAAATATAGCACATATACCATCAAGCATCTTGCTGGTTTCATTTATTATACGCCAACTCTATCTAGATGAGTCTGCTGCGTGGCTACATCACTTATCATGAAACTTCCAGTTTGGTTGGATGGACCAGTTTGCGCAACCGGGTTTCTACAAATAGATACTTGGACTGTTCACTTGGAGAGAGTTTCTTAGAAGTCTGGAAGATCTGCAGATTCCACAAGGCAGTGAGAACCAGCAGGTGGGTCGAGGCCGAACACCTCGTGCCTAAGATCCCCTGCTGTCAGCTCCCAACAGAAACTTCAGGCTGCACTTCTGAAAGTTCGGTTATCATCCTCAGATCCTCGGGGTGCAGAGATGAGAATTTTGAGAGACATAGAGGAATGCAAATGAACCCCAAATTCAAATACCGGATTCCAGTATCTGCTCTTTCCCTGTTTGCCAAAGTCCTCCTAAGCTTTAGATATTTTATCTGATGAATGAAGTTAAAGCCTCCAGACCCACTCTGCCTCCCTCCCCCACAGTCCTGTGGAAAGGATCAAAAGGAAGGGAGAGCAGCCAGCCCTCCCTTTGCAGCGTCTGCACTGGGAGAGTCCATTGAAGACTGAACTGCATCTGCCCATGGAACAAAGACAGGAGTGTCTCCTAAACAATACAGCCTAGCAACTGTTTGCATAGCATTTATATTATGGTAGGAGTAAGTAATCCTGAGATAGAGTATACAAGAGGTTATGTTATACACAAATAGCATTCATGCCGTTTTATATGGAAGACCACAGCACTCTCAGATTTCTGCATTGGGAGGGATCCTGGGGCCAATTCCTGTAGACACTAATGCATGACTAAAATTTCTAGAAAATCATAAATGTATATAGTAAGGCTTCCCGGAGAGTAGTATGAAATGTAAGAAGAAATGGCGAGAACTTTGAAAGCGTGCTGTTTCCCAGAGATTAGCGTACAACTATCCATTACACTAATGGTGTGGTCTTTATCATTGAGGCAGTCAAGGGACAGCAGCCAGTTCTATCCCCAGACCCAGCTAGCAGAGCCTGTCTTCTGCATGCCCACGTGAATTCCTGAAAATCCAGGGGACACGACAGCGTGGGGATCAGAGAGCCGAGAAACTGTATTGCTCTAATTTGAAATTCAACATTAGATTCTAACTGCCCACTCTTCAACCAGGCTCTGTAAGTACAGCAAACGACGAACCAGCCCAGATGTCATGGGGGTGGGGAGACAGCTATCTCCCACACTCTACATCTTTCCCAAGCCCGATTTTTCTTCCATCAGCATATAGAAACAGAAACACTGTACTGATACAAGAGATGGGAAGTAGGAGCCCTTTCCTTCTGGTACACACAGCATGCATCTCTGGGCTGAAGTGGAAGAAATCTAGGTTTCTGTGTCTTCTGCTAGATCCAGTGATCCTGGGGTGTTATTCCCGGCACTAGCTAGCCTGAGTTGCCTTAGCGAAGCTACTCAAAGTGACAACTGTCTTTAAGCATGCTGCTAACGCACAAAGATGACCATCAGAGGGAAGGAAGAAAAGGCAGATGTTGCGCTTTATTTCCAAGTTGGTGTGGGTCAGGTCCCCAGAAAGATGTCACACAAAGGTCTGTGGAAGCAGAAGCCTACTGGATCCTCAGCACCTTTCTGAGGGAAGCTGCTTTTTTTTGGTTGACCATATAGCACCTAGCTTAAATCTGTATCTACCTCTGTCTTTGCACTGTACGGAACTATCCTGAGGAGGGAAAAAAATCCAAGGCAAGGATGTCGGTTTGATCTTTTTTTTTATTTTTTGTGAAAATAAAATGAATATGTGCAGTCATAGTCTCTATAGAGTGAAAAGTTTCCCCACCCCCCTTTTCTTTGTGCAAAACTTCTCACAGTGTTCAAGAGAATGTCTAGCCATGTACGACACCGGTATACAGTTCTGTCCCTAAGACTGAAGTCTTCTACATCAGTCGATGGAGTTTAAGTGAATAAAGTATCATGAACATAAGGAAGAACTCTGCCTCCAATTTAAACTTTTTCTTTGGGATGCTTGGATTTGCATCAAGCGAAGAACATAGTCATTTGTACGGGAATATACGGTGATGGTCCCAAGCCATAATTCAACAGGTAATCTAGCCCGTGAAGTTGTCTGGCCAAAAGTAACGTTCTTCTGTTGGGAAAGGGGCTTCACATTCTTTTCCTTTGAGCAGATCCTGAACCAGCGGTGGGGTTGGATTCTTCATACAATGGCACATTTACGGGAGGTACAAATGCTTCCTGAGCGCTCCCAGGGGCCAGTAGAAGGGTTTCTTTGCAGCTCAGCAAGTTTAATCTGATTCTCTTTTCCTTACCACACACACACACACACACACGCTCAAACTTAAGTTTTTCTGGGGAAGTATCCCCCCAGAATCCATACAGTTAACGGGGTGTAGGTAGGGCTTGCATACTCAGTGTGGAGATGCCCCACGTGTCTGCTGAAGAGGGCTGAGTTTAGGATAGTTGAGACTGAGCTGACTTCTGTTGATGTAGCTTTTCCAGGGCAATTGTTTCTGCCCCGATCATGAAGTATACTTTGCCTTGCTCCTGGGAGTCCCAGCCTCTACCACAGTCCATCATTGTTGCTGATTATCTGCTTTGGAGACAGGGTCTTGCTATGCAGTCAGTGCATGCTAGCCTTGAACTCAAGATTCTCCTGTCTCAGATTCAGTGCTAGGATTATAGGATTCCAAGTCTGTACCACCAAGCCCGGCTCCAGTGTTTGGCGTTTTGATATGCTGTTTGTCAGTTCCACATCCACAGAGGATTGCAGAAACCAGAGCTTGTTGTCACAGAGAATATTTACTGCTCCATGCAACCAGGAGCTAACTAAGCCCGGCATATCCACACTGGCGTGGTATTTTGGAAGCATTCGTGAGTTCCACATCGAAGAATTCTTATGAATGATTGTGGTTTAAAAGTGATGTCTATCACGTATAAGTGGCAGAACATTCTAGAGGTCTAAAACTCAAGCATTTCTGTGGGCTTCTCCTTCAGCTTCTTGACTTTTCGGTAACCCCTAAAGGCCAGGACAGCTCCCACGGCAAAGACCCCAATGGCCATGGCTGCAAAGACTCCTGCTCCTATGTCTCCCCCATGGACACCACAGTTGAAGCCACTATAACCTTTGCTCTGGTACAGGGTCTCCCTCTCCTTGCACACATCTGAACTATAGGCGGCAGAGAGGTGTTGGAAGAAGAAGTACAAGCCTGGAACATAGGCCCCAGCAATGAGTGCATCCATTAAGCCCTCAATCACCAGCCATAGTGGACAGTGCCAAGGGACCCGCAAGGCACCCGCGAGGAGGGTGAGACAGGAGAAGGTCATGAGGGCTCCGCTGTAGGCCATGGCTGCAGTGACCGTAGGCAGCTTGAGCTGGTAAAACTGAACGTCCAACTGCTGGGCTCTCTCCCCGTCCGCACCGTCAAAGCCACTATAAGCCCCTCCATACTGGTAGTAGTAAATCCCCCCCAGGCTGGTGATGCCCGTGTAGCCCCCCGTGGAATTGTAAGAGACAGAGCTGCAGGCCAAGATCAGCAAGTTCAGCAGAGCCTCCAGCATCTGGCAGCAGGCTGCAAGAAAAGGGCGTTACTGTTTGGAGATGCTGCGGTTGCTAGGAGACGCTTTCAGCTCAAGGTTCATCCTTCCCAGGGAGCTCTCAGCCCACTGCTTCCTTTCTCTGCCCCAGTGGGCAGTGAAGGGGCTGCCCAGTTAATGTTAGATGGCAGCGGGGACCTGTGCTTTCTTCAAATCCTTTTGATGGAAAAGCATACGTTCAAATAAGCCAAGTGGGGATGGCTGCCAGTAAAGTGTTCACTTTGTAAGCACAAGAGCCAGTTCCCAGCACCCACATAAAATAACAGGCATGGTGGCACACTATTGCTATCCTAGTACATGGGAGGCAGAGGCAGGAAGGTCAGGAGTTCTTGGCTAGCCTCAACTACATAGTAAACTTGAGATTAGCCTGGACTATACGAGAGCCCCCTCCTCTATAGATACACATATTTTTTTTTCTTTCTCAGTAAATCTAAATTTCAATTCTAAATATATTTTTATATGTCAGTAAACATAGATCTAC